>NW_017189517.1:24190906-24837659 GCF_001704415.2 Capra hircus
TTACTGAGCCTCTAACTACCCTTGGAAGGTAGGGGAGGCCTAGGCCAAGAGGGCAATGGGGTTCTTCCAGTCAGTGGAAGCTCCTCTAGGGCAGAAAGGAGAGTACTAACAGTTAGCAGCTCTGGCCAACCTGACTTCAAGTATTAGGTCTCTTACTCATTAGCTGGATCATCCTGGACAAATCGTTAAACCTCTTTGAACCAAACTTTCCACGTCAGTACAGTAGGGATAATAGCACTAGTCCCCATGATGGAGCTGTTACCTAGACTGAATGAAGTAGTGTATGCAAAATACTTGGCATAGCGTTGAGCACAAAATTCATGCACAATGAATGATATCATGTCACCATCCTGTGACCTCCATTTCACTCCCTTTAAGGCCCATCTCTCCTTGGACCCCTAGTTAGTGCAGTGACCCAGAGCAAAGGCTTTGGAGTTACTAAAGTGTCTTCAAATCCTGGCTCCACCACTTACTAGTTAGTTACACAATTTGAAGTAATTACAGACACATATATTTCTTTTCTATAAAATAAGAATAATGATCTATATTGTGATAAATATATCAAGTGAACACTTTATACACCTTAAACTCACACAATGCTATGTTAATTAAATCTCAATTTTAAAATAATTTAAAATAAATAAAAATAAAATTTAACAAAAAAGAATAATCAGCTAATAATACCTACCTCTTACGGTCAGCAGAGAAAGAAATGAGATAGTGTATAAAGTTCCTGGCACATAGTGACAATAAATCGTGGAATTTTACATTTTTTGTAACCTTCAAGGTACTAAGCTCAAGAATGGGCACAAAGGCCATGCTGACACGTGCTTGTCTGCAGGCTAACTGCTGTAGCTCAGAGACAAGCTATCTCGAAGCTTCCAGAGGGTGCTAGCATTCAGGGTAGGGGGTTCCAGCTCTGGTGTGTGGAGAGGCTGGTGATGGGAGAAAGTCCATCTGGGAAGCCCGGGACAGCCCTTGCTGTGCCCAGCCCATAGGAAGATGATCAGCCCTGGGTACCAGCCTTATTTTAGGCAACTCCCTTGGACGTCCATGTGCTGCCAGAAAGAAGTGGATAAAAGCCAGATTCAAAAAGAAAGAGCATCAAGTCAGGATTAGAGGCTGAAGCAGTTAGGGGAAGCAGTCAGCGGTATCAGCACCTTCCTCCTAAACCATCTCCCCTGTCACTCGCCACCTCTCTTTCCCAGTGGAGCCATGGGAGACAACGGACTTTAAAACCAAGCTAACAGAGGTCTGTAAAGGGAAAAATGGGCCCTGATCACGGTAGTCTCAGTGAGGTTCACCGCCTTCCCCCCCAGCCTCCCAGGCAGGAAATTCAGGATGAGGTATGAAGTTTCCCAGCTGGGGAAAAGAAGTGGCTCTCCCACCCCTCCTTCACAATAAGGCTACCTTCACTTCTCACACAACGTCAGCCACATTCTATGTTGCTTGGCCAACAAACAACACAATCAAGTGGGAAGGAACTGCCTCCCCTGTAGACCCAGCCGACACTCCTCCTCCAGGAAGGCCCTAAATAAACGCAATTCTATAGCACTTGATATGTAGACTTCACCTTTTCCTATAACTTCACAGTTACCAATATAGCATTTGTATACCACTGCCTCTGGGAGCTGCCAGGGATAGCGTCAGAAAGGGCCCAGGGCAATGGCCCTCACAAAGGGACAGGCAATTTGACTGTGGGAACCCGGCTAGGCAACTTCCTGACTTTCTGTGCTAAAGAAACCCCACCATCAGTTCAACCTAAGTGCAGGTGTCTGAAGAGAGATTTAAGAGATTTAAGTTTAAAACAAAAACCCAACAACTGCCCCCAGACCAGCTCAACTATATATAGTCAGCCCTCTGCCTGCCTAAAATGGAGACATCATTGGTAAAATTCACCCAAAATGGCCAAAAAAAAAAAAAATCCTAAAATCATCGCTGCTTCTCAACTCTCAAGAGAATGGGGTCAACAACGCAATTTTGCCTAAAGTTAGCCCTAGAATGTGGTCAGTTTTCAACAAGTATTTATTGAATGTTAAATAAAGGAAAGGTTCATTTCATTTCAGTGGCACTTGGAATTATTCAAACCACTTTCTCTGTCTACACCTGCTCGACTGAGGGGTAGGGGGGGTTATGCTGGAAAACTCTCTGGACTCGGACTGAGGACATCTGGATTCTGGTCTTGGCTTTACCAGTAACTGTCCATGTGACCTTAGATAAGCCGTGGTACTTTCTGCTGAGAGACAGAGAGGGTGCACAAAAGTGAGCACAAGCAATATGAACTACATGATTGATTGGTGTTTTCCTTTCAGGAGTGTCATGGACAGAGGCCAGGTTTTATGACAATCATGTCTCTAGTTGGGGCACAAAACTACCACCCACGCAGGCAAGTTGGAATGGTCAGATAGCTGAAGACTGGCAGTGGCTTGCAGAAAAGGTAGTGGGAGGGGAGCTTGAAGAAAGTGAAGAGACATGGAATGTTAGGGTGGTAAATCTACGCTGTGCTCCAGAGTTGTAAGGACACTTCTAACTCAAGGCTCCCTTACTTCCTGGCCTATGGTGGAGGATGAGCTCCAAGCTTCCATTTATTAATGACAACCCAGTCCAGTACTCTTGCCTGGAGAATCCCATGGGGAGAGGAACCTGGTGGGCTACAGTTCAAAGAGTCACAAAAGAGTCAGACACAACTTAGTGACTAAACAAGAAAAACCCCTAATGCCAAAAGAAAGATAAACAAAGGACTTAGCCAATTCACAGGATAAAAATGGCAAGAAACATAAGGGAGGTGCAGAAAATGTTTTACCTCATAATTAACGGAATTAGGAAATGAAGGCATGGAGATACCAGTTAATAACTAGCTATCAGATGATCAGATGTTTAAATAAGGTGTGTTGAAGGAGGCTCTCTGATACAGAGGTGGTAGGACAAACTGGGTCAGCCTTTCTGTAAAGTAATTTGGCCATATTTATCAAGAGCCATTGGAGGAGGAAGTGGCAACTCACTCCAGTATTCTTGCTTGGAAAACCCCATGGACAGAGAAGCCTGGCGGGCTATAGTCCGTGGGGTCACACGACTAAAGTGACTTAGCATAGCACACATCAAGAGCCATTAAACTCAGTAATTCCACCTTTAGGAATTTATCCTAAAGAAATAATAACAGATATGCCCATATATAAGGAAGTTCATCATAGCAATATTTATAATAAGGAAAAATTGGAGATGCCTAAAAAATGTCTGACAATAGGGGAATATTATATATATATATCATGGAGTCATTAAAAAACATTTTCAAATAATTTAAAATGGTATGAAAAATACTAAGTAAAAAAAGCTGGATTACAAAACTATATTGATAGTTGAATTCCAGTTATGTTCAAAAATATGTGTATATATATATATGTATATATGTATGCACAAGAAAAAAGACCAGAAAGAAATAAACCAAAACATTAACAGTGATTAATATATTTGGTGATAAGTTTATGAGTGATTTTTTTCAATCTTCTTACATTCCTATATTTTCAAAATTTCAACATGTGTTACTTTTAAAATTTAAAAAGCACATTAAAGGTATAAGGAGATGAGGGGCATTGTTGATTTTCTAAGTCTTCCAAATATTTAGAGGTAGAAAGGGACCTTTGAGATAATCTAGTCCAGGGGTTCTCAACCCTCCCTTCATATATATAATATTTTGTAATATACCCTTGGCCTGAAATGCATTTCACAGTTAATATAAACTGCTTATACTCATAATTTCCAGAATAGCAATATAATACACTAACTATAGTATAAAGAAGAAACAAAAGGGAAGTCATTTAGAATCAGATAACTAAACTTCAGATGCAAATGCCTTTATAAGACTATACTAAAAGCTCTACTAGTCCAATGCTTCCACTATACATGCAGATTCACTGCAAACGCAAGTGCTACAAAGGAAGAATAAATATTGGAGACTTAAAACACCATGAATGGCACTCCTGTTGGTGACCTGATTTTCAAAAGTCACAACTCTTGGTAAATTTCTGAATAAAGGACCATCTTTACTCAATTTACATAATTGCTGCATTACTGGAAATTCAGTGTATAATATTAAAACTATAAAAATATGTTTTGTGTTTACTTGTATAACGATTAGATAGTGGTACTAGGTTTTTCTACCTATACTGATGTCCTATAGGGCATCTCATGGTTTACAGAAGATTTCTAGTTCCCATTTCCCTTTCATATTTATCCACAACATGAAATCCACAATGACTCCCTTTTTAGGGAGTATGCCTTGCATCCTTTAAAAGTAATGATATTTGCAGTTGTAGCCTTTGAAACTATTTCTAAAGCATATTTCCAAAGAACCGCAAGCAATTCCTAGAATGTGTTCTCAAAAGTGACACAAATGCTTTTTGAATCATTGGAAGCACTGGTCTTCTTTAGTAGCACCAAGGCACGAGAGAAAATTATTTAAAAAAAAAAAAAAAACATTTACTGTGATCCCTTGGTGATTTTCCCTAGCCCAGCCCCAAGCTTCAGAGGTATAAAGTGAACTGAGCTGGAAGAAAAGGACTAACAGGGCCAGGCCTTGGGGAGAGGGAGGGGAGCTAGGTTGCTAGGTTACTGCTTGAGCCAATCCAAGTGGTCCCAGAGGGGCACCAGACACAGTACTGGTCCCTCTCTCTGCCTCACTAGGCTGAGGGCCCTCTAAAAGGGAGGGGGTCAAAAGGTGGTGGAGGGGTCTGGTCATTCACACTAGGCACAAGTAAAGAAATGAGGCAGAAGCACAAAGAAACAAACATCCTTCTATTTCTACAACTATTCAAGTCTCCTTCATTAATTGGCTTCCCCCCAGAAAGGATTTCTTTATTAAGAAACACCAGAGAGTGAAAATCCCACCATACACATACAACACACACACACACATTTGTAGGCTCACACAAAAGTGCTGAGATTTACATATTAAATTGCATTTAAGTTAGAAAACAGATTTTAAAACAAAATAATCATTTTTCCCTCAATAAGGTAACGAGATTCATTCAGCAGGAAAAAGGGACTTATGGGTAAAGGCAGGAAGGTCAGGACAGGAAGAATGGAGTTTAGCTGCTATAGATTGAGAACCCACTGCTGCCACTGGTGAAAAAAGCAAAGGGGGAGATGGTGTTCTCATCTAGGGCAAAGGGGGCCCCAGGGCCAAAGGGACATGAAAAATAAAAAGGCCCCAAAGAGTCAAATTCCACCAGCCCCCAGAGGTTTTGGATTCATGCCAACCATCCTGGCCTGGGGAAGTGGGGAACATAGGAAACTTAAGGAATGGGGAGGAAGGGGAGAGGTGGAAAGAATGTCAGCCATTGAAAAGAGTAAACAATTTAAAGCCTATTCCCCTGGGAAGGACCAATTCATCAATCTCCACTCTGATCAGAACTCAGACTAGGAACAGTCCCAGCTGGTGCATGGTATGAATGGACAGATCTTCAGGCCAAGGTCTTAAAAATAGAAGATTTATAAAGGAAAAGAACAAGGGCAGGGAGTAGGGAAAACGAGAAGCTTTAAAAAAATCATTTCACACTAGTGATAAGGGGTTTCCATTTTGACCCTTCACCTCAGGAAAAGACAGCTTATCTAATGGACCCAAGGGTCAACAGAAGAGTGGCTGAGGTAAACTGGAGGAGAGAGGACATGGGCTGAGACAAGATGGGCAGAGAACTGACTAAAAGCAGTTTCATCTGAGTGGCGAGTTAACTGAAAAAAATCTAGTATCTTCCCAACTTTCCAGGCTTGGCCTTATTTTGAACTGACTAAAATCTAACTACAAGGACAAAACCGAGAGAGCCAGAAAAAGAATGGGAAAGCAGAGGCAGATAGGACAGGAATCAGAGTCAGTCCCAGTCCCAGTCCCAGTCTCTCTGTCTCTCCAAGGACTGCTAACCTCAAATCCTGCTACAAGGAAAATAGGAAGACAGAGAAAAATCTGTGAGCAGCCAAGTCTCATTACTTTTGATTAACTGGGGAGAGTGAAACAGGAATTGGTAAGGAATTTTGATTAGAGACCATTTAAAAAGAAATATTACCATCACTCGTAAAAGATCACTAACAAAATATTTCTGGGGGCAGGGGGCTGATAAGCCTGCTTTAATAACCAAGACTCATCTGCAATTAAAACCATCCATCTATATAAAAACAATATCCTAATAAAGAACTTGTTCTCTTACTTTAATATAACCCTCGACCCTCCCAAGCTTTCCAACACTGTCCATGGCCTTGAAAGGCTTTTTTTTTTTTCATAGTTCAGAATAAGGTAAACTTCAACTGAGTGTAAAATAGATCAGTGGAGAGTTTGGGAGCAATCTCTCCAACCCAAGGGTCCCCTGGAAAAGGGAAGTATGGGTAGTAGTAACAAGCAACCCCTTCAACCCCACCCCCACCCCCCATACCGCCACACAAAGATACTTACACCCCACAGTGGTTCCTGAAGTGGAAGGGGAAGGAGGAGGCAGGCAGTTTGCATTAGACACAGTTTAATCACCTTCAAATAGATTAAAAGTTCTGGTTTACACTCCCCGCCCTCCCCAGAAGTCATCCAGACAGGACCCTGGCTTAGAAAGAGAAAAACACAGGTGCTCTAGGAAATATAGCCACATATAATACATAAATTTTCTTCCCTGAAATAGAGCAGGTCCTGAGCAGAGCTGACTGGGGGCCACAACCCACCCCCAGGGTGAAGTGACTCTGGGACTCTGCCGGTGGAAGTGCTGGAAGATTGGGGCCTGGAGGAAGCCCCTGGTGTGGTTACCAAGCCCGAGATGGGCCAAGGCCTTGGAGTGGGTTACCTGGGAGGGCAGCAGTGCGGGGCTTTCCCTCCTCACTCAGCCAAGGCCTAATGGAAGTACTTGTTATCCTCTTTTTTCTATTATTTTTTTTTCTGTTTTGAGGGGATACAGGGGGAGAGGAGAGGAGAGGAGAGCCTCTCTGTGCCTTGGTTTCCCCATTTGTGCATACAGGGCCTCTACAGGCCTCACACAGGGAGTCTGAGGGGGTAGTGTTTAAGTGAGCACTCGGGCTTCCTCTGAGGAAAAGGAGCCACCAAAGTGCAGACTTTTATTACTGCTGTTCCTGCTCCCAACGGGAACAAGAGTCAAAAGGAAAACAAATTAAAAGGGGCTAGTGAGAGAGGAGGAGAGATGAGACAGAGAGTGTGAGGGGCCGTGCCACTGGCATCTCATAAGTTCTTATTGAGAATGGCACAGGTAGTAAAAAGTTTCTGGGTAGTCTACAAGAAATGTAAATTGTTATCTATACTACAACTACTTACATATATCTCACAGGAAAAGAGTGGGGCTTAGGTGTTAAGAGAGTGGACAGGGGACAAAGGAGAAGCTACACGAATAAATACAACAACTGGAAGCTACCTGCCCCATTCCTGAAAGGATTTGCTGGCAATGTTGGCACTTTGGAGCCGTGAGAATCCTCCAAACCTACTCTCCATCCTCCTCCATTCTGAAGGCCTCGAGAATCCAGGTAGAATGCCCTGGCCAGCAGTCTCTGTGACTGCCTCTGGACTCGTGACATGCAGCAACTTGAGGGGAATTGAGCCAGTCTCAAGGACCTTTACCCCAGGATTGGGCCAGTGACCCCAAGCAAGAGAGCTGGGATCTGGAGGGAAGAGAGGGGAGTCCAAAGAGACTCCGTGGCTGAGGCCATGGAAAACCAGCGCCAGGGCCCAAGGGACCCATTTGTCCAGTTACCAGAGGTGACTGACATCTTCTGCGACTGCTTAGAGTCCAGAAATTAAAAAAGCTTGCAGCAAGAAAATGTCAGTTTACAACAGGGTGAATAAAGACCAAAGAAAAACAGTGAGAGGAACAGCTTACTCTCTCTCTGTCTCAGGTTTACCTTCTCCCCTTAAATCTCTCACAGCCCTAATCAAACACAATGAAAGTCTCTTCCATACATAGGCTACTTCTCAGCTTCCGTCACCTCCTGTGGGGGCTCTGGGGGCTCTGGGGGTGGCATCTCTTCAGGAGTGCTGGTGTCCTCCGGCATCTCATTGCTTAGATGGTCTATTGGGGCCTGAGAAGGAAAAGTTATCAAAGTCAATACAGAATCCAAATGGAGATAATCCATAGACACTGAACTCATCCTCTGAACCCATTAACCACACTCATGGCTAGAGATATGCTCTCACCAGCCCGAAACTCAGAACCAAAACTAGACTATTGTCTTCTCAACAGAAAGCAATTGAAATTTGAGTTCTACTCTTAACTGCCTGTTGTGGACAGATGTTTCCATTATTATTCATGATAATAATAAACGGGACCACAAATAATTACACAGATCACCTTCCCTCTTTCACAACAGAATATTATAACATACATGTCTCACAAGGTCTGACACAGTGGCTCTCAATCTTCTTTGGGCCCTAATACGTGGCTCACTAGAACAGTGATTCTAAACCAAAGGGGGTAGGCTAAATTTTCAGATGGTACATCTGCTTTGAAAATATCTCCTGAATGATAGTCAGGGAAGTCTCCAAAATAATTTCATTTATATTATGTGAAAGTGAAAGTCTCTCAGTCGTGTCCAACTCTTTGTGACTCCATGGACTGTAGCCCGCCAGGCTCATGGAATTCTCCAGGAAAGAATACTGGAGTGGGTAGCCATTCCCTTCTCCAGGGGATCTTCCAAACTCAGGGATCAAACCCAGGTCTCCCGCACTGCAGGTGGATTCTTTATGACCTGAGCCACCAGGGAAGCCCATTTATATTATAACATCAAAAAGAATAAAAGACTTATGAATAAGGGTCACAAAAGAAATATAAAACTTATACTCTGAAAACTACAAAACATTGTTGAAAGAAATTTTAAAAGACCTACATAAATGAGATTATAGCCCATATTATTGGCTCAGAAGACTTAATCATGTTAGTCTTAACATGTAATTATGTTAATCATAATATTCTCCAAATTAATCTACAGATTCAATACAATCCCCATCAAAATTTCAGCTGGTACATCTGCAGAAATTGATTAAGTTGATTCTAGGAGTCATATAGAAATTAGAAGGAACAGAACCAAAACAATTGAATAAAGAATAAATTTGGAGGACTCACACTTCATAATCTCAAAACTTACTACAATGCTACAGTAACCCAGATAGTGTGATACTGGCATAGGAATAAACTTATTGATCAGTGGAATAGGACTGAAAGTCCAGAAACAGATTCTCACATTTATGATCAACTGATTTTTGACAGGGGTACCACAACAATTCAACAGAGTAAGGATAACCTTCAATAAACTGTGCCAAGACAACCGGATATCCACATGCAAAATAAAGAATTTGAACCCTCTACCTCATACAATATACAAAATTTAACTCAAAATGGATTAAAGAACTAAATATAAGAGCTAAAACTATAAAACTCTAAGAAGAAAACAGAGTATAAATCTCCATGATCTTGGATTAGGCAATGGTTTCTTAGATCCGACAATGAAGTGAAGTGAAGTGAAAGTCACTCAGTCGTGTCCGACTCTCTGCGACCCCATGGACTATATAGTCCATGGAATTCTCCAGGCCAGAATACTGGAGTGGGTAGCCTTTCCCTTCTCCACGGGATCTTCCCAATCCAGGGATCGAACCCAGGTCTCTGGCATTGTGGGCAGATTCTTTACCAGCTGAGCTACAAGGGAAGCCCTGACAATGAAAGCGCAAGCAAAAACAACCACCAAAATAGATAAACTAGACTACACAAAACTGAAATCTTTTGTGCTTGAAAGGACACCATCAAGAATGTGAAAAGACAATATACAAAACTGGAGAATCTTTGCAAATCAAATCTCTGATAAGGGACTTCCATACAGAATAAAAAACTCTTACAACTCAACAATTTAAAAAAAATCCCAAACAATCCAATTTAAAAATGGACAAAGGATCTGAATAGACACTTCTCCAAAGAAGAAGATACACAACTGGCCAATAAACTAATGAAAAGATGTTCAGTATCATTATGCATCAGGGAAATGCAAATCAAAGCTACCATGATATATGGCTGCACATATTCAAGGATGGCTAGAATCAAAATGGTGGATGATAATAACAAGTGTTGCCCAAGATATGGAGAAACTGGAACCCTCATATGCAACTGGTGGGGGTGAAAAAATGGTACAGCCACTTTGGAAAACAGTACAGCTGTTCCTAAAAAGGTTAAACATAAAATTATTATATGACCCAGTAATTTCATGTATATAGTCAGGAGAAATGAAAACATATGTCCATGTAAAAACTTGCATACACATGTTCATTTCAGCATTATTCATAATAACCAAAAGGTGGAAACAATCTAAATGTCTATCAATTGATGAACGTATAAATAAAATATGGTCTATCCATATAATGGAATATTATCCAACCATATAAAGGAAAAAAGTACCACCACAAGCTACAACATGGATGAACCTTGAAAACACAGTCCTAAATGAAAGAAGCCAGTCACAAAAGACCACATATAATACGACTGCATTTATATGAAATGTACTGAAGAAACTTAACAGTTGCCTAGGGATGGGACTGTGGAGAAGGCAATGGCACCCCACTCCAGTACTCTTGCCTAGAAAATCCCATGGATGGAGGAGCCTGGTAGGCTGCAGTCCATTGGGTCGCTAAGAGTCGGATACGACTGAGTGACTTCACTTTCACTTTTCACTTTCATGCATTGGAGAAGGAAATGGCAACCCACTCCAGTGTTCTTGCCTGGAGAATCCCAGGGACTGGGGAGCCTGGTGGGCTGCTATCTGTGGGGTCGCACAGAGTCGGACACGACTGAAGTGACTTAGCAGCAGCAGCAGGGATGGGGCTGAGGGAACGGGGGGGGGGAAGGGACAGTGACTGCTAATGGGTACAGGGTTTTTTTTGGGGGGGGGTGAAGGGCAATGAAAATGTTTAAAAATTGATTGTTGTGATGATAGTGCAATTCTGTGAATATATTACAAACCAGTGAATCCTACATTTTTAATTGAGATTTTATGGTATCTGAATCATATCTCAATAGAGCTATTATTTAAGAAGAAAGTTCAAGTAATAACTTCTGAGGAACATACTTTATTAAAGCACATCTGAGCAGTATAGCTGGGAGAGTTTCCGTAACACCTGCATATTCCAGAGAAGCAGCCCCCTTCTATCAAGGTAATCACACCACTAACTCCGACCCACTCCCCTGACCACTACCACTGCTCCTATAGCATTTTATTCTTCCCTCATCAAGACACTTGTCACTGTACCAACTAACAGCCTGTTTTATTGTCTCTCATCCCCACTACACAATGAGGTCCGTAAGATCAGGGACATTGTGTGCCTTGTTCATTAGTGTATCCTTAGCACACTTGGCTGGCACAAAATGTTGGAGAAATGACTAGATCTTAATCTATGTCAAGGGCACAAAGATCTTAAGAAAATGTCAGCACAGAAGCAGACACAGGGAAGCTGGAGTGATTGGACACAAAATTGCCTAATTATATTGCTAAGGTATAAATTTACCCTATACCCTCTATCATCGAATCAGTTAAAGTCTAAAAGCTTTAAAAAAGTCAGGAACACTTACTGGGCCCTGAGGCAAAAGGCTGGTACTCGCCTCTTGAGTACTGGGGGGTCGACTTCCGCTTTCCTCCAGTGGCAAAATACCCCTTCGATCCAGCACACTGAAGGAGATAGCAGAGTTAACAAAACACCTCGCATCCACCTGTCCATCCACCCACATCTGCTTGCTGTGTGTGCTGGAAAACACAAGCCTGCCCTTTGGCAGTCTAGCCTGATCCAAGCACGCACCTCCTGCCTTCCATTCACTTTTTTCTTCCACAAATCATGGAATACCACATTAACAAAGGAATAAACAGATGAAATAAGAATGAAAGGTCATCCCTTCAAAACAACCAGCCTGTGGTCTACGGTCCATGTAGATATGGCACCCAGGGACAATCCCTGGGAAGCCCTCTTTTGACACCAAGAGGCCATGTTCAGAAGAATGCATCAGACCAGGTGACAGGATTGGGTCTAACTGCTTGTCCCAAGAGTCCCAGAACCTTCCAGTCCTTTGAGTACCTGGGGGGCAAGGGGCCACACAGCACTTCACAACAGTTTTTCACAATGTTGCCATGGCTATAGGGATTCTGGACACGATTCTTCCCTGTCCATGAGCCTTTGATCTGCAAGATAAAAGCCAAGGCTTACATTAAACATTATGTTGAAGAAATACATAGGGCATGGGAAGATGGAAAAGTTCTAGAGATGGATGGTGGCAATGGTTGTACAACAATGTCAATGTACTAATGCCAATGAATTGTACACTTAAAAATGGTTTAAGATGGTGTATTTTATGCTATATGTCTTTTACCACAATAGAAAAAAAAGAAATATATGCATAGCCATGGAAAAATATTCACAACAGAGTTGAAAATGTAGATACCTGAGCGTTATATATCATTTCCATTTAAAAATACATAATATTCATGTCAATGTATGGCAAAACCACCACAATATTGTAAAGTAATTAGCCTCCAATTAAAATAAACAATTTTTAAAAAAAGAAAAAAAAGAAACCCAGACTGAAAAAAACCCCCATAATATACTCAAATAAACAAACATGGGAACAAGTCTAGACAAGTCTAGAAGACTATAGATCATACCATAACAATGGTGAGGCCTAGGAGGTAAAATTACAGGGACTTATTTGCTATTTTTTGTTTATCTGTAGTTTCTGATTTTCTACAATAAATATGGATTAATCAGTAACTTTTTAAAAGCAAGGATGTAATTCAATGCAACTGTCTCTCTCCATTCCAAACCCAGTTAGTTAACTTTTAAGGACGTATGAACATTTGAAGACCTTGTGCCTACCCAACCATTCAATCTCTTTTTCCTCATTCCCTATAGGCATTCAGCTCCAAACAAAGCAGTCTGCTTGTTCTTCTACACACCTGGTTTAACCAATTCCCACACCTGGCTTCTGCCTGCCTCAATCTCCCAGACCCTGGACACAGTTCTCTAGCAGGTAATTAGAGAATAGGCTTTTGGTAGAAGAATATGTGATAAGGAAAGGAAAAGCTGACTCACATCTTCATTGGTTGTCTGGTTGAGAGCCACAAGGAAAGTGTGGAATCCAGTCAGTCCCACGACGGACCAGAGCGTGAAGAAGCAAATGAGTACTTCTAGAACAGTGAGGTGTTGTTAAGGAATGTTGAAGAAGCCACACCAGGGGACTTAATGCCTCAGCCCATGTTCATGGCACCAATCATACCATCTTTACCCCTTGGAACATACATCACAAATATATATCCATTTATAACAACGGATGAATTCTAAACTCACTGGCTGTATCCCTCATGAAAAGTAACAGACTCCTGTTTATACACTACAAGGAGCTCTCTAACAGATTTAGTGTATTTAGACGTTTTCTGTTTATTCATCACTGGCTCTTTGAAAGGGACATTTAGGAGGGGTCCAAAGCAAAACAACGATGGTCATCTCTGCCACCGGAAAACAAACTCTATAAACAAAAAAAAAACGCTGGGAAAGAAACCAGAATGTGATTTCTAGAAATTCCAGTTGAATCTCCTTCTCAGAAATGTAACTGCTGTACAAAATAAGCCTTAGCTGTAACAGGAAGGTGGGACTTCTAGTGACACAAGAGGTCTATTGAGAGCAAAGTACAGCCCACTAGAGAAGGCAGAGCTGAGCCTGGGATCAGAAGGACTTGGGAGGGAAGCAGTGGAGACAAGGGTGAAAAAACAACCTCCCTTTAAGCCCCAGCCATTTTCCATTCTGGTTGCTACCAGTAAGACTACATTTTTCAATTTTAGACATTGGCACTCTCTGACATCTGAAAAATGAGATGGTGGAGAACTGCAGACAGAAAGCACGCTGAAAAGTAGTTTAAGAGGGCTGCACAGGGACCTACTGCCAGGGGAGGATATGTTCCAGGAGTTTCTTTCAATGTCTCCAGGAAGCCAATTTTCAAGGATTCTGTGAAATTGGGAGGAGGAGTAGAAAGATTAGTAACTTCAGTAAAAAATATCCACATACTCTAGTGCCTACTTTCTTCCCTCCCTATCCTTGTTACAAGCTGGCAAGAGATAAGCCCTCATTCAGGTAAGGGACTCTCCTGCAAACTGGTGCTCTCTTGACTAAAGGGTTCACCTTTCCAACGCAGGACCCAACACAACTAGAGAGTCAGCTACAAGCCCAGCATCTGGCTCCCCTCCCTTCTCCCTAACCTCCAGCTATGGGCATGCAGCAGGGAAATGCATTCATAGGTGAAAGAAACCAGAAATATCCAAGAAAAATCCTCTCTCTTCACCAATCTATATCTCTCCACTGTTCAAAACCCAGCTCAGAACTCATCTCTTCCCAGGGAGCTACCCTGAGGAAGACCACTCCTTTAACTCCACATCCTGTCTGTTCTTGGGCTGTTGGATGTGTGGGGGTGTGTGCATGTGCAGATGTGCACAAGTGTGTGTTTTCTATCTTCCGAAGCAGACCATGAGCCACTAAAAGACATTTCTCTGGTATAACCCCTTCTACCACCTGACACCAAGCAGGTCTTATGAGGCAGAAGAGAGGACACATACACCAAAAATACATCCCCAACCTTTGGGATCACCTGGGACATGCCAGGTACTCTAGGGACAAACTGGTAATTATGGCCCCGATCCCTAGCAGAGGGCCACTGAGAAGGCCAACATGCTCAGTAAATCCTGAGGTTTGGAGCTCTGCTCAGGAGCAGACAGTAGTGCTCACTTCTAATTGTTCCTAAGGTGCCTTTGCAATGGGAAAGTCTCCCCAGGATACGGAACCACTCCCCTAAGCTGTCCTCAAGCCTCCTCCCTCCACCCACCCTTCCACCAACAGACACTGCCCTGTATACTCACTGAGAGCCACATAGACGATGTTGAAGGCGAAGACATAGATCGTGAGGAGGGAGAGAGACAGGATGAAGAGGTAGAAGTAGCGGTAGTTCCTCTTTCCAACACAATTCCCCACCCAGGGGCAGTGATGGTCGAAGCGCTCTGTGGGAGAAAGAGAGAGTCCAGCACCAAAGCCTCCAAGACGAAGCACAACCCCACCATCCACTTCATACGCAATTCCCAGACCCTTAGGGTCCTTGTGTACTGCAACTGTAAAAAACACTGGTTTTCACTTTTTGCAATATTTTCACAACCATCTCCTTCGATCCCCACAATCACCCTGGGAGTTAGGCAAAAGAAGATATTCTTTTCTCCATTTTACAGATAAGGAAACTGGCATAGTGAGGGGTTAAGTGATCTGTCTCACCGTCAGTTAACAGCACAGAGCTTGTTTTTCCCAAGAAAAGTCTTAGTACGTGAGTCTACTAAGTGCAGGAAGAATAAATCAGTATAAACAGCCAAGGAAATTTTGAAAAATGAGTAGTGTGGTTTTTCTTAAACTCCAGTTAGTAAAAAATTACACACCTTAAATGGTGTGGCATAGCTTAATGGAATGGAAATCACCCAGAAATAGAATATATAAAAATCTTCTGTCTGGGAAAAGCAGTGCTACAAAACCAGTGGTGAAAGGCAGTGTCATTCCATAAACAATTGGTTACTTGACTGAAAATAAGCTTCAATCTTTTTTCCTCACATTATTTATCAAAAGTAATTCCAGATGGGTTAAAGAATTAAATGTAAAAGCAAAGTAAAACCTTAAAATAACCAAAAACACTAGGTGAACATTTGTCTCCTGAATGGAGAAGGGCTTTCTAAGCATAAAAGTAATGGAAAAAAACACAGATGACAAAGAAATGATTTGACTTCATACACTTCAAAAAATATTTCCAATATGTTAAAAATACTATCAGGAAAATGAAAGAGGAAGAAAACCCAACAGGAATATATTTGAATTTTATAACTTAGTGTATTAAAAGTCCTTATAAATCAATAATTAAATACAAATACTCCTTCAAGAAAATCGTCAAAAAGCAAAACAGTTAATAATACCACATAAACATATATTTAGTCTTCTGATTCATTAATAAGCCAGTGCAATGCTGCTGCTGCTAAGCCGCATCAGTTGTGTCTGACTCTGTGCGACCCCATAAACGGCAGCCCACTAGGCTCCCCCGTCCCTGGGATTCTCCAGGCAAGAACACTGGAGTGGGTTGCCATTTCATTCTCCAATGCATGGACACCAATAAGAAAGTTTTTGCCTATCAAAATAAGGAAATATAAAATGATATTCAATGCTAGTGAGAACAGGGTAAAATGTATAATATACTGTTTGTGGAACTACAAATTGAGAGAACCTTTCTGGAAAGCAATTTGGACATATGTATCAAGAGCCTTAATAATGTTTACGTCCCTTTGGCAGAATAAATCCATTTTCAGTAATTTCTCATAAGGAAATAGAGAAGAGCACAGAAATTTAGGGTCAATACGTTTTCATTAAAATTTTTATTGTGGTAAAATTTATAAAACATACAATTTGCCATTTTAACCAATTTTAAGTGTAAAATTCACTGGCATTAATTACATTCACAGTGTTGTGCAACCATCACAAATACTTATTTCCAAAAATTTTCATCACCCCTAAACAGAAACTCTGTACTCATTAAGTAGTAACTTTCCATTTTCCCCTTCTCCCAGTCCCTGGTAACCTCTAATCTTCTTTCTATCTCTATGAATTTGCTTATTCTAGATATTTCACTTAAGTGGAATCATACAATATATGGCCTTTTGCATCTGACTTCTCTTACCCAGCATGTTTTCAAGACTCAACCATGTTGTAGCATGTATCAGCACTTCATTCCTCCTTATGACTGAAAAATATTCCATTGTATGGCTGTACCACATTTTTGCTTATCTGTTTGTTGAGGGACACTTGGATTGCCTCCATCTTTTGGCTATTGTGAACACTGATGTACAAATATGTTTGAGTTTCTGTTTTTCAGTTCCTTTTAGTATTGCTATGGACAGAATTGTGTCATTCCCCCGCCTCCCTAAAATTCATATGTTGAAGCCCTAAGCCCCAATATGACTGTATTTGGAGATATGGCCTCTAAGGAGATAACTAAAGTTAAATGAGATCATAAGGGTGGGGCCCTAATCCAATACAACTGGTAGCCTTATAAGAAAAGGAAGTATGCAAGCACAGAGAAAAGGCCAGGTGAGGACACAGCCAGAAGGTGGCCACCTGCAATCCTCACCAGAAATCCACCCAGTCTGCTCTGTGATTTTGGACCACTAACACCCAGCACTATGAGAGAATTAATTTCTGTTATTTAAGTTACTGAGTCTGTGGTATTCTGTTACGGCAGCCCAAGCACACTAATACAGGTATATATCCAGGAGTGGAATTGCTGAGTCATATAATTTTAACTTTTTGAAGAACTGCCAAAGTATTCGTCACAGTGGCAGCACCATTTTACAATTCCCACCAGAAAAGTATGAAGGTTCCAATTCCACCACATTCCTAAACTTATTAATTTTGATTAATGTGTTATAATAATGAATGAAATAGGATTGTGAATAATATAGACTGATAGCAGATTGCCTAAATAAACTAGAATATAGCCATATGATGGATTATGCAGTCATTAAAATAGCATATTCTGGGACTTCCCTGGCAGTCCAGTGGTAAAGACTTTGCCTTCCAATGCAGGGATGTGGGTTCAGTCCCTAGTCGGGGAACTAAGATCCCACAGGCCATGCAGTGAGGCCAAAATAATAACAATAATATATTCAAAAAACATTTATTAAAGATGTAGAAAAATGCTCAGGAGATAACAGTAAATGACAAAGGCAGGACTAAAAACTCTATCATGTAGATAGAGTTTTACAAACAAGAGAAAGACTAGAAGGAAATACAACAAAATGGAGAATGAGTTTGGGATTAAGTTTTATTTACACCTGTACTTTCTATCTTTTCTACAATGAATGTGTATTATTTTAATGAATCAAAAAACCCACAAAGAATAAAATACATCATTTTTAAAGCACAATGAGCTGTGTACCAGTCAAAAAAATAAGTGTTAAGAATGGTGCATCTCCTAGTTAAAGGGCTGCAATATCTTTTCAGAAAAAGGAATGAAGATAGCCTTACTTTAAACAAACCTGCCATATAAAAAACATTGGAAAATATATATTCATACAGATATATTTTTATTATATTAAAATCATACTTTTTTCTAATAATACAACTAGTACATGCTCATTGTAGAAAACTTGAAAATAATTTTTTTCTAATGAAGGAAACAAAATCCCTTATAACCCCACAACCTATAGATAATAGACAATAAGCATTCTGGAGAACTTCCATGCATAATTCTTTATATATACTTATATTTTTTTCAATGGGTAACTGAGATCACACTATAAATGTAGCCTATCTTCTATTTTATTTCATTCCACTTTTCCCATAGACATAGATGAGCTTTTCCCATAGACAGAAGTCTACTGCATGAATGTCCCACAATTTATTTGACCATCTATCTACTGGTGAACAATACGGTTCTTTCCAATTTTTCATTATTATAATAATCTGGAGGTAAATATGTCCATACCTAAATCTTTTACCATATCCTTAATTACTTTCTTGGGATAGATCCTTAGAAAGCAAGTTAGTGGCATCAAAGAGTATACATGCTCTAAAGGCATGAATCTTACTAGGTTGCCTTCCAAAAAGTTTGTTCCAATTTATATTCTCACTAGTGTAGGATGAAGCATTATCAAGTTTTCCTTGCTGAATTTCTAGATTTAAAAAGATCTTGTTTTAATTTTTCTCTTTGATGTTGAGTAGAGATGAACATTTTTTTTCATGTTAACTAACTAAATGCATTTCCTGTTTTATCTGCTGTCCATATTTCTACTAAAATATTAGGGCTTCTTCTTAAAAAAATCAACTTGCATGAGTTCTTTATGTTTAAGAATATTAATAAGGAGATGAAATTCTTTCTGAAAACCGTCACATCAGACTTTCTTGAAATATCAACTTTCCTGATTCACTTAAAATGTTTCAATTTATAAAAATCCTATCTACAAATATCTTTTACCATTTAAAGTAAGATACATCTTCCCACCCTTAAACTAAAAAGAATTGGCTAATAAGAGGAAAGCAAGGTACTCAGGCATACTCCATGGCATATACGAAGAATGCTGGAAGAATCCTTATTGATAATATAAGGAACTGCACACATTTGCCTTTCAACAGACGTATTTACTGTCTGTTTTTTATTGTTTCCAGGGCTCAGCATACACTAGGCAGTGATTACAACTAAGTCACATATATATGCAAATAGAAGCACAGACCCCTGTATTATGCACACATACACCTGCCACACTTGAAGCAGAAGCAGAGAAAGAACAAATGAGGATTTTGGAATTAGACCCTTTCCAGCTTCATACAAACCTACACAAAGGTGCTTCACCTATTCCCTCATCTGCAAAATGGGGATAATATCTATCTTATGGTGTTTTTATAAGTCTTAAATGAGAGAAAGGGAAAGCACTTAGCACAGTGCCTAATATATACGAGAAATTCAATAAGTGCTAGCAACTTTTTTCTTCTTGGGAACACCACTTCTTATTTAGCCCTTCCTTCCTCGATGCTGCCCTCCAGTGGACTAGGATTCTCCTCCCCCTTTATAAGGTGGGTTCCACTTGAAACAGATTCAGCAGAGGAAAATTCAGATTTGAAAAACAGGTAAAGTTTATCTCTTCATTTACAAGAGGTTTTTTTTTTTTTAGACTAGAGGATATTTAAATTATGATCTGATCTACAAAAGTATAGTTGATTTACAACTGTTCAGAAGCTTGTTTCCTATCTAAAGTTTCTTAACTAAATCTAGCTCATTTTCTATCTAAATCTATCTTCCCGTCCCCAAAAAATCACTCTGATCCTCTTCAACTCAGCCTTTCCCCCAGGCAAAGCCCCTTTGGTTTTACTCACCCACACAGTTGTCACAGATGCTGCAATGAGAGGCCCGGGGAGGCCGGAAGATCTTGCATGTATAACAGTATTTCAGTTTCACAATCTGGTTGTTTATCTGGAAATTCTTGATACGAGGGGGTGGTCGCTGGCCTTGGGGCACCGCACCATTGGTAGCTTCTGTAGAACAGTAAAGACAGTTAATACCACCTCTCCAAGAGCAATGAGAATAATCAAAGGTTCCCTAGGCCCACTGTCATCTCCAGACTAGACTCTCAACATCACAAGAGTATCTTCCCAAAACTCCACTGAGTGCCATGCAATTATTTTGTTTACATGTAAAAAAGTGTTTCTTCAAGCTTTTTGGCTGATAACACAGAAAAACATTCATATAAGAAGAAATAAAAATGGCTAAAAAATATATGAAATAAAAACATCCAACTTTACCTATAACCAAAGAAATAAAAAATTAACACAAAGTTACCATTTCCACTTTCTATATTAACAAATATTATAAAGAAAAATACTCATTGTTGGCAAGGATGGGGAGGAGGTACTAGTAAGCAATATGGCAGTGACTACCAAAATTTTAAATGTGTATACTTTTGACCCAGCAATTCAACTTCTAGGAACTTACCAAATTACAAAGAGATGTACAAAAGATGTTAACGCAGGATATTTGTCACAGAAGTCCCTTTTAATAGTGAAAGACTGAAAATAACCTCAATATCAGAGTAGGAGATTGGTTAAGTAAATTATGATACACACATGGGGTGAAATATTATGTAGCCATTTTAAATGATGTATGCATTTTAAATGACACAGGAAAATGTTCACAACATACTGAAAAATGAAAATGTATGCTAAAAAGAAACAGGTATAAAGGATTTTATCTTGCAAAAGTAAATACATGCATGAAAAAACTGGCAATATTTAGAATCAGAAAAACAACTATTTAAAAATAAGTGATACATGCTTATTGCAAAACAATTCGAAAAGACAGAAAATACGAATAGAAGACAAGAAAAGTCACTGACAATCTCTCAACTCAGGGATATTTATGCATTTTGGTGTATTTCCCTCTATTCAACAGATAAACAAACATTCATAATTTTTTAAATTTGAGATTATATTATAGATACAATTTTATACCTTGTATTTTTCACTCAACATTATACAATGGGCATTTTCCCACAGTTGTTAATTGTTTTTTTTCTGAAAACATCATTATCTATATTGTATCATATGCATGTACTGCAATTATTTGAACCAATCCATGTTATTGGGCATTTAAGCTATCTCTGGAATTTTGCTATTTAAATGATGTTGTATGCAAAAACTTAAAACGTTAAAGACAAAGCTTGTTCCCTTTGATCTCCACCCTAATCACAATCTCCTCCTTTTCCTCAAGAATATGTTTATGTGTTAAAATTTATTGCTAAATCATAAAGAAAAAAAGGAAAACATGTTGAAGTCTGAGCAGTAATATATTAAGTTGCTGTCATTAAAATAGCTAGGAAAAAGAAAAAAGTGATGCATTAAAAATCTTTCTATGATTATTTGTGTACATCCCAGATTATTTCCTTTAGCTAATCCTGAGAGAAGTGAAATGACTGAGTCAAAGGGTAAGAACCCTAAAGCCCATGTCACTTATTGCCAAACTGCCTCCCAGACAGACTGTATCAATTTAATGCCCGCCCATCTGTAGCATGTGAGAGTGCCTGTTTCCTTGCACCCTTGCTGTGCAGGATAATTCTAAAAACAGATTTTTTTCAATTCACTTTGATTTTTAAAATATCTGCCATATGGAACTTTTTTCCTTTTTTTGCAGAGTGGGGCGGATGCTGTGAAATCAAACAATAACAGTGTGACATAAGTCTTAAAAGAATGGGGAGAGCTATTCATTAGAGGATGATCTAAGTACCAGCATGTCACCTTAACATTCTTCTGCATGTGCTTTGCATGAAGGCACCTGGGAGACAGAGTTCATGGCTCACCCTCTCCATGAGGCAGGCTACTAAGCAAGGGAACCACATGTCTTCTTCTCTCTCCTACCCAGCCCCCACCCACAGCATACCTGGTACAGAGCCAAATGTAAGTTGACAAAAACTTATTAACATAAACATATGTATGAACTCAAGAATACACCCTACTATTGACAGAAACATGCTAAATGCAGAGGTAACAACCTGACAGCTCAAGACTGGGTCCTGGGCCCAGCAATCTGACAAAACAGAGCTAACCTTGCTAACCGTCTGCTGTGAGAGGCAAGATCACGGCAAAGCACTGCCTTGACCTTCAGCTTCTCCATATGTGAATGGAAAGAGGATGATAAAAGAATAATAACCCCGAGAGAGCAAAGACTACACTCATAACTGTCCCTTCCTATCTTGCTGCTAACTAGCCCAGGTCTTCCCCAACTCCAGCTGTGCCAACAAGCCCCACCTCTGTTTCCTTCCCACAACCCCCACCCTCACTGCGTCCCTAAGTAGTCTGAGCTCAGATGTGCACAAACCCGTGTCCCCTTAGCACAACTAAAACAGACTGAAATTTTTCAAAAAGAAATCCACTAAGAAGCAAGATAAACACAATTAAATAAACAAAAGAAATACAAAAGCTGGAAGCTTTCAAAGCAAGAATATCAAATCAAAACATTGTACATCTTAAACTTACACAATGTCACATGTCAATCATATCTCAATAAAACTGGGGGGAAAAAGAAGCCAACTAGAACTGGGAGAAAACATTTCCTTGACAACAGCACGCATATAAACATTAGGAAAAAACTCAGGATGAGAAGTACAGAAATTATATTAAAAATGATAAAAATTGTATCAAAGGGTACAAAATTCAGTCTGAAAACACAGAAAAATATACTATCCTCTTGGAGAGGCACATAATATTTATACAAATATAAATTCTCTCAAAAATAAGATATAAATGCAATATAATACCTATTAGAGCTCTAACATGTTTATATCTTTCTAATTAAATAAAATAATATTATTATTAATAAAATCCCAACAAACAAGCAACAATAACAACAAACCACCTGAAGGAACTAAAGGCTAACCACGGATCAGTGCTCCATTGGCATGGCTTTTAGTCTTACAAGTCCTGGGTCCCTTTCTTCTACTCTACGTGACTTGGATACTGACTCTAGCTACTTGAGTATCAGACTTGAGAACAACTTAGGCAGGCACCGACTGCTATTGGATCTGGTGGGCTCCCAGTCTCTCTGAGTACTGGCATCAGAGCCTTCTTTTGCAGTGTGAGCTCCTAGGATATCCCCTCCTCGAGTTCTGGAATGTTCTGCTTCAATTCATGAAGGCACTCTGGCTGGCTCCTGGTTAGTACAGCACTTCATCTCTGTCCCAAAGAGCCCTACCCTGAGCTGCAGACTGCACTGTGATGAGCTTGTAACTACTTCCTTTACCATTCCTAGAATTCTCGATGGTTCCTGGCACCATAAGTGTCCCCTTTCACCCTGTGTTTTCCTAAAGCAGGAATTCTTAGTTAGAAACTCATGCGAGTGCTTCAAAAGATCTATGAAGTCCTGAAATTATATCCAGGGACTTCCCTGGTGGTCCAGTGGTTAAGACTCTGAGCTCCCAATGCAGGGGGCCCAGGTTCAATTCCTGGTCAGGGAACTAGATCCCACATGCCGAAAACTAAAAAGATCTTGCATGCCCCAACAAAAATCCCATGTGCCCCAACCAAGATCCAGTGCAGCCAAATAAATAAATAAATAAAAATAAATAAAAAATTGTATGTGTGTGATGCATTTAAGAATATTTTTATGAAGAGGTTTATAGTTTTCATTCAAAAAAAAATCAAATGAATTGATGACCCCCCAAAAGTTTTTATTTTCTTAATTTAAAAAAAATCCTCTTGGAAACAGTACAGCAGGACCTTGGTAAGAGATCCTTCCTGAAATGCAACCCCAAAGAGGGAAGAATGAAGTTCACATTCTTTACTGAGTGGTAACAATCTCAGATTCAGGATCTCTAGGGGAAAAAGCTGGAAGTGAGTATTAATCTGCAACTATAATTATGATTCCACTCCCTTACCAATCAAAGCCACTCACTGTACAGCATCTTGCCAGCTGGTCAGAAAACCCACCTATCTCCATTTCTATGAAAGCTGCTTCATCTGGTAGGGCCCGAGGGATCACTCCAGGATCACTGAAGCTGGTCCTCAGCAGGGTAGCCATGGAGAAAAGGAATAGCATGGCAGCGAACACAGGGATGGCAGGAGACAGCTGAACAGCCAGGTAGCGGCATCTTGAAGAAAGCAGACAATTGAACACCTAGTTATTCCGACCCAATACTGACCTCAAATTATTACCAGTGTGTCACTCTGGTCTCCACAACAAAATCACAGTACTTCAAGGGCAGGGACATATTTTTTACTTTTCTCAAATTACCAAAACCTCCTAACATATGGTTCTGCACATACTAGGAGCTCAACAAATACATCACTGATTGATGCTACCTATAATATACAGGAGATAGTCTAAGGGACCTCCGATACCCCCAAGCCCAGTCCCTTGCATCAGCTTGCTGGCAGCCACATTTCCTATGCACTTCAGCAAAGGCTCATACCTGTTAAGGTCTGGGATGTAACTGAGCCTGGATTGTAAGCACCACAGGTTGCTCTCACTCTGGGAATGTCTAGAGTTTTTTGTACTCACTCATCTGACATTGGGCCTGAGCCCAAGGAGGGGGAAGAAAAGATAAGGACCAGCCATGAAGCAGAGTCCCAGTGTCAAACAGATGGTATGTCCAGTGTGTTCAAAGGCCACTGAAAAGCTTCAGAGATGCTGCCCGACTCTGCAACATCCACTCACTCCTCTTCCTTCCTCAACTAGCTCAGCCAGTAGGTGACCAGTGACCATAAGCAAGTGAATAAGAAAACTATATCTCTTTAGCACCCCTTCTCAATATCATATTTCTTCCCCTCCTTCCCCTTAACTCACCTGGAAGGCCATTCCTCTCCCTCTCTGGATATCCCAGCTCTACTGGCCTTTCAGACCTAAAGCCATCAATGCCATCATTGTCACCATTACAACCACAATTTATTGAGCACACACCATATGCACTTGGCTCTTCAGACACATTGTAGCATCCACTTCTCACACAACATCTGTGATAGCTGAAGAATCTGGGATTTAGTGAGGTCTTGCTTCTTCCAAAGGCCTATCCTAAACTGCACTGTTTTTCACTACGTTGACTTCATCTCCCCCAATTAAACTTCCGAAGAGCAAGAACGTTGCCTTTTAGGAGTGGGAACGCCTGGGTTTGAATTCTGGTTCTACCAGCTCATGTTGGGGTAACTGAGTTAACTTCTGTCTCCTTACCTATGAAATGAAGATGATAATAGTAGTATTTCATAGGGTGGTTGTATGGCTCAAATGCATGAATACAAATAAAATGCTTAGAACTGCCCTTGACACATAGTAAATGCTAAGTAAATGTCAGCTATTAGCATTATCATCATGGATCTCTATCTCCCTGAGCCCAATACAAGTATGGGAACAAAGAAGCTATCAACAAATACGTGTCCAGTTGAACTGAATATCAAACCAAATAAATGGGAATATGTGATGAGAGTTATCACTGACCTATTTTTATTCTCCTTCTCCTGATGCATATTTCCTCCTTCAACACAGAAATCTTGTCTCGGAAGCTGACTATAAGTAGATGAATAAGGACCAGAGAGAGAGTGAAGAGAGTAAGCTAAGGAAAAAGGCTTACCTCATCAGCATGGGGATTAAGCACGCCGCTGTCCACTTGGAGTAGACCTTTAACCCCAGGCTGTACCTACGCTGCACGTTTGGAACAATCCCCATGAGATCCTTCTCCTGCCTCCCTGCCACACACTCAACTGCATGGCGGGTGGGAACCAACCGTACTGCTCGGCTGAGCAATTTGCCATGAAGGTGAACATACGGAGTGAATTTGCAAATGATTTCTGTGGCTTTTTGTTTGCTTGCCTGTGCATTTGTTTTTTTAACAAAATCCTTGCTCTCAGCTTGCTTTTGTACGATTTTCTTCCTTCTCCTAAAATCCCAGGGTAGGGTCTGGCTAACTGAGTTCAGGGTAATGAAGGTCCTTGCATAGCACGAGCTTGTGGATTACCCTCTTTTCTACTGCTCCCCTTCACTGGTACAGATAATCAAGAAGTGAATTCAGAAAAGTCACCTGCACTCATCAGGGACCCAAAAGGACACAGGAGAAACACAAGGTTCTGATCTCTGAGACAAGCCAAATGACATTATCACACTGACAGAAAATAGCCATCTTCCTCATCACTGCCCATCCCTAAAATCACTCTTGAAAGCAAAGAAGTGATATCTCCAGAATTCAGACTGCCCTGGGTGTTATCATTGCCAATGAAAAGCCTTAGAAAAATCAGAGCCATCTGATTGGCCACCAAAGGGAGTTTAAAACTGCTTTATTTGAGGGAAAAGATACAAAGACAGTAGAACACAAACACACACATTAATGATGCCCCCATACCCTGAAGGACCGAGCTTAACTAAAGTCTCATTTCAACACCTGCTTGTTGACTGGACAAAGGACAACTTAGATTTGAATTACGCTTCACCATCAAGGATAAAGGTCTCTGTAATCTCCACACAGAATATCTTCTGCACCTGCTAAAACAATCCACTCTGTGTGTCAACAAGTACACAACCGGCCCATTGTATTGTTCTTCGGAGACAAGGCTACTGGCAGCCAGTTGTCACTAGTGAGTGGGTGTGGCTGGGAAGGCAGATGTGGGACCAGCAGGCCTTTCTACTCAGAATAAGAGGAAATAAGAAAGCCAGAGGCTAAGACCGCTGCAAACTACAACCCATCTGTCTGCCTTTAATACCCACCTGGGTTAGCCTCATAATTGCAGTAAGCTAGTGATCTCTCTTAAATAAGAATAAGCTATGCAAAGATTTGGTGGTAATTCCCAGTATCAACCTCAAAAGTCAGGAGTATCCTCAAACATCACTAATTTGTCCTAGAGAAAGACTGGATCTATCATCCACAAATAGAAACTCTTTGAAACCCTGTGTACTTTCTATCTATATTGATATGAATAATGATATCCATACACTACTTGAAACAGAACTCTCCTTTGTCTTCAGAATACCAGGCAGTTAGAAGTGACTTTTCTCCCTTGTGAATTTTATAAATGCAACCATGTCCCCACCAAATCTCCATTTCTGCCACCTGCAGAGACATCATCACTTTAAGCCATCTTCTTTCAACCTCTTGATCAGCTTCAGGCTTCCACAGCTGGACTACATGACAGGACTCCCACATGTCTCATGGGCCACATGATGGTACTGACCAGCAGTAACCAGCAGTGCCAGGCTGGGCTGGTGTGCCATATCCCATCCCCCACCTCTAGCACACCAGAGTTCATTGGAAGGACAATCATAATGACATAGACTTCAACTCACACAAAAAACTTCAAAAGAGATTCATGAGTGGAAGTGGTAAGAAACCAGACAGATCCCACGACAGGGCTGCCTCATAGCCCGGCAGTGTGCACTAGTGTTCTGTACTCTGGTTCTGTCTCCCTAATAGCTTTCTTGCTATGCTTTTTGCTGTTGTTCTTTTATCAGCACAATCAGCCAAGTATTTATGGGTCTAACAAATGAAGAACAAGAGAAATGGAACTTAATTTTGTTGGAGAAACATAACTAACATATGAAACAGCTAAATAAGATAAGACCAATAATCAAGTGTACGGATGGTGAGTCAGACTCTAAGGACTGTAAGTGGTCAGAGAAGAGCTCTCTTGGGAATCTGGGGGCTGCTTGAAACTGCTCCCACAGCAGCCATTAAGGGTGTCTTTAAGGAAGCTTGGCCCAGCAGAAAGGGCTAAGGATTAGAGCTCCACAATGGCCCCTGAGCCCACATAACAGAAATAAGCCTTTGCTGTAAGTCCTCCCTGACAGGGGCTGCCATCTGTCCTTATACATACATCCTATCTCTAGAGCACGTAAACACGTAGAACCACCCACAGGACCAGTTCAACATTCTTGCTGATGACATTCAGAGTTTGCATGAGGGACAAAGTTTCCTTGGACACTAAAACATAATTTAATATCAGCTTCAAGATTTACTGCTATGTGAAGGTCAGAGTTTTGAAAATGCATAACCCTGTTTTGCTCCAGCAGCAAAGGGAAAATTAAACAAACAAGGACATTTTTCAATTTTGAGGCAATGAGCCATCCTCTCACTGAGGAAGGCCAAAATCTCTATAGAGGCAAACCTGTTAAGTAGTTCTCAAATTTCAATTGTAACAATACATTTCACATTTCAATTGTAACAAATATAACCAATTTCAAAAATAACAAGTAACAAATTTCAACTATAATATCTTCCTGATCAAGAACTTAGAACAGTTCCTTGCTACCTATTATATTAAGCCCCCACCTCCTCAGGCCAGTATTCTGAGACCCTCCTTTAACTGGCCTTATCTAATCATCATCATAGGTTCTTTCTTGCCTCTTCCTTGCTCCATTCCAGACACATATTCCTCATTACCGTGAATTCATTAGCCTCTTGCTACCGCAAGAGGAGGCATAAAGTGTCTTTTTTGTTGTTAAACACAATACCAGCTCTGGCATCTCTGAGGAGGAAGATTTACGACTTCTTTCCCTCAATAAGCATCTCAACTGTTGTCGGCATGCTAGGGACACCCCTGTCCTTTGTGTTCACTTTTCCCAAAGCAGACGATCACTATACTCAACTAAGACATTCTCAAAAGATGGGAGATACGTTCAGTGGAGACTGACAGTGTGAACCTCATCACCACAAAAGGTAGTAAAGGCTGAAAATACACAGATGAATTCTGAATGACAGAAGCGTAAAAAATTGGTAAAGAGAAATACATTGTTCAGGAGACATAGCCCAATCCTTCTCCAGGGGACATGTTTTATCAGGAAGTTGAGTTTAGCTAAGTACTGTAACAGATTGATATCAAAGAGGCAACTATGCCTTTCTAAAACTGTCTTTAGTTGGCAGAGTCACAGAATAGGGCTAGATAAGCACAAGACTGAACCTCCACAGGGCAATTCTTCAGAGAATACTCTCTTGATTAGAGATCATGATAAAGTCACTTTTTCTTCTTCTTAATCTCACCTAAGGAATTCAGAGACCTGGACTTTGTCACTATAGACAGGGATATCCCTCCATGTCAGAATTTGGCCTTGGTCTACCTAGCCCTGTGTCTCCTCAAACCCGGTTAACTTTGTTATCAGACTGCCTCTTCCCTTCTGTCTGACCATGGGGACACAGTGCCCCTTTCATTGCCATCACCCACAGAGTAACATGGTAATGAGCACACATTACCTAATTTTTCTCAGAGCTGTCCTCATCTTGGAAGCAGAGACTAGGAGCAGCAACAGGGGTGATGATCCCTTGTAACTCAAAAGCTTACTCTCTAAGTTCACACTTAAAGGAAGAGGTTCCTTGTTCCTGCAAGGCTACCAGAATGCCATGCTAGAATACAGTCAGTTTTCCACAAACATGCCTTCGTTTTCTAGTGAGTGAAATCGCTCAGTTGTGTCCAACTCTTTGCAACCCCATGGACTATATGCTACCAGGGTCCTCTGCCCGTGGGATTCTCCAGGCAAGAATACTGGAGTGTTATGGGGAGGGAGGTGGGAGGGGGGTTCATGTTTGGGAACACATGTAAGAATTAAAGATTTTAAAATTAAAAAAAAAATAAAATAAAATAAACTGATCTGCGCAAAAAAAAAAAAAAAAAAGAATACTGGAGTGGGTTGCCATTTCCTTCTCCAGGGGATCTTCCCAACCCAGGGATCGAACCTGGGTCTCCAGCATTGCGGGCAGACGCTTTACCATCTGAGCCACTAGGAGCATGAGTTAAGGAGGCCAAAGTAACCTAGAATCCACTAAAGCAACACAAACATTAGCTAGCAAGACTCCAGAATATGCCAGTCCAGCATTTGGCACTATGCACAGCTTTAGTAATCTGCATGTCTTCAGGATTCCGTATTCAAAAGGCAACAATGAGATGAAAGGTAGTGTCGTATAAAGGCAGTGGCTGGCCGATTGACCTTGATGAAATCTACTTCTGTAGACCTGGTTTTGTCACTCGCAAAAGGATGGGGATGGTCTCCAAGGCCCCTTTCAGATCTATCATTCTATGATTCTGTGAGTCAAGACTGCTACATCTTAAGTGCATCCAGAATGTATCAATTCAGCTACATTTACTGATTACATTCTCTAAGTAAGGCCTAGTAGAAGGCACTGTGGGGGCCACACACATGCAGAGGATAGTCCCTGACCCTGAAAGAACTCAAACTGTAATATCCACAGAATTACAAAATATTAAAAATGTCATGTAATTATGTGTTAAATGACTGATATGTACAATTAGTCCTATGAATGCAGAATTTACTAGAAAAATTTCATGAAGGAAGAGTCAAGAAGGGACTTGAAAAAGAGGTAGAGTCTGAATAGGCTAGAAGTGGGACAATTATTAAGCAGTGCTACAAAGCTTTTTTCAGTTCATCCAATTCAATGACTCCTCTGTACATCAGAAGCACCCAGGAGGGTCAGTCCAACAGGGTTTGATAATGCCTTGATACGATATCCGCTAGAAACAGCACAGTGAGGCATAAGCACTGATCACAGCAGTAAACGCCTTCCTACTTCAGGGGTCAAGAGTCACACAATCATTCATGCCACAAGAGACCTTGACCCCAGTAGTGATCTGGTCACACAGTTAAAAGAGAAAGCTAGGAAGCCACTTTCAGAACACAGTGCACTTGGTCTTTTCCCCAAGCTTTATCAGAAAGTTGAATTTGACTAAATACCACAATAGCCTTTCAGTAGCTGGACAGTTCACAGGTTGTCAGTGTCAGTCTGCTATAGTGTCCTGACATTCCTAGCCAAGCTATTGGCTATGTGTTCATCACACAAGCTGGACAGAGTTTGGGCAGAAAGGATGGATAATGGTTCATGCGCTTAAAGCTCACATTTCCTAAATACCTCATCCTAAGAATACATTAGGAAATTCCTCTTTTTTTTTTTAAATTAGAATACTCTTGATTAAAGTATAGCTGATTTACAATGTTGTGTTAATTTCTGCTGTACAGCAAAGTGATTCAGTTATATATACATTCTTTTCCATTATGATTAATTCCAGGGTATTGGATACAGTTCCCTGTGCTATACAGTAGGACCTTGTTGTTTATCCATTCTATATATAATAGCTTACATCTGCTAACCCCGGCCTCCCACTCCATTCCTTCCTTAACCCATCCCCCATGGCGACCGCAGTCTTTTCTCTGTGTCTCTGAGTCTGTTTCTGTTTTGTGGATAGGTTCGTTTGTGTCACATTTTAGAGTCCACATACATAAGTGATATCATATGGTATTTGTCTTTCTCTTTCTAACTTACTTCGCTTAGTATGATAATCTCTACTTGCAAAGAAATTCTTTTTTTTAAGCACTGTACAAGCACTGTACACTCTGCTTCTAAATTCAAATACATTTACTATAGATACAATAGATACAATTACATTTAAAATACAGCTATCTACTGATAATCTTCTATCCTCTCCTTTTCTATGTGTGTATTAGAATCTTCCAGACAGACACAAGAGTTATAGAATTTCAGAATCTCAGAGCTGCAAGAGGCTTAGTGATAATCTAGCCCTATTTCCCATCCTGGGCAGGAATTCACTCTGTGACAGCAGCTCTGAGAGATGGCTACCCAGCTTCTTTGGAAACGCTTTTAACAACACAGAGCTAATGAGCACCTGTATGGACCACTTTTTCTCATTTTATGTAGTTAACCTACTGTCTGTTCACTGAAAAATCACAGGACCCTCCTTTGAGAAATCTAAACATGTAAAAGCGAAATCCAAAAATAAAAAGATGTCCACTGACACTACTAACACTGCATGTTTTTCATCAAGGGGCGCCCACACGCCTGACCAGATTTCTCAAGCCATCTGGCCAACCCAGGGCTGTGCCACAGGGGGTTATAAATCACCTCTCACTCATTCCTGCACACCTGCTGCAAGCAGGACCCTGTTACAAAAATGCAGGTCCAGATGTGCCTCAAGATCTGAACTTTTTTCCTCAAGGCCAAAATGCAGCAGCCAGAGAATGTACAGTCTATGCTCCTATACAATTTAAACATGAAAAGAGACGGTCCGGTTCAGACACCCTCAACTGCCTGAAGGCAGGGGACTAAACCAGGTGATTTCCTGAGGTCTCTGTAAGTTCTCCTACTAGCAAAGGAGCCCATATTCTGCCCCCAAACCCTATCCTCCACCGTGTGGTGGATAGTGAATTATAGACCCCAAAGAAAAAGGTTGACTAGAAAGAGACTTCATTCCTCAGAGGCAGGCTGGTGTCCTCTGTACAGCCTGTCAGTGGCTAGGCTCAAGGCAGCCACCTAGAGTGCCCATGTGTCTGCATGTGACAGACAGATGCGTGCATGTGCACACATATATGCATACACATACGTGCTCACAAACACAGATCCCACCATTCTTAGTAAGAAGGATTCATTGACGGGGCCCTCTCCCCTTTGGTCAGATGTAAACTTCCCCATTCCACTTCTCAGCTAACACTTTTACTTCCTTCTCCCTTCCCCCTTTCTACTCTCTCGCCCAGCCCTACCCTCGAAACTATTTACTCTACCACACACACAGCTGGAACCCAGGGCAGTTTACAAACAACCTCACCCTTCACATCTGAGGGCAAAGCGCAAGAAATAACTTGGGGGGAAAAAGTCATCTCACCAGAAAACCCAACCTGCCTCTGTCAAACAGTAACTTGGTTGGTTATAAGCTTCATCTCACAGGCAGTTTTCTTCAGAGGCCTTCAGGGCCGAACAGAACACATCCAAATCATACTCTGTCTGGCTTCCAGATACAAAAGGGCCAAATGCCAGTAGCTCCAAATTTCAAGTTCCCTTGGCCAGTCAAACCAGAGGGTTCCTGGGCCCAGAATTACCAGCTCGCTCAGGGCCTGGAAACAAATCTCATCTCTGTTTTGAATGGTTTCAACCACAAAAATTTAACCCTGAGTTGGGGAGGGGAGAGAGGCAAAAAGAGCTAGTGATTTAGCAGAGGAAGGAGTGAGAATGACAGAAAGCAGAGTTCAGCTCTGCACTTCCATAAACAAGCAAGGAAGAAACAAAGCTAACTTGGAGACAAGACTGAGAAGTGGGGAAATATTTTTTTAAATGTTATGCTTATGCCTGCCCGCCTGCACACGCTCACTTGTACCACACAAAGCATACACACACAAATTCAGCCATGAAACTCTGACTGGAAAGCAGCTAAGAAGCCATGATCAACCTGTCTGATTTTGCCAAATATTTTACAACTTGGTAGCAACAGCAGCAAAAACCGTGCCTTTGACAAAAAGGTCCTCTGACCTTACTTTCCTGGCCTTGTTATAAACTACATCCCTCTCCTTCCCCTGCTGTTATTCAAGCCATTTGCACTTATCCCAAAGTCTGGCAAACCAGCCCCCCAAAAATCACTCTTGATGCACTGGGAAAGCCTGAAGCCCTTACAGAAGGAAGACAAAAATGGGCCCCCAAAGATCAGAGTTCATTTTAATTATCCACCAAGGCAAGCCAAGAAGCCCCCTCCTCCATCCCATGGCCACACCCCCTGAGGGGAGTTCCATTTCCAGGTCACTGGAGTGCATGAACTGTAGCAGGTTCATATTAGGTGTAGCTCATGGTCTACAAACACATCTCTTGGCTCCTTCAAGGCCTTCCTCATAATAATCCCAAACCAATTAGCATTGCTCTCATCCCTGGAATGTACCACATTCTCAGCATACCCAGGAGTCATGCCACAGTAGTCAACTGGTCAACTCCCTAGAGCAGTGACTGACACAGATTTCAAACTGCCTCTAGAACTAGCTGTTACATCACAGAAAAAATAACTCCAAGGCTGGTATCAGGCACACACAGAATAGAGAGTTGTTTATGTTGAGTGATTTTGACTGAAAGAAAGAGCAACTCACATTTAATAAGCACATATGTGCCACACAGGCAGCTAGACTGTGGCACAGCTGAGGCTGGAACCAATCGGCAGGTTCCCAATTCAGTTGGCTTTTCAATTTAACAGCTAGCTGAGAGCTGAGCCCTAAGAAAATAGGACCCAGAATAACAGAATAGGTGAGTATCATGGGGTGGAGTTACGACCACAGGGAGTGCTCCTAGGCTCAGGAGGGGTGGAGAAGAGGCAATCTCACTAACCACCTAAGGAGACCACTGTAAAGGGGAGGTGAGTAATGAAGATGAATTCTTTTATTTCCTAAGTGTTCCAGGGGCGGCCCCAAATCAGTGCTATAAAATTGGTTATTAAACGTCTTGGTCTTTTAAGGAGGCACATACAAAGCAATGAATTCAGTTGACATGATCTACAGACACTGCTCAAGAGGACAGTGACAACCTTCCAAGGACTAGCCATAAACTCCCCAGAAAGAAGGTTCTTTCCCTGGACCCAAAGTAACCATAATCAGGCAACAGTACTCAATGGAAACTCACTCGAAGGCGAAGAAGAGCGTACATGTCCCCAGGATGAGGAAGAGGGTCAAATAGAAGATGCCCTTTTGCCGGGCCATCATGACGCGGCCATCACAGCAGAAGGTGTTCCTGCCTGGGAGTTTCTCCCATTTCCGTGTCACCTTCTTTCTCACCACCATCACAGACATGATTGGAATTCCTGGTCCAAAATGGGTTTGTGATTATAAGAGGGAAGATACAGAAGCTGAGCCCAGCTTTGAAATCACGATGTGTGCTATTGCTGCCACTGGGTCAAACATCATCAGAAGTCCAATTTCTAGCCCTAAGGAAAAACACAAAAAGAAAAAAAAAATGAGGCAAGAACAAGAAAATGCAGTTCAATCTTCCTTTCCCAGAGGCAGAAAGATGAGTACTGCCTCAAGGGTTGAGAGTGAAGAAATGGAAGAGTTTATTTCCAATCTGTTTTTGTCCCCTAAAAGAAGAAAAGGTTAAAGGTTCTCAAAAAGAGAAAGAGGCTAGTATATCTTACATACATCCCTTTACTTTCAGTATAATACTGATGATTTGACTATCACAGAACTAGGAACTAGAAGAGGTTTTATAGGTGACAGCCCCAATTACTTTGTTTTGGCAATAAGTAAACTGAAGACTGAAGTGGGGAAATCACTTCTCTGGGTCACAAAGCCACGAAGCTAAGCCAAGAAAACAGGTCTGTTGACTTTCAGTCTAGGGTGCTCTCCACTATACCATATTATTGTATAATTATCATGAAAAAGACTCTACAAATAATGGAATTTCTATCCTTAAGGGCCATTCCCTTCCCTCCTCCATTTCTTCACCTTCTTTCTTCAATTAGCCACTGGAGTCTGAATCACACCAGGGAACAAGTCATCCTTTGGGAGAGCTAGGAGGTTTTGGACACTGTACACAAACCCAGGTTGTATTTACTCCAAACAGATTTCTCCTAATCAAACCCTCCTAACTTCCTGAGTCTGGGAAATGAACCAACTTTGCCGGTCTAGCCTAACATTTGTGGGAATCTTAATGAAACCACATCACAGACCTGTAGGTGAAGGGCTGACTTAAGCCAGAGAGATTCTTATATGGCTGGGAGGAGGAGGGGCCCAACGGGGGGGAGGGGTGGCAGCAGTTAAGAAAAGTCATAAAGGTGCTTTCTGGGACATTTCAGAAGTACCATCTCCACTTAGCATCCTGAATCCCCAGGCCCAGCCTTTCTCACCGCTGTCACCCTTCTCCTTTCAGGTGTGGTGCTGTGGCCTCTATTTACCGATACCACATGCCTCACGCTGGCAAGAAGGAGGCGGAAACCTGCAGCTCGACTGACTGATGAGAAATAACCAACTGGGCTGGAGAGGGCAACGGTCCAAAGAGAGACTAGGAGCTGAGCAGGGAAAGGAGAAGCTGGAAGGCTTGGGAAAGGGGAGGGGGCATGGGAGGTGTAGAGAACACTTCCTTTGTGTAAAACTAACCTGGATAACAATCTTCTCCTGATAAACCGCCCCAGCGGGAGGAGAGACCAGGAAGGGGAGCCGGGCCTGGGAGAACAAAGATCAAAATCCGTCGAGAACCAGCGACCAGCCCAGCGGTTCGGGGCCCGAGGCCCAAGTCCCGGACGGGTGGCGGGCGCGGCCTCGAGAGGCCCGCCCAACCTCAGCCACGCCGCCGACCACCGCCCCGGGCAGGATGGGACGCGCGCCACCTCCGCACGCTCGTACACACACACGCCCCGCCACGTGTAGTCACCCCCGGCCAGGGGCTCAGCAATCGCCGAGCCGAGAAGGGCAGAGCAGGCTCCGCGCATCCCAGGGCAGCCGAGGGGGCTGCAACCCACCACGCGGCCGAGCCCCGGAGACCCCCACCCCCACCCACCCCCTTGTTACCTGAACCCCGGAGACCGAACTCGGCCGGGAACCGAAGCCAGGAAGTACACTGTCCCAGGGGACCGCGTCGGCCGCCAGAGATGGCAGCGGCTTCTCCCCAGCCCGGAGGCTGCCTCCTCCTGACAAGGGGCCCCAGTCGTCGGGGCCCTAAACCAGCTGTGGCAACCGCCCACCGCTGGCCAAATGGAACGCTCCTCACGTCACCAGGTCGTTCCAGTAGTTGCTAGCCCTGTATTGGCTGATCCGCCTCGGCGCCTCCGCCCCTGCCACCCCTGCCCCTAACTACCATTGGCTGCGCAGAACGCCACTCGACGACGCCTCCGCCCCATTCCCCCACCCATCTCCCGACTTCGTGCCCACCTGCCAAGCCTTTGCCAGCCTCCCTTTGGGGTCTGAGCACCGATGTGTGGTGCTATTAATATAGTTCCGCAGGGACTGGGATGAAGCGTAGTGTCAATGGGACTAGGAGGAACGGGGAACCTGCCTCCCCCCCCCACACACGTACCATGAGACGCTGAAGGAACCCTGGCTCACAGATCCCGGTGCTCACCCCAAACTGGATCCTCCTTGGGCCTCTCCAGCCGTACTTACATGAAAGCAATCGCGACTTGGGATTTTACTCTGTACCCGCGTAAAAATAAGTCCTCTGCCTCCTAAGTCATATTCACGAGGTAGGGATCCCACCTTTGTCCCAGTCACCCTGGCCTGCATCTGTGGCTTTAGGGACAAAACAAACAGATATAAAAAGGAACTTGAAAGAGATAACTGTCCCCAAGAGGGTAGAATCGCTTTGCGGTATCGTAAACAAAAAATTGACGCTGAAACTCTACTGACAGGACATAAATTCTTTCAGGTAGGTGATGAAGTAAAGATTGCTTCAAAAGCTTGTAAATGACTATTAGATTTGAAGAGCTTGTGATAATGAGGCGCTGAGTGGGGCTCAGAGGGGAGCAGCAGAAACTCTACCCACCAACCACATTGATTCTATCTTTCTGCCACCTCTCTGACAGGGCAGTTATTACCACAAAGAGCCACTGCTACTGATCTGAGTGAGTCGCATCCTTTAGCATAAGATTGGAGTGGGGAAAACAGTTGAGAACCACGGCATCAATATTCTACAACAGACTTTAAAAGATACTGGGTCTGTTTCTGCTACTGTGGCTCTTGGCTTCCAAATATAAGGGGAAATATGAGAGAGGGTGTAAGGTGGTCTTTCCTTACCTGTCACACTATCAGGGAGAGTGCCCAGATTGTCAGCTGTTTTCCTAAGCTTGAACAAAGTTTCTCTGGGGTGAAGGTATTTGCAATGAATACAAAAGAGACTGCCAAAGCTCTTCCCAAGGCAGTTTTTTGTGTGTGTGTTAGTTGAAGGACCACTGCCTGGTCAAGAACTATTTCTCCTTTTATGGGATTTGGGTCCCACAAGATATGAAGCAAAATTCTACCTAATGATAGTTACATTTGACACATTCATGGTACCCTTCAATCAAAAATTTTAAAGGATAAAAAAATTACTAGGTAATTCTCTTATGAGAGATGTGTTATAATTCATTTGTAGGAGAAAGTACATCTTTATAAAGCTTTTATTGTTCCCCAGCACTCATGCTGATTATAATCATCGGTGTAGTTTTTATGAACTGTATGATCAGTATCATCACCTCCATTCTCCCCTTTAAATCCTGGAGGCTGCTGGTATTGCATTCATTTGGTATGGAAAGGAGAGGGACAGCCCAGCAGGCCTCTGGGTTCCCAAGCCTGTGTATACCAGAGGCCCTTACGAGTCTCCCCAGCTGTCATCCTCCCAATTGGGGAGTGGACAAAAATAAACCTGCACAGCACCCAAACGTCTCAGGTGTAGGTGAAGCCCTGGGAGTCCTGGAATGAGTCACAGCAACACATTCCTGAGCTCTGCCCCTCCCTGCTCTGGGTCGCATTCCCTCCGGGATTATTAAGTGACTGTGTAGGTCAGGCTTGCTTTACTACAATCTGTTATCATTTGTGCTCACCTCTGAAAGAAAAATAAGGAAAATGGATATGGACAAACCCTCCATACCGATTCCTTCTATGTCATTGCATCGTTTCATATTATCCCCAAGGTCTTAATACACATCCCTAACTACACTGTGACTATAAATGAACATTGTTTTCTCTTTTTCTCTTTTCCACAAACCTCTAGACTTTATGCATCCAAAGGGGTGTTGGCTCCTTTGAAGGGGAGTTGCAGTCACGTGGTGAGCACTCGAAACGGCATGGAATAAAGACGTAGGCCTCCATTGTGTGGTCACACACATTCTGGTGTGCTTTTTTAAAAATACTTGTCTCCATATTGACAGTTCCTGCATGTGTTCGTGGTGTGGAGGTGTCAACGGCCTCAGATTCTGAGTGCTGCCATGGAGTTGCAACTTGCCTCTTTGTGTTGCTCCAGACATCTCTCCTGTAAACACCCAGAGACCCCTTCAGTACTGTATCCAAAACAGATCCCCAAACTTAGTCCCCATCCTGCATTTAAGCTCTTGTTGGCGTCATTTTTTTTTTTGTCTGTTTACATTAGCCTCAACCTTTTCAGGCCGCCTTGTCCTCCTACCCACACAAGTGTCCCTTTCTAGCTCACCCACCTGGCCTGCTCTCTTCTTACTTTCTGGCTATAAATAAACATATATTTGTAGAATGAATTGATGAACAAAGGAAAGAACCACGGGCATCCTGTCCACAGGGACCAACTTAGTGTTCTTAAGCAATAGCTATTTTCCTGGGGGCTGGGCTGCTTTCCCTGACGCAGAAGAGGCAAGATGGTATGCATAGCAGAAAGCGCCAAAGCTTTATAGCCAGATGGACTTAGGTTCAAATCCTGACTCTGCTACTCAGGAGCTCGTGTAAATTATGTCAAGTAATTTCTCATTTCTGAGTCAATTTCCTCAGCTGTAAAACAGAGCTAATGCCTACTTCATAGAGTTATAAAAGGAATGGGAGATGATGTGTGCTAAATGTCTGGCATATAGGAGAAACACAATCAATGATGTATGTTCTAATGATATCTGTAGGTAACTGCCGTTTCCCACCTCCCTCCTTTATCCGCACTGATGACTGGGGGTAGAACTGTAAGAAGAAACAGACCCATTCTTCACTTTGTCGAACCCTGGTCATCCGTGTGCTGTGTGTTTACAGAGCGTCTAAATCTGTCACTTGGAATTAATCCTTATCTGACTGGCCCCTTGGCTTCCCAGTCCCCGGGGAACCTTACTTATGCTTGGGAAAAGCTTGGGCTATAATCTTGGTCTAGTAGAGTGGCTGTTTTGTAGCACCATCATCTCCAGGGAATCCTCAATATTGCCTGAATATTATGTGTTTCAATAAGTAAGAGACCACTGGCATCTCTGTCATTGTACACCTTCTGTGTTCACATCACTGTGTTGGGACTGTTGGCTCCTGTCAGAGACTGAGAAGCACCTTTAGGATGGCACCGTGTGAAAACCAAACATTTTACAAATAAGTAATATTTGTATAACAAATACAATACAAAAAGTCCAGGAAAAACTGCCTGGGTGCCAAGAAGATCCTATGACAGTGCAACTAAAGTGCTCCAACCCAGTCTTTGCCCCTGCCTCTGATGCCAGTCTGCTCTTGCCAGTTTTAAATTTTATTTCATCTCTAGACTGTGGATCTTTGACTCTACCCAGAATGATTTTAGATGCTGTGCCGGAGCCCTCAACACTAATCCTAAGACTTCTTGTTGTTGTTTAGTTGCTCACTCGTGTCCCACTCTTTGTGACCCCGTGGACTGTAGCCCACCAGGCTCCTCTGCCTGGCAGATTTCCCAGGCAAGAATACTGGAGTGGGTAGCCATTCCCTTCTCTAGGGGATCTTCCCAGCCCAGGGATCAAATCCACTTCTCCTGCACTGGCAGGCTGATTCTTTACTGCTGAGCCCCCTTTCACTAAACAGGAGTCATAATCACATCAATGGAGACCATTTATTAAGGACCTCCTCTGAGCCAAGGATTGTGCTAGGTATTCACAGTTTAGGTCCCTAGATTATGGTCCTAAACTTGATGTCTAAGTGAGAGCATATGATACAAACCCAGCACAGCCCTAGCCTCCCGCTCTGCCCAGCCCTCTCATTCCACGAGCTGACTTCAAAGGATTGTGTTAGCCCCAAACTATAAACTGGTTTATGGTCAATCATTAAACTGTGGCAAGCACCCACAGTTTGCTCAGCCTATACCAGGCATGATGAGAAATATCCAAGAACTAAACGACATGATCCCAGGCTCTAAAGAACTTCAAGTATTCTAAGGGAGAACAGAATAGCTCATGTGAAGTCATTAAAGATAAACATGAAACAGGGCAGAGTCCAGTTCTCAAGCATGCACCACAGTTTCCAACCTTTTAAGGAGAGATTGCCTCAGAAGGGTGTACCCTCTCAAATACTGTTGATAGAAGAGTAAATTGGAAAAATCTTTCAGTAGGGCTGTTCGGTAGTATCTCTTAATATTTTCATATTGTATAACCATTGACCCAATGATCCTACTTCTACTAAGAAATCCTAGCACATGTGTTCAAAGATAAATGTACAAAGACATTCACCATAACACTGCTTGTCAATGAAATAGTTAGCAGCAGCCAAAAGTTCATTAACTGTATACACAGGAAAGAGAAGACTATCACCTTTCTGTAGGTGTATATATTTCAATAAAGATTTTTACATTAAAAAATTAAGCATTAGCTGACAAGCAAGTGTGCCCAATGTGTATTAAGTTTAAAAATCAAGTATCTAAACTTTTCTAAAATACAAACTTTGTAAAATAAAAAACTCATTTTGTATGTGTATGACTTTATATATCATATGTATAGTTTTTAAAGTCTGGAAGGATATATACTGAACAGTGGTTATCTCTGGCAAGTGAGAGTGGTGAACAGACTTTTAAGTTTTACTTTATACAGGTCTTTCATGTCTGAATTAGTTACAAAAAGTGTTATTAATTTTAGAACTTTAAAAGAAAGATTTATATTATAAGGCTGTATATCTCTCATTCAATATGGCAGAAAGACCACATGCATTTATATCCACTCTCTCCTAAGACACTATTAGAATTATAATAAAGGGATTGAAAAGGCATAAGCTCATAACAAAGAGAAGGACTCAGATGACACTGTATTTTACAAATGTTTAGAAGACAGAAATTGGAGGAAAGGATATTGACTGAACACACGCTGATTTGGAACCAACGAGTCCAGAAAAACACCGTAGATAACAGAAAAAGAGGCATCCAGGGAAAAGGGAAGTTGGAAAAAGAGATAATATAGTTAAGAGCTAGGGAAATTTAGGATACAATAAAAGCATAGAAGGCAAGAAATAATCCAAAAAGAAGCAATGAAGAAATCCAAGAAAAACAAAATCTGTACAAGAAATCATGGATCAAATGTGAAAAATCAGATAGAATTAACACAGAAAGTGGGCTTATAGATGAATAGAATTTATTCTGAGCACTAGACAAAATGAGAAAGCTGGAGAATAGAGATATGGTATAGACAGCACACATTTAGTCAACTCACAGCCAAAAAGAAAAAAATGGGGGGGCAATCAAAAATTCAAATACAAAACTGTTTAAAAATGTCATTTTCCAATAATGATGACCAACTAGAACATGGAGTGATATAGAATAATTGATGGAAGTTGTAACATGAAAATATAATCAAGGCCCATTTCTTAGCTTTACACTGAAAAGTATACAATCATAATAATACAAACACTATCTTTATTGCTTTTCAACCTTTGGAATCCAATCTAGAGACAATCACAGGAAACAATTATAATTACAAAGTGTAAGATAAATGTTAACAAATAATTTTAAAGCATAGCATACAGAAACTGGAAAGTAGACAAATTTAGGGGAGGTGGAAGGATGCATAGAGGCACTAATATTCTAATTTTAGAAAGTATAGAATCAAGAGATGCTATCTATAGATGATGGAACAAGAAATATTTATGTGTCTTATATGAAGGCACAAAGATAACCAAAAAAGATATGTGAACAGAAAAGATATGCACTAAAATGGTTGTCAGTTGAGAGGGGAACTAAATAAAGGAACTAAAAGGAGTGATGTATTAGGAGAAAAGAGAAAAGTGGTTGCTACAGTTTAAATGAGTTGTGTGTGTGCTTAGTCACTCAGTTGTGTCAGACTCTTTGCAACCCCATGGACTGTAGCCCGCCAGGCTCCTCTGTCCATGGGGATTCTCCAGGCAAGAATATTGGAGTGGGTTGCCATGCCCTCCTCCAGGGGATCTCCCCAACCCAGGGATTGAACCCAGGTCTCCTGCATTACAGGCGGATTCTTTACCCTCTGAGTCACCAGGGAAGCCCATAAGTGAGCTGAATTCCCATTTATTAGACCAGGAAGTCACTAGATAGATGATATCTAGAGCTGGTAAATCAAAGAAAGGCATATCATTTAGAGAAAATGGATTACACCCCCCCCTTACTTATCTCTCTGCTTCCACCCTTGTCCCCTTTTAGTCTATTATTAACACAGCAGCTAAAGAGGTTCTTTTAAAAGTTAACTCAGACCTTGCCAGCTGCAGCTTGTCCAATGTCTTCCCATCTGTGAAATAACAGAAAATTTTTTATTGGTCTTTGTCTCCCAGTTCCTGGCAAAGACTTCCTAAAACTCCTGTAAATTCCTAAGTGGTAAAAGCACTAGGAACATCTTTTGTTTTAATATTTGGCTTTTGATCCCAGTTCCTGACACAGAGCTCTTGAAACCCTTGTCATTTCCTGGGTGATAGGAATGTCTTTTGCTCTAATGAGGCAACTCTGGGGGCCTCCTGGAGGAAGACTGGTCACCAGAAAGACCACACCATGATTAGAAACTTGGGATTTTCAGCATCACCTCCCATTCTCTTGAGAAAGGAGAAGGGCTGAAAATGGAGTTAGTAATCAATCATGCCTATGTGATCTGTATCCTTTATCACATACGTTTATAATAAACTGGTAAACATAAGGAACATGAGTTGTAACTGCTAGAACAGTTCTGTGAGCTGCTCTAGCAAATTAATTGAACCCAAGGAGAGGGTCATAGGAACCTCAGATTTACAGCCCACCAGACAGAAGGAGAGGTGACAACCTGGACTCGCCATCTGAATTTGGCGGGGGAGGGCAGCAGTTTTGTGGGACTGAGCCCCTAACCTGTGGGATCTGATGCTCTCTCCAGGCAGAAAGTGTGGTCTTGAGTTCAAGGGTAGGACTCCCAGCCAACGGCTCGTTGCAAGGAAACCCACATGCACACAACTGGTGTCAGAAATGCTGTGAGTGTGGCAGTCATGTGACAAATAAAGGAGAAACACGGGGAGGGAAAAGGTTTTTCTAACTCACCATCTCACTTGGAACAAAAGCCAGTCATTACACAGGCTTGCTAGACCTCACCCAGCCATCTGTCTCAGCACTCCCCAAGCCCTGCATCTCCTGCTACACTCCCTTGCTGGTGCTGTGTCAGCCCTCTTTGCCATTCCTTGAGCAAACAGGACATGTCCTTCTGCAGGACCCTTTTGTACCAGCTCCTCTGTCTGCTCTTTCCCTAGATATTTGCATTTGTTGTTTGTTCAGTCGCTCAGTTGTGTCTGACTCTTTGTGACCCCATGGACTGTAGCCTGCCAGGCTCCTCTTGTCCATGGGATTTCCCAGGCAAGAATACTAGAGTGGGTATTCTTCAGATACTTGCATGGCCTAATCTATTACTTCCTTCAGGTCCTTACTTAAATGTCCCCTTCTCAGAGAGATTTTCCCTGCCTGCACTATTTGAAATTGCAGACTCTGCCTCTAAGAGCTCCCTAGCTCCTTTTCCTGCTTTATTTTTCTCCACCACAATTACTGTCGTTTAACATGCTGTATATCTTAATTATCTTGTTTATTGTTGCTCTCTGCCACCAAAATGTAAAGTCAATAAGAGCAGGGATTTTTGTGTTTTGTTCAGTGCTTTATCCCAGGTGCTGAGAATAGTGACTGGCACACAGAAGGTGCTTGGTATGGACTCAATTGTATGCTCCCAAAATTTACATGTTGGACTGCCAAACTCCACTATTTCAGAATATAACCATATTTAAGGACTGAAATTCTGAAGCTCCAATACTTTGGCCACCTGATGTGAAGAGCTGACTCATTGGAAAAGACCTTGGTGCTGGGAAAGATTGAAGGCAGGAGGAGGGGGAGACAGAGGATAAGATGGTTGGATGGAATCACCAACTCGATGGACATGAGTTTGAGCAAACTCCAGGAGTTGGTGATGGACAGGGAAGCCTGGCAGTTCCATGGAGTCTTTACAAAGAGTCAGACATGACTTAGTGACTGAACAACAACAGTATTTGGAAATAAGGTCTTTAAAGATGTGATCACATTAAAACAAGGCTGTTGGAAGAGTCCTAATCCAAGATGACTGGTATCCTTATAAGAAGAGGAAGAGTCACCAGGGGTGCACATGCACAGAGGAGCAGTCTCATGAAGAAGCAGCAAGAGGGTGGCCATTTTTAAGCCAAGCAGAGAGGCCTGGAACGTATCTTTCCCAAATGGCCCTCAGAGGAAACCAAGCTTTCCGCAATCTTGATCTTGGACCTCCAGGCTCCAGAACTGTGAGAGAACAAATTTCTGCTGATTAAGCCTCCCAGTCTGTGGTGCGTTGTTATACCAGCACTATTGCAGTGTTCAATAAATATGTGGTTTGAGTGAATAAATAAACAGGTCGATGGATACAACAGGAGCATTAGAAAAACTCAAACCAGAAAGAGTTAAAGTGGTAAAAAAAAAAAAAAGAGTTAAAGTGGTAACACTCAGGGGATGGGATCACAGGTGGGGAAGAGTGTGGCAGGAGATAGTTGCATTTTATTATAAGGAAGTCCTTTGGCGCTACTTCATTTTTGTCCACATGAATGTATCACTTTGATAAACATTTATAAATGGTAATTTTTAAAAGGGTTTTTTTTACAGAACAACAAAAAATGATGTTAAGTCCATGAGGCTTTATATTATTGGCTCCCCACTGGTGATGATTTTGCCCCAGGGGACATTTGTCAATGTCAAGACATTTTTGGTTGTCACAAGTGGGGGCGGGGTGCTACTGACATCAAGTGGGCCGAGGCCTGGGACACTGCCAAACTTCTTACGATACAAGGGACAGTGCCTCCTAACAGGATTATTCCACCCAGAGTGCCAAGAGTGCTGACAATGAGAAACTGTTTTACATAAATGTGTGGGTGATTGAGCCATAACAAATTATTAAGGAAAGTTATGGCTGCTGAGGAAATAGAATTAATCTCTACAGTGTTAATAGAAATAACCAATAGAAGAACGTACTGGGGAGAAATTACCATACTATTCTACAATCTATTCTTTGATGCCTCTGTGAGAGAAAAATTCTGGACTGAATGATGGCAGTGCTAGGAACATGGAGGGCATAGTAAGTATAGAGGGACTGATTGACCTCTGCCCATAGATCCTTATATAAAACTTCACTACAAACAAAGGCAAATGGCCATTCATCCCATATTTCCTCACTCTCACTACACTGCCTCGTCCAGCCAGTTCAATCCATCTTCTCAGCTCTTCATAAATCACCATTCAACATTTCCTTCTTTCTTTCATCCCAGACTCCCATCTCAAGATTTCCCCCAGACCACAACTCATGCTGGAATGCCTTTTCTGCACCTTTGAGGCAAGTTTCTCCCTTCTGTCATTTACACAGGACCTCTCTGATGACACCTTCTCCATCTTGGAAAAGAGTGAACAATCTCTGACTGAGTCCACACTGCATAAAAACAGAAGCCGCTTGACAGCTAGCAAAAACATCTACTTGTTCACATACATAACTAAGTAAATATTTAATGTATGATCTGTTAGCTGTTCCTGTTGCTGTGTATTTCTGATAAATGCATCTGTGTTAGTGTTATGTCCAGTTAGAAGTGGTTTGGACAAATGTGACCTGCTTTGAGTATATGGTTTCCAGGAGAAATGTGAGAAAGAACACGGGCAGTCACTGTTCCATGCTACTACTTAGAGCATCACTTTCCACCTCAAAGCACAGCATTTTCATGCTGCCGGTACTGAGTGCCAGCTAGAGAAGGGGAAAGATCTGTTCCACCATCAATGCACTGTGGAAGATCTATAAAAGCAAACACAAGAGACTGGTAACAGTGCTCGCCTTCAAGAGTGGAAACCGGAGAACTTGTATAAAGGTGGGAGAGAATTTTCAGTATACACTCTCTTACTGCTTTGAAATTTTGCTCCATGTGCATATATTACCTATACAGAAATTTTAATTAATTTTTACATCAATATACTGTACAAAACTACAGTACTTGGATTTCAAGCCAAACCTCTACCCAGCCACAAATGGATATAAAATTATCCCATCTCTTATATTCAGAACTGAAGTATTATGTATATATTCAGACAACCTGTTAGACTGAATCCCACACCGACAAAAAAAACTAAAAAGAAGCTAATGTCTACAAAGATATGTTCCCTGTTGATATGATTTTTCTTTAAATTGCCCTGAAATAGGCAGAAGAAAATTGGCTATAGTAAACTATAATGTTCATCTACCTCACTAAAGCATTAATTTTAAGGATATTTAGAGGTCTGAAAAAATGCAGTGACAAAATTTTAATTACATTTTAATGATATGTAACTGATTGGCCAGGAGCTTTTAGCACTCTGTGTTGGTTATAGACGACAAGAGAAGGCCATTCTATCCAGGAATAAATAGTCTCTGCCTTGTTTTAATTAGGATATAATAATGATAGAGACCAAATCCCTTGGGATGAGAGAATGCTTTATTGAGAACTTCATTTCCTGAAAATTTCCACATTACCCAGGGACTGCAAAACCAAACGTCACAAGTTAAAAACGAAACAAAATAGAAACGTCTCTTGTCCAAACTGAGCCTCTAGTATGAAGATATACTCCTTTTTTTATCTGACTTCTAAGATCCTTCTGGACTTAAGAATGTCTACCAGATCTCTGGCCATCCAAGATAAATAGTCTTTACTCTTCTGATGTATCTTCCCCTGGAAACTCCAGGAAATTGACTTTCATTCCCACTGAGGAACCTCTTCCCCACTGGCTGCTCCTGTCACATCTTGCTTTTAACCCTTGAAATCTTTTGCATAGAAGGTAAACTGAAGACTAATTTTCAAAAGGTGATATCAATGTGTTTAAAAAAAAAAAACGAATACTGGAGTGTGCTTCTTAACTTCTCTTCTAAATGGGGAAGGAATCAGGCCAAGCCGAATCTGCAGAATCAGGCCAAGCCGAATCAGCTAAACCAGGCTATCTAACTACCTAGAGCGATTCAGCCTACCTCTGCCCTTCTACACTCCGTGTTTCTGTTCTGGGTTGAATAATATCCCATTAGTTATTATATTTATCTCTAGAAATGTGATCTCTGCTATTCTAAAATTTAAAAAGGTATCTCTTCAATCTTACAAAGTCTGTTCTTACATGATCACAGTTTAATTGGTTGTATATGTCACTCTGGTATGTTCGTCTGCTCGGTCTGCTGTAACAAAAAACATAGACTGGGTTGTGTAAACACAGAAATTTATTTTCTTAGAATTCTAGAGGCTAGAAGTCCCAGATCAAGGTGCCAGCTTGATTAGGTTCCTGGTGAGAGCTCTCTTCCTGACTTGCAGACAGCTGTCTTCTTGCTGTGTGCTTACGTGGTCTTTTCCTCTCTGGCATGCAGAAAGAGAAAGAAAGGGAGGTTCAGGGGCAGGCAGAGATCTGGTCTTTCTTCCTCTTTTTATAAGGATGCTAGTCCTATTAGACTAGAGTCCCACCCTTATGACCTCACTTAACCTTTATTACCTCCTTAGAGGCCCTGTCTCCAAATATAGTCACAGTGAAGGTTAGGGCTTCAATATGTGAACTGAGGGACTTCTCTGGTGGTTCGGTGGTTTAAAATTTGTCTGCCAGTGCAGGGCATATGTGTTCAACCCCTGATCTGGTAAGATTCCACATGCCATGGGGCTACTAAACCCACATGCTACAACTGCTGAGCCTGTGCTGTAAAGCCTAGGAGCTGAAAAGAGAGGCCATGGCAATGAGAAGCCCAAACACTGCAATTCACCACAGTAGCTCCCACTCACCACAACTAGAGAAAGTCTGTGCAGGAATGAAGACCCAGCGCAGCCAAAAATAAACAAACAATTAATTTTAAAAAATATGTGAATTGAGTTGGAGGGACACAATTCAGATCTTAACAACTGGTTTAACACTAAAACAGACTGCTTCATATTTTAGGAAATTATCAGTTTACTGGAGATATAGGGAACATGTATCTACCTTGTTGTTTAGTTGCTCAGTCATGTCCGACTCTTTGTGATCCCATGAACTGCAGCACACCAGGCTTCCCTGTCCTTCACTATCTCCTGGAGCTTGCTCAAACTCATGTCCATTGAGTCAATGATACCATCCAACCATCTCATCCTCTGTAGTCCCCTTTTCCTCCTGCCTTCAATCTTTCCCAGCACCAGGGTCTTTTCCGATAAGTTGGCTCTTCGCATCAAGTGGCCAAAGTATTAGAGTTTCAGCTTCAGCATCAGTTCTTCCAATGAATATTCAGGATTAAATATTCAAAGTATCTACCTACATATATACACACATTGAGAACACTACAACTGGCCAAGAGGCAAAGTGAACCGATTGTTTTGGAGTTGGTCAAGATGGTGCATAGAATGCATTTGGAAAAGGAAGAATAAGGATGTTAGGGAAGAATGGGAAAAGTCAACTGGTAGAATAAGAAAGGAGGAGGGGCAGCAACTATACTGGGAATCTTTAACCAGGAGAGTGTTGAGTTGCTAGCAAAGCCTTGCATTAAAGCAAACAAATTCCACAGGATTGAATAAACTGCTTTGAGTACACACTCCTCCCAATATTCACAGGGGCAAAAGCTCTGTCTGGCAGGCTGGACTATGAACATTGGCCTAACCTGTCTCATCCTGATTGCACACTCACAGAAGAACAGCAACTATGTCCTTCTAACTCACTTTCTACAGCATTATTGGGCAAAAAAGGCATCTAAATGCTTTCAATGGTGATGATTATAGAGAAAAATGGAATATAAATGGCTACTGACATGTTTCATTGTAACAACTTTTATAACCCCATTATTAAGGAGATGAATATCTTCATATTCTTAAATAAGAGGTAATCACATGTCTAAAGGCTCTTCGCCCCTCACTTATTTTGTTAAAATGCTCTTCTCATTTATTTTCCATCTTTTCCCCCTGGTTGTGCATTAGTTACTATGGAAACATTGGGATGCTATAGTTGAGCATATCAACATCCCCAAGTTCTGTTAGAGTATGAAGCCAATTTACATCAAGGTTACTGGGAGAGGGAGTTATTGCTGAGGGTTATAAATGAATGCCAGACAGAATGAAATGTGTGGCACTATCAGACAAACACGGTCCTCACTTAGCATCACAGAAGGGGTAAGGCTCATATCCTTGGTCCATTCTGTGTACAGAAATCCAGCTGTAGTTATCAATGAGGTTGTCTAGGGCCATCAGTGTTGCTATAACAAAATATCATAAACTGAGGGACTTTTAAACAACCAACACTTATTTCTGACAGTTCTGGAGGTTGGGAAATCCAAGACAGGGAGGTAGTATATCCAGTGTCTGGTGGGAACCTGCTTCCTAGACAGTTAACATCTTTTCACTGCATTCTCACATGGTGGAAGGGGCAAGGGAGCTCTCTGGAGTGTCTTTCATAAGGGTACTAATACTTTTGTTTGTTTGTGCCACATGGCTTTCAGAATCTTAGTTCCCCAACCAGGTATGGAACAGGGATTGAACCCCAGTCACAGCAGTGAAAGCAGTCCTAAATCAATCACCAGTGGACTGCCAAGGAATTTTCTAGGGCACTAATCCTATTTATGATGGCACCCACCCAATGACTTAAGCACCTCCCAAAGGTCCCATCTCCTAATATCATCACCTTGGGGGTTAGATTCCAACATATGCATTTGTGGGGGACACAAACATTCAGTCTATAGCAGAGGTCTACAAAGCAAAGATATTTATCTTTAACAGTAGCATGGGTTCTTTTCTTTTTTTGCTTTAAATATCATGTATTTATAAACATTTTGCAATTTGTTTCACTTCCACTTTAATCCAAGTGTTCTTAGACAAGTCATTATAAATTTCCAAGTGGTCAGATATTTTTTTGCTATAGTTTTACAGTTAATTCTCTTTTTAACTTTATTGTGGTAAGGAACTTCGACCACATGTGTGTGTGTTTGTGTGTGTGTGTGTGTACCTAACTATACATTCTCAACCGCAATGCACCACATACAACTAAAACTGAGTTTATAATTTTCTCTGGAACTAGATACTCCTCCATTTTCCTTACCTCAGTTGTAATGCCACATGCATCCAATCACTCAAGGCAAGAAATCTACAGATCACCTTTGCCTCCCCTCCTTCCTTATTCACTAAATTAAATCAATCACCAAGCCCTGCAAATCTTATCTCCTAAAAATTCTTCACATTTGTCCCCTTCTCTATATTTCTTCTTTGACATTACCTATTACATAATGCAATGAAAGGATGAAGATTAAGTTCACTTCCACCTCTCCCACTTCCCATCCATCTTTGCAATATAATTTTCACATTATTATTATTTCCTCTAATGATTATCTTTTTTACTTTAAATAATATGCTTAAACATATATTTCTTATTTGACCAAACCAGAGGTATTTCCCTCCCTCCCTGCACTTTGCAAGATAAAGACATTAGTCTCCCATAGTTCCCTCTACTTCTTTTCACTCATCTCTCAATCTACATCCATTCTCTTACACCTCTATTTTCACATGTGTCCAAACCATCATCTTATCAAGCCTCCTACCTAGTGTCCTTATTTCCATTCTTGCCCCACCTTAACAATAGCCAGAGTGATCTCTTATGAGTTTAATGCAATTTCTGCTTTTGTCAGTGGTGAAACAACTTGTTTCAGACTAACCATCTCACTGAGAACAACTACAAAAGCTGATCAACATATGAAAAAACATTTTTTTGGTCATTTCGAAGGGCCAGCAAGGCAGCAAGGAATTGAGAGTGCAAGATTCTGGAGAATCTAGATAGAGAGAAATGAGCCAGACATCTGGCTGCATTTTTGCTTTTAGGGCATTTGCCAGTTTGAAAGCTGTTAACTGAGAAGCTAATAACCCAAGCAGAAAACAGTGCAGAAAATAGTGGTTGGGAGTCTGAGAAGCCAAGGAGAGACTTCAGAGACATCATGGACCAGAGAGGGGTAAAAGAGGGGAGTGGAGAGGGGAGGGCTAAGACTGGAGTGCCCATGAAGGAGGAGGAGCCCTGATAAACACCACAGAATTTCAGCTGATTCCCCCAAATAGCCATTACCTAGGGGACGGAGGAGCCTAGTGGGCTGCCATCTATGGGGTCACACAGAGTTGGACACGACTGACGTGACTTAGCAGCAGCAGTAGCAGAGGTAAAAGGGAATGGGAAATTGATCAACCCTCATAAGACTGAAGGTCAGTCTCAGTCTCTAATCTAATTAAGATGATCCATCCCTACCCTGAGCGCTTGCCAGAGCAAAAAATAAATCCCTTGTTTACAACATCAAGAGTGAAGCCCGGTGTAAACTATGGACTGAGAATAAGCAGCTCGAAACGTGTTTTTGTCCCTAGAAGTAAAGAATTGCCCAAAGAAAGATGGGGAAACATCAGCAGGACACAGAAGTTCCCTAAAAGGGTTCCCACTGGCTAAATTTGAAAATTACAGTAAATAATGATAGTATTAGATTAAAACCCACTAAATAAAGTAAGAAATTGTGAGTCCATATTGATCTGAATGAATGAATAAGTAGTTTGATTAGGAACTGGGGCTAAATAGATGTGTATAGCCCAGAAGATACCACCTTAATGTAATGAAAGATCAAAGCATCACTTCAGTGATATTCCTGCCAAAAAATTGTAAACTAATATGATCATGAGGATATACGAGATAAACCCAGGTTGTGGGACGTTTTACGAAATAACCGGGACATTTACAAAATAATAATCCTCAAATGTCAAGGTCATGAAAGTCAAGGAAAGAGAGGAACCATTTCAGGTTGAAGAACACTAAATGGACATGACCAAAAAATGCAGTGCTTTGTTCTGAATTATATTCTTTGGCTATAAAGGATATTATTGGCAAAACCAGCAACTTGAACAAGATTTGAATACTGGATATTAATGATGTATCAATGTTAATTTTCTGATTTGATTGTTATATTAGAATGGTCTTTGCTTTCTTGGAAATACACATGGAAATATTTTGAAATCATGTCAGTGACTTACACATAAAAGGTTCAGGGAAAAAAGTTTTTGTAGTGTACCTGAAACTGTTCTGTAGGTTTGAGATTGTTTCAAATTTTTTTTTAAATGTCTGGGTTTTAAAACCCAGTGAATTAAAATTTATGACATTAACTGCACATGACAATAACTCAACTTAAAAGGGAATGAAGTGACTTAAAATGTTGAAAGGTGCTTACACTAAGCAGTGCTAAAAGTACTAATTGCAGGTAGGCTTTAGTCAAGAATGCATGTTGTAATTTTCTAGGTTAACAACTAAAAGAGTAATAAAAGAAAGTGTTGCTAGGAGAGTGGCCAAGCTGACAGAGTAGGAAAACCCCAAGTTCACCTCCTCCCACACAAAAATGACAACTATTCACAGAGCAACTATTGATGAGAAAGACCTGGAGACTCACAGAAAAGATCTTCTAAAACTAAAGCTATAAAGAAGAAACCACAATGAGATGGGTAGGAGGGGCAGAGATGCAGCAGAGAGGATAATAAGAATTGCAGAGGTTCTCCTAAAGGAGTGAAGGATCTGAGCCCCACATCGGGCTCCCCAGTCCAAGGGTCCTGCACTGAGAAGGCAATCCCCAGAACATCTTGCTTTGAAGAAAAGCAGAATTTAATTTCAGTAGAGCCAGAGGGCTGTGGGAAGTAGAGATTCTATTCATTCATAAAGGGCACAGACAAAATTTCATTGATTCCGGGACCCAGGGCAGAAGTAATTTGAAAGAAGCCTGAATGGGACCTACCTGCTGATCTTGGAGCACCTCCTGAAAAGGCAGGGGGCAGCTGCAGCTCACCCTGGGGACACAGACACTGATGGCAGCTATTTAGGGGAGCTCATGCTATCATAAGGACTCTAGCCCAGGCAAGACCCATTTGGGGATCCTCCCTCCAGCTTGTTACCAGCTTGTCAGCACCCAGTACTAGGACAACTCAGGCCAAGCAACTAGCCTGGCAGGAACATAGCCACACCCACCAGCGGGCCTGCTGGCTTAAGACCTCCTGAACCCACAGCTGCCACAGGACAGGGTCCCATTCACCAGAGGACCCAGACACAGCCCTGCACACCAGTGCACCGGCCTAAGCCCTGAGACATCCAGGGCCCTGCAACCAGAGAACTTGTGATCCAGTTCAGCCTACCACTGGGCCAGCACTAGCCTTGGGACCAGCCTCACCCACTAGTGGGCAGGCACCAGCTCCAGGACCTCCTGGGCCTAACCCCACCAACCAGCAGGTCAAACCACTTTGGGACCATTAGGACCCTGCAGCCAGAAACCCTGGGACCAACTCCACCCTCCAGTGAGCTAACACTAGTCCTAGGACACCAGCTTCAGTCTCGCCCACCAGTGTACTGATGCCAGCTCCAGCTCCAGGGCACCTGGGCCTTGCATCCAGAGACACCAGGACCAGCTTTGCCCACCAGTAGGCCACCACTCGACCTAAGACCTGATCTCACCCACCAATGGTCAGGCATCAGCCTCAAGACTACCACAGCCATGAAGCCTGCCATGTCAGGAACTAGCCCCACCACAGAAGGCCTGAACACCAGCTCTGGGACAGCTTGGGCCCCTCAGACAGTTGCTCTGGAATCTGGTCGCACACACAAGTGGGCTGACACTAGATCCAGGACACTTGGGGCCCTGCAGAAAGCCACCTCATGACCTGATGCCACCCACCCAAGGCTAGCAAGCCTTTGTACCAGGCACAGCAATAACTAACCGAGTGGGGGCAGACACATCCACCAGACCATGCATAACAGTATAGCTCAGCACAACAGAAGGACGCATGCAGCCCATATAAGAGGCATTCCTAGAGCATATAGCCCTGGTGAACAGAGAGGATTGTGCTGTTAGAACACATAGGATGCCTTCTACAAAAGGTCACTTATCTAAGGTCTGGAAGCATAACCAACCTACCAAATACACAGAAATAAAAACAGCAACTTAGGCAAAATGAGGCAACAGGGGAATATTTTCCAAATGAAAGAACAAGATAAAACCCCAGAAGAAGAACTAAGTGGTGGAATAAGCAATCTACCCAATAAAGAGTTCAAGGCAATTATTGTAAAGATGTTAAAAAATTCAGGAAAAGATTAGATGAACAGAATGAGAAGTTAGAAATTTTGACAAAGTGTTATAAAATATAAAAAAGAGCCAAACAGAGATGAAGAATACAATAACTGAAATAAAATATACATTGGGAGGAGGAATCCATGGTAGATTAGATGATACAGAGGTACGGATCACTAAACTGGAAGACAGAGTAGTGGAAATCATGGATGCTGAACAGAAAAAAGAATAAAGAATAAAAAGAAATGAGGGCAGTTTAAGAGACTTCTGGGACAACATCAAGCATACTAATATTTGCATTATAAGGGTCCCAAAAAGAGGAGAGAAAGGGCCAGAAAACATATTTGAAGGCATAATAAACTAAAAATTTCCTTAACTTGGGAAAGAAAAAAGACATCCCAATACAGGAAGCATGGAGAGTTCCAAACAGGATCAAACCAAAGAGGACTATACTATAATTACAGTATAATTAAAATGGCAAAAAATTAAAGATAGGGAATATTAAAAACAGCAAGGAAAAAGCACAAATTATATACAAGGGAACTCTCACAAGGCTATTGACTGACTTTTCAGTAGAAACTCTGCAGGCAAGAAGGGAGTGGCATGATATATTTAAAGTGATGGAGGGGAAAAGTCTACAATCAAGAATACCCTACCTGGCAAGGCTTTCATTCAGACTTGCTGGAGAGATCAAAAATTTGTCAGAGAAGCAAATACTAAGAGTTCAGCATCATCAAACCAGCTTTATAAGAAAAGTTAAAGGGACTTCTCTACAGGAAAAAGAAAAGACCATACTAGAAACATGAAAATTATGAACGGAAAAATTTCATCGTTAAAGGCAAATATATAGTTAAAGGTAGAAAATCAACCATGTATAAAAGTATTAGGAAGGTATTAAACAAAGGTAATAAAATTATCTATATCCACAGCAAATAATGAAGGAATACACAAAACAACAAACATGCAAAATATGACATTAAAAATGTTAAATGGTACAGGAAGAGGGAGTAAAAATGCAGGAATTAAAATGCATTTGAACTTAAGAAATCAGTAATTTAAAATTTTCATATATATATGTGATGCCAAAACCAAAGGTGTCACAAAAACAGAAAATTGCAAGCCAATATAACTGATGAACATAGATGCAAATATTCTGAAATTTGTTCCAGGACTGCAAGGATGGTTTAATATCCATAAATCAATTAATGTGATACACCATATTAACAAATTGAAGGAAAAAATCATGTGATCATCTTGATATAGAAAAAGCTTTCAACAAAATTAAACATCAATTTATGATTAAAAAAATAAAAATCAAAAATAAACAGCTCTCTTGGGTTCCCTGGTGGCTCAGTGGTAAAGAATCCACCTGCCAATGCAGGAGACACAGGTTGGATCCCTGATCTGGGATGATCCCACATGCCGTGAGCAACTAAGGCTGTGTCCCACAACTATTGAGGCTGTGCTCTAGAGCTTGGGGGCCACAACTACTGAGCCCACGTGCTGCAACCACCGAAGCCCGAGTGCCCTACAGGCCCTGCTCCACAATAAGAGAAACTACTGCACTAAGAAATTTGCACACTTCAGCTAGAGAGTAGGCCCTGCTGTCCAGAACTAGAGAAAAGCTTGTGCAGCAACGAAGATCCAGCACAGAAAAAAATAAAATATTATCAGTTAAAAAAAAAAAAAACTCTCAACAAAGAAGGTATAGAGAGAACATACCTCAGCATAATAAAGGCTATATATGACCAACCCACAGCTAACATTATACTCAACAGTGAAAAGCTGAAAGCATTTCCTGTAAGATCAGGAACAAGACAAGGATGTCCATTCTCATCACTTTTATTCAACATAATATTGGAAGGCCTAGCCATAGCAAACAAGAAAAAGAAATAAAAGGAGTCTAAATCGGGAAAGAAGAATTAAAACTGTCACTATCTTCAGATGACATTATACTATACATAGAAATCCTAAAGATGCCACCAATAAACTACCAGAATTCATGATGAACTTAGCAAAGTTGCAAGATACAAAATTAATGCACAGAAATCTGAGACATTTCTATACACTAACAACAAATAATCAGAGAGAGAAATTAAGAAAACAATTCCATTTACAGTTGCATCAAAAAGAATAAGATATCTGCAATATCTTTTACCTACCTAAAGAGGTAAAAGAACTGTACTTGGAAAAGTATAAGGTACTGATGAAAGAAATTGAAGAGGACTCAAATGAATGGAAAGATGTACTGTGCTCATAGATTGGAAGAATTAATATTGTCAAAATGATCATATTACCCAAGGCAACCTACAGATTCAATGTAATCCCTATCAAATACCAATGACATTTTTCACAGAAGCAGAATAAATAATTCTAAATGTTTATGGAAACAAAAATTACCCTGGATAGACAAAACACCTTTAAGAAAGAATAACAAAACTGGAGGTATGACGGTCCCTGATTTCGAACTATAGAACAGTTACAGTCATCAAAACAGTATGATACTAGTACAAAACAGACACAAATATCAATGGAATAGAATACAGTGCCCAGAAATGAACCCACACTTATACGGGCAATTAATCTACAATATTGGAGGCAAGAATATACAATAGGGAAAAAAAACAACCTCTTCAGTAACTGGTATTGGGAAAACTGGACAGCTACGTGCTAAGGAATCAAACTGGACTACTTTCTCACACCATATGAAAAAATAAATTCAAAACAGTTTAAAACTTAAATGTAAGACCTGAAACCATAAAACTTCTTAAAAACAAAAAAAGCAGTAAGCTCTTTGACATCAGTCTTAGTAATTTTTTTTTTTTTTGCGGATATTTCCTCAGGCAAGGGAAATGAAAGCAAAATTAAACAAATGGGACTACATCAAACTAAAAGGTTTTTGCATAGTGAAGGAAACTATCAAGCAGCAAAGGCCACCTACTGAATGGCAGAAGATATTTTCAAACGATATATCAGATAAGGGGTTAATATCCAAAACATACAAAGAATTAATGTAACTCAACATCAAAAAAACAAACAACCTGATTGAAAAATAGGTAGAGGATCTGAGTAAACATTTTTCCAAAGAAGACATACAGATGGCCAGCAAGCACATGGAAAGACACTCAATATCACCAGTCACCATGTGTGCGTGGGCGCTCAGTCACTTCAGTCATGTTCAACTCTTTGTGACCCCGTGGACTATAGCCCTCCTGGCTATTCTGTCCGTGGGATTTCCGAGGCAAGCATACTGGAATGGGTTGCCATTTCCTTCTCCAGGGAAGTTTCCTGACCCAGGGATTGAACCTGTGTCTCCTGCATTGGCAGGCGGATTCTTTACCACTGAGCCACCTGGGAAGTCATCACCAATCATTCAGGAAATGCTAATCAAAATCACAAAGAAATTACAACTTACACCTGTCAGAATGGCTTTTATCAAAAAAGACAACAAATAACAAGTGTTGCCAAGGTCATGGAGAAAAGGGAACACTTTTGCACTGTTGATGGGAATGTAAATTGGTGAAGCCACTATAGAAAACAGTATGGAGATTCCTCAAAAAATTAAAAGTAGAACTATCATACAATCCAGTAATTCCACTTCTAGGTATTTATCTGATGAAAACAAAACATTAATTAGGAAAGATCTATGCACCTTATGTTTATTGTGGCATTATTTAAAATAGCCAAGACACAGAAGCAGCCTGATTGTGCATTGACAGATGAATGGATACAGAAGATGTGGGGTGTATATATACACACAATGGAGTGTTACTCAGCCAAGAAAAGAATTAAGCCTTGCCATTTACAACAATATGGATGGACCTAGAGGATATTATGGGCTTCCTTGCTGGCTCAGTGGTAAAGAATCTGCCTGCCAATGCAAGAGTCGCAGGTTCAATCCCTGTGTCAGCAAGATCCCCTGGAGGTGGAAATGGCAACACATTTCAGTATTCTTGTCTGGGAAATCCCATGGACAGAGGATCCTGGTGGGCTACAATCCATGGGGTTGCAAAAGAGTCGTACACGATATAGCAACTAAACAACAACGAGAGAGTATTATGCTAAGGGAAATGTCAGACAAAGACAGACAAATATTGTATAATTTCACTTATCTGTCAAATATTAAAAAACAAAATACATAAACAAACATACCAAAACAGAAACAGTAATAGATACAGAGAACAAACAAGTTGTTACCAGAGGGGAGAGGGATGGGAGGGGAAAAGAAACAGGTGATGGAAATTAAGAGATACAAACTTCCATCTGCAAAAGAAACATCATAGTATGACATGTACAGTGTGAGGAATACAGTCAATAACTCTAATATCTTTGTATGATGACATATCATATCAATAACTAGACTTATCTTGGTGATCGTTTTGAAATGCACCAAAATAGCGAATCACTATGTTGTGTAACAGGCAGTAACATAGTGTAGTAGGCCGATTATGCTTCAGAAACAAACTCATAGAAAAAAGAAGTCAGATTCGTGGTTACCAGAGGCAAGGGATGGGGAAAGAAGGAATTGGATAAAGGCAGTCAAAAAACACAAGCTGTCAGCTGTAAGATAAATAAACACTACGGATGTAATGTCAACATATTAAATACAATTAGCATTGCTGTATGTACAAAAGTTAGTTAACAGTGAATCCTCAAAGTTCTTATCACACACATAAAAAAGTGTTTTTCTAATTCTGTAATTTTGTATCTATATGAGATAATTGAGGTTCAATAAATTTATTGTGATAATCATTTCATGATATATGTAAGTCAAATCATTATGCTGTACACCTTAACTTATACAGTGCTATGTATCCATTATATCTCAATAAAACTGGAAGAAAAATATTTACTGGTTAAGAAAAAGAATGCATTACTGCTGCTGCTGCTGCTAAGTCACATCAGTCGTGTCCGACTCTGTGTGACCCCATGGACTGCAGCCCACCAGGCTCCCCCGTCCCTGGGATTCTCCAGGCAAGAACACTGGAGTGGGTTGCCATTGCCTTCTCTGAAAAGATGGAAGCTAGAATAATAAAAAACCCATCATACTTAGTGACTCACTTTAAAATAATAGAGCATGGGAAGGGGAAAAAATAGTAACTTTACTGTGGAGCAACCTGACAGGCACCACCTTGGTCAAGGTTAATGTGACCAATGATAAGTCATGTTGATAACATGTACCCTTTGATATGATGTAATTAGAAAGGCATTTCATCTCTGACGTATTTTTTCCCAAAGCCCAATATCCCAATCTAATCATGAGAAAAACATCAAAGAAACCCAAACTGAAGGATATTTTACTTAATTATGATAAATTCTGCTCAAGATTGTTAAGGTTATGAAAAACAAACACTGAGAAACTTTCACCAGTTAGAGGAGATTAAGAAGACAGGATAACTAAATGCAATGTGGTAGTGATGCCAAGATCCTGAAGCAGATAAAGAACATGAATGGAAAAACTAGTGAAATAAGAACAACATTGAAGTTTAGTTAACAATGTTATTTTAAAAATTTCAACAAATGATAGCATTACAGGAATTTGAAACTGAGTTAAGGGTATATGGAAACTTTCTGTATTACTTTGCCACTTTTCTGTGAATCTAAAATTATTCCAAAATTAAAAGTTTATTTAAAAGAAACTTAATAAATCCAAAAGTAGACAAGAAAAGGAAAAAAAGGAAACAACAGATATGACAGACAGGAAACAAACAGAAGGATGGCAGATATAAACTTTAATGTGTCAATAATTATAGCAATTGGATTAATATTCAAATTAAAAATATAGTTCAATTTATGAAAAAGTCAGCCACACACTGCTTGCAAGAAACACATTTCATTTTATTTGTAAGAAACACATTTTAAATGACATGATTCAAAACGGTCAAAAATAAACAGATAACGAAACAATATCATCCAAACAACAAATCAGGATAACTATGTGAATATCAAACAGAATAGAGTTTAAGGGAACTGGCATTATAAGCAGGGACTTTCCATAATGACAGAAGATTTGACTCAATAGGAAATGATAGCAATCTTAAATTTATACGTACCCTAAATAACAGAGTCAGAAAATATATAAAAAGTGACAGAACTAAAAGAAGAAATTTTAAAAATTCACAATCAGATTGGGAGATTCATACACATCTCCCCCAGTAATTGGCATGAAAGGCAAATAAAAAACAGTTAAGCATATAGAAGATTGAACAACGTGATCAATCAACTTGACCTGACAAATATACAATCTTACTGGCTCAAAGTGTTTAAACAAGATCTTGGACCAATAGTTGGCTGACCACTAAACTATGGTAACCCAAGGGTTAAGTCTAGGTATCTAGGCTTAAAAATGAGAACAAGGAAAAGAAGAAATTAAAAATAAGAACAAAGTCCATGGACAGAGGAGCCTGGCGGGGTGCAGTCCATGGGGTGACATGACTGAGCATGTGTGCATGAGGGTGGAGGGTGATGGGTTGGTAGCAATAAACTGGTAAAACTAAAAAAAATAAAAATAAGAACAAGAATTTTAAAAAAACAACTAAGCACAGATTGCAATTCTCACACAGTAGAGGGGAAATAGACACTACATAATTAGTCCAAGCACATCACTGAACAAAAACAAAAAATCAAAATTAAAAAACAATGAAACAAGAAGCAGCCCTTACACAGAAAAAAAAAAAAAAGGAAGCTTATATAAATTGTCTCTAAGAGGGCCTAGGTGGTAGATTTAGTGCATAAAGATTTCAAATTGTTGTCACTGTTGTTGTTTAGTCGCTCAGTCGTGTCCGACTCTTTGGGACCCCATGGACTGTACCCTGCCATGCTTCTCTGTCCATGGGATTTCCCAGGCAAGAATAGTGGGGTGGGTTGCCATGTCCTCCTCCAGGGGATCTTCCTGACCCAGGGATCAAACCTGTGTCTCCATGGAGTCACAGAAGAGTCGCAAGAGAGTCGGACACAACTTAGTGACTAAACAACAACAGCAATCTAACGAACAGAAAGTAAAAAGAATGAAGAGGTTGGTCCAAGAATGAAGAACCTCAAAGGCCACCGAGACACCATTGAAAACACCACTCAGGCATAATTGATGTTCCAGAAGAGGAGTGGAGAAAATGGGAACATAAAAAGTATTTGAAGAAACATTGGATGAAAACTTCTCAGATTTCAAAGATTACACACGCAAGAAGCTCAATGAATTCCGAGTAGCACAAACTCAAAGATATTTACAGATAGAAAGGTCATAGAAAAACTACTGAGAGCCAAAGCCAAAGAGAGAAGCCCGAAAACAGCGAGAAGAAAATTATATTCCTTATATAAAGAAACCACAATAAAATTAACAGCTGATTTCTAATCAGAAACAGTGGAGACAAGAAGGCAGTCTTATGACATATTCAAAGTGCTGAGGGAAAGAAATTCAACCTAGGATTCTAAGAATCAGTTCACCATGGCAACAGCTCATGACAACACTTTGTCCTTCCCAACTTCCAAGTGTCCCTTCAAGTCTTCTGCTGTAAGCTGTGCTGAAGGGAACGGTGTGGGAGAGCTGTTGAGCTGATACTATGGGGGACGGAGGAGGTGACAACTTCGAAGATATAAGCACTGACTGCCTGAAACTGGAGTTATTAGAAGAAATCCATATGAAAGACTTAGTGCAATTCTCAATACTTGAAATAAAACAAAAGATAGTGAAACTGGAAGACAAACTCAGTTCTAACCATGAAGGCAGTGAATGGAAAGCCCGCTATGAGGCACAACTTGCACTGAATGATCAACTAGAAAAGCAAATTGCTAGTCTCAGAGAGAAAGTGGAACAAATCCGTGGAAGTCCTTCAGATAGACTATCTTCTATTCGTGTCTATGAGCGGATGTCAGTGGAATCACTAAGTACGTTACTTAAACAGCTAGAAAAAGAAAAAAAGAGGCTTGAAAGTCAAGTGAGAGAGTGTGCACTTAGACTGGAACGAGAATCAAAGGCTTACCACAAGGTGAAGGATGAACGTCGTATGTACCTAGCTAAAATGTCTCAGCTCTCTGGCCTACACCACTCTTCTAAAAGACAACCAGTGAGTCTGCATAGAATGAAAGAGGATCCAGTGAAAATAGGAAGATCTAACCCTGCTAATCAGAAGATGATAAATGCCAAGAGAGGCCCAGCAAAAAAGATGACAAGATCCAATCATCTTCCAAAACTCAATCCATGATTCCAGAACTGGACGGATTTCTCTATTTTTTCCCTTTTTTCATTTGTAATATTCAAACTGTGAAGTTACTGTTCAACACATTTTTCAGGAAATGAGGTAGATGAGAAAGAGCTATTAAACCTCTTTAAGCTCCTCTTCCAGTAGTGTGTTCTTTTGTCTACCTAAAATAAATTTTCTTAGTAATTTAGTCTAGTTACAAAAATAGTTTTAGAAAGTAATTTTAGTGACCCTAAAATATGTAGTAGCAGTGTTTATGATTCATAAAATATCCTAGGAAACCTGAATGCTGTTATCTTACACTTGATTTTAATAATATATCCTTTGTCTACTCTGATACTAATATTGTTATTATATTTGGTTTCTAGTTGGCTGTTAGCTTAAAAATGTGAGTTCATCAAAACTGTGTGCTATTTTAGGCTATATCATGCTCATTTTTTAAAACCCAAGGTTTAAGTAAAGCTACAAACCAAACGCATTTTAAACTTTTGACTTGAAGCATCATGGTGTTGTGGAAATAGTCTCCAATCAGGAGCCAGCTTGGCTATAGTCCCCTTCTGCTGTAAATTTATGAGAACTTGGGAAAGTCTCTTCACCTCATCTTTATTTTCTTTGTGACCCCACGGGCTGTAGCCCACCAGCCTCTTCTGTCCACAGAATTCTCCAGGCAAGAATACAGTGGGTTGCCATTTCCTTCTCCAGGGGATCGTCCCGACCCAGGGATCTAACCCAGGTCTCCTGCATTGCAGGCAGACTCTACCAATTGAGCCACCAGGGAAGCCATAGTCCCCTTCTGCTGTAAAATTAGGAGAACTTGAGAAAGTCTCTTCACCTTGTCTTTATTTTCCACACCTGTAAAATAAATGAGGCAAACTATGCAACTTCAAAGGCTTCTTACCATTTTAGAAAACCAATACTTATTCAACTACTGCAAGGACTTGCCACTTAGTATATGGTGGGTGATATGTGTCATTTGGGGGTACTTATTAATTCATAGTGATGGCCTAGTTTTTTGGAGCAAACTTTGCAATTGTCCACAATATTCAAGAAGTAGAGATTGAATAAAGATAGGAAAAAAGGTTCTTTTAAGGCATTTAGAAAATATATTGAATTCTCTTATTCATGTTTAGACTATTTTTGCAACTGTCACATAGGTCTGCAAGATAAATATAATTTATTCTCCTAACTTAATAATAAATGAAACTGTTAGCCTTTAAATTTCCAGAAATCATCCAACGGCAATTGTAGTTTCTAGCTTATGTTGTTCTCACCTGATATCCTAAAATCTAAATTCTTTCTATTCAGAATTGCCAGTATTGAATACCAAATACATTTCTATAACTATCTCTATAGACGTTCACTTTCTTTTTTTAAGGAAGAATGCATAAATTTCATACAGCTAAATAATTCTTTTATATGACTTTAAAATGCAATGCAGTGAAATATAAAGCAATTTCCTATAAATTATTCCACATTGAAGTTTTTGGAAATATTTCCCCATTCTTAAGCTAACTACAAATATTATATATTGACAGCAAGGAGATCCAACCAGTTCATCCTAGAGGAAATCGGTCCTGAATATTCATTGGAAGGACTGATGCTGAAGCTGAAACTCCTATACTTTGGTCACCTGATGCCAAGAACTGACTCATTGGAAAAGACCCCGATTCTGGGAAAGATTGAAGGCTGGAAGAGAAGGGGACAACAGAGGATGAGATGGTTGGATGGCATCACCAACTCAATGGACATGAGTTTGAGTAAATTCTGGGAGTTGGTGAGAGAGGCCTGGCATGCTGCAGTTCATGGGGTCACTACTGAGCAACTGAACTGAAACTGAACTGATGGGTTAGTCACTGAGTCATGCCCAACTCTTTGTGACTCCATGGACTGTAGCCTGCCAGGCTCCTCTGTCCATGGGATTTCCCAGGCAAGAATACTGGAGTGGGTTGCCATTTCCTTCTCCAGGGGATCTTCCCAACTCAGGGATTGAACCGGGGTCTTCTGCATTGCAGACAGATTCTTTACCATCTGAGCTACCTGGGAAGCCCACTATGACCTATATTATTAAACAAATACTAGATTTTTATGTTTTATATTATCTTTCATATCATTAACAGCAAATTAATACTCTGCATATTACAGATCATCACTGAAGAATTAACAAGCTTGTTTCTAAAAAAAAAACAAGCTTGTTTCTATTAATATACAGAAGGAGGTAGGCCATTGTAGGGATTAGACTGAGGAACATTTAAAATTATATCAATCATTGTGATGGTTGTATTAGTAGACCATATTATCATGGGGACTCTATCACATTTAAGTGTTAGCTCTGCAAGAGCTATGTTGAAATACTTTCAAATGTGACAAATTATCTTTTTTTTTTTAAGTCTCTGTCTTAACCAGAGTGTCTCTGTCTTAACCAGAGTGATGAGATGTTCGTGGGATAATATAAAGAACTGAAATGGAAGACTCTCTTAGATCTGTGTTCTGGTATCAGAAGTTAGAAGTTTTGCCACTTCTAAGCTTTTACTTTGAGTAGATCACTTTTCATTGACTCGTTTTCATCATTTATAGAATTGGGAGGGAATATTTACTCCAACTACTGTCTTGTAATTGCTGTGCAGGTCAAGGAAATTTAGTAAACAATTATTTATTTACTTATTTGTAACTTCTTTACCACTTTAAAAAAAATGAGTTAGCTTTTGCTAAATTTAGAGGTATAAAAATGACACCCATAAGACAAAAGATGAAAATAAAAGTTTTGCAAGAATTCAAGATTGAGAAAAACTCTCATTTTAAGGTTTCTAGCAGCCAGTACAAAGAAGGAACAAGTTAAACAGCTCTCTCTCTCTTTTTTGTAGAAGGAATATACAAGCAAATGAAAAGTTTGATCTAGTTCTAATTTCTGAAGGTAATTTTCCACGTGAGGTTTTTTGAGAAAATGCAGTTATTTACTGCAATACTCAGAGCAGGGGCCAATATAGGGGAATGGGATTAAGAGATACAAACTACTATGCATAAAATAGATAGGCAACAAGGATATACTGTACAGTACTGGGAATTAAAGCCATTATTTTGTAATAAATACAAAAGGGAGTATAATCTATGAAAATATTGAATCATGGTGTTCTACACTTGAAACTAATATAATGTGGTAAGTCAACTATGTTTCAATTAAAAATAGCAATAATAATCAGAGCAAAAATGAAAATTTGGGCTCCCTTTTGGCTTAACACTGAAATGTGTATTAATATCAGTATTTAAGCTCAGAATTCATTAAGCAAAAAATCAGTAAAACAATATTTAATATATTTCAAAATCTAAAATATCTAAATGTATCACAGAATATCAAGAAATACCATTTATACATCTGTGTCTCTTTTGCTGTAAGTAATTAACCTCCAATTAAAATAAATAAATTTATATTAATAAAAGAAATACCATTTATAAAACAAATATTGCTATAATCAAAAAGATAGGTAATAATTGTCTTGGTGATGATATGGAGAAATGGGAGCCCTTATACATTGCTGGTGGGGATGGAAAATGTTACGGCCACTTTAGAAAACAGTCTGGCAATTCTTCACAAGGTTAAACATAGAGTTAACACATGACCAGGCAATTCCACTCCTATGTATACAGCCAAGAGAAAAAATTATGACCACATAAAAACTTGTCCACAAATGTTTATAGCAGTATTATTTATAATAGCCAAAAAGTGGAAACATCTCAAATGTCTACTAATTAATGATTGGATAAACAAAATGTAGTATAGTCAATCAATAGAATATCATTCAACAGTAGAAAGAAATGAAGTACTGGTGTCTGCTATGACGTGGACAAACCTTGAAAGCAATATCTTAAGTGAAAGAAGCCAGTCACAAAAAACACCACACATTGCATAATTCCATTTATATAAAATGTCCAGAAGAGGCAAATCCATAAAGACAGAAAGGAGATGAGCTGTTGCCTGGGGCTGGTAGAATCATTGAGAGGATGAAGAGTGACTGCAAAGGGTACAGGGTTTCTCTCTTGAATGATGAAAATTTCTAAAATTGATTATGGTGATGACTGCACAACTCTGTGAATATACTGCTAAAAACCATTGAACTGTACAATTTAAATGGGTTAATCATATGTAATATGATTGATGTCTCAATAATTCTGCTATTTAAAAAATAATTCTATATGCAGAAAAATAACCCTTAAATATCAAAAAGCCCCACAAACAAAGACAGTCTCAGAGGGGAAAAATAAAAGCCTAAGAAAACAAATTGCTATCAGACTTGCTTGATAAGGCTGAAGAGGAATTATAACTGGAGTCCCCACAAAGAAATAGAGCAACAAATGGCAACCCACTCCAGGATTCTTGCCTGGAGAATCCCATGGACAGAGGAGCCTGGCAGGCCATGGTCCATGGGGTTGCAGAGAGTCGGACACAACTGAAGTGACTAAGCATAAGCAATGTTAATTAAGGTTTCCCTTGTGGCTCAGCCAGTAAAGAATCCACCTGCAAAGCAGGAGACCTGGGTTCGATCCCTGGGTTGGGAAGATCCCCTGGAGAAGGGAAAGGCTACGCACTCCAGTATTCTGGCCTGGAGAATGCCATGGACTTTATAGTCCATGGGGTCACAAAGAGTTGGACACGATTGATCGACTTTCACTTCGATGTTAATTACATAGGAAAACAAAATACTAATATATTTTTATTTCCTTCTCAAAACTGATTTAAAAGATATCTGCATGAAACAATATTATTAAAACATTGTTCAGGAATTAGTGGCAGGGAGAGCCAGGGGCCAGAGTTTAGCTGTGGGGGGTGAAGGTGGCCAGGTTAGGGTCTAAAAAAATAGTGTTGAGAATATATAAGATGTAGTGTATATGACAATAATAGCACAAAGGAGGGTAGAGGAAAGGGAGCAATGTTAGAGCAAAGTTTCAATACACTACGAGAAATAAATTACCATCAATGTGAAGTATATTGTTTTAAGATATCTACTGCAATCCTTTTCCCTGGTGGCTCAGATGGTAAAGCGTCTGTCTACAATGCGGGAGACCCAGATTCGATCCCTGGGTTGGGAAGATCCCCTGGAGAAGGAAATGGCAATCCACTCCAGGACTATTGCCTGGAAAATCCCATGGACAGAGGAGCCTGGTAGGCTACAGTCCATGGGGTCACAAAGAGTTGGACACGACTGAGCGACTTCACTTCACTTCACTGCAATCCTCAGTGAAAGTCATTCAGTCGTGTCCGACTCTTTGAGATCCCATGCACTATACAGTCCATGGAATTCTCCAGGCCAGAATACTGGAGCAGGTAGCCTTTCCCTTCTCCAGGGGATCTTCTCAACCCAGGGATTGAACCGAAGTCTCCCACATTGCAGGCAGATTCTTTACCAGCTGAGCCACAAGGGAAGCCCAGAGCAACCACTAAAAAATAATTCAACAAGTAGAGTAAACAATGGAAACTAAAATGGCTAAGTTTTCACCTTAAGAATATAGAAAAAGTAGAGCAAACTAAACATAAGACAAGCATCAGTTCAGTTTAGTTCGGTCACTCAGTCGTGTCCAACTCTTTGCGACCCCATGAATCACAGCACGCCAGACTTTCCTGTCCATCACCAACTCCCAGAGTTTACTCAAACTCATGTCCATTGAGTTGGTGATGCCATCCAGCCATCTCATCTTCTGTCATCCCCTTCTCCCCCTGCCCCCAATCCCTCCCAGCATCAGGGTCTTTTCCAATGAGTCAACTCTTCACATGAGGTGCCCAAAGTATTAGAGTTTCAGCTTTAGCATCAGTCCTTCCAACAAACACCCAGGACCGACTTCCTTTAGAATGGACTGGTTGGATCTCCTTGCAGTCCAAGGGACTCTCAAGAGTCTTCTCCAACACCACAGTTCAAAAGCATCAATTCTTCGGCACTCAGCTTTCTTCACAGTCCAACCCTCACATCCACACATGACCACTGGAAAAACCATAGCCTTGACTAGACAGACCTTTGTTGGCAAAGTAATGCCTCTGCTTTTCAATATGCTATCTAGGTTGGTCATAACTTTCCTTCCAAGGAGTAAGCGTCTTTTAATTTCATGGCTGCAATCACCATCTGCAGTGATTTTGGAGGCCCCAAAAATAAAGTCTGACACTGTTTCCCCATCTATTTCCCATGAAGTGATGGGACCGGATACCATGATCTTCGTTTTCTGAATGTTGAGCTTTAAGCCAACTTTTTCACTCTCCTCTTTCACTTTCATCAAGAAGCTTTTTAGTTCCTCTTCACCTTCTGCCATAAAGGTGGTGTCATCTGCATATCTGAGGTTATTGATATTTCTTCCAGCAATCTTGATTCCAGCTTGTGCTTCTTCCAGCCCAGCGTTTCTCATGATGTACTCTGCATATAAGTTAAATAAGCAGGGTGATAATATACAGCCTTGACATTCTCCTTTTCCCATTTGGAACCAGTCTGTTGTTCCATGTCCAGTTCTAACTGTTGCTTCCTGACCTGCATATAGGTTTCTCAAGAGGCAGGTCAGGTGGTCTGATATTCCCATCTCTTGAAGAATTTTCCACAGTTTGTTGTGAAGAATTTTCCACAGCATAGATAGGAATGATAGGGGCTTCCCTGGTGGTCAAATGGTTGAGTCTGCCTTGTAATGCAGGGGATACCAGTTCAATTTCTGATCCGGGGAGATCCCACATGCCACAGGGCAATGGGGCTGAGCCCATGCTCTAGAGTCCACAGACTGCAACTGCTGAGCTCATGTGTGGCAAGAACTGACGTCAGGCACCATGGAGCCTGTGCTCCACAGCAAGAGAGACCACTGCAGTGAGAAGCCCATGCACTGCAACTGGAGAGGATTCACACACCGTAACAAAGACCCAGCACAGCCAAAAAATAATAAGAATATATGAATATGCTTCTTGAAAGATAGGAATAATAAAATTCCAGCAGAAATCAATAAAATAGAAATTGGAAAAACAGTAGCGAGAAATTAATGAAAACAAAAGTTAGTTCTTTGAGACCAACAGAGTTGATATACATTTAGCTAGATAGACAACGAAGACAAAAAGATTTAACTTCCTAAAATCAAGAAGGAAGAAGCAGACATCACAACTGACTCTACAGCAATAAACAGTTTATAAGATGGACATTCCTGGTGGTACAGTGGATAGGCGTCTGCCTGCCAATGCAGGGGACACAGGTTCGATCCCTGGTCTAGGAAGATTCCACATGCCGCAGAGCATCTGGGCCTCTGCACTACAACTATTGAGTTCACATGCTGTAAGTGCTGAAGCCCGTGCCCCTCAATGAAGAGTAGCCTCCTACTCACCACCATTAAAGAAAGCTCACATGCAGCAACAAAGACCCAGTGCAACCAAAAATAGATAAATAAGTAAATAAATTTTTTTAAGTTTATAAGAGAATATTATTTAACTACTTTATACTGGCAAATTAGATACCTTAGATGAAATGGACAAGTTCCTGGAAAGACCTAATCTACCAAAACTGACTCAAGAAAAAATAGAAAATCTGAAAGATTGTAATAAGTAAAGGAATTAAATTTGTAATTTAAATTCTTTCCACACAAAAAACCCAAGAGCCAGATGAGTCCACTAGTGAATTCTATCAAACATTTAAAGGATAAATAATAACCATATTCTAGAAAGTATAAAAGGAAAGAACACTTCCCAACTCCCTCTACAAGCCCAATATTAAGTCACACTAAAGTCAGACAAAGATAGCATAAGAAAGGAAAACTATACATCAATATCCCTCATGAATAGAGATGAAAATGCCTTTGAAAATTAAACAAAATTCCCTGGTGGCTCAGGGTAAAGAATCCACCTGTGATATGGGAGACCTGGGTTCGATCCCTGGGTTGGGAAGATTCCCCTGGAGGAGGGCATGCCAACCCACTACAGTTTTCTTGCCTGGAGAATTCCATGGGCAGAGGAGCCTGGCAGGCTAGAGTACATGGGGTCACAAAGAGTTGGACATGACTGATCAACTAAGCACAGCAATATATCAGGAGTATTTTACATCATGACTAAATGAGATTTTTTTCCCTAGGAATGTCCAGTTGGTTTAACATTCAAATATCTTAAAGGGTGGGCTTCCCAGGTGGTGCAGTAGTAAAGAATCCTCCTGCCAGTGCAGGAAGATGCAGAAGACCTGGGTTCAATCCCTAGATTGGGAAGATTCCCCAGAGAAGGGCATGGCAACCCACTCCAGTATTCTTGCCTGGAGAATCCCATGGACAGAGGAGCCTGGCAGGGTGCAGTCCATGGGGTCACAAAAAGTTGGACATGCATGAGCAACTAATACTTTCACTTAAGGAAGCTGTGCATATTTGATATTTTTACATATTTGTGAGACACAGTCAATAACACAGAAGAATGGAAATGTATATCATATTTAGAGAAGAGTGAACAGTGTAATTTAAATAGGGTACATGATATATATGTGTGTGTGTGTGCTTAGTCACTCAGTCATGTCCAACTCTTTGCAGGAGGGACGTGAAATTTCTATTGTTTTTTCCAAGAGCCCAGCATTGTGCATTTTGAGTAGTGAAATGTGTGCCTTGGTTACTATTAATAGTGTTGATAATGAGTACTGAGCTCTTGGTAAAGCCTTATATTGTGACCTTGGAAGGAAAGTTATGACCAACCTAGACAGCATATTAAAAAGCAGAAACATTACTTTGTCAACAAAGGTCCATCTAGTCAAAGCTGTGGTTTTTCCAGTAGTCATGTATGGATGTGAGAGTTGGACTATAAAGAAGGTTGAGCACTGAAGAATTGATGCTTTTGAACTGTGGTGTTAGAGAAGATTCTTGAGAGTCCCTTGGACTGCAAGGAGATCCAACCAGCCTATCCTAAACGAGATCAGTCCTGAGTGTTCATTGGAAAGACTGATGCTGAAGCTGAAACTCCAATACTTTGGCCACCTGATGAAAAAAGCTTACTCATTTGAAAAGACCCTGATGCTGGGAAAGATTGAAGGCAGGAGGAGAAGGGGACAACAGAGGATGAGATGGTTAGATGGCATCACAGACTCAATGGAACAGAGGATGAGATGGTTAGATGGCATCACAGACTCAATGGACATGAGTTTGAATAAACTCCTGGAGTTGGTGATGGACAGGGAGGCCTGGTGTGCTGCAGTCCTGCTGCTACTGCTGCTAAGTCGCTTCAGTTGTGTCCGACTCTGTGTGACCCCATAGACGGCAGCCCACCAGGCTCCCCCATCCCTAGGATTCTCCAGGCAAGAACACTGGAGTAGGTTGCCATTTCCTTCTCCAGTACATGAAGGTGAAAAGTGAAAGTGAAGTCGCTCAGTCATATCTGACTCTTTGTGACCCCATAGACGGCAGCCTACAAGGCTCCTCTATCCATGGGATTTCCAGGCAAGAGTACTGGAGTGGGTTGCCATTGCCTTCTCCATGGGGTCACAAAGAGTCAGACACGACTGAGCAATTGGACTGAATTGAACTGAATATATAGAGAAACATGCGATTTTATATTTGGGGTATCTGTGAGGCAAGATTTTCCAGAGTTCTTTAACCTGACAGAGATGATCTTTAGACAATGCCCCAGTTTATACTAAATTTAAAGATGAAACTATTTGCTAGCCAGGGCATCCAGTGCTAAAATGGCTGCCTGAAGTTTGGCCAAGTGTGTGGTTTGGGGAGTCCTGTCCTATTTTAGGGCCATCCTGGTTAAGGGATGGAAAACAGCAACATTTCATTGAGCTCCATCTTGTAGGATGGTTAGCAAGGCTATTTTCATAGTCTATTGTTGCTTATACAGTTAATCCCAAGGGGTTTTCCAGGTAGCCAAGGGCCTGGGGGAGGGGTGACTTCCTCTAGCACCGTGGAATCTGGCAAGGGACTAAGCAAGAGGAAGCCATCCCCTCCTGCAAGTAGAACATATCACAGGGCCCAGGTGTGGTGGCGTCTTGATTAAGAAGGCCCCCGTAGCTGTGCTGAGTTGGTGGGGTGCTGTTTACATGACTCAAAGCATAATGAGCTACTGAGTATGGAGGGTCACAGGCTCCAGATCTGTGAGAACCTGTTTTTAGAAAATCCCAGTAGGTAGCCAGGCACTCTTTTTCAGGGGCAGTACTCTTGCCTGGAAAATCCTATGGGTGGAGGAGCCTGGTGGGCTGCAGTCCATGGAGTCGCTAAGAGTTGGACACAACTGAGTGACTTCACTTTCACTTTTCACTTTCATGCATTGGAGAAGGAAATGGCAACCCACTCCAGTGTTCTTGCCTGGAAAATCCCAGGGACAGGGGAGCCTGGTGGGCTGCTGTCTATGGGGTCGCACAGAGTCGGACACGACTGAAGTGACTTAGCAGCAGCAGCCAGGCACTTTTTTTCAGGGGCAGTATATTGCAGTAGAGGGCTTCCCAGGTGGCGCTAGTGGTAATGCCTGCCAATGTAGGAGATATGAGATGTGAGTCCAATCCCTGGGTTGGGAAGATCCCCTGGAGGTGGGCATGGCAACCCACTCCAGTATTCTTGCCTGGAGAATCCCATGGCCAGAAGAGGCTGGCATGCTACCGTCCATAGGGTTGGAAAGAGTCGGACACATATATTGCACCCTTCGGCCACCTATGACCATCAGAAATGGTACAGACAGGACTTCCTTGGTGGTCCAGTGGTTAAGACTCTGCACTTCCACTGCAGGGGGGCTTGGGTTCCATCCGTGGTAAGGGAACTAAGACATCATATCCCCTCAAAAAACAAGTTGTGCAGAGATGATGGGAGGTATTAGAAGAGGTTGCCAAAGTCCCTTTAGTGAAGGCACTTGCAGGGGGGCATTAACAGGAGTATCTGTTGATTTTCATTTGGGAGTAAAATTTGTAAATGAGATATATGTTGTCATTAGAACCCAAGAAGGGCTAAATTTATATTTGGATTTGTATGTCCTTAATGAGTGTGTCTAATGAATTACTCTGGAAGGTGAAGTTGCTCAGTCGTGTCCGACTCTTTGCGACCCCGTGGACTGTAGCCTATCAGGCTCCTCTGTCCATGGGATTCTCCAGGCAAGAATACTAGAGTGGGTTGCCATTTCCTTCTCCAGGGGATCTTCCTGACCCTGGGATCGAACCCAGGTCTCCCACATTGAAGGCAGACGCTTTAACCTCTGAGCCACCAGGGAAGCCCAAATTACTCTGGGGGAGCATGTTATCAATGGGATGCCATACCTGTGCTCCTGGAGAAAGGTGGATGTAGTTAAGATCTTGTCTGTAAAGACTGAGTGTCATGGCAAAGCTTCTGAGGTGCCCCATGGGTAGGCTGGAGAAGATGTATAATGTCCCTTTAGGGTAAAGGCAAATGACCACTCAGAGGCTGTTGAATGGGCACTGGACAGAAAATGGTAGCCAGAGCTAAAGCAAATATTTTTTAAAAGTATTTCCCAGTTGTCAAATGAATAGAATCAGTGATTTTGATAATATTGGATAACTTGTATGGGGTCCTTGGTGGAGGGGCCCACAGCATAAAGGTAGTGATAATCCACCTTGAGATACATCCCCTCGTTTTTTGTTTTTTTTTTTTAGATTTAAGAATGGGCAAAATTGGGCTATCAAAGGGAGAAGAAATGGGGATAACCACTCCTTTATTAATTAGCTTTTCTCATTAATAAGTTTAAATAATAAGTTTTAATCTTTGAGTTCCTTGTTTTAACTTATATTGAACCAAGTTATTTTATCTGGGGGTCCATGGGTCCCATTTTATTAAGCCAAATTGTAAGTTCACAAAGACAACTTAAGTTTAAATTTATTATGTTGCATCGAGCATCTATGCCCAATATAGAATATTTTAGGGCAATAGGTATGTGACTGGAAATTTAGCCAAGGCTACAATTAGAGTGAGGTATACCCATTTTTTCTTCATTTTTATATTTAGTTACCTTCTTTAGATTTTTTGGTGACACAATATGTAAATTTACTGGAATCCCCAGGCACAACTGTAATTTAAGCCCCATCTGAATTAAGTTCATAAAAGTTCTTGTCAGTTGATGTATTTTAGCAAATGTTAAACTTAATTTAGAACCAAGGCTATAGAGGCACAAAAGCCAATTAGCATTGTTTCTATCATTTTGCTACATAAATTCTTTAATACATAAATCTCAAATTTCCAATTGGATCATATTGTGGGATTTGGTTTTAATTTAGCTATATATTTTATATATCTACAATTCATATATTATATATTGATATTAAAATATTATGTTTACCTAATTTAATTACCTTCTATTTTCTCCTCCTGTGTCTAGCTAGGGATTTGTTTCAAAATCAATAAGTAATCTAGGACTAACATTATGCTTGTTAGAACTGGCATTTGCTCAGTACATAAGGTTTAAAGTTCCTCTTTATTTTCCCTCAGGATTGTAGCCACCTAAAGCAGCAGTCTTTTATCTTTATCTTTTTTCTATCTTCTGTTTTAGGCTTGTTGCCACCCAAACAAAGCTACAGTCTAGTTTTTGTTTCCAACTGAGAAGAAAGAAAGAGGGGAGAAAAAGGGGACCCCTTGTATTTAAGCAACCACTCCCTGGGACCACCCCTATCCCCAATGGACTTTTTTTTTTTTAGAATGGTCTGTAGAATTTACAGGCAGCTAAACTTCTCCCCTTCTTTTTTCTCTTCTGGACATTTACCTGATAAGCTCTTGGTGATCCCCAGTAGCCTCTGCTGTGAGTAGTGGCCTCTCTTTCTAGGCTACCCCACCTCAAAGGGGTGACATCTAGGACAGCAATGGTGACCTCGGCTTTATCTTTTCAGTGCTTTGTTTTGTGGTGGTTTTGTTTTAAAGAGGAGATTCAGCATATCACATGGACCTGGACATTTACCATCTCCTCCTCACGTGTTTTATAGGGAGTGGAATTAAAGTGCCCCTTTTCCTTCATATCCCCTTTTTTAAATCAAACATCTCCAAGGATGGATTTCTTACATCCCTCTTAGTTGAAGCACAAATATGACAGCAGCAAAGCAAACAATAACAAAAGGACTTGCCTTTGAAATGAACTTTAAGGTTTGGGGCTTCCCAGGTATGCTAGTGGTAAAGAACCTGCCGGCCAATGCAGGAGACGTAAGAGACATGGGTTCAATCCCTGGGTTGGGAAGATCCTCTAGAGGAGGGCATGGCAACCAACTGCAGTACTCTTACCTGGAGAATCACCATGGACAGAGGAGATTGGTGGGCTAGGGTCCCTAGGGTTGCAAAGAGTCGGACACAACTGAAGCGACTATACACATATACCATGGTTTGCTGTGAAAAGGAACCCTGAGCTGTACTGCCAGTACATCTGTAAAGTGTACCAGGGACCAATGCCTAGTGTCTACTCACTTATTGGGAGGGAAGACTTCAGCCCACTGCTGACTTCAGCCCTGTTGGGTCAATGGATCAGAGTGACACCCAACATGGTCTCATCAGAGGAAGCCTTTCTTCACTCCCTTGGGCAGGGAGCTGGATCTTCTAAATTAGCCAGTGATCCTAATCACCCCCATTGTCACTGCCCAGGATTTAGGTATGTCAAACCAGGGAAACCAGGTTTGACTCAGTGGACCCAGCTGTCCAAGGTGAGATGACAAATATGGAATTTTTCCAACAACCAGTGGAAACTTCAGCACCTGAAACTAAGTGAGGAGTACCGTAGAGGCCTTTGAGGTCCTCTTAGATTTAGTTGGTGGGTCATGGCAGCATACAGCCCATATGGCATGAAGCAGTGGCAGCCAGAGTGCCAGTGTGCCAACAGTCAGCCATGCCCTCCCAGGCAGTACGCAGTGTGTGTATGCTCAGCCGTGTCTGACTCTTTGTGACCCCATGGATGGTAGCCTGCCAGGCTCCTCTGTCCATGGGGTTCTCCAGTCAAGAATACCAGGGTGAGTTGCCATTCCCTTCGCCAGGGGATATTCCCGACCCAGGGATCAAACCCTTGTCTCTTGCATCTCCTGCACTGCAGGCAGATTCTTTACCACTAGCGCCATCTGGGAAGTACTCTTTGTTTGGTAAATCCACTTAGTAAACCAAGAGCAGTCTAGAGGCAATCCCCCTCCAATGAACGCTGAGTCATCTTGCACACTGCACCAATGGTTCTCTGCCCAAGTCTTAATTTATAAAGGTGACTGAGTGTTGAGGAAGGGATAGACTTCGGTCACAGGCTTTATTGTGATTTCTGAGGGAAAGGCAAGACAGGGCAGGGAAAACAGTTTCTGATTGGCTAGTATGAATAATTTTGGTGGGTCCTAAACTGTAGGGGTGATTTCTAGTTGCTTAGTATCCAGCCCTTGGATGATTAAGGCAGAGGACTATTGTTTCTTGTTTCTAGGGGAACTGTGAGTAATATCAAACTTTTCCTTCAATGGCATTGTTCTCTCCGTGCCACCATTCAGTCACCTTTATAAATGAAGACCCACGCACAGAACAATGTGATACTGACTGGGATGGCACTTAGGAGAAAAAGAAAAGGGGAAAGAAAGAGAGAGAAGAATAAGAAGGTCAGAGGAAGCAGGAGAAGAAGAAAAGAAGAGAGGGAGGGAGGGAAGGAGGAAGAGGAGGGAAGGAAGGAAAAGAAAATAGAGTGTTGGCAAGGATTTAGAGAAATTAGAACCTATGTCATTGCTGGTGGGAATGTAAACTGGTGCAGCTGCTATGAAAAATGATATGGCAGTTCCTAAAAAAAAATGTAGGTTTCCCATACAATCCAGCAATTCCACCTCTGTGTATATATCCAGAAGAATTGAAAGCAAGGACTCCAACAGATATTTGTACATCCATATTCAAGCATTATTCACAATAGCCAAAAGGTGGTGCTGTGGTCTAAATGGCTGTGTCCATCGCCTCCCCCATTCATATTAATTTATTAGTAGATGAATCTTTGGGAGATGATTAGTTCATGAAGGTGGAGCCCTCATGAGTGCTTTATAAAAGTGCTTTTATAAAAGAGATCCCACTTTATAAAAGTGATCCTTAGTTCCTTCCACCATATGAGGACCCAGAGAAAAGGTGCCAGTTATCACCAGGAAGAGGGCCTTCACCTGGACATACTGGCACCTTGATGTTGGACCTCTAGCCTCCAGAAACGTGAGAAAGAAATGTCTGTTGTTTATAAGCTACCTAGTCTTTGGTATTTTGTTACAGCATCCTGAATGGACTGACAAGGGGCAAGCAAACCAAGTATACATCAACAGATGAATGGATAAATAAAACATGCTGTATACACACAATGGAATATGATTCGGTCTTATAAAGGAAGGAAATCCTGACACATGCTACAATATGAATTAATTTTGAAGATACTATGCTAAGTGAAATAGCCAGTCACAAAAGGACACATAAACTATTCCACTTATATGAGGGACCTAGAGTAACCAAAGTCCAGAGACAGAAACTATCAATAGAATAGTGGTTGTCAGGGGCTCGGGGAGGAAGTGGGGAGTTACAGAGTTTCAGTTTGGGAACAGGAAAAAGTTCTGGAGACAGATGGTGATGATGACTGTATGACAGTGTGAATGTACTTAATGCCAGTGAAGTATACACTCTCAGTTCAGTTCAGTCAGTCAGTCATGTCCAACTCTTTATGACCCCATGGAATGCAGCACACCAGGCTTCCCTGTCCTTCACCATCTCCCAGAGTTTGCTCAAACTCATGTCCACTGAGTCAGTGATGCCATCCAACCATCTCATCCTCTATCGTCCCCTTCTCCACCTGCCTTCAATCTTTCCCAGCATCAGGGTTTTTCCAGTGAGTCAGTTCTTCTTATCAGGTGGCCAAAGTATTGAAGTTTCAGCTTCAGCATCAGTCCTTCCAATGAATATTCAGGACTGATTTCCTTTAGGATTGACTGGTTTGATCTCCTTGCAGTCCAAGGGACTATCAAGAATCTTCTCCAACACCACAGTTCAAAAGCATCAGTTCTTCAGTGCTCAGCTTTCTTTACTCTCACATCCATACATTTAAAATGGTTAAAATGGTAAATTCTATCTTATGTATAGTTTACCACAATTCTTTTAAAAAATCGACAAAGAATAGGAAGTAAATTTGTCAAACTGATAAAGGAGATGAGAAAAGTCTATAGCTCACATCATAACATCATCTTAGCATCAACAATGAAAGAGCGAATGCTCTCTAAGATTAGAAACAAGTCGAGGACGCCCACTCCTGTCACTTACATTAAATACTGTATTGGAGATTCTAAGCCAGGGTAATCAATCAAGGAAAAAGAAATAAAAAGCATCCAGATTGGAAAGGAAGAAGTAAAAGTGGCTTTTTTGGCAGATAACAATCATTAATATAAAAAGTTGAATGAAAGAAAAAACCTATGAGACTAATGAGTTCAGTAAGGATTGAGATAAAAACTAAAAAAAAAAATGAATTGCAATTCTATACACAAGCAATGAAAATGTGAAAATAAAAAAGAAAGATAATTCTATTCACAAAAGCATCAAAAAGAATAAAATATTTAGAAATAAATTTACATAAAAAACTATAAAAAATATTGAGAGAAGTTGAAGATCTACATAAATTAAGAGACATTCCATGTCATGAAAGATGGCAATTCTTACCAAATTGATCTATAAATTGAAATCAATAAAATGAAATCCCTATAAAAAGTCCAGGACTTCTCCGGTGGTCCAGTGGTTAAGACTCAATGCTTCTACTGCAGGGGGCGTGGCGGTGGGTTCAATCCCTGGTTGGGAACTAAGATCCTGTATGCCACTGCTGCTGCTGCTGCTGCTGCTGCTAAGTCACTTCAGTCATGTCCGCTAGGTGTGGCCAAAACAAAACCCCTAAAAAAGTCCACCAGGCTTTTTCATTTTTTTGGAAATTAATAAGCTTACCCTGAAATGTATATGAAAATGTAAAGGATCCAGTATAGCCAAAACAATTGTGAAAAAGAGTCAATGGGAGAATTTTCATTTCCATATTTCAAAACTTACTATAAAGTCACAGTTACTGACAGTATGATAATATCATAAAGATAGAAATATAGATCAATGGAACAGAATGAAGAGTCCATAAATGAACCCTTACGTAATGGTCAATATATTTCTGACCAAGGTGCCAAAGCAATTCAATGTGGAAATGACAGTTTTTTCAACAAATACTGCTAGGACAATTAGAGATTCACAAGCAAGAAGATAATTTTAGGCCCTTATCTACACCATCCATACATTTAAAAAATGAAGTCAAAATGGGTGAGCTAAAATAAAAGCTACAGTCATAAAACTTTTATTTTTTATTGAGGTATAGTTGATAAATAATATCATATGTTTCAGGTGTACAACACACTGATTTATAATTTTAAAGGTTATATTCCATTTATAGTTATGAAATATTGACTATATTCTCTATGTTGTACAATATATTCTTATAGCTTATTTATTTTATATATGGTAGCTTCTACCTCTTAATCCCCTACCCCTATCTTGCCCCCCACTTCCTCCTCCACTGGTAACCATCAGTTTGATTTCTATATCTATGAGTCTGTTTCTTTTTTGTTATATTCACTAGTTTGTTTTATATATTTTTAGATTTCACATATAAGTAATGTTATTGAGTATCTGTCTTTCTCTGATTTATTTCATTTAGCATAATACCTTCCAAATCCATTCATGTTGTTGCATATAGTATAATTTCATTCTTTTTTAGGGCTGAGTAGTATTCCAGTGTGTGTGCATGCATGTGTGTGTGTGTGTGTGTGTGTGTGTGTGTGTATCACATCTTCTTTATCTATTCGTGTTTTGATGGACACTGAGGTTGCTTCCATATTTGGCAATTGTAAATAATGCTGCTGTGAATATTGGGATTCATGTATCATTTCGAATTAGTGTTTTTGGTTTTTTCAGATATATACCCAAGAGTGGAATTGCTGGATCACATGGCAGTTCTATTTTTAGTTTTTTGATAAATCTTCATACTGCTTTCCACAGTTGGTCACCAATTTACATTCATACCAACAGTATATGAGGGTTCCTTTTTCTCTACATCCTCGCCAACATTTGTTACTTGTGGTCTTTTTGATGATCACCATTCTGACAGATGTGAGGTGATATCTCTTTGTGGTTCTGATTTGCATTTCTCTGATGATTAGTGATATTCAATATCTTTTCATGTGCCTGTTGGCCATCTATATGTCTTCTTTGGAAAAATGCCTATTCAGTTCTTTTCCCTATTTTTAAATCAGGTTGTCTGGGTTTTTTTTTAATTTATTTAATTGGAGGCTAATTACTTTACAATATTGTAGTGGTTTTGCCATACATTGACATGAATCTGCCACGGGTATACACATGTTCCCCATCCTGAACCCCGCTCCCATCTCCCTCCCCATCCCATCCCTCAGGGTCATCCCAGTGCACCAGCCCTGAGCACCTTGTCTCATGCATCGAACGTGGACTAGCGATCTGTTTCACATATGATATTATACATGTTTCAATGATATTCTCTCAAATCATTCCACCCTCACCTTCTCCCACAGAGTCCAAAAGTCTGTGTCTCTTTCGTTGTCTCACATATAGGGTCATCGTCACCATCTTTCTAAATTCCATATATATGCGTTAGTATACTGTATTGGTGTTTCTCTGACTTACTTATAACAGGCTCCAGTTTCATCCACCTCATTAGAACTGATTCAAACGTATTCTTTTTAATGGCTGAGTAATACTGCATTGTGTATATGTACCACAGCTTTCTTATCCATTCATCTGCTGATGGGCATCTAGGTTGCTTCCATGTCCTGGCTATTATAAACAGTGCTGCGATGAACATTGAGGTACACGTGTCTCTTTCAATTCTGCTTTCCTCAGTGTGTATCCCCAGCAGTGGGATTGCTGGGTCATATGGTAGTTCTATTTCCAGTTTTTCAAGGAATTTCCACACTGTTCTCCATAGTGGCTGTAATAGTTTGCATTCCCACCAACAGTGTAAGAGGGTTCCCTTTTCTCCACACCCTCTCCAGCATTTATCGTTTGTAGGCTTTTGGATAGCAGCCATTCTGACTGGCATGAAATGGTACCTCATTGTGGTTTTGATTTGCATTTCTCTGATAATGAGTGATATTGAGCATTTTTTCACGTGTTTGTTAGCTATCTGTATGTCTTCTTTGGAGAAATATCTGTTTAGTTCTTTGGCCCATTTTTTGATTGGGTCTTCTATTTTTCTGGAATTGAGCTGCAGGAGTTGCTTGTATATTTTGAGATTAATTCTTTGTCAGTTGCTTTGTTCGCTATTATTTTCTCCCATTCTGAAGGCTGTCTTTTCACCTTGCTTATAGTTTCCTTCATTGTTGTTGTGATTTCTCCATTTTCATTTCTAATTTTGTTGATTTGATTCTTCTCCCTTTGTTTCTTGATAAGTCTGGATAATGGTTTGTCAATTTTATTTATCTTCTCAAAGAACCAGCTTTTGGCTTTGTTGATTTTTGCTATGGTCTCTTTTGTTTCTTTTGCATTTATTTCTGCCCTAATTTTTAAGATTTCTTTCCTTCTTCTAGCCCTGGGGTTCTTCATTTCTTCCTTTTCTAGTTGCTTTAAGTATAGAGTTAGGTTATTTAGTTGACTTTTTTCTTGTTTCTTGAGGTAAGCCTGTATTGCTATGAACCTTTCCCTTAGTACTGCTTTTACAGTGTCCCACAGGTTTTGGGTTGTTTTCATTTTCACTAGTTTCTATGCATATTTTTATTTCTTTCTTGATTTCTGGGTTTTTGCTGTTGAGTTATATGAGCTGTAAAACTATAAAACTTTTAGAAATAAACATAGGAAAAATTCTTTGTGACCTTGGGATTTATTTCTTGTGGCTGTATGACTGAGGGTCATATCAATTTGACCTATTGACCAATTTAACCAAACTGATGTTTATCATTCCAACCAACACAGCAGAATACATATATATTTCAAATGCACGTTAAACACCTGCCAATATATACCATATTTGGGGCCAAGCAGATTCTTTACCGACTGAGCCACAGGGATGGCCATCATTAGTCATTGCTAAATCACTTCAGTCGTGTCCAACTCTGTCCTACCAGGCTCCCCTGTCCCTGGGATTCTCCAGGCAAGAACACTGGAGTGGGTTGCCATTTCCTTCTCCAATGCATGAAAGTGAAGAGTGAAAGTGAAGTTGCTCAGTCGTGTCCGACTCTTCACGACCCCATGGACTGCAGCCCACCAGGCTCCTCCATCCATGGGATTTTCCAGGCAAGAGTACTGGAATGGAGTGCCATTGCCTTCTCCAATCATTAGCCACTAGGGAAATGCAAATCAAAACTACATTGAGATACTGCTACTGCTACTTCACACTTGCCAGAACAACTATAATCAAAAAACAAACAAGAAAGTTTTGACAAAGTTGTGGGAAATCTGGAAGCCTCATACATTGTAGAATTGTGCAGTCACATTGTAAAACTGGTTGGCAGTTCATTACTGTATGACCTAGGAATCTTATTCCTAGGTATATACCCAAGAGAAGTGAAAATAGAAGTCTACACAAAAACCTGTACACAAATGTTCACCATGTATATAATGTAAAAAATAATACCATCTTGATACATCATAATAGTCAAAAGTGGAAGTAATCTAAGTATCCATCAACTTATGAATACTAGATAAGTAAAATAGCATAGGTACATCTATACAATGGAACATTATTCTGAAAGTAAAAAGGAATGAGGTACTGAGACATGCTGTAACATGGATGAGCCCTGAAAATTATTCTAAGTGAAAGAACCCAGTCACAAAAATACCACATATTGTATGGCTCCATTCATATGAAATGTCAAATAGATAAATCTACAGAGACAAAAAATAGGTTAAATGAATGCCTGCAGCTGGGAGGGTCTGGGGCAGGAGTCCAGAATGTGTGTTTTTTCTCACACCATCACGCAATTTTCCAATTTTCAGTAGATACTGACAGTAGTAGCAGTGTTAGTAGCTCAGTTGTGTCCAACCCTTTGTGACCCCATGGACTGTAGCCCACCAGGCTCCTCTGTCCATGGGATCCTCCAGGCAAGAATACTGGAGTGAGTTGCCATTCTCTTCTCCAGAGGATCTTCCCGACCCTGCAATTGAACCTGGGCCTTCTGTGTTGCAAGCAGACTCTTTACCATTTGAGCTACAGGGAAGATCTGGATACTGACAGGGTGTCCTACAAATTTAACTCAATTCTGACACTATCTACCTTGAGAGAGTGTCAGATCCCACAGGTTAAGGGCTCAGTCCCACAAGACTGTTCCCACCCCACTTCAGATACCCATCACAAATCCAGATTGCTACTTGTGCTTCTAACCACTGACTATAAGTTGAAGGTTCCCACAACCCCCTCCTCAGGTTCAATTCATTTGCTTGAGGGACTCACAGAACTAAGAAAATCAGTTTACTTACTAGATTACTGGTTTATTGTAAAAAGGATGTAACTCTGGAATGGACAGATTGGAAGAGATGCTAAGTGCCAGGTATGTGGAAAGATGCATGGAGCTTCCATGCTCTCAGACACACCCATCTCCCCACATCAACCCAGAAGTTCTCTAAAACCTGACCTTTCAGGGTTTTATGGAGACTTCATTACATAGATATAACTGATTAAATCATTGATTCTTAGTGATTGAACTCCATCCTCCAGCTCCCATCCCTTCCCCAGAGGTCAGGGAGTGGGGCTGAAAGTTCCAACTCCTTAACCATGGTTGGTTTCTTGGCAACCAGCCCCCACCTTTAGGTTACTTAGGGGTTTTCCAAAAGTGGTGGCTCAGATGGTAAAGAATCTGCCTGTAACACAAGAGACCTGGATTTGATTCCTGGGTGAGGACAATCACCTGGAGAAGGGAATTGCTACCCACTCCAGTATTCTTCTCTGGAGAATTCCATGGGCAGAGGAGCCTGGCAGGCTACAGTCCAAGGGGTTGCAAAAGCATTGGACATGACTAAGCAACTAACACGCTTCCAAAAGTCACCTCACTAACATAAACTCAGGTATGGTTGAAAGGGGCTCCTTATGAATGGCAAAAGGCATTCCTATTGCTCAGAAAATTCCAAGGAGGTTGGGAGCTTTGTGCCAGGATCCAGGGACAAAGATCAAATATATTTCCGATTATACAAGGGGATGATGGCTAAAGGGTACAAGGTCTGTTTTGGGAGGTGATGAAAATATTCTAAAATGTATTGTGATGGTGACTGCACAGCTGTGTAATTATACTAAAAATCATTGAATTATACATTTAAAAAACAACAAAAATAAATGAATTACTGATATACAGAATAATCTGAATAAATCTCCAGTGAAAGAATATAAATCCAAGAAGTTGTATCCTATATAATTCTATTTATATAACATGGGGTCGCAAAGAGTCGGACACGACTGAGTGACTGAACTGAACTGAACTGAACATCCTTGAAATGACAAAATTATAGCAATGGGGAGCAGACTAGTGATTGATAGGAGTTAAGGAGGAGTCAGGGGTGGGAGGAAAGCCGGTATACTGTAAAAAATCAACATAACTGATACTTGTGGTGATGGAAGTTTTCAGTACCTTGACTATATCAATATCATTATCCTGGTTGTAACACTGTATTAGAGTTTTGCAAGATATAACCATTAGGGTAAACTGGGTAAAGGATACACTGAATCTTTGTATTACTTCTTGCAACTGTATGTGAATCTATAGTTATCTTAAAATTCAAAGTTTAATACAAAAAATGTAAAATGGCATAAGGGATATAAAAGCACTGTCTTAGTTCATTCAGCCTGCAAAACAAAAGATCACAGACAAGGTGGCTTATTAAGAACTGAAACCTATTTCTGGCCATTCTGGAAGCTGGTAGTCCAAGATCAAGGTGCCCTCACGGTTAGGTGAGAGCCCTCTTCCTGGTTCAGGGTCAGCACCTTATCACTATGTCCTCACATTGTGGAGTAGGGCAAGGGAGCTCCCTGGGGTGTCTTTTATAAGGGTACTAATCCCATTCATAAGGGCTCCACCCTTATGACCTAATCACCTCCCAAAGGCCCCACCTCCAAATACCATCATATTGGGGATTAGGATTTCAACATATGAATTTGAGGGGACACAAGCATTCAGACCATAACAAGCACTCTGTAAATTCTAAAATTAAAAAAAATATTATCATTATTATCATTATACCTCTTTTACAAGAATGAATAACATGGACTAGCATGACTTTTTTCATTCACTAATTCAAAAACACTTATTGAGCCCACTATATTCAAGGAATAGGTTAGATGCTGTAGGACACACACCACCATGAATTTATGGTAAAATCACAACTGTTGCCATGTTGCAAATTTTGAGTGAGCCTGGGTCTTTTTTTATGAAATGTCAACCAGTTGAAATATAAACATACTTATGTTTGGGGGTGGTATATTTTTATTTTACTGATAATCACTAATAGCTCTAATCAAGACAAAGTGTTCTTGAGAGTTCTCTGGCTTTCTAGAGGTTGGAATTTGGCACTTTCACTGCTGTGGCCTGGATTCAATCTCTGGTCAGGGAACTGAGATCCTATGCTGTGAGCCGTGTGGTGCAGCCCACCACCCCCCAAAAAGATCAAGAGTTCTTGACTTATTATCTTTCACAACTCTTCTACCTAACTACACACTTGATTTCTCCACTTAGATATCTTGCTCTCAAACCTCAAAAGTACTAAACTGAACTTTTGGTCTTACTCGCCACATCTGTCTCTCCATCACTAGTCTTCTGCATCTTAATAATCTACTGTGCTTGTTCAATCCAGTAAGGTAGGCATAATCTTCCTCTTACCTTCACCTCCCACAGGTCTTTGGTGAACCCACCAATGACTCCATCTCCACAGTTACCATGATATTCCAAGCCATTATCCTCTCTCCCTGTACTACACCACAGCTTCCTGACAGGTCTCTCTGCTTCTACTGGTGCCCCACTCATCCATTCTCCACACCCCAGCTAGAGTGATGTTATCAAAATTTAAATTATGTCACTCTCCTACATAACCCCTTTATTTGTGACCCCTTTTATGTAGAGTAACATCCAAATTGCACCATAGCCTACAGTACCTGGAGACCCTGCCTGCCTCTCCATCTGCTGTCATATTTACCTTTTTTTCCACCATCATTCAGTCATACACTGGCCTTTCAGTTGCTAGAATATATAACTAGCTCTCCCCAGTCCAGAGGTGCTGGGTATACACTGTTTCCTTTGCCCAAACACTCATCCTCAGGTTCCCCCAGGGCTGGCCCCCTCTCCTCCTTTAGGTCTCAGCTGTGCCATAATTTCACATAAACGGGAAATGGGGCAGCAATCTGGTTAGAGCTATGAAAGAGGAGTACCTAGGGGACTTGTCTCAAGGCTGCATTTGCATAGCAAACACACTGTCTTTACTTAGATTAAGTATAAATCAATAAAAAATGTCAATGTTTTCTTAAAATGCTTTTATTCATACTTTATGTAAGATTAAGAGAGCATCATCTGCCCATAAAAATATAATTTGAATTGCTTTGGGGGAATGACCAAGCAGTTCCAACTAGTTGAAGAAGTAGACAGGACTAAAGAGTTTTTTTCATTTTATCTTGAAAGGGATGAGGGTCTGTTTGCATTGTTTAAGTAGGGTCATGACATGGTCCAACTTATGTGACTAGATGAGGAGAGACTAGCAACCGAAAAGCCAGTAAAACATAATTGTGCTGTGCTGTGCTTAGTCTCTCAGTCGTGTCCAGCTCTTTGTGGCCCTACGGACTGTAGCCCGCCAGGCTCCTCTGTCCATGGAGATTCTCCAGGCAAGAATACTGGAGTGGGTTGCTATGCCCTCCTCCAGGGCATCTTCCCAACCCAGGGATTGAACCCAGGTCTCTGGCATTGCAGGAGGTTTCATTACCATCTGAGCCACCAAAAAGAATAATTATTAGAGTTAATATTTATCAAGCATTTTAATGTGACAGGTACTATTCTAAGGGCTTGCCATTTATTCCAGTGCTTTATGTATATTAATTCACTTAGTCTTCACAACTATCCAATTATTAGAATTCTCACTTTAAAGATGAGGAAACAAAGGCTTAGGGAGACGACTTACTCAAGAATTACAAAACTAGCAAGCAGCATAGACAAGATTCAAACACAGAATCTAGTTCAAAACCCACGCTCTTCATCAGCATGATTTAAGCTCCCCTTTTCTACAACAGATTACAGCAATATCACAGGCTTGAAATTGCAAGGGTCTGACACAATGGCAATGTCTAGATTTCCAATGGCAGAAAGGTGGTAAGCTGCATGAGAGAGATTTAGGAGGTAGAACTGGCAATGTGAGGGAATCACTGTAAATCATCAGGGAGAGAGGAGTGTAAGGTGACTCATATTTCTGACTTGCCTAACTGGATAGTTGATGGTGCCAGTCATAGAGATGGGAAATACAAAATTCTGATAGAAAAGAGAGAAATCACCAAATACTTCACAGTTGATGTGCCTGAGGAACAAAATAATTGCCAGACTGCAATCTAAGATACTAGTCTGGAGTTCAAGAAAGACATCTGGGCTAAAAATGTAGATTTTTGGAGTCCTGATACAAGTGCTGATACAAGTCCTGATATGAAGCATCACTATGAACAAAGCTAGTGGAGGTGATGGAATTCCAGTTGAGCTATTTCAAATTCTAAAAGATGATGTTGTGAAAGTGCTATACTCAATATGCCAGCAAAGTTGGAAAACTCAGCAGTGGCCACAGGACTGCCAATCCAAAAGAAAAACAATGCCAAAGAAAGTTCAAACTACTACACAACACAACTGCGCTCATCTCACACATTAGCAAAGTAATGCTCAAAATTCTCCAAGCTAGGCTTCAACAATATGCGAACTGAGAACTTACAGATGTTCAAGCTGGATTTAGAAAAGGCAGAGGAATCAGAGATCAAATTGCCAACATCTGCTGGATCATAGGAAAAAGCAAGAGAATTCCAGAAAAACATCTTCTGCTTCATTGACTACACTAAAGCCTTTGTGTGGATCACAACAAACTGTGGAAAATACTTAAAGAGATGGGAATACCAGACCACCTTACCTGCCTCCTGAGATGCAGGAGATCAAGAAGCAACAGTTAGAACTGGACATGGAACAATGGACTAGTTCCAAATTGGGAAAGGAGTACATAAAGGCTGTATATTGTCATCTTGCTTATTTAACCTAAATGCAGAGTACATCATGCGAAATGCCAGACTGGATGAAGCACAAGCTGGAATCAAGATTGCAGGGAGAAATATCAATAATCTCATACATATAGATGATAACTACCATTATGGCAGAAAACAAAGAGGAACTAAAGAGCCTCTTGATGAAAGTGAAAGAGGAGAGTGAAATAGCCAGTTTAAAACTCAACATTCAAAAAATTAAGATCATGGCATCTGGTCCCATCACTTCATGGCAAATAGATAGGAAACAATGGAAACAGTGACAGACTTTATTTTCTTGGGCTCCAAAATCACCGCAGATGGTGACTACAGCCATAAAATTAAAAGATGCTTACTCCTTGGAAGAAGTGAAAGTCACAGTCGTGTCCATCTCTGCGACCCCATGGACTGTAGTCCATGGAATTCTCCAGGCCAGAATACTGGAGTAGGTACTCTTTCCCTTTTCCAGGTCCATGGAAGAAAATGCTATGACAAACCTAGACAGCATATTAAAAAGCAGAAACATTACTTTACTGACAAAGGTCTGTCTAGTCAAAGCTATTGTTTTTCCCAGTAGTCATGTATGGATGTGAGAGTTGGACCATAAAGAAAGCTGCGTGCCAAAGAATTGATGCTTTTGAATTGTGGTGTTGGAGAAGACTCTTGAGAGTCCCTTGGACAGCAAGGAGATCAAACCAGTCAATCCTGAAGGAAATCAGTCCTGAACATTCACTGAAGCACTGATGCTGAAGCTGAAACTCCAATACTTTGACTACCTGATGTAAAGAAGGAACTCACCGGAAAAGACCCTGATGCTGGGAAAGACTGAAGGCAGTAAGAGAAGGGGACAAGAGAGGATGAGATGGTTGGATGGCATCACCGACCTGATGGACATGGCTTTGAGCAAGCTCTGGGAGTTGGTGATGGACAAGGAAGCCTGTCCTGCTGCAGTCCATGGGGTCACAAAGAGTCAGACATGACAGAGGGACTGAACTGATACAAGCGTTAAAGGCTTAAGAAGAGCACATGGTATAAACAAAGAGCACTGAGTACAGAACCTAAGGAACATCATCATTCAGGGAGTTCGTACATAAAAGGTATCCAGCAGAGAAGACATTGGGAAATGGTCATAAAGCTAAGATACCAGGAGAGTGGAGTCATGGGAGCCCAGGATGGAGTTGCAACCATGACAAAAGCGTCTTCAACCCCAGTAGAAAGTAGGTTGTATAAGGCCATGGAACATGTTTGTTTTATTCACCAGTGTATCGCCAGGGCCAAGGGGCCTGGCATACAGTAGTTACTCAAAAACATTCTCTGAATATACCTAAGAACACAAACCAACAGTATCTAATACCACAGACTTCTGGGAAGACAAACACCGAGAAGTGTCCCTTTTATCTAGTAACAAGATGATCTTGTCCAGAATAGTTTCAGCGGAATGGTGGGGTGAAAACAAAACGGGAGTGACTTCGAAAAATAAGTGTATTTTTCCGTGTATTACTTTTCTATTTTTAACTAAAGAAAAATTCTTAAAGGTTGATGGGAGAGGAGGAAGTTGCAGCCACAGACGCAGCCCATTCTTGAATGAAACTTTGTTATGTAGGAAGTAGGAACCCAGAGCTGCAATTACAAGGGGACGCGGGGTGACAAAGGATTTTTTCCTTAAGAGGGCAGGCAACTTGCTTTGTTGTTCACCGGCGGATCGCCAGGGCCTTAGCACAATGCTGGCCACTTCCCCGGCGGTCAATAACGCCTCGAGCTGGCCGGCGGCAGGCTCGCAGGACGCTGTCGATCACCGACAGACGCTGGAGCCTCTCCTTTTGGATCAGGCAGGGCCACGAAGGCTCAGCCCGGTCCCCTACAGCGCGGCACCCTCATGCTAACCTCACCCGCCCGGGCCTCCTGGAAACCCGGGCCCGGGAAGACAGACGCGGACGCGCCGAAGAGCTGAGAGGTGGGTGGGGAGAGCAGAGCTCCACCCGCTGACAGGCTTTTTCCTCCAGACTCCTGATTCCCCGCTGGCGCCTCCCAAACTGCTTAGTTCCTTGCACACTTCGGGGCGGGCCGGAAGTGACGCCGCTAGTCGCGCGTGATTGGCGGAAGCCTAAATTGCTTTGCGGCCGGTACGGAAATCTCTTTCCTTTCGACTTCCGCTCCTGGTCCATGTGAGACAGGCTGCTGAGATGAACGCGAACCAGGCTGCGGAGAGGTGAGGGGTAGCGGTCCGGGGGAGGGAGAGGGTCTGAGCCTCGCTGGGGGTCGGTTTTCCCGGCTTTTGAGAAACAGAGGCCATCTTTTAGCTGGCGACAGCTGTTCCCCTCCCAGGATCTCACCATTCGTTACTGTTTCCATGATCCATCCTTTAAAGCCCTATTAATTTAATTCGCCCCCTCCGCTCTCCATCTTAGTCTCATCCCTGTTGGTCCTGTTGCGGTTTCTCCCGCTCCAGAGAAGTTAATATGTAGCACTTTCCTCATCACGTGACTCCTTTTGATGCCGCTGGTGCGGAGCGTTTCCGCCTACTGCGCAGCCAGTGACTTTGTTATAAACTCGCCTTATCTTGGAAACCTTTGTTAATTGGTGTCATCCACGACATTTTAATTAAGTACCTGGTTTGCTGAACAACCTTCAGCTGCTTTCTTCCAATTCCCTGTTTCTCGATTTCTGAAAACAAGTGATCAAGATGTCACTTTTGAGTAAGCAGCACCTATACAGGTGTCTTCCATGTGGCGGATGCTTAGAAATATTAATGGTGAAGTTGCCTTGCCTCAAGGGCCGGCAACAGCATCTTCTGCCACCTTACCTAGGGTCTGACATTTTTATAGCCTCCCAGAGGTCCGTGGAAAATGCAGTGCTAATCAATCACTGAAGAGTGTTAGATCTTTCCATTTTCATGCAGTTCTGTATGGATACTACTAACACTGCTCACCTTTTAACGGGTGATGCCTGCCTTCTGCAGTCCAGATTGTATGTCTTGGAAAATTTCCAAAGATGCTCAATACTACTTGGTTTGCACCTCTTCCAGGGGATAAGACTATTCTGTACTGAGAACTGAAGTTATGTTTTAGAGATCATATCAATATAAGAAAAATTCCTTCAAGTGATAGTATTTCTCTTTTATCTCCTTTAGCAACCTCCTGGCTTCGAACCAACAGAAAGAACTAGAGGATTTGCCAAAAGACTACCCCTTGAGCACCAGTGAAGATGAAGTGAGTGACACCTGCTAAACTGCCTTCTCCAATTTCCCTTCTGTTTCAAAATTAGGGTAGAGGACACACTTCATGGAAGGAAAAGGGGTGGCAACATTGTTTATACTTGTTCAGGTCTCACAAATAAATTACAGTTACAATTTTCCAAATTAGAGCATTCCTACTAAACCTAAGCCAAAATGGCATAAAGCAAAGAAATGATTACCTTAGGACATACCCTGCTAATAGAAACACAAAATAAATCAAGATAAAGCATAGATGCTCACAGACACAGTTAAAGCTATGGCAGCTTACTGCTGAGATGCTAAGTGTAGTTTCTGGGGAGGGGGCTCAGTGGTGCCACTTGGAGTGTGTGTGCCTTATGATTTCCCTATTTCCAAGTTTGAATTTCCATAGAGAGTTACTTGATTTTCTGACTGAAATATACACATACATAATTAAGCTGGGCAGCTGCTATAGGAATTCCAGCTCTTTATTCTCTTGAGAAAACTACTTAGATTGGCTTTTTTATGTCAAGGTTCCCATGTCAGCTCACACTATATATTCTATACAGAAATATTATTCTCATGGCACTTTTCTTAAAACCAATTAAGACAGAAGCATGGCATTAGCTCCTGGTTACTAAGGCTCTATATTCCTTACAGTGAGGAAATTTCGGTTTTTGAAGCAGTTCTTCCTGTTTGAGCTGGAATGCCTGCATGCCAGACCTCATCTGATTTCCCACTTCTCCACTGACCAAAAGAATGGGAGATTTTACATGTGCCTCAGTTTCCATACTGTCTTTTCCTTCCCCTCATCATTCTAATGGTTCTTCCTTTTTCTGTTTCCAGGGGGACAATGATGGAGAAAGAAAGCATCAGAAGCTTCTGGAATCAATCAGTTCACTTAATGGAAAGGATAGGTAACATTCCCTTCAATATGGACATTTCTAACTAGCTGATTCCATGGGACTTATCTGCAGCTAACATTCAGTGCCGAAGACAACATTTTTCAGCATCATTCTTAAGAGCATGTACTTTGGAGACTGTAGGTAAATCCTCTGCACATCAGCTTCTTCAAATAGAAAATAAGATTGACATGTCCCAAAGTCACTCGAATAAGTGGCAGATCGGGTATTCAGATCCAGACATGTTTGAATCCAAGTCCAATACCTTTTTCACTATGCCTACCTTGCACTGCCTTGTGTTTTTGAGAGGCTGTTTTCATTAAGAGATGGTTAAACTACTGTGTCCAGCTTAGGAACAGATTTCCTGGTTATTTTGTGACAAAACCTAATTCTAGAATAAACATGAAATGAAAGCATTGTTTGAAGAGAGGTGTTTGTTCCCCAGCAGACTGTATCCATTCTCTATGTATTCTGTTTTGCTTAATTTCAGGCAGAAATTGGCTGATAGGTCTGAGGCTAGTCTGAAGGTGTCAGAGTTCAGTGTAAGTTCTGAAGGTAAGTTAACAAAGGAAACTGTCTGCATGGACCTTGTGGAATTCCAAAAGCACAATGGTCTACTTCCCCTTGGCGCCCTCTTTCCAGCTATTTTTGATGTGGTTAGTGAATCATACCATACATACTTACCCATGAGTGAATGAAGAAGGGTAATCAGATGCTCTTGGAATTTCTTCCATTTCTAAAAGAAAATGAAAAGGCCAGTCAAGATCTGCCATAGAGCTTAATGAGCTAACTGTATCTACGGTTATTTTTTTTCCTTATGCGTGCTCACCCAAGAAGCAATTTTTACCCCTAGGTGGGGAAATGGTATCACCCCATTTGAGAATATATGATCTAGTAAATAGCAGAGTTGAGATTTTCACTTGACACTGAGTCTAGGTGCCAAATCTTTCCCACTGTATTCACAACTTAGGTAAGGTGAATGAGTTAGGCACTTTTAGTGATCTTTAATGTAACCTTTCAGCACTGGTAACAGTGTATTCTCCCAAGCTTACCCATTCAGCAAATACTGTACCTCTACTATGTATGAGTTTCAGGATTGGTTTAGATACAGAGTAAAGAATAAGTGATGGACCTCCTGGGGCTTACATTCTAAGGCAGTGAAACAGTAAGCGAATTATAACAAAATGATACAGTCAGGAGACTAAGCAGCTCCTTTCCTTTGGCTGCTGCTGCTGCTAAGTCGCTTCAGTCGTGTCCGACTCTGCGACCCCAGAGATGGCAGCCTACCAGGCTCTTCTGTCCCTGGGATTCTCCAGGCAGGAACACTGGAGTGGGTTGCCATTTCCTTCTCCAATGCATGAGAGTGAAAGTGAAGTTGCTCAGTCGTGTCTGACTTCGCGATCCCATGAACTGCAGCCCACCAGGCTCCTCTGTCCATGGGATTTTCCAAGCAAGAGTACTGGAGTGGGTAGGCATGAATGAAATGCCTCTGAAGAGGCAAAACTTACACTGAGATCTGAATAACAAGAAAAGTCAAGCATGCAGAGACAGGGAGTAGTGTTCCAGGTGAGGGAGCAGCTGGTGCAAAGGCACTGAGGGAGATAATATGGTCAGCATGTTTGAAGAAGAGGAGCAAAGTCAGTGTGGCTGGACCATCCTCCACTTACGGATAACTTGAGATTGAAGAGGCAGACAGGGTGGTGGTTTAGTCACTAAGAATCGTGTCCAACTCTTGTGATCCCATGGATTGTAGCCTGCCAGGCTCCTCTGTCCATGGGATTCTCCAGGCAAGAATACTGGAGTGGTTTACCATTTCCTTCTCCAGGGGATCTTCCCAACCCAGGAATCAAACCTGGGTCCCCTGCATTGCAGGCAGATTCTTGACCTACTGAGCTGCGAGGATAATGGGGAGTCATTGGAGGACTTTCTGCAGGATCATGACATCCTGTGATTTACAATTTCAAGACACTGGTTGCTGTGTGAAGAATGAATTGCAGTGGGCAAGCGTGGAAGCAGAAAGACCAGGAGAAAAGCAAATGACTGTTTAAAATACTTTTCTCTCTTCTATACTTCAACACATTTGGGAATGTAGGAAAGCAGTGCCATCACTCTGGCTAGTGATGGAAGTAAGAGGGCTATTCCTGCTTCCCTGCACACCTGCCTGGCTACCAGCACTTTCTGCTGAGGTGATGCTGAGGTTTTGCCTCACTTCTCAGTCTGACCAGAAAGTTTGGCCTTTCTACAGGATCAGGAGAAAAGCTGGTCCTTTCAGATCTGCTTGAACCTGTTAAAACTTCATCTTCGTTGGCTGCTGTGAAAAAGCAGCTGAATCGAGTGAAATCGAAGAAGACTGTGGAGTTACCACTTCACAGAGAAGAGATTGAGCGGGTAAGTCAAAGAAAATGTGGTCCACTAAGGGCAAGAAACTGACCAAGAAAAAAAGGGCAAGATGAGAAGCGGGGAAGGCCTGAGAAGTGGGAGGGGGGCAAGTTGTGGTTGCCTCACCTTGGAAAAGATTAAAACTAATCTCAGGGCAAGTGCAATCCTGAGAAGTAAGTAAGCAAGAGCTAATCTCTAGCATCCTGATTCTTTCTTAGACTGAGTAACGTGGCCTGCTAATTTCCTGCTGGTTCTTTTGAGTTTAATGCTTCATTTCATGGCTCTTTCTTTCTGTGTGCTTTTGCCTATTTCAGATCCACAGAGAAGTGGCATTCAATAAAAGCTCCCAAATCCTCTCCAAATGGGATCCTGTCGTTCTGAAGAACCGGCAAGCAGAGCAGCTGGTTTTTCCCCTGAGCAAGCCCCAGTCAGCCTTTGCTCCCATCGAACATGTGGTCAATGGCTGGAAGGTTAGTGCCCCTTGAAAGGTGAGGTCACACAGCATGGACATTGCAGAGCCTGCAGTTGGTCTCATTAGACGTGTTAAGCAGAAATGGCAGCTGTGGTCATTTTAGTTGAGTGATTAGAAAGGGAGGGGATGGGAAAGCAAGATTCATAGGCGGTAGCTCACCCTTCCTCAGCTTGGAGTGTCCCCTACATGGTTGTTGTTGTTTAGTCCCTGAGTTGTGTCTGACTCTGCCACCCCTTGGACTGTAGCCTGCCAGGCTCCTCTGTCCATGGGGTTTCCCAAACAAGAATACTGGAGCAGGTTGCCATTTCCTTCTCCAGGGGATCTTCCCAACCCAGGGATCGAACCCACATCTCCTGCAGTAGCAGGCAGATTCTTTACTACCAGGGAGGTATTCTGAGCCACCAGGGAGCCCTCCTCCCCCACATACACATGATTATCTCCATGTTTTTGTGTGACGACGTCTGATTTGCCAATAGAGAAGGAACATCATGATGTTTTCTTTTTCACACCCTGGTTTTTTAAAGGCTTTTACAGCCAGCATTCTGATCTGGGGAGAGTCAGGAACCTGGCAGCATTAATGATGCCTTAGGCGGGATATATGAGCAGCAGGACCGAAGTTTACTTGAAAAGGAACACCACGTTAAAATATAGCAGATTGGTGATAATGACTAGAATCTTAGCAAGTAACTCATTATGACTGAGCTGCAGAAAATAAAAATTATATTTTAGAGCTGGGTTTCCCAAACACTAATCTGAAGCAAATTTTTCAATCATCTGAACTGTAAGGATAATTGTGAATATGGCGGTGTGGGGTTGTCAGCTGTTTTTTATTATGAAGTTATTCTTTCCACTTTAATGGTGTTGGAATAGCTTATCTGTTATGAAATGGTGGTGGTGGTAAATGATGGGGCCAGAGGTGGAACAGTAGTTATGCCAATGGCAAAGTTAAAAAGTTAGTAATCCCATGTTGTACCTGAAGTGTCAGTGTTTAGTCTGAACAACTTCAGAACAGCTAGCCTTTCTTTTCCAATACACCATTGGTTATGGAGTCTATACAGGGGTGTTCTGTCTTCAGCAGAAAGATAGTCCAAAATAGCAGCGCCCAAACCCTGGATAGATGGTTTCTCTGCTTTCTGTAAATCCCAAAATGGTGTCGTATGTGTCAGGAAGTTGAGATAATTAAAGCTCATCAAAGTAAACATGGCTTGCCGCCATAGCTAGACATTGAGCAAGGTGTTGCTTATTATGGGGATAAACTCTGTTTCTGATGTTGTTATTGAAAGTCACCACCATTCTCTTTCTAGGATGCTTCCTTTTCCACATGAAAATGAGATCAGGTTTAAAGTGTGGCTGCAGGATGGAAGGGAGACTTTAGGAAAAAAATTTTAAGAGGTAATACAATTTGCAGGATTTGAAAATAAGTATAGAAGAAATGTAGCATTTGACCCCACCCCTGTCCCCCATCTGCTCATTTTTACCCCCATACTCTCACCCAGAGGTCACTACTCCTACAAGTTATTTGTTCTTATTAAATTAAAAGTTTTATGGATATATTTATGTTTATCTCATTTTTTAAAATCAAAAAAGTAGTAGTAATCTACTCCACACTGTTCTGCACCTTGCTTTTTCCAAATGCTGGTGTGATCTTGGAGGTGGCAGGCAAATGCCAAATTGGTCAGTAAAGATGAGAGTGGGGGAGGGGTTGCACTGAGAATGGTGCAGCCAATCTGAGGTTCATTTTTGCGAAATTATACCAACATGGCACAGAGAAGTCAGGGGGTCCTTGGTGACTAGTAGCACCTTAGAAGGCAGAGCCCAGAGGCTAGCAGTATAGTAGTGTTCCTGGAAATAAAGAATCTAAAAAGTCAGCACTTACAGTTTTGGTCCAGTTACCTAAAATTCCATTTGACTCTAGCTGAGAAGCATTAAAGGGGATAATGCGTGAGAAAGCATTTGTAAACGGCAAAGTGCTAGAAATGGGGTAAGCTAACTTACCACCCACTCCCTTCTTCCCTCCCCTAGCAGCTGGCACCACCATTTCCAGAAGTGTGCTCCTCAAAACCTTCCTTTCTCAGTGTGCCTGGGGGTGGGCTAGGGGGTATTGGCAGAGTCTGGTTGCTAGAAAACAGCACATGCCACTCTTGAGAGTTGGGCAGACCACGGTGTATGCCAGACACCCTTTTAAATGGTATGAAAAGATGGTAAAGAAACCCCTTTGACTTAGAGGACAAACTGATTTTATTAATCAAACCCACTGAATTTTAAACTTTACAAAAATGAAGTAAAGCTTGTCAGTTGATGAGGAACATGCTTTGGAAAGAGCTGGTCCCTGTTCTGTCACCCTCTTCCCTACTACCTTCCTGAAACTTCTTTCAAAATGCATTAGTGAGGGGCCTCCCAATGGCCACATCCCAGGTCTGTGTCTTCAGCTTATTTGACACCATTAACGTATCGTGATTAAAACTGCTGCCTTGGAACATAGACTTGCTGTTGTTTTCGTGTCCGTTTTGGTTTTTATCTGACTTTCTTAGTCCTTTTTTATTCTTGGGCTGTAAACATGGTACAGATCACTGTCAACTCTTGATTTCTGGACCCGTGTTGCACGTGACTCACAGGCCTCACCTGGGTCTCCCCTGTGCACCTGAACTGACACACGACAAAGTACGCCTAATATTTTCCTTCCCCAGACACTTAAGCTGTACTATGACCTTCATGCTGTACCTCAGTCAGTGACATAACTCCTCCCCTCAACTGCCAGCCCATGCAGGGGGTGAGTCCTGTAATTCTGTCTCACAGCCCTGGTTCCTTGTGTTATTTTCATTTGACACTTTCCATAGAACCCCTTACACAGTCACCAGGCTTTTCTCTCCAAAACACAGCACCAGTTGTCACTTTTCTGCTTAAAATCCTTCAAAAGGCTCTCCACTTACAGAATAAGACAGAAGTACCTGGCATCTTAGCTACACTGGACGATGCATTGTTCCCTAACATATCTTTCCCTTCCCTAGATCTGTGTTTTGCTTATACACGTCTCTCCCTTTAGGTTTTTTTTTTCCCCCTCCTTGTAGAATTGTGCTGATGCCTCAAAGCCTAATTCAAAAAGTCTCTTCCTTCCCCAAGCCTACCCCATCTCCTAATCGGAATTGTTTCTTCCTCTGTGATTACTCCTATGGACTTTTAACCCATCATGTTGGTGATGGTGCAGTGTCTTTCCTCTGAAAGGCTATGAGCTCTATGAGGACAGGAACTGTCTTAATTAATTGTGTATTCCTAGCACCCCACACAAGTGCCTGGAATGTAGCTACAATCAATAAGTGTTTGTAAATTGAATTGAGTCAGAGGGAGATTACAACATTGTAATATAAATCATTTTATAGCCTGTGATTGATCACTACTGCAAATACTAAAAGTGGAAGAACATGCACCTTTACTGTTCAGTAGAATAGGTTTATGGTTCGATCAGTAGGGTAGTGTAACATGGGATGATGTGTTTATGCATTTGTCCAGATATTTGTAAGTTTAACACTGACTGTGATATATATGGCTTTTCAAGAAAACCACATAAAATATGTGCATGAGGTTTGAAACTGGCTCTTGCCCAGGGCTATCTTTATGCCTTGCCAAAGTGGACCATGATATGATCAGCCTGATTATTTTAGCCATCCTTACAATATCAGTCAAGCAGCAAATGGGGTCTTTTGTTGACATGTGAAGTCACTGGTTCAGTCCATTTCGTTCCATTAGCGTAGACACCACCTAGCATGCAAAGTTATCTGGAAAGTGAAGCATCAGAGCCAAGTTAAAAATTGACTAGAGTTAAATTTGAACTGTCAGGAAGCGGGCTAATTACCTGGAGGTCATTTTGTTAAAGGCGGTGTCTTTTTGTGTTCATCTTAAGACCTAACCTCCCCTTTCCTCTAGAAATATTCTTAAAGGCAGGCTGATACAGATCTGAGGTCCCTAACTTTGTGTTAAAAGTAATCTGCTTCAAATATACATAAGAATTCAGGGACCGTTTTGTTTTGCATCTCTCTAGACTGACAGTTTGGTACTGCTGTTCCTCTGTCCTGCAGGCATTTACCTTAAGAGCATCCTGCTTTGATTCTTAAGAGAATGGTATTGTTTTATATATATTGGTCATCTGAACACAGAGTGATTCCCTCGGTAATATTAGAGAGTAACCTCAGAGGCCCCTTGCTGAAGTTACCTTAAATCAGAATAAAATGTAAGGCTTTATCTGCACCCTTGAACAGCAAGCCTAGAACCCCCTTCTTTTGCTGTAACAGCCCATCCTGTCCAGTTTGTGATTCCAGTCACTGTGTAGATGGCCAAAGGATTGTAAAGAGGGAGACTCTAGGAGCATGACTTAAGACTTAAGAGTGTTCTGTTACCTCCTTAAGGCAAGAACTCCGCTGGAGCAGGAGATTTTTAATCTTCTCCATAAGAACAAGCAGCCTGTGACAGACCCTTTACTGACTCCCATGGAAAAGGCCTCTCTCAAAGCTATGAGCCTGGAAGAGGTAAGTGTGATAAGCCCTTTGATCCACCCAGGCATGCTCTGTTTCTCCCGGCATTTACCATCAATCCTAGGGGTCACTGTAAATGTCATTCATTGTAGGTAAAGATGCGCCGAGCAGAGCTTCAAAGGGCCCGGGCCCTGCAGTCCTACTATGAGGCCAGGGCTCGAAGAGAGAAGAGAATCAAAAGCAAAAAGTAAGGAAGCCCCTGTGAACCAGCCTTGGGTTCCATGGGAAAGCGGCATGGCTCATCACAAGTTCTTAGGAGAAAGACTGGCAGCTGTGGGGTCCTGTAGGAAAAGTCCCAAAGAGGAGTGACTGGCCTCTTTCCCTCACACCAACCTCAGAGAGTCTTGCCTGCTTCAGTGGTGCCTGCTCCTCTGGCTTTGGCTTTCCATCTTGGATTTGCTAAAAAAGAGGACTGTTCAGTCACTTTCACTCCCTTCCAGGGCATCACAGAGTGGTTCTGCTGAATGAGCTCTGACTTCAACAGCTATGAAGCCAATAGGGCTTCCTTCCTGCCTTTTTTGCCTTTTGGGATCATGTTCTGCTCTTCCCTTGTGCTTGTGCTCTAGAAGCGGAGGGGACTCATTTGTGGAGGTCTGCCCTTGGGGGCTGCAGGGACTGAGGGTCCCACCAAGCCTCGCAGGTCTCTAGCCGGCTGCCTGCAGTCAGCTAGCTCTGTGACGTCCAGTCCATCCCTGGCATTAGGAGACCCCTCGTGTGGTGAGGGCACTTACATGTGTGGCACCAGTGGTTCAGCTATCTCTCTTCCCTCATACCTCTCTCACCCTATAGGTATCACAGAATTCTGAAGAAAGGAAAGGCCAAGCAAGCCTTAAAAGATTTTGAGAAGCTGCAGAAGGTCAATCCTGCTGCAGCACTAGAAGAACTAGAAAAACTCGATAAGGCCAGGATGATGGTGAGGCTGCCTCTGGCCCCCAACCCTTGAACCTGCTTTCCCTAGAAAGCAATAAGGAGCTCACTGTGCCCTTTCTTTCCAGGAGCGAATGAGCCTTAAGCACCAGAACAGTGGGAAATGGGCAAAATCAAAGGCAATTATGGCCAAATATGACATGGAGGTAAGACACCATCAGGGTGAAAGGAGATATGGAATTGGAGGAAAGAAAGGCAAAGCAGTCCATAATGATGCTAGCAGAAGCAGAGTTGGGGAAAAAAAGCCATGTGGATGAATGGAAAACCAGGAATCTAAAAAGGCATCAGAAAATTTCTAAGGCAGAGAGGAAAATTATGTGGAAAAGGAGAGATAAAAGGGAAACAGCACCAAAGGCAAGAAGAGAGGAGTTGTATGTTAAAAAAAAAAAAAAAAACTTGTTTCACATGTCGATTCCTTGAGGACAAAGAATTTGTCTTCCATTTTGTTCCATAGCTGTTAACACAATGGTGTATAAGCAGTTTAAATGGTAGGTACCAGGAAGCTTGAGAGGAGGCAGCTCTGAGGAGTGGACTGGGAGAGGTGTGACTGCAGTCACTAATGATAGGCGCTCATGCTATGACTTTCCCCAGGCTCGCCAGGCTATGCAGGAACAGCTGGCCAGGAACAAAGAGCTGACGCAGAAGGTCCGGGCGGCCTCTGAGAGTGAGGAAGAGGAGGAAGGCCAGGAGGAAGAGGAAGAACCTCTTGTCCCTGACATGGTGAATGGGGTGCAGATAAAGGCAAATGGACTGAACCCCTGGATGGTCCAGAATCACTTCACTGATGCCAAAGAGGCTGAGATCCAGAAAGACCTGGAAGATCCTGCTGAGCCTGAAGCCCAGGAGACTTCTGAAAGTGAGGAAGAAAGAGCAGTGGTGGAGGAAGAAACTCTCTTGAAAGAATTTGAGGAAAGGCGATCACTTAGACAGAAGTCTGAGCTCAACCACATGGCGGAGCCAGTGCACAGCCGTGTAACAAAGGGTGAGCAGTGGTACACCACAGGGGGGTGCTGCCTGGTGCTGGTGCTGGTGCTTGTGCTCTTGGCCAACTGAGAGGAAAACCGTGCCCTCCCACCTGCGCTGCAGAGATTAGGCTCTAGGGCCTTTCAAGAGAGTGCCATGGGTCCCTGAAGAGAAAATACATTCGTAATGACCGTTTTTCTTCAAAGGCATTTCATAAGCGGGCATCCGCATGGCTCTTGAGTATGTGTTCAGTCTTCAGAAAGACAGAAGTACACCATCCTTGAAGGAGGGGCCGGAGTAAACATCACTGGGACCTGCAAGCCAGAGAGCAGTGTAGTGGGCTGGTAAATCTGAAAATTGTTCACACCCATAGATGCAAAGGTATATTTTGAGATATTATGAAATGTCTTCAGATCATCGCTGCAGTTGTCTGCTTTGTTTGGGGAGGAGGAGTAGCATTTTTAGCACTCTGCTAATGTTGGTTGATATGTTGATGGGGGTGTGACTTTTTTGATAGGAATGAATGACTGACTACAGGTACAGGGTAAATTAGAATTGTTAGCCCATGCTCAGACTCGATTTGCATATTATATATATTAGCAACCTTGGCACCCTTGAGGCAGGTTGGAGCTCGTGTTCTGGGGACAAAGCAGGGTGTTATAAAGCCTGCTCAGGAAACTAACTGCACTCAGAAACCACCTGGTCTGGTCAGATTCTTGGGTCCAATTATATTTCCTATAAGAATAATGAATGCATTTACATGACAACAAGATTCTGTTTTTCCATGGTTTAAAAAAAATTTTTTTTAGAGCTGTTGTTTAGAATGTATTGGGGGACCTTTGGGGTTTTCAGCTTAAGAGTTCCAGGGTTAGTAATTATAAGTAGTCACTTCCGAGAGGATTGTAGAAAGCACTAGCCACAGGCCAGGATGGTTCCTCCCAGACCCCTCAAAAATTGCCTATCTAGTGAAATATATCAAACCGTTGGTTGTGGAATGAAAGGTAGATAAGAGACGTGGGTTCGACCCCTGGGTCAGGGAGATCTGGAGGAGAACATGGCAACCCACTGCAGTATTCTTGCCTAGAGGATCCCACGGACAGAGGAGCCTGGCGGGCTACAGTCCATGGGGTTGCAAAGAGTCTGATATGACTGAAGCAACTTAGCATATACAGATGATAAATATGAAAGATCTCAAACCTTTGGGGAAATAGTATCCTAAAATAGTGGGAAGGCATGGACCCCAAACAAAATGAGCAAGGAAAGTTGATCCTTGACAGTAAACGCACATATCCTCAGGCCAGATCTAAGTAGCTTGTGCCATTGTCTTCAAGCCAGAGCTAGAGAAAAGGATGAACTTGGGAACAGGAGCAACTTGAGTCAACGCAGGGTACAGTCTTGAAGCATGTCAAGGCCATGTCTCCCTCGGGGCTTTCAGAGACTAATGGTGTTTGCTCTGCTCAGATGGCCCTGGTGCCTGGCAAGTGTGAGCTACTTGACTGCCACAGCAGGTTGTGAGATGCTGCTTTAAGGTAAAACAATGCTGGATACAGTTTTTACAAGTAGAAAATTACAGTGTAAATTACAAATAGGACGTCACAGTTTTTAGAAATTACAAATAATATTGTGTTGGCCAAATAGTTCCTTCAGGGTTTTCCTGTAAGCTGCAACAGAAAAATCTGAGCGTTTTGGCCAACTCTATAAATGACAACAAAGTTGCTTTTAGAAGCCAGTTGCTAAAACAGCTTTTTTAATAAAAATGTGGAATTTGGAGCGATCCTCCCAAGTAGTGCCTACTCTCTGGGCAAATTAAGCCACGGCTCTATACAGAGTCACTGGCAAAGCTGGGAACAGGACCCAGAACATCCGCTTCCTAACGTGCTGCTTTTAAATCCTAAACTCCATTGCCTGTGACTTGACAGGTAGTGAACCCACCAGGAGATCTAATGAATGGCATATTCTCTTACCCATTTGTCGTCATTAGCCTGTCTCCCCTGGTGCCCCATGCCCAGCAAGAGTTCAGTAAATGCTTGTGAGACACCACCCACCCTACTTTTCTGACACCTTTCATTGCTTCCCCCAGATCCTAGCAGCCAGGAGGTGCTGTCCGAATTGAGGGCACTGTGTCAGAAACTCATCACAGAGAACCATCAGTCAGGGAAGCAAGAACTGAGTTCAGCGAGGACAGCTCAGAGAGAGGAACCTGCCAGGGAGGAAGAGGAGCCCATGTTGCTGCAGAGGCCAAAGAGAGCTCGGACGCTGGACGAGCTGGAGGAGCTGGGCAGAGAAGAGTGTGTTGAAAACAAGGAGCTTCCCAGAACTGCAGTGGAAGGGCTGCAGTTGGAGAAGAATCGAAGTAATCATATTGGCGCCCCCAAGGAGAAGAAGAGGAAGGAGCAAATGATTGATCTCCAGAACCTCCTAACCACAAAATCGCCTTCCGTGAAGTCCTTGGCAGTTCCCACGACTGTACAGGAGTTGGTGAGCAGAGCCAGGGTCGCGGGGGGAATCAGAGCTGGCGTGGAAAGTTTCCTTCCTACACGAGCAATAGAATCGAAAGTTTTGTGCTGGGGGCACATGGCGGTAGTTGAGAGGTCTGGAATAGTATTGCCCAGGCTGGTCCCAGCGACAGCTTAATAGATGCAATTATGTGAGTGCCGCTGAGACTCCCTCATCTTAAATTCTGAGCCACCACATCCTCCCTGTCCTGTGACTCTAAAGCCCTCACAGGACAGAGGGACTCATTCAAAGATCTGGCCAGATGCCAGGCAGGACAACTAAGGTGAGTGAGTTTTGCTCTACTCAGTGGGATCCCAAGTGGTCTGGGGCTCCCTGATTAAGTCATTGAAACTGCTCAAGTGAGGAGCCCCAGCACCTGTCTTTTCAGGGATATAAACTGAAGGACTCCTACATTCTGGCCAGGCGCACTTGGAGCTCCCCCTCCTGACACTGACTGGTTCCTTCCTCCACCCTACAGTTTCCTTCTTGAAAGTTTTAAATTGTGTCCTCTGATAACAAGCTAGGGATATTTACCCTAGAGAGATCAGAGCTTGGTTGGCTGCCGGTTGGTTTGTAGTGCAAGACCATCATTGTTCCGCACTTCCCCCTAGAGGGCGCTAGAATGTCACAACCCAACCATCTTGCCACAAACGTTGGCTCAGGAGGCAAGCTGTAACTATTCTTGTTTCTTCCTAGGAAGATGAAGAAGAGAGAGATCAAAGGCAGATAATAAAGGAAGCTTTTGCTGGGGATGATGTCATCAGAGACTTCTTGAAAGAGAAGAGGGAAGCTATGGAGGCGAGTAAGCCAAAGGACCTGGACCTGACTCTGCCTGGCTGGGGCGAGTGGGGTGGTATGGGCCTCAAGCCCAGTGCCAAGAAGAGACGCAGGTAAATACAGGAAAGAAAGCCCGTTTGAAGGGCACCAGGTTCTCCCACTTCACCCTCACGTGTCCTCTCTGCCCTTTTGACTAAGTCCTTAATGCTCTTAGTCAGACACCCTGCTGTTCTGCTTTCCAGGTTTCTCATTAAAGCCCCTGAGGGTCCTCCAAGGAAAGACAAGAATTTGCCAAACGTGATTATCAATGAGAAGCGGAACCCCCATGCAGCAGCTCATCAGGTGAGGGATAGAGAGCAATTTAGCAGCCTCCTCCTTCTGCTGCCTGGCTCTCCTCCTCGGGAGGAGCGTTCTAGGGCTCTGTGGTCAAGAGCGGGGTGTGATCTTGACCACAGATCAGATCTATTCTTGTTTTCACTGGCTCTGAGATGAATAATTCCCCAGATTGACTCTGCTGTTTTAATTACTGGGTGGGTAGGTTAAAACTGAATCTTTGTAGCATTGGTGAGGCCCCCAAATTTGCATTTTCAGCCAGTACCCCAGAAAATGCTGATGCAAATGGGTCTGACAAAACTCAGAGTTGCTATGCTTCAGGCTTGTGCTTATAGTCCAGGTAATGTTTGGAGGCTACAGGTTTAACCTACGTCCTAAGAAAAATGACCAACTTGTTCAGGACAGTGAAAGGATGTAAAACTGTATCATATGATAATAAGCTAGGGATGTTTACCCAGGAGAAGAGCAAACTTGAGCACAATCATGGCTTTCAACTTTATTGAAGGCTTTTGTGTGGAGTGCAGCCACATAACATAGAAGTTAGAGGAAAGGCAGGATTCCCATTCAAGGAAAAACTTTCTGCTGGTCCAAAGAGAGAAGGGGTTGCTCTGGGGGTGTGAGCATGCATAGAGGGGACTTGGGAATGAGATGGGACTCAGTGACCTTTACGTTCCCTTCAGTTCTGAAAATCTATGACCCCGAGATCTACCCTAGTCAGTTTAATATTGAAATGAGTTGTATTTTTCATTCTAAAGAGGGGGGAGCTATTTAATAGGTACAGAAGAGAGGAGAAAAATATGATTTCAATAATACTCTGTCAACCCCACTAAGACCCTCCCTTAACCTAAAGAATCTGTGTCCTTCACCACCACCAGGACTGCCTGGCAGTACTCAAGCTTCTCTTTGAGTGTTCCATTGAGTATCTCCAGAGACTACTGATTGTAACTTCCCCATTTTTCTGCTTATGTCTTTTTCCTCCTCTTTGGCCTTTGGGGAAGCATTTAAAGATTATTTAAGTCTGAAACCAGCACTGTGGTGGAATGCAAAAGAGTCCTGGGCAAAGAAATGAGACCTTGGGAAGAGCATGAAGCTGAGTGTAGTAGCCTGGTGGAGTTCAGGATTTGGGAGTAAATCTTTGGGTTCCTTAAAACATCAATGCTATGAATCAAGGGAAGGAAAAGGAAGGGGACAAAGAGGCAGGAGAGGCACAGATAAACCAGTACTCAGATGTCTGGTAGTCACAATGCTATATAGGAAGACCCATTAGGGGCCAGCAACCCTGCAGCTACTTAGTATTCCTCTTGCCACAGGGGCCTTGTTGGGATGGTTTTTCATCCCTCCATGGTTGGGCAAGCCTGGGGGAAGGGAGTTTCTGATCCCAATTAGTTCCCTCCCAAGTGTCATCAAGCAGCTTAGCACTCCTAAGGTTGGATGGGTGCGTGGCCATACCTTGGCCACTCGGTAGCTCCACTCACCACAGCCATCGTGTAGGACTGAGGCTTATGTGCTAAAACTCCCTGGCCAGCTGCCATTAGAGTTTACAGCCTTGGCTCAGGCCAAGTCACTCTGCCTTCCTTTCCAGGTGCAGGTGCTTCCGCATCCATTCACACACCATCGACAATTTGAAAGGACCATCCAGACCCCCGTAGGATCTACATGGAACACCCAGAGGGCCTTCCAAAAGCTGACCATGCCCAAGGTTGTCACCAAGCCAGGCCATATCATTAAGCCTATCAAAGCAGAGGATGTGGGCTACCGATCTTCCTCAAGGTCGGACCTCTCTGTCGTACAGAGGAATCCAAAACGACTCTCCATACGTCACAAAAAACATCTGGAGAATAACTGTGTGGATTGAATTGCTGAAGTAGTGACACCATGGTGCCGGGAACCAATAGCCCTGACTGTTCCTCCACTGGCCTGGTTTTACTTGGAGCTGCAAGATGATTCCAAAACAAGCTTAGCACACCATGGGTGTAGTTAAGCCACATTTTAGAAATAAAGGCATTTTTATCTAACTGGAATGTTTACTATGTTGTTATTTTCTTACCAAGGACTAAGTTGTCCTAAATTGGACTGGAGGGAAGTTACCCTAGCCTATGACCTTAAGTCCATGTCAGATATAACCATAAATAATCAGTTTAATAAGTCAGAAATAGTAACTAAATATTGTATATTCTCAACCTCTGAACCTAGCAGCAGTATGCACAAATCAGGTAATTGGATTCTGCTCGGGGCTAGTCCTGGGCTTCCCACGTGGCGCTAGTGGTAAAGAACCTGCCTGCCAATGCAGGAGATGTAAGAGACACAGGTTCGATCCCTGGGTTGGGAAGATTCCCTGGAGGAAGGCACCGAAACCACTCCAGTATGGAGAATTTATGTGTGAGCCTCCCAGCTCACAGGTTGCAGTCTAGAGTAGCTAGCACTTTTAGTCTTACTTTTTAGATGAGGTAAATGAGCTTTCAGAAATAAAGCTCTATTCCCTTTACTTCCTAATGAAGGGCCAACTCCTCACCATTGTTTATGATTTATTCAGGTGTTAATTTGCTATACGGCAGTTCATGGTCAGCTTCTCAGCTCTGAGGAACCTGCCTTTCTCTGGATGACCATATGTATCAAAAGGGCCCCTGCAGCCAGAGATTCCTAACAAGAAATTGGAGAAACCCCCTCTGATAGGGAAAGGACATAACCACTAGTGCACTTCACCTACTGTCTTGGAGATAGGTCCCCACAGCCTTTTTAGACCTTTAATTTTTATGTCACAACCTTATGAGAATCTTAAATTATGAACCCTCACCAGAAAAAAACATCTACACCATTTTACATACAGCTTCAGGAGCTTTGCAGACATTTGAAATCCTGGGTTAAAAGTTCTGCCCCTCCACGAATTTCCTTTGGCAATTCTCCCCACCAGTATGGCTCTTTTTTTCTGAGCCCATCACTCCCCAAATCAGTTTCTACCTCAATGGTAACTAGTCACAATGCCTTTATTTTATAGGTTTAAGATTTCAGTTAGTGACCGAGTAAGCACTGGGACCCTAGACTTAACTCTGAAGCCAAAAGCCACGCCACACGTCTCAAATTCCCAGTGGCAGCTGTGGACCCGGGCTAACACTGCTCATCCTCTCAAGAACCTGCCCGGTGCTAGGAAGGGAACTTCGTATGTTGATCGTGTTCAGAGCTCAAGGGGTATTTTTAAATTATCCACTGGTTTGAAATTATCTGCCATCCACTTGCTGGCTGACACTGCCCGTATGGAGGAATGGGGGACCCCTGCCAATTCCTGCCTCTCTTTAAGAGACCTTAAGCTTCTCTTGCACTCTTTTGAGCACAAAGCTCCCACTTCTGTCCCACCCACCCCCCCAAAATCGAAGCACCCAATCAAGTGCCCCCAGTAAACGGCCAATCCCTTTCTACTTTCTCGGGACCCTCCTCAGCGCCGTGTGTTCCCCGCGGCCCACGAGTGATGCAAACGACCCTATCCTTCCAAGGGGAGGGGAGGCGCTGGAACGTGCTATAAACGACTCCCACTCCCTGCCTTCCAAGCCCCCAAACGGATTCGATTGTTGTTCCGTGGGGCTTTTTTTTTCTTTTCTTCCTCCGAACCTCCGAAGTGTTCTCCCTTCCCATTGGCCAGAGCTGCCCCTTGACGCCACCCTGGCCTTGCTCGCTGATTGGTCCATTCTGGATGTGCCCAAGCCTTTTTCCCAGGGTGTGGCCCCCCCGCCCCCAACAGGGTTCTGACCCCTGGCTCCTCCCTTCCCTCCCAGCCCCCCTCTCTGTTCCGAATGGTACCGCCCTGGCTCGGCTCCCCCAAGGCCCAGGCCCCTGCCCTTAGGGCCCCCGGACGGGGCGGGGCACGCTGGGGACGGGCAGAGGGCGGTGGTGGCGCCTTCCTGCCGAGCCCGAGACCGCCCCCGCCACCCTTCTGCAGCCCTCGTAGGTCCCACTTTCCCCTGGGCAGTTTTCGTCCAGCCTCAGTAGTCCCGTCCCGTCTGTGCGGCCCCCACCGTGGTCTTTAGGTCATCCCGATCGGCAGCGTTAAATCGCTGCCCTCAGCGCTCCACACACGCCCATCCGCCTCCACCCTCGGGTTCTTGCAGCACTCTCTCCCCGCGTCTGCTCACCCTTCCCCTCCCAAGCCCGCCGAAGCCCCGGCCCGCCTTCCTCGCGGACTGTCCTTCCTCAGGATCCCCCTCCCTGTGTGTGGCCCTTCCTCCCAGCGGGCCTCCCCTTCGCGGCTTCCCCTCCCCTTCGTGGCCAGCGTGGTGGAGCACTCCAGGCCCACCCCGCCTTTCTCCGTACCCCGCGCTCCCTTCTTATGTTGTCCCTTCACGTCCCTCGCTAAGTCCCTCCCTCCCCAGTCCCCCCCCCCCGCACCCGTACACACATACCCCTCCCTCCGAGGCGTCCCCCGGCGCCCCTCCCTACCCCCGCTTGTCCACGCCCCTCCCACCCACCCCGTCCTTTTGTCTCCTCTTTGGTCTCTAAGTCCCCCGCCCCTCCCTCACTCCCGCCCTCGCTCCCCGCGAGCACGCTCTTATCTTCCCCGGGTCCCGGCGTCCCGCCCCCTGGCCGCGCCCCGCCGGCCCCCTCCCTCCCGCGGCCCCATCTCCGCCCTCGGCGCTCCGCCCTCCCCCCCGCGGCTCCGGGCCCGCCAGCCCGGCCGACCTCCCGGGTTCCCGGCTCGCTCCTCCCGCCGCCGCCGCCGCCGCGGCTCCCTGACCCACCCTTCCCGGCCCGGAGGCTTGCGCTCCAGCGCAGTTCCCCCCCGCACACACACGCACTCCCTCCGCCCCACTTCGCCCGGGCGGCCCTGCGGTGGCCAGACCCGAGAGGCGCGCAGCCTGCCCTCGGGGGAGCCTCGGCGCCCCGCGGCCACGGGCACCTCGCGGGCGGGCACACCTCTCCGGAGCGCGAACCCAGGCCAGGTCGCTCCCCCACCCACCCAGCCCGGACCCAGGCCGCCGCCCGGGACGCAGGCGCCCGTCGGAAGTGTTTGAAGGACCCGGTGGGCCGCGGTGTCTCCCGCAACCGGGGCCTGGCCAGTGCGCCGCAGGGACACGCTGCGACCTGACCGACCGGGATGATTTTACCCAGAGCTTCCTCCCGGCTCAAACCTGTCCCTTCAACGCGCACAGCGGGGACTCGGCGGCGAGCGGGATGAAGTGGAGGGGAACTGTCCCGAAAATACGCTGAGGGACCTTAGCAGGGGACCGTGAGGCTCAGAGAGGCAAGGGCCAGTGACACACCCCGGCCACCCAAGGAGAAAGGGCGAGCCCACGACGATCGCCTCGGCCCCCGCCTCCCAGTCCCGGGCTGCCCACCTCGCAGCGTAGAGCGATGTTGCTCTAGCCTTTTGTATCCATCCCACTCGCTGGAGCACTGGAATTAAACCTCAGTCGGGACGGGAGACGCGGCTCAAGAGAAAACCCAACCACAGGCCAATGGGCACTTAAAAAAAAATTCTATCCTGCGATGCCCACGTTGAAGGCGTTTCCTCGCCTGAACCTCTCCCCCCACCCACTCCCCACTCAGTCTTACCTATTTACCCACTAGACTGAAAGCTCTTTGAAGGGGGCCCTGTTTATCTCTGTGGCTCCCTCAATGGATCTCTTGTGATCAACAGACAAGTGGATGTATTTGTTAACTGCCTGCATTTGGGATCTGTCATTATCGAGGTTGTAAACTCGGGAGGGACAGGACCGGGTCCGGATTACTAGCTCGTGCCAGGCACAGCATGATGCCCAGAGAGACGGGCCATCAACGTTTTTTGAGACTGGTGTAGTTAATTATGCAGGAGGCAGATGCCTACCTCCTCCTAGTCCTGAGAACTCCCAGTTCCAGAGCCGGATGCCTAAGTAAGGAAGAAAATAAGGAGCGGCCTTAGTTCATTCCCAGTCCCAGGCTGACTTCTAGGACCAGACACTGCTACACTTGTTATCAGAACACATTGGGTGATGCGCCTTTCCAAGACTGAGAATGGGTTTGCAGAGAACCATAAAATTCCCAGTTTAACTCCCATCTGTTTGCAGATGGAGTTGGGAGGAGGGAGGTAGCCAGTTGTTTTTTTTTTTTCTCAGTGTGAAGCTAACTGTCCCATATAAGGATCAAACCTATAGCTCTTCATCCATTTACCCCAAGGTCAAACAGAACCCCACTGTGTCAGAGGAAGGAAGCTACAAACAAACCGGACCCAATCAACAGCAGTCAACCCCAGGGGAGGAGGGACAGTGGAAGTGCTCCTTCCTCTCATTTAAGGATGCAAGATTCACCCTGTACTTGGCAGTAGCTTATTTGTAATGTGGTCACTTTAGAGTTAGTCCAGTTCCCTGCCCACCTCACACCCCCGCCCACAGTCCAACAGGTCCTCTCTGTCCTTCCTCAGCCCTACACTGTCTTTACCCAAGCCAGCCCGCTCTAAATGGACATGGTCAGGGATCCAAGCAGAAACTCAAACAGTAACAATTGGACAGTGTCAAGAGAGTCGGACAGAGATGCCTCGGAGCGCCCGGCCTCCTCCTCTGCCTTGGCACAAATGTTCTTATTGTCCTGGAAAGAAATACGAAATTCCCTACCCAGCTGTGGAGGGGGGCTGCTCCAAGGCTTAGCCCCCAAGGACAGAGTTGCTAGCCCAACCCAGTCTCTCTGCCCCCTAACTCTTGATAATGGAACAGTCACCATCTCTCTTCCCTATCCTAGTCAAGACTGGCCCCCTGGACCATTTGTCCCCCTCACCAAGGAGATTAAGGAAAGTGGGGCTGGAGCTATACATGAAGAGATTACTACACTGTTCCAAAGTTCTCTTTAGGGACCGTTAGCACACCAAAATACATATTTGGAAAATACCCACAATTAACACTGGGAGAAAAACAGTAAACACAGTGTCACTTTGCCAGGCTCAAGAGTTTTGTTTTGTTTAAATGCTAATGGCCTCAAATGGGGAGCAGCATCCATCAGTTAAATAAACAAGCCATTAGACCGAGACTACAAGTGTCAACACATGACTAATCTACTAATTGGGAGAAGGCATCACCAGTCAGAAGCAAAGCATGCTGGGGACTGTGGAGCGGGCTGCTAAAGCACACACTATGTGGTTTTGGAGCCCATGAGACCTGAGTTTGAATCCTGCCTCTCCCAGTTGTTAACCGTGTGGCCTTCAATGAGTCAAGTTGCTAAACCTCTCTGAACTTCCGTGTTCCATTCTGTAAAATGGGGACCAGTACAGTATCTGTATCACAGGACTGTTGTGGGGATGAACTGAGATAATACAAGTTCTGAGCCTGCCACACCATGAAGTGCTCAATGCCTGTTAGCTATTACCATTAACAATAAAGTACCTAGCACATGGTATACACTCCAAAAGTGGTAGCAGTGAAGATGAAAAAGAAATGACTTATGGTTGCTAGATAATAGCCATGAAAGGTGAGCTTGGACCCCTGGTGTCCCCAGAACCTCCCAGATACAGCTGGCAAAGGCATGCTGTTGGTTAAGTAATTATAACTTCTTAAGGCTATCTCTTTAACTTGGGATTAGCGTCACTCCTTAATGATCACTGCCCTGTTCCATGGTTGCTGGATTCTAGGGCCTTCTGTCCTGGCACCTGACTAAGAGACTTGAGTTATGCTGGCCTTTCCAGGTGGAGACCAGCCTCGTAGTGTCCTGGGCATCCTTCCCCAGCCAACCAGACCCATCCTGTAGAGAGTATTCTAGGCTGTTCTTGGTTGCCTTCTTCCTGTTGTGTCAAGACAGGTGGGGACCACAGTACTGACAGGGGCCAGGGTGAGGAGAAAAGGGGTGGAGGGGGACCACAAGATCTTTAGGAGAAATAACTGTGACCCAGTCAAAGTTGGTGGCCTTTGCTTCTTGCCCCAGCCTCTCCTTTTGAAGCCTGCTGTCTTCCCTGTCACCTGCCAAGGAAGTCTATCCTCAGCCAAATAGTCTCCCTCTTCACCTGCCAGCTCCACTGATACCCCATCTCCCTTTGTCCCTTCCTGTTCCAGGAGAGTCTTGCTCTCAATTTGAAAGGTTGGGAAGTACTGCTTTAGAACATGCTCTCTCTCTGCACAGGTAGGAGTTACGCTAGTAGTGGTTTAACATGCTGCTCCCTCCCCAGGTCTTGGAGTTTCTGTAGGAACCTCTTTAATTTGGAAAACAAAGCCTCAAGGTGCCTAGAAAAGAGTGCAGACAGATGGCACAGGGGATTCCTGGGCCTGCAACAGGCTGAGGGGGCCTGGGCAGGAGACATATTTTACCCTTCATTGTCCATGATGCTCTGTTTAGCCTTCTTGTAAATTCTACCTTGAACTCTGGGCCTCGAGCAGACCCACCCAACTCCAACAGGCCCTATCCTCTCCAGTTCTACACCTGGAGTACCTCCCACACCCAAGCAACCACATTATCCCTCAAGCTCCATGCTCCTTCATCCACACCTCCCAGCCGAAGCCCTGAAATAGGCCCCCTCCAGGCTGGGCACTTCACTAGCCCAAAGCAGATTAACCTGATCAATTAAGCCTTCTCCACAACTGTTTATTGAGCGCTAAGGGGTTAATGTGTTGTCCCTCTAGCCACACCCAACCGGACTGCAGTTCTCAGAGCACACTAGTCAGATCTGTGCCAGAGTCCATGCTGTTGGCAACTGTTCTCTGACTCTGGACCCCTGTAACCAGCGCCACTCTTCCACCCTGTTCTCTGCAAATCAAATTTTCTTGTTCCAAGGATGAGCCCAACTGTCCCTCCAACCCCCATCCCCCCGCATCCCTGCTCCAGAAAGCTGCTCACCTCTGAAGGGTATCTCAGGTGAAGCCCAGCACTCAGTCTCTCTTCGAGGGCCTCCTTGCACATTCTGCCGGGCAGGTGTACAAGTGAGTTGCTGGCTTGCTGTAAATATGGGATGGATGTAACCTTCATGTGGACAAGGACTGCTTCTGCTTCATTTTATACTTTGTTTGGGTTTCAAAGGACTGAACTGTACAGTGAACCCCCATCACCTAGTTTCCACAGCTATCAAGATTTTGCCTGCTTCATGTTTGTATCCCCCATCCCACTCAAACAGTGCCTAGCATTGCCTTGAACAGCTCTTTCAACAAAGGAGCTGGGGCTTGGTGGGTGAGAAGTAGTGGGGATTTAGGCTTGCAGAGCAGGTTCCTGGGGGTGATGCAGGCTGGGGGAGCAGGTAACTAATATAGAAAGTTGTCCATGCTTGAGCACCTGTTATGAGCCAGGTTATGAATCGGGCTTCCCTTATAGCTCAGGTGGTAAAGAATCCGCCGGCAATGAGGGAGATCTGGGTTTGATCCCTGGGTTGGGAAGATCCCCGGGAGAAGGGAAAGGCTACCCACTCCAGTATTCTGGCCTGGAGAATTCCATGGATTGTATAGTCTATGGGGTGGCAAAGAGTTGGACACGACTGAGCAACTTGCACATGAGCCATGTGCTTTATGGTTGATCTCATTTCACCCTCCCGTTATGGGGCAGGTACTGTTACCCTGATTTTACAGGTGAGGCCATGAGACTCAGAGAGGTGAAGAGACTTAACCAGTTCCCCCAGATGGACAACGGCAGAGCTGAGATTCTAATCCAAGTCCTGTGCCCTGCTCGCTATGCTGTGCAGCCTGCCTCAGAGTGCCAGACAGACTGCCACCTGCTCTGCTTCAGCTTTACAGAATACAAGACATGTGTGTGTCCTCGTAGAGTAGCGCACACACATGTGCATGTATGCACACAAGCATGCACACCCACACGGTGACCTGCACATTCACAGTAGGATTGTAAAATAATTGCACTGATTTTTGTCTATGGGATCAATATCCTTACCTTATGAATTACCCCTTAGCCCTGCAAGCATGGAAGGAAGAGGGGGCAGAAGCCTGAGCAGTGTTTGTGTTCCAGGTATTGAGGAAATTGGGAGAGCCTCCCCCACCATCTCCTGGAGCTTCGGTGTTCTCAAAAGGGAAATACTTTCTTTCCTCGATCTCCCACTATACACGGATTCAGATTCCTCCTGTTCCTGTAGTCAGAGATACACTCTCCACCTCTTTCCATACCTGAATTCTCCAAGTCAAGGTTCAAGATTCACTTCTTCCCAGAAGTCTCCCCTGATTGTGACCATCTTTCAGCTTTTTCATCCAGTCTGATTTTTTTTTAACTTTTGTTAAATCTTGATGCTCTGCTGTCATGCCTAGTTCTCTAGCTGTTTCTTATCATCTGTTTCCTTGCCCACACTGTAAGTCCCTTGAGCTCACAGTTTTGGCTACAGAGAAATAAAGGAAAGTCTTTCAAGAAAGACACGTGGTCAGCTTCCTTTTTCTTCCTTGGTCCTTGCTTCCTCCACGTTGTCATTTAGGCTTCTAGCTTTGCTGCCACTGGCATCCTTTCTACAAAGATCATGAGGTAAAAAGGAGAGTCACATGTTTACCTTGACCTCTTTTTATTTTTTCACTCTTATCTTTCATTTGCTCAGGTGGGCAGAGGGCTACCTGGGTCTGAAAAGCCTTAAACACAGAAAATTCACCCTGAAGCTACTCTCTGGCTTTGAGGGTCTTTTTTTCCCTAAACATTTGTGGGAGGGGAAACAAAATCTATTGGGCAGGTTAATACCTGCAACATCACTTCCCATTTCCCTCCCCTTTATCTACTTCGCCTGCCCCTCTCCCCCTCCTCCCCCCAAACTGTCCCAACACACACACAATATTACAGCTAGAAAGAGACAGCTCATTTTCCAGATCTCAGGAACTCCAAGCAAGGAAGGTTGGGACAATGTTCCACAGACTTAGAGACAGGGTCACCTCATGCCACCAAAGGAATTCTTTCCACTTGGAAAGATGCTAAGCACTGAGGGATCACTTTCATCTTTGAGCAAGTTCCCCTTACTGGGCAAGGGAGGGTGGAGAGGCAAGTTTTGAGCCCCTCCTTTTCTCCCAAAACAACCCTGGAAATTTAAGAGTGAAGGTGGTGAGGAATGTCCTAGTCTTGGAAAAGGCCAGAGCTAAATGCCCAGCCTTGCAGTACCTGTCAGTAAAAGCACCAAAATGGGCTGTAACTCTCTTAGTGTGACGCCTCTCTCCCTCCGTGCTGAGCCTGAAACCAGAGATGTTTCAACAATGTTGTACCTGATTCTCATGCATTCTCACTTCTCTCCCCAAGGAGATGCGACCAGGAAGGCTATTGCTGCTCCATCTTACAGAAAGGGGGAACTGAGGCGCCGAGGGAGACAGGACAAGTCCAATTATCTCACAGGAAGAGAAATTCCTTTTCAGCTTTGGGGACCCCCTTAATCCTGAGGGAGTTCCCGTCCTCTCTGCTGGGGTTCCCAGCATGGAGTTCTGACAGAGCTTCCGGGAATGAAGGTGAAGAGAGGATGGTCCATTCCTTCCTGTCGCTCCAACTCCTTTAACTGGGCGTCACGGGTGGCATCTTTTCCCTCGATCTTTTCTGGCTCTCCTCCAGCAGCTCTCAACACTCCCAGCGCCTGGCGCCCCGCCCCTGTTTCACAAAGGCCTTTCAAGAACCACCCTACACTAGGCCATTCCCTTCCCTCAGCTAACTCGGGGACCCCAGGAGGGCCTCCGGGCCTGGCCCTACTGATCCAGCAGGCTGAGGACCCCAAAGATCCACGCGGGCTGATAGGAGAGATGTCTCAAGAGAAGCCAGACTTGCCCCTGGTTAGAACGCTGGCTCTGAGTATCCTCCGTTGAAGACCTGGACTTGCCCTTGTCTTTCAAGTGAAAAGGTGCCTGCCTGACTGCTTGTTTGGAAAGTGCTGCCCTTGACCCTTGAAGGGAGGATGTTCTATGGATTCACCCCTATTCCGCCCCTGTCCACCTTTCCATCAGACGGATCTGTATACTGGGAAGTGGGAGTGGACAGAAGTCTCCACCTGCAGAACAGATCCTAATTTAGCCTCTGGCAAGGGCTATGGGGATTGGTCAGTGTGTGGAGTTGGGAGGTCCATTGAGGCCTGGAATAATGGGGGAGGGTTCAGTCTGCGGCCAGCATTAGGGCCAGAGTTAGAAGTCAGAGCAGGTGTCTCCTTTTTAGAGCCTTCTGTTAAAGAATGCCTAGTCCTTCTCTGCCAGCAGCTGGGTTTAACTGGGATCCTTTCCTCGAGGAGGCAGAGAAAAGTCCCTAGAGTTGGCCTCAGGAGGCTTGATTTCTAGTCCTGGTTCTGATACCCACTTTCTGTATGGCTGGCCTTAAACAAGCCACTTCCCTTCTTTAACCTTCAGTTTCTTCATTAAAAAAAAAAAACAGGATCAGTCTTAGTCTCTAAGGTTCCATCTAGTTCTGAGAATGTACTACTTCAAGCCTGTGGGAGTATTAAAAAAAAGCTGTTCTATCAATCTTCTGGGCTTCCCTCATAGCTCAGTGGGTAAAGAATCCACCTGCAATGCAGGAGCCCCAGGTTCGATTCCTGGGTTGGGAAGATCCCCTGGAGAAGGAAATAGCAACCCACTCCAGTATTTTTGCCTGGAGAATCCCATGGACAGAGGAGCCTGGCAGGATACAGACCATGGGATTGCAAGAGTCGGACACAACTTAGCAACTAAACCACCACCATTGATCTTGTAGGGTTAAAAATAAGACAATGAAGGGAGAAAGAACTGGAAGGAATGCAAAATACCAGAGAAAAATGAAATACTATTTTTCTTCCATTAAAAACTTCATGAAAGTATCACATCTCATTGTAGAAATTTTTTAAATACAGGAAACTGTAAAGATCATAAAAAAATTCATAATCCTACCACACAGCCTACCACTGCTAACATTTCAGCCTTTGTATTTTACAATATATTTTATTTTAAACAAAATGGAATCATGCTATATACAATTGGTCTGTAACCTATATTTTTATATAAAATGTATATTTTTCAATGTCATTACATATTTTTTTAAACATGATTTTTAAAGACTTCATAGTATTCTGTTCAGTGAATGTGCCATAATTTATTTACCCACTCTTTTGTTAGGTGTATAGATTGTTCAGCTTTTTCAATTAAATAAATATAATCTCTTATGAACATTCTTTGTGCATGTGTGACTTTATGACAAGAGGTATGCATGTTAAAATTTTATGACTGGGACATGTGTAAAAGTTAAATAGTTTAACAAACCCCATGTACCCATCTCCCCTTTTTAATAATTATCAAGTGATGACTAATATTTTTTCTTATTTCTTCCTCCCAATGGAGATTATTTAGAAGCAAATCTTGTACATCATGTAATTTTGGTAGGTATATTTTTAATATTTTGACATACAGAACAATATTGACCTATTAAAAGATTTTACTAGTTTAGGCTCCCACCAGAATGTTCAGATAAGCTTTATTCACAATAACACAGTCAACTGCAAACTGGAAACAACCCAAATAACTATCACCAGGTGAATAATTTTTTAATGGTATATTTATTATAATGGAATACCACTCAGCGATGCAAAGGAATAAATTCCAATACAGGTAACAATGTTGATGAACTTCAAAAACATTTATTCTGACTGAGAGAAATCAGACTAAAATACTATATACTGTATAATTATATGAAATTCCAGAAAATACAAACAAAACTATAGTGACATAAAGCAGGGGAGAGAGGTATGGGAAGAGATGGACTATAAAAAGAAAAATTTGGGGGGCAATGGATATGTTTTGTATCTTGATTGTGGCACTGGTGTTATGGGTAGGTATATATACTGATAGGGCTTCCCTGATAGCTCATTTGGTAAAGAATCCACCTGCAATGCAGGAGAGTCCAGTTCAATTCCTGAGTCAGGAAGATTCGCTGGAGAAGGAATAGGCTACCCACTCCAGTATTCTTGGGATTCCCTAGTGGCTTAGCTGGCAAAGAGACCACCTGCAATGCGGGAGACCTGGATTTGATCCCTGGGTTGGAAAGATCCTCTGGAGAAGAGAAGGGCTACCCACTCCAGGATTTTGGCCTAGAGAATTCCACAGACTGTACAGTCCATGGGGTTGCAAAGAGTCAGACATGACTGAGCCACTTTCAGGGTCAGGAAACATACTGGAACTCAATAAATTACACAATTTAAATGGACATTAATTGTAGCTAATTATCCTTCAATCAGGCAGATTTTTAAAACATGCTTCCCTTAACTCTTACCAGCAGTGTATTATTGAAATAAATATTATTAAAATAAAATGTAAACATTTATATGGGTAAAATATTGTGTTGATATACCAGGATTTGAATTTGAATTTGCATTTCTTCAGCGATATTAAATATTTTTCCTAGTTTATACGCCATTGGTATTTCTTGTTTTGCAGATTGCCACTTCATGTCCTTTGCCTGGTTTTCTAACTAAGTATTTGTGTTTTTCATGTGGATTTGTAAGAATTCTTTATACATCAAAGATTCTTGTGCTCATTGCTCAGTCGCGTCTGACTCTTGTGACCTCATGGACTGTAGCCTGCCAGGCTCCTCTGTCCGTGGGATTTCCCAGGCAAAAACACTGGAGTGGGTTGCCATTTCCTTCTCCACCAGAGATTCTTAAACTTTGTCATATATTGTAAATATTCTTTGCCTTCTAATTTTGCTTGTGGTGTTGGTAAGATGTATCTGACTCTTGTGACCCCATGGACTATAGCCTGCCAGGCTCCTCGGTCCATGGTATTCTCCAGGCAAGAATACTTGAGTAGGTTGCCATTTCCTTATCCAGGGGATCTTCCCAACCCAGGAATCGAACCCAGGTCTCCTGCATTGCAGGCAGATTCTTTACTGACTGAGCTATGAGGGAAGCCCTTGTGGTGTTATTAGTTTTTTAATACAGAAGCTTTACATTTTTACATACATCTCACATATAACAAAATCTATATTTTCACATCTTTGTTGTATCTTCGTTTACCTTTATGCCTAGAAAGACTTTCCTTATTCTCAAGACCAGAAGAATATTCCCCTATTTTCTTCTAGATTTCTTATGGTCTTATTGTTCGCCATTCGTTTCCACTCTGGAGCAGACTGGGTAGTGCAAGCATTGACTCAGAAGTCAGATGGAGCTGGAACCAAAATCAACTTACTAGCCCTGTGACCAAGGACATATTCAGCTTCCTCCACTATAAAATGAGGATAATAATAGTTTTCAACTTACAGGGTGGTTTTCAGGATTAAATGAAAAAGTATATGTAAAGAATTCGTAGAGCAACGAGAGTGCCATCTCTGGCTGGAAGAATGGAAATGAGACTGGCATCCAAACAGTCCTTAAAGAACCCCCATCCCAGGCTTAGAGGGCGGGTTAGGGAGTGGGGAGAGGCAAAGATGGTGAGGGGAATATGTATAGCAAATTGATAACGCTCAAGCAACATCAGCAACTGTATTTGGACATTTCTTTTAGTTGCTCAGTATACAAGCATTGATGGTTTGAAACAAATTCTAAGACACATGAAGGGAGATATTCCATCTCTCTACCCACCGGCAGGTAGGTAGCAGGGATGCAGCCCAGGATCTGCCAGTCAGATGCCTTCTCTCCCCCTGGACTTTGGAACTTGAGCATACAGCACTGCAGGGGAGAACAGCAATTATTCCTGGAGGTCTCAGCACCCAGACATCCAGAAGAGCAGCAAGCCTGTGACCATGCAGTCACAGCATCCTGAGCAAGCCTGTCCTGTGGCATGATCCCGATCGAGCCTGCCTCACCTGCTTCCTACCCTTTTCCTGAGGCTGGTTCTTTAACACAGTCACAGTGAGATTCCCAACAGCCTTCCAACAAACCCCTTTCCTGAATCAGATTATGTGGTTTGCAACTAAGAACCTGACTCATCAGGCTACTACAATTTAACTATTAAATTTACATTGGTAGATGGCATGAGGTGGTAACTTCCCCCTCCAAATAATCAGATATCCACAAATCATTTGTTAAATAATCCATTCTCTTCCCACCAACTTGAAATGCCTGAGATTTTTCACTGAGTGAGCCCTTGCCCTTGAAACTCTCTCATTGGCTACAACTCCTTGTCTCTCCTAGAACCCTAGAGAGTTTTTCATTCTCTTCTCCCCAGGGGAAGTCTCCTGTTTTAGAACCCCAGACTGCCTGCTTTATACTAAATACTCTGGATATCTAAGAATGTCCATGTTTTTAAGCTGGAGGACTGCATTAAGAAACACATCTGCTGACTTTAGGTCTCCCCACAGCAAGCCATCAATTTGATGATTCCAGCCCCAATTTGGAGAAACTCAGAGGGGTTAGAGGGCCTTACCTAATGAAAAAATAAATGGCCCCAAAAAAGCACCAACTCCCCATTCCACACTCCCCTCCAACCACTGGCTCCTTATTCTGTATAATTGTATTCCAGCACAGCCCAGGAGAGAAGGGGACCAGTGGCTACAGTGCCTGCCTCCTGGCCTACTTTCTTGGTGACATCAACACTGAGGTTGTAGGGAGTTCCCTGGTATCACAGTGGTTAGGATTCTGGGCTTTCTGTGACTGGGTTTCAATCCCTGGTCAGGAAACTGAGATCCTGCAAGCTGCGACATGTGGCCACAAAAAATAAATAAATAAATAAAATTTTAAAAGAAAAAAAAAAAAAAAACCTGGAACTGAGGTTGTAATGCAGTGAAGATGTCATCTTTGGCTGGAAGGGTGAAAATGGAACTGACATCCAGAGAGTCTCGAGTGGGGAGGCAAAGGTGGTGAGGGGGAAGAAGATAGGGTCCTCTGAGGTAGAGACTATGCTGACTGACAACATGGTACCACAAGGCCTGAGAATGTCTGGTTGCCAATGAGTGAATGGAAGGACAAACACTTGTGGAAGGACCAATACATGTCACAGGAAGTAACTAGATCTGAATGTGAGGGGTGGGAAACAGGTGGTTCCTAATTGTCTTCAGCAAAGACACAGTGTTGCTGGGCTGGTCATGGGTAAAGGATAAAGGAGTCAGTAGGCCTGGGAGCTTTCATTTATTTTCTTTATTTTCTCTTTCTCAGCTTTATTGAAAATAATTGACACATAACCTGATAGCTTTTAAAAAGCAACAGGACTCGACACAATGGGCTTTTACATGGCCACTAAAATGATATTTACAAGGAGCTTTCTAATAACATGAGGAAATTCTTATAATTTAAAGTAAAATTAAAAATAGGCCAGCTATAAAATGGTATATTGAGTTGAATCACTGTGTGGGAAAACTATGAATTTTTAAAAAGACTAGAAGAAAATGCACCAAAATGTTAACCACAGTTAACTGTCTTCGCATGGTAGTTACTTAACAATGGGACTTCCCTGGTGACTCAGTGGTAAAGAATCCGCTTGCAGTGCAGGAGACCCAGGTTCCATCCCTGGGTTGGGAAGATCCCCTGGAGAAGGAAATGCAACCCACTCCAGTACTCTTGCCTGGAGAATCCCATGGACCGAGGACCCTGGCAGGCTACAGTTCATAGGGGTGCAATGAGTTAGACACAACGGAAGCAACTTAGCACCAGCACACAGGAAATTAGATCCCACACGCCGCAACTAAGACCCAGCACAGCCAAATAAATACATAAATTAAAATGAATATTAAAAACAATACTAGGTACAGGCAAACTATCAAGGACCTATTAAATATCAGGCCTGGGCTTGGCATTCTACTTAGATAAATTATCACATGTCTTTACACAACAACCCTGTGAGGCATTTACTCCTACTTTACAGATGAGAAAATTTAGTCTCCCAGAGACTCAATGCCATACAGCTCAGAAGTAGTATAATAAAGTTACTGGCTAAGAATTATGTTTCTGGGCTTCCCTGGTGGCTCAGTGGTAAAGAATCTGCCTGCCAATGCAGGAGACACCAGTTGGATCCCTGGTCGGGGAAGAGCCCACATGCCACAGAGCAACTAAGCCCGTGTGCCACAACTACTGCACTCCAGAGCCCAGGAGCCATAACTACTGAGCCCACGTGCTGCAGCTTGCTGAAGCCCACGTGCCCTAGAGCCTGTGCTCTGTAGCAAGAGAAGCCACCACGATGAGAGGCTCACACCACAGAGAGTAGGCCCGTTCGTTGCAATCACAGACAAGCCCGTGTAGCAAGGAAGACCTAGCACAGCCAAAAATAAATAAATAAAAAAAGTATTTTAAAAATAAAAGTTATGTTTCTTTTCTCTATTTTCCAAATTTTTTTTTACAAAGAACATGTGCTTTCTACCTTTCCCCAACTGTCCTTTTCTTCGACTAATTAATCCTTCTTAGATCAGGAACAAAGGGACACATTCTCTCCTGTTCTCAGAATTTGTGATCTCTCTGTCAGTAGAGCAGAAATTCCCATTGGGGAGGGACTCGGTCCCCAGCCCGGAACACAGAGGAGCACACAGATGCTGAAGAGATGTTTGTGGAATAAAGGACTGAATGAAGGAACAAATGAGTAACAGTCATGAAAAAGTTCATCATGCTGATGATGTAAATGCCCTGTGTCTGCAAAGCGCTTGGGGAAGGGACAGCCTTTTCACCGGAATGTTGAGGATGCCATTAGGACCATAGCCTTCCTATGAGACTTGGGTCCCCTTGCCTTGAGCAACCCAGTCAGCCATATCTCAAGTGATATACTTAATCCTGAGAACTTCATGTACAGGGCCTGCCACCCAAGGCTTGTAGCTACCACATCTTTCCTTCCACTAAAACACCCCTGTATTTTTCAGGCCCCAGCTCCTAGCGGGCTGGACCTGGGAGGGGGTCTAAGGTCAGGGAGATACTGGAATCTCAGAGCATCCTGGAAGACCCTGAGAATAACAGGGAGTTGACTGCATTTTGCTAGCTAAAAAAAAAGATAAAGGAATTTACATGATTAATATACCAATAAGAAAGGCCCAGGATAGCCAAGGACCACCAGAGCTGCTCAGAGGACCAGGAATCCCTGCCCAGTGAGCCCAGTGGTGAGGCCCAGTGGGCAGTGAGAGGTGAGGGCAGGCCAAGGCAAATCCCTCTGTGCCCTTGGTCCAGACTTGTCAGTGGGTGGCCACCTAGGAGCCCTGTGGGGCAGGGGGACAGGGAACAGGATACTGACTTCATTTCCTCCTATCCCGTGCTTCCCCGATAGAAAAATCGGGCTAAGGAAAGTTTTCATTGAACTGGTAGCACTTTGTAAAAATTACAGCCAATTCCCTGTAATCAGCATGAACAAGGGGCCAGCAGTAGGGCCTGCAATTAGATAAAAAAAAAAAATAGCAATGTTTACAATCCAATTTGTTTTAAAACAGCAGATTTACCTTTATAATTATGAACCAGTGCATGTTCCTGCTAGAAGGACCCAGCCTGGCTCCAGCCCTTCTGTTCAGAATAATTCCTCCACCTGTACCTACATCCCCCAAACCCCTCCTTGGCCTTCAAGGCCATGTTCAAATCCTTCCTCCAAGAAGCTTTGCAGTTCCTCGGTCACTTCTTCCTCCATACTCCCTCTAGCTCTTTGCTAGCGCTGCCTAAAGCCCCTTTCAGGGTCAGCTCTGACTGTCCCACTCTGAGCCCCTCTCCTTCTAGAGTGGAGGCACTCCCCAGGAGGGAGGGCACAGCCTTCTCCATCTCAGCGGCCCCCTGGACCCAGCACAATGCCCGGCGCAGTGGATTCCTCACCCAAGCCTCATTTCTCGTTGCCGATGGACAACAGTGCCCACCCCGCGGGGTCCCAACGGACTTTCCCGGGAGCAGGGAAGCAGATTCCGGATTCCCAGATCCCCTGGGAAGCCCCCCTGCGGATAACAGGGAGTTGCCCTTATTTTGCAATCTAGAAAGGAGTATTTACCAGGCCCAGTTACAGCTGATTTTGTCGCTCCGGGAATGGGAAGCGTCAAGCCCAGCTGCACGGGCAGAGTGAGACAGCGAGGGGAATAAGGGCTGCCTCCCTCGCTCGCTGGGCTCCCCAAGTGGGAGACCGGAGAGTTGAGGCTGCGGAGGAAGAGAGAAGGGGAGGGGGAGGCCCGGGGCCGCGCTGCCCTTCCTCCGGCTCCTCCTCCTCTCGCGGTCCCCGCCGGCCTCTCTCTCGGGCTCTTTGTCTGTCGGTCGGTCTGTCTGTCGGCTCGCTCTCGCACTGGCTCTCCAGCCCTCTCGCTCTCTCTCGGCTCGGTTCACGTGACCGACTGCTCTCAACGGCTCCGATCACCTCTTCCTGAGGCAGCACCTTTCGGTTGGTAACAGGAGACACTCGGGGGTTGGGGGCAGGATGGGTTTCCTTCCTCCGCTTTTCCTCCTTGCCTTCTGGGGCAGCTCCGGCCGCTCCTCTCGGCTCGGCCTCCGGCCCTCCACCCCTCCAGCCTCTCCCAGCCCCCATGGTGCTCCCTCCCGCTCCTCTCCCCTCCCCTCTCGCCCCCGCCTCCCCCTCACCCCGCCACCGCCTTGCCTCCCTCTTTCCCCGATGCCATCCCTCTTTGGGGAGGGGGCTTCTGCGCAGGGGACAGACAAAAGGTCTTGGACGGACTCCGGGGGCGCCCCCTCTGCAGCTCCCCACCACGTGGCCCCTCCCTCCGCGGGCGGCGTGCAGCTCCCCTCTCCCCTCCCCAGCAGAGGTCTGGGGAGTTAGGGCCCCCGAGGCATCATCCTTTCCGGGCTTCGTTCGCGCCAATTGCTCTGCCGCGGGTGCTGAGCCTCGGGGCGCCTCGAATACCAACAAGGGCACCGGACGCCGGTAGGGGAAGATGCTCCGAGGACCGAGGCTGCGGCTCTCGGTTCCCACTCTGGGGAACCGCCAGCCTAACTGGGGAGACTAGGACCCCGCCGTCGGAAGGCTCCTGGTCCTATGGGGGTTGATGACAAGGTCTCCAACCTCAGGGAGCTAGAGGCTGGTGGGACTCAGTCTCCCTCCCCTTTGCAGTACAACCTCACCAAAAAAAAAAAAAAAAAAAAGGATGAATCCAAAAGTGTCATGAAAGTGCCCTGCAAAAGCAGCGCTGGAGCTACATATTCCTGAACTTCTGGCAGAACCAGATTGTGTGTCCCTGCCCATCTTGGCCAGCACGGAGGGAGCCGCTGCTCCCCGGCCTACTAGTGCCCGCCTCCAAAATTTGAAATTAAAAGTGAACTCTCTCTCTCTCTCTCTCTCTCACTCCACACCAGGGTAAATTTTTAAACAAAGACCATTTAAAGATCGAAGTTATCAAGTAAATCAGGCAAAACATTTTCAAAGCTGCCTCATTGTAAATACACACTTAGCTGGTGCCTAGAGCCGAGGTACTAGCCTGGCCCTAGATACCACGGATCTGTATTTTAGAGCCCAGGGAGGGAAAGTTCCCCTGAGCCCCCAGCTGACCACTTAAAACCATTTTAGTCAACAAAGCTAAATTCCCTCAGAGGATATTACCTGTGGCCAATGCCATCCTGGCAGCATCTTAGGTACATCCCAAGTCAATCCTGATAATGATTACGCAAATGCTGGAAAGGGAGGGGTGCCTGGAGCAATTTCATCTCTCCAGGATCTTAGGGAGTGACTTGAGAAATGCCCTAGGTCTGATACGTAACAGGCAGAACATTGCTTACTTACAACAACACTAAATAAGAATGGTCACCACAGCTACAACTTATTGAGCGTTTAAGAAAGCGCCAAGGGCTCCCCTGGTGGCTCAGTGGTAGAATCCCGGTGCCAATGCAGGATACAGGGGTTCGATCCCTGGTCTGGGAAAGATCCCATGTTGAATAGTAACTAAGCACGTGTGCCACAACTACTGAGCCTGTGCTCTAGAGCCTGCGAGCCATAACTGCTGAGCCCACGGGCCACAACTAGAGAAAAGCCTGCACAGCAACCAAGATCCAGCACAGCCAAAAGTAAAATAAATAACTTTTGTTTAAAAAAAGAAATTGCCAAGTGCATAGTACACATCATGTGCTGTGCTGTGTTTAGTTTCTCAGTTGTGTCCGACTCATTTTGGCCCCATGGATTGTAGCCCATCAGGCTCCTCTGTCCATAGGATTCTCCAAGCAAGAATACTGGAGGGGGTTGCCAGGCCCTCCCCCAGGAGATCTTCCCAACCCAGGGATTGAACCCAGGTCTCCCACACTACAGGTGGATTCTTTACCCTCTGAGTTACCAGGGAAGCCCAGTACATATCATATTTAACCCAATAACAGTCTCCTATAGTGGGTACTATTATTATCCTGGTTTAACACATAAGGAAACTATGGCTCAGAGAAGGTAACTTGAAGAGGCCACACAGCTGGTTAGTGGCAGCACTGGGTTTGGAATCCAGGTCTGGCCAACGCCCAAGTTCAGGCCCTCAACCATTCACTGTACTATCTCACCTCTTTCCTACAGGGAGTGATTCTAAAACTCTCCCAGAAGGAACAGGGATAATCATTGGGCCAGGGCACAATCTTGCTGGAAATTGGCTGGCTACAAAAATGTGGCAGGTCAACAGTGGCCCATAGGTCACCTCACTGCCATTTCAAATGCGACAGACTCCCAAATAAAAGTCCAGACTCTTAGATTCCTAAACCTAGAATCCAAAGAACGCATCCTGCCTGCCCATCCCCACAGAAATTGTCCCACTTCCGGTTTCTGCTTTTTCTGGTAGTGGGGAGATTTGCAGGATACCAGGCCTGGAGTGAGCTTCATGGAGGCAGTGTTATGGGGGTGGGGGTGGGCATGATAATGGACCCCCACTGCCCTACCCCCAGTCCTCCCTGGAGGGAGGACAAATAGGTCCATTGATTTGAAACTCTCCCAGAGGGCATTAGAGTAATGACTCTGGACTGTGTGATGCCTACACCCCCTTTGACCTCCTGACTGACCCCTGCCCTGGGAGGTTCCAAAGGCCACAAATCTCTGTTGCTTGTGGGCCATGTGGTTTGTGGCTGTTTGTAGTTTTGGAAAGGAGGGGGAAACTACAGGGGTAGGGGACACTGCTTCTCACTGTGCTGGCTTCCCGAGAGAACTAGCAAGGGGCGGGCAGGGCCCCTTCCAAGCCCTGCCAAGACACACTGCAACTACTGATACGAGCTCCATCATTTATTTTTGAAAGCAGCAGGACTCTTGGCTCATTTGCATAAATGTTTGCACTGCCTGGTATATTTTGATTCGGGAGAAGGGCACCGGAGTACAGAACATACATAACAGATTTGTAACTGGGCAGCTTGAGCCTGCCCCTGGCAAGGTGAGCTAACCAGCCACCCTCTGTGTCTACTTTTGAAAGCCCCTCTAAGTGCAGACTCCAGCATCAGGGGTATGTGACAATAGAAAGATCTTACCCCTTAAGGAGTACTTCTAAGCCAGGTGTGTAGGTAGATGGGTAGATAAGAGAGCATTCTCACTCGAAAAGAGTTGGGAGTCTGGACTCCTGATTTCTACTGTTCAAGAAAGAAACGTTTATTGAATGATGTCCATGTGCCAGGCACTTTATTAGGCACTGAGATAACATAATACATATCAAGATCCTGTCACTGAGATACTCATAGTCCAGCATAGCATGGGTGACAGAAACGTGATTAAAACAAACAAACAAAACAAAAAAACCCTAAGTGCGTTGTGCCATCAGAGAGGTTAAGAGAGGATTGCTAAGGCAGCACTCAGCTATGGGAGACATGGAGTCTGGAGAGACTCGTTGGTTGCCTAATCGGAGTCTTAAACATCACCCCCCCCCCCATCTCCAACGTGTGTTTTAACCTCTATTACTAATTCCTTGTGTGAGTTCAGCAAAGGTCTAAGCTCTCTGGGCTGCCTCAGTTTCTTTATCTTCATAATGGGAGCAATAATCTGTGAAGTGGGCCCCTGTGTGTCCTACCTCCCACCTTGACCCGTCCTATATCCAACCTCGACTCCAGACCAAGAGCATAACTACCAATTTCATCGACGTGCCACGCAGATCTGTGGCGGATCCAGAGAGTGGGGACTATTGAGAGGTGACGGGAGTGGGAGATGCGATGGCATCCAGAGGGTCTGGCCACAAACGATGGTTCAGGTGCGGGGGGGTGTTAATCTCATCTTTACCTAGTTAACGATCCTTCCCTGGTGCCTCCTCTGCCCTGGCATCTCGAAGCGGGAGCTAGGTAGCAGCATCGGGGAGGAGAGTGGAGCTGCTGGGGAGAAGGCGCCTCAGGATAGCAGTCGTCTGTTTCAGCCCCCCCCTCCCACTTCATGCCGTCTAGCCTGAGGATGCAGGCACTGAGGAAAATCTTGTCCTTTCCTGCCGTCACCCTGCCACGATTGGGATCGCCTAGGTTTCTCTCTGAAGTCAGGTATTTGTTCATAAATCTGGCTCATCTTGCGGGGGCGGGGGGCGGGGGTGGTCACCCGTTCCGTTAAATTTCCTTCTTGCAGAGTAAAGGACTTCCTTTTATTCGTCCTAAGCGACCCCCCCCCCCAGGGCTTCAGGGGAAGTGAGAGCCTCGGGCCCGGCCGGGGCCGAGCCGGTTACGCGGCCCCTCCAGGAGTCCGTGTACTCGGCGCGGCGAGGCCGGCTGGAACTTCGGCCTCCGAAGCTGCCGACTCGGCTTCCCTTTAAAATGCAGAAACTCCCGGCCCACACCCCCGCCCCACCGGCCGCCTCCTCCCCTTCCCCCTCCACCCCCGCCCCGGCTCAGGCTCCTCCCAGAGCCCTGGGCGCGGGGGCCTCCCTGCCACCTGCCCGCTGCCCAGCCCACATGCAAAGCGTGACCGCCGGGGAAGGCAGGCGAGCGAGCGCCCACACCGGCCCTGCGCCGCGGCGACAGCGACAGCGACAGTGAGCAGCTCGCCTACTCCGTCCGTCTGCGCTTACCCAGCATGCACTTCCAGGCCCCGAGCTATCTCGGAGCTGCAGCCCCGGGGTCAGAGCGGCCGGAAGAAACAGGAAGTTTGGGACGGTCCTAGTCGTGGGGCCGGGAGTCCTAAACGCCAGGCCCTTTGCTCAGCTCTGCCGCTCCCTTACCCCGCCCCCTCCCTCTGGCCGACTTCCCTGGGGTCCGTTTCGGGGGCTGGCCTGAACTCCAAAAATCCAGATGTGTTTGGGGGTCATTCAAGGCGCACTCCCAGGGTTCCTTCGCCATAGCATCTCCAGGCTTTAGGGATCCAAGGGTGGGAGCGGGAGGGAGTGCTCCCGCCCCGCGGGTGGGTGGGTGGTGGTAGGCCCGGAGGGTGGTTTGTCTTCTGCCCGCAGAGATGGAGAAGGACGCTAGGTGGGGTGGAGGTTGAGGGCTGGAGATTAGCCTCCCGCAGCTATCTCTTGGGCAGGTAGGGCAGAGGTTGGAACCAGGGTTACGGTCTTCCCCTCCCCTCCGCCAGTTAGCTTCTCTCTAATCTGCCCTCCGCACCGACTAAGGCTGCCCCGTTATCCTTAGCAACCATCTCAGTAACGTGCACTGCCGTTCATCAGGGCCGCCTGGGGCCAGGGAGAGGATGCCTAGCGCAGCCCCATTCCTCAGGCAGAAAAGGCGAAGGGCACACCCTGTTGAAGGCGCTCTCCATCCACATACCGCTTTGGCCAGGCAAGAAAGGCTGGAGTCTCAGTGCCCTTGGTCTCCCACTCAGTCCCCATCCTTGACCCATCTCCTCACTCAGCTATCCCCACCTGAGCCTCTCCCTGGCCTAGAGCTGAGAGGGGTGTGTCACAGTGGCTCCCAGTGGGCGGTACTGACCCTAGCATGCCACTTGGCCAATCCTTTTCTGGTTGTGCAGATGGGCCATTAGAATGGCCCGCAGTGCTCTTTCTCCTCTCATAGCCTTATGCTCCCAGCCGGGAACTTCTCTCTCCCAGCTCACTAGGAGTTCCTAGATTTCCCGAGAAGAAAGCTGGCTGGTTAGGAGAACAAGGATGAATATTTTGGAAGTGAAGGTAAAAACTCATTGGATGTAGAATGATTGTGAGACTGTCACTGCAGTTTCTGCCCCAGACACCTCCAGGCAGAATTAATTGGTCTTTCCTCTGGGCTCCCATAGAGTAGGATTTATACCTCTATTATCACATTGTATTGTAACTATTTGTTTACATGTTTCTCCCCCCTGCTAGACTGTGAGCTCCTGGAGGGCAGAAACTATGTCTTATTTATCTCTGCAGCTCCCCACACAGATCCTGGCTCAAAAAGGCTGTTGAATAAATGAACCAGAAATGGAAGAGATTCAACTAGATGACCTCCAGGATCTAATATTCTGTGATGCAATTTAAACCCGCACCCATAGTTACACTCACATACATGTAAACACAGACCAAATCGACAAACACTATCATGCCACAGTCCGGGTGTGAGTGTAAGACCACTCCTTGGAAAGCGAACAGGCGCTACATGATGCCAAGTAACTAGCCTTTTGAAAGTTGAATCTTCAAACCTAAACATCTGAAGTGTCAGCAACCGACATCACAACTGGTTTGGCTGATTTTTTTTCACTGCCCTTCCTGACTTTTTAAGCAGCCACAGCCCTACATGCAGAAACAGTGAACATTTGAGCTGAAAGGGCCCTCTGAGAGGCTCTGCTACAAGTCTCTTCATTTTACAGCTGAGAAGGTCCAAAGTCAGACAGGAGCAGAAATGGCAATCCCACATTCATGCCACTTGGAGCGTGCACATGTATGACACATGTTTGTTTGCAGACACGACATGCACAGGATGGGTGCATCCCTGAAACACGTGCCATCACTAGCTATATCCGGGTACACTCTCCCCCCAACACCCACCTAGCAAACAAGGATGACCCCACCTCTGAGTGGCTTCTGAGCAAAAAAGGCAGGGCAGGGGTCATCTGGGCCTAGGCAGCCCTCACCAGAGTTCCAAGGGGACCGAAAAGCCTACAGGTCTGCAGCTGCCATTAGCGTGCCTGGCTCCCCTCGGCTCTCCTCTGTCTGCAGAGGGCGAGGAGAGGAGACATTCCGGGCTCATTCCAGCGAGCCGTGTGCACGCTGCAGGCGTGGTATGCGAGCAAGCGGCGCGCTTCCAGCTGCTGCCTTCGAGGGCTGACAGGCAACCCCCTCCCCCCAGACAAAACTCCTCACCCACTGCTGGCCTCTCTTCACATGGGCATGATTAAGGCAACAAGGACCATCGCAAGCCCTTTTCAAAAGGAGAGAAATTATGGCTTTTTCTCCACCTTGCCTGCCCACCTTTTCTTAGGGGGCTCTCCTCTCAGACCCACCTCCAAGTGGAACCTGGGTAGGACTTAACCCACCCCGCACCCTCGCCTGCCTCTGCTAGCCCCCTTGCAGCAAGCTCCTTTAACATTCCGGTGGATAGCTTGTGCCCTCATCATTGGTGCCCATTCATTTCCCCCATCAGGGTCATCTCTCCCACCTCCACCCCACTTAACGTGAGCATCCCTTCCTTGCCTTTGTAGGGTGCTTTAGAGCTTTCAAAGTGTGTTTTATTTGACCTTTACCACCACCCCTAGCTTCATCTGACACATCAGGAGACTGAAGCTCAGAGAAGATAAGCACCTGCCCAAGATCACATAGCTAATACATGAGGATGGCGCATCTTTGACTATCAAAGGCACGTTTTGCCCACTCTGCCACCCTAATGTCCAGCTCCCTGAGAAGGAGATGCCTTTCTGCTTCTTTTGGACCTCTAGGGTACCCGATATAGCACAGACTTTGCACACAATGGGTGTTCTTTGCACACAGTGGGTGTCATCGTAGACGACAGACTGATGATGCCAGCAGCCAGAGAATCCTGGAGGCTCCAGGAAGGGAGAGGCTCTTGCAGACCAAGGTGTTGTGTACCACCCAAATCTTTTCAGCAGCCCCCATCCGTTGCCTCTTCTCACTCCCAACTTGCTCAGAGAAAGCAGTGCTCATGAATAAAGCTAATATTGGAGCTAGTCGTATACTAGTTCAAGAAGGACTGTTGTCTGGATTCTTCTCTGCAGGGACGGACTGTGCCAATAGAATGCCCCAGGCCCCAGCCCTTTTCGTGCGGCAGGCTCAAACCGAGGGCGTCCCCCCACCCTCGCACCCCCCTCGGGCCTTTCTGAGTCTCAGCTGATTTCCCTTGAGGGCCGCCCCCCTCGGCAGCTCCCCCCAGCCCCCCACCAATCGGACTCCTTCACTGTACCTGGGCCCCGCCCCGACTGTCCTCAGGGGCGGGGCCAGCCCTAGGGCAAGCTGGGGCAGGAAGTGGTTGCAATTACACACTCCCGCCCCGCACTGGCTGCCACTGCCGGAGCGACAATGCTAACTCGGCCGGCCCCAAACGTCAGGGTAGGAGCTGGAAGAGGGCTCGGCCAGGGGCTCCTGGGCTGGAATGAATCTCCTTTCCTGAAGGAAGGGAGTTTCCAAGGCTGGACAAGGCTGGAAGCCTCAACTGACTCCTAGTCACATCCAGGGTTGAAGGGAGGAGATCGTGGGTCTCTGTACCCATCCCAGCATGGCAACCACTAGGCACAAACGTCCCTTTTAAACCTGGCCACTTGCTAAAAGCAGCTTTCCCCTGCTGTTTGGGCCCCCTGCTTGCAACCGCCAGGACTGACGGCCCTGACCCCTCCTACCAGGGGAGGACAGGCTTTGATCCTCCACTGCTGCAAATCACCAGAGCATAGTGGCTTTATACCCCCTATTCCTCCCTAGTTTCTCGGGCATTCCCATCGGGGGCTGGCTCTTGGCCAGGTGGAGGGTGTGACTGGTGTGGCCAGAGCCATGTGCTAAGTACCACGTAGAGAGAGGGATGGGAGAGTGCCAGAATGTGTGGCTGGGACAGCTTCAGAACAACCTGGAGTGGGCTTTCACTGAGGGCATTTTTAGCTCAGCGAATTGGGGCTGCCTGAGAAGAATGGAGGGAGAACCGGGTCAGTGAAGAGACTGGAGAAATGAAGGGAGTATGGCAGCATGGGAGGGAACGAGGGTGAGTGAACTAGTTAGGGTTAAAAAAGAAAAGGCCTAAAAACCCAGTGGATGCAATGGGGGCTCCTCTTCCCCCTTCACTAGCATCTTCTCCTGCACGAAGCAGGTTCCTTCTGTATGTCGGCACTCAGTGGCTGCCTTCTCAGCTTCAGAGCCTCCCTTTACATCCTACTGAAAACCTCACAGCATCCTCCTTTCCTTGTTCTTTGGAAACTGCTCCTTCTCTCCCAGGCCAGGCTGCCCAGTCCGTTGAGGTAGTTTAGGGCTCATCCGGGAATTACCCAAAGAAGAGGGTCTCCCCTCCCCATCGCACCCATCCTGGCAGGATCCAAAGTCTTTGTGGACCAATTTGAGGGGCTACTGATCAGCAGCCTTTTCCCATGGGGTTCCAGGCTCCCAAGAGACTGGGAAGCTGAGTCATAGGCAACTTCATGCTCTACAGACAACACAGCAAGAGAAAGGGGGAAGAGAAAATGAAAAACGTGCAAAAAGACAAACCGAGGGGGCAGGTTCATTACCTAGGGAGGTGAGGGGCAGAGGGACTCAGCCCTGCCTTAGTCTTGCTTCAATCGTAGATGGAGATCAAAATCAGAAGGTGAATATGAAAGATGATGACTGGACACAGGATCAAATAAAAGAATAAAGATGGAGGTGTTTTGTAAACTAGTAAGTTCTATATAGATATGAGGGATTACTATTTTTGTTACTATGCATTATGAATTTTCATTTTGCTCCCATGGATCTGATTTATTCAGTGCTCTCTCCTTAATAGAGGAGCATGACACAGCCAGGTTAGCCTTGAGGCTTTTGTAGCCCTGAGTGAAGGTGTGTGTGTGTGTGTGTGTGTGAGAAAGAGATTCAGAGACAGAGAGGGAGGGAAATGGGAGGGAGTGATTGGGTGGAACTTCCCTCAACATTTTCTCTTAGAAAGCTAGGGTTCTACTGAATGAGGAGCAATTTGAAGGGGAGAAGACCTCACAAATCACATGGCCAGGGAGAACCAAGAGACACATCTTATTTTGTGTTATGAATGCACCTACTTTTTTAAAGCAATATTTTATTTACTTGTTTATTTGGCTGCAGCAGGTCTTAGTTGTGGCATGTGGGATCTTTAGTTGCAGCCTGCAAACTCTTAGTTTCAGCATGTGGGATCTAGTTCCCAGGCCCCCTGCAATGGGAGTGGGGAGTCTTAGCCACTGGACAGCCAGGGAAGTGCCATAGGAGACAAGTCTTGTTCATCTCTGTACTCTCAACACCCAGAACAAACTCCTTCTGAGTGATGGAAAGGCTGCTGGAAGGAAAGAGTGATGGGTGCACTCATCCTTCTGCCTCCTCTGGTGTCCTAGTGCTGATTGTGGGCAGAAGAGTCTCAGCTTTCAGCTCTAGCCGTCATGTCCACCAGCCCATCCCCCAAGCGCTGGTATGTTCCTGCAAGTCTGTGACAGTCACTGTACCCCTGATGTCGCTGCCTCAACTAGGGGCGTGGTCTTCAGAGGCCCTGCACCCAGCCAAGGCCACTGGCACTACGCGTCATCACTCTCAACCCTCTCCCAGGCTCTTGCAAAGCGTCAGGACCATTCTGAACATCAATCAAAAAACAAATGGGATCATGGATGGGGAAGCACTTTGTGACCTGCGAAGCCCTCTACAAATGTAAGGGATTGTTGCATTACATCTCATAAAGAGCATTCTGACACTTCAAGGGTTGTAGTTATTTGGATTTTGGCAAACAGGTGTTTACCACATTATAAAATGTGTGTGTGTGTATGTGTGTGTGTGTTGGGGGGGGGGTGTCTGCACAAGTGCATGTTCAGTGATAAGACCCACAGATAGAAACCTACTTGGCCAAGTAATATGAAGAGTCATTTAGACTGTGTAGAGCCATATTGGTATGTTCACAAGAATTCCCTGGCCTTCTGTCTTTCTCAATATACTTCTATATAGGTGCTCTCATCAGATTCTCCGCATAACACTATGGCACTGTTAAATCCCTCCGACTTGAGTTCAGCAGAATAAAGCACACAGTGAGCTCCAAGGAATCTACTTTTGAGACTTGCAGGCTCTGAGAACTTTGCCTGGGAGAAATTTTCAGGCAGAGAAAAACATAGTCTGTGTACGTCCTGGCAGGGTGTGTGAGACCCATGCCAACTTCCCTCCATTCTCTGACCCCAAAGAGCGGCTCTACAATGCTTCCATAATGACCTCCAGACCAAGAAGAAGGCTCTCTTTCAGTCAGTCATTCAATCAACAAACAGTTTTTGAGTGCTTTCCCATCAGTGCCAGGCCTTCTGCTAGACTCTGGGGCAACAAAAATGAAGAAGCCTTCATTGCTCACCATTCACCTCTTGCCTTATAAGCAACATGTTTTGTAGCATCTTTACCCCTTCAGGCTTTCCTTGCTGTTCATTTTATTCTGCAGAGAGAAGCCAGGGCTAATGGCTTTGAATCCAGCCCTGGTTGTTGGGTCTCTGATTGGGCAACAAGGGGCTCCTCTGGAGAGGGCAGTGCTCAGAACATCAAATGGGCTCTCAGACACGTGGCCCAGGTATCACAAACCTCCAGAGGAGATGCAAGCCTGATTCTTTTTTTTTTTTTTTTTTTGTCCACAGCCTTGAAGAGTCAGGAGAAAAATCATGCGATTAGCATTGTGTTGGAACAGCATTCTCACCTCAGGTTTTGTCAGAGCAGACACTCTGGGTCTGGAAGGTCTTTCTGGGAAGTCCAGCTTAGGCTGTCACCTTTTGGTGGGGGCAGTTTTTTAAAATTAATTAATTTATTTTAATTGGAGGTTAATTACTTTACAATATTGTAGTGGTTTTGCCATACATTGCCATGAATCAGCCATGGGTGTACATGTGTTCCCCATCCTGAACCCCCCTCCCACCTCCCTTCCCATCCCATCCCTCAGGGTCATCCCAGTGCACCAGCCCTGAGCACCCTGTCTCATGCATCAAACCTGGACAGGCGATCTGTTTCACATATGATAATATACATGTATCAATGCTATTCTCTCAAATCAACCCACCCTCGCCTTCTCCCACAGAGCCCAAAAGTTTGTTCTTTACATCTGTGTCTCTTTTGCTGTCTCGCATATAGGGTCATCATTACCATCTTTCTAAATTCCATATATATGGGTTAATATACTGTATTGGTATTTTTCTTTCTGACTTACTTCGCTCTGTATAACAGGCTCCAGTTTCATCCACTTCATTAGAACTGATTCAAATGCATTCTTTTTAATAGCTGAGTAATACTCCATTGTGTATATGTACCACAGCTTTCTTATCCATTCATCTGCCAATGGACATCTAGGTTGTTTCCACGTCCTGGCTACTGTAAACAGTGCTGTGATGAACCCTGGGGTACACGTGTCTCTTTCAATTCTGGTTTCTTTGTGTGTACGCCCAGCAGTGGGATTGCTGGGTCATATGGCAGTTCTATTTCCAGTTTTTTAGGGAAACTGCACTGTTTTCCATAGTGGCTATACTAGTTTGCATTCGGTGGGGGCAGTTAAAGGGCTGTCTTATTGGTCCCCAGTACATAGCCATGTGCACCCTTGGTGGGGAAACTCTAGTTAGTTAACTAGAACATAGAAGCAGAATGATTTTCTGGATTTTGGAATTTGCCAATTTAAACATTTTATTTATTTATTTATTTTTGGCTGTGCTGGGTCTTCATTGCTACAAGGACATTTCTTTTGTTGTGGCGAGCGGGGGTCACTCTCTACCTGTGGTGTGCGGGCTTCTCCTTGCAGTGGCTTCTCTTGTTGTGGAGCACAGGCTCTAGGCTTCAGTAGTTGCAGCACGTGGGCTCAGTAGTGGCGGCTCCCAGGCTCTACTAGAGCACAGGCTCAGTAGTTGTGGTGCACGGGCTTAGCTACTCCATGGCATGTGGGATCTTCCCAGACCAGGATCGAACCCGTGTCACTGGCATTGGCAGGCGAATTCTTTACCACTGAGCCACTAGGGAAACCCGAAATTTGCCAATTTAGTAAAAGTTAATTTTCAACTCCTTTCTTATTTAGCTTCTTGGTGTGGAAAACCTTTCTGACATGTATGAGCCCACTTCCTAGATTGTCAGTAGAGTTTAATAGGCAACTCAATAAAATCTCTCCATTGACTGGGTGTCTTACAGGGATTTGCAATCAGTGAATCCCAAACTGGGGTCCCTGAACCCATAATAGCCTGAGAGAGAATCAATGAATTACGCTGGTATTTCATAAGGTCTAGTGAAACATACCAGCAGGTGGTTGCAGAGGTTAACTACAAACAAGAGTGTTTTTGGCTTTGGCCAGAATTAAATGACCTTGGTGTGACTAGCTTGGGCTGATCTGAAGTTCTGGCCCAATTTTATATGTATCTGATACATTATTCAATGAAAAATTATTACTTAAAATATATCCCATTTAAGTCGATAATTTCATAATATTTTTTATTTTATTTATTTATTTGACTGAGCTGGGTGGGTCTTAGTTGCAGCATGCAGGATATTTAGTTGCAGCATGAGGACTCTTAGTTGTGGCATGTAGGATCTAGTTCCCTGACCAGAACTCAAACTCAGGCTCCCTGCATTGGGAGCATGCAGTCTTAGCCACTGGACCACCAGGAGATAAATATTTTGAATACAGAGGGTTAAGAATACAGACTCTGAAACCAGACTGCCTGGATTCAGATCCCAACTTCAAAACTTAGTAGCTGGGAGTAGATAAACAAATTGTGGTGCATCCATACGATGGAATATTATTCAGTCATGAAAAGGAATGAGGATACATGTTTCAGTGCAGAGGAACCTCAATAACATGATACTGAAATGAAAGAAGACAGAAACAAAAAGCCACATATTACATGGTTTCACATAAATGAAATATTCTGAATAGGGAAATCTGTTGAAACAGAAAGCAGATGGGAAGTAACCAGAGTCTCGGGGCAGGTCAAAAGAGGAGCAATTGTTTAACACGTATGGAGTTTCATTTTGGGGTGATGAAAATGTTTTGGAACTAGGCAGAGGAGGTAGTTGCACAGTACTGTGACTGTAATAAATGCCAGGCAATTGCATACTGTATTATTTTTCAGTGTTGAATTTATTGTTAATGCCAACATTGACAAATATTTTCTAGATTTTTAATTTTTTAATATGGAATGTTTTTATAGAACATTCATTTATTCTTTTTTTTACTGAAGTATAGGTAATTTACAGTATTTTGATAGTTTCAAGTGTACACCAAGTATATTGGTTATGCACACACATATATACATATTCTTTTGAAGATTCTTTTCCATTATCGATTTTTACAAGATATTAAGTAGTTTCCTGTGCTGTACAGTAGGTCCTTGCTGTTTACCTATTTTACATTTGGTAGTGTGTATATGTTAATCCCTAATTACTAATTTATTCCCCCCTCTGCACTGCATTGCACACATTAGTTAATTCAGGGACTTCCCAGGTGGTCCAGTGGTTAAGACTCTGGGCATCCACTGCAGAGATCCCGCATGCCATGCAGTGTGGCCAAAAAGTAAAATAAAATAAAGTTGTTAGTTTATGTTATGTAAATTTGACCTCCATTTAAAAAACTTACTAGGACTTCACCAGTGGTCCAGTGGTTAAGATTCTGCCTTCCAATGCAGAGGTCATGGGTTTGATCCCTAGTCAAGGAACTAAGGTATCACATGGCATGGGGGGTGGTCAAAAAAAAAGTTACTAACTGGGCAACTTTGAGCAAGTCACTGAACCTTTATGCACTTCAATTTTTTCATCTGTAAAAGGAGAAAATGATAATATTTACCTTAAGAAGTTATACTGAGGGGAACACGTGTACACCCATGGAGGATTCATGTTGATGTATGGCAAAACCAATACAATATTGTAAAGTAATTAGCCTCCAATTAAATAAATTTATATTAAAAAAATTAAAAAGCAAACTAAAAAAAATAAGTTATACTGAGTTACTATTTGTAAAATCCTTGCAACAATGTATAGCACACACTAATTTACATGTGTTTAAAATGGGGCCTGTGAGGGGAAAATTCATAAAACTTTTGGCAGTGAAAATCTGGGGGGCCCCTGGGTGAAAACGCAAAGAGTCGGACACGACTGAGCGACTGAACTGACTGACTGGGTGAAAATGAAAATGGAAAGAGTGCTCAATGTCTTTCAAGGGGTCATCTAGGAATCCTCTGGTTCCAACTTCCCGGTAGCAACTATTGGAAATTCAGAGTATGAGGCTCCACCTCAGAGCTATCCAATTAGAGCCCAGGTGGGTGGGTGCCTTGGAATCTGAATTTTGACAGCACTGCCCACAAGACTTGTGTATATTCAATTTGAGAAATTTTGGTGTTGGTATTTTTAAATATATATATATATATTTATTTGGTGGCACTGGGTCTTAGTTTTGACATGCGGGATTTTTTTTTTTTTTAGTTGTGGCACCTGTGATCTTTTATTTATTTATTTTTAGAGACATATTTAGGAACTGTATTTGGCATTTCTTTTTAAAATTTATTTATTTTAATTGGAGGATAATTACAATATTGTGATGGCTTCTGCCATACATCAACATGAATGGGCCATAGGCATACATGTGACCCCTCCCTCCTGAAACCCCTCCTACCTCCCTCCCCACTCTAGGTTGTCATGGAGCACCCACTTTGGGTTCCTCTAGTTATACAGCAAACTCCCACTGGCTATTTATTTTACACATACATGGTATTATGTACATGCTTCAATACTATTCTCTCAAATCATCCCACCCTTTCCTTCTCGTCCTGTGTCCAAAAGGCTGTTCTTTATGTCAGCCTTTTAGATGCAGCATGTGAAGTCGTGGCACATGGGATCTAGTTCCCTGACCAGAGATCGAACCCAAGCCTGCTGCATTGGGAGCATGGAGTCTTAGCCACTGGACCACCAGGACCACTGGAGGAGTCCCCGTATGAGCATTTAAACTGAGTATGTACTGAAGAGAGAACACTGGCTTTCTAGCTTTAAAAAAAAAAAAATCTAAATCCCAGGTCTCAACTTGTCTTTTTTATCTTGTGACTGCCTTCCCAAAATGGACAATTCTTCCTCTGGAGCCCCTTGAAGTTTAATGAGCAAGAACAGACACACAAGAATACATATAAACACACAGTCCCGAAATAAGCATGGTATCTTTACCAAGTTATCTATAGTAACAAAACCATGTGCTTACCCTAGTTTGTTAATGTCGGAAGTGCTATGCTGGGCTGTGCAGAGGACATAGTAACACATGGCCCTTGCCCTCCAGATATTTGCAAATTCTAAGAGAGAAGATGGCTACCGAAAATGTTGGGGTATCCTGGGGGTGGATGATTTGAGAAGTGTGGTGTTCAGGGGGGTAGGTTGGAGGGGGTGGGAAATGATAGAGTGTGGGTGAGACTTGAAGGGTCCCATGCCCCCACTGAACACCTACGGTCAAACAATCCCAAAGTATTCCTGGAGTGCTACCTCCTTGAGTGCTGCTGGGCATTGTGAGGGATGCACCTTCTATGCCTATGACAAGGTGCCTGCCCTCAGATGGAGAGGTAGAACTAAGGCACAGAACACAGGAAAGAACTAACTGCAAAGCAGGGCTTACCTATGGGGTCAAGAGTTCAAAGGCAAAAGCATTCAGAGAAAGCTTCATGGAAACGGGGCTTGAAGGATTTGGCCAGGTGAAGGGTGTCCTGTAGGCACACAGACAGGGGTGAGAATAGCATGTGTAGCTTCAGTAGGGCACGTCCATCTTGGGTCAGCATCCCCAAGCCAACACAGAATCGCCACTACAACCAGAGGAATGCACTGCTCCAGGAACTGGAATCTGGGGAGTTCCCACCGAATGTCAGCCACTGGGCTGAGAACTGTTCCTGCACCTCTTTGGAGGAAGAGGTAATAGTTTGACTGACTGAAAAGTCTAGCTAAATTGTATTCCATTCTCCTCTTCAAAAATACACCTCTCTTTTTCTCTGTGTTCAGGTTGTGGCTTTTATTTCCAGGCTTGAATTCAGCAGGTGCTCCCAAGTTCTGAACTCTTTAAAAACTCCTCACGTTAAACACAAAAGCCAGAAAACTATTACGGGATGTCTACTGGACGTCAGGCACTTTATGAAGTACTTAACACACAAGAACTCATTTGACCCTTGGAACATTTTCAGGAGATATTTATTAGGTCCCATTTTATACATGAGGAAACTGAGGCTCAGAAGGAAGTGGAGTGTCCAAAGTAATATCACTAGGAAGTGGCAGAGCCAGGATTCAAACCACATCTGTCTAACTTCAGAGACTGTATGAAACCACTAAATGGGAAGAGAAAGACTAAAAAGGACCAAGATTTAAAACTGAGTCTTTAATTTTTTTTTTCCTTTCTTTGGCTGAACGGCATGCAGGATGTTAGTTCCTAGACCAGGGATCGGACCCATGCCCCCCATAGTGGAAGCTTGTAACTCTACCAGTGGACCACCAGAGAATTCTGCTAAAACTGAGTCTTTAATAACTGGCTAGAAAGAAAACTAACTCTGGGCCTCAGTTTCTCCACTATAAAATAAAGAGGTTGGATTAGATCATCCATTCATTCATTCACTTAACAAACACTTGTTGAGGGCCAACTCCATGCAAGGGTGGACAACGCTGGTAAGGGAGGACGGAGGCTGTGATACACAGATGAGAAATACTGGGTTCCTTCATCCAAGGAAGGGAAAATCTGGTTGGAAAGATAGATAGGCAGAGCATAGAAGTGCTAAGTAAAGGGACCAATTCAGTACTGTGGGGTCAGGGAGTGGGGGATAAGAGGTGGCAGGAAAGAGCAGGCTTGAGTAATGGTTGAGTGCCATTTCAACAAGCTGAGAAGGGCATAGATAAAGCTGAGGGAACAGTCAAGCAAGCGCTCATCTTGTCCAAGGAATGCCAAGAGGGTCAGTTTGGTGAGAACAGAAGCCCTGTAGGGACACGGAAGGAAAGAAGGCTGGAATCAAATCGGGGTGGGCCCTGAAAGTTAGGTGAAGACTCATGGACTTGATTTTGTTGGCAGCCTGCAGTCACAGCCAGTTTTTCAGGAGGTCAGTTGATTTCTTAGAGTTCCTTCTACCTCTAACACTGTCTGTTTGATTAAGAACCTTGTTAAGTGCCTAGGAGTCTTCAGGAAGGGAGGAGGCTTGACCTGGAGAGGGCTCTGGGGTGATTTTAGCCCCCTTCCTCATTTCCCCCCCTGCAGCTATAAAATCCAGAAAGGTTGTTAGTTGTTTACAGAGTTAAGTTTAACCAGACACATTGTCTCCCCATCTAGACCCCGGGCTCTGAGAGGGCAGAGACCAGGCCTTCCTCAGCTGCAGTGAGCTGTTGGAACGCATCTCCAGCAGCATCCTGCAGCAATAAGGTGCATTTGAAATTTATACGAATACTGGCAATGAATTGCCCTCTGTGGCCCTACCTAGGAGATGAAGTGAAACACTGGAGAGCACATAGTGTGTATAACTCACAGTCAGTCTAGTACCAGCCCCATTCTTTCCCCATATTTGCAAGTCTCTTTCTGAACCCTGATCTCCTCTGGTCTACCTTCAAGTAGGGTGACTTAGCATAAGTCCTGTGACAGGCTTGAGACCCTGGATTCCAAACCTGACTTCACCTTCAACTGACTTCACCTTCAACTGCAGGGACTGAAGAGATGACCAGAAGCTGCAAATCTGCTTCATTCTGACACTCTAAGATCTAAACCATTGGGATTTTATTGTTGTTGTTGTCAGAGGACTGGGCTGTTTTACCAGAGAGACAAGGCCTGTGATTGCAGAACAAAGCAGAGAATTGAAGCAATTATCCTATGAATTTAGCCAGAGGTTTGGTTTGGGGCCTAAATTACCCTGGGACACCAACCCCCAATGCCTTGTTTTGTCTGGTCAGTTCACGAAGACAGGGCTCAGGCCAGTGTCACCCCTAAATCTCTGTGCCACATCTAAGGGGGCTGGTGGTGCCAACGATAATAATAATAACTCTTGTATGAGCCTAGTAGTTGACAGTGTACAAAATTCTTTCCCATCATTATTTCATTTGATGCTCAGGTGTGTCCCTGTGAGGGAGGTATGACAGGTGCATTGATTTCTATATTTTAGAGCATGGGGAAGACCCAAAACACATTACCTGGCACAAGGCTGGGACTGCTTAAATGCTAGGGCTTGCCTGAGGTCCCACTGCTAGCTATCAACAAGACAGAACTGGGATGGGATTCTTAGAACTCTCCAAACAATCCTCTTTCCATTACAACAAGCTGCCTCTCTGAGTCCAGCTGTTATTGATGGGAGAAACAACTAGAAAAACAAATCTGCCTGAAAGGGAATATTTTTGACATGAAATGGAGGCCCCATACCATATTAAAAGGAGCTCCATATGTGGAAACAGGATTACTGAGGTTGAATCCTGGTTCGGGAACTCACTAGCCATGTGACCTTCAGCTAGCCATTCATAGCTGCTCCTGGCCTCAGTTTCCTCAATTACAAAATTAAGAGCTGTAGTGAGAAACAAATGAAATAACACAACTTAAAGGGCTTTGTAAACACTCCGATGTTGTACAAAGCTAAGGTATTACGATGATGATATTGTGGTTCTGGCCTCAAATAAAACAATCATTTAAATCTACATTCTTTACAAGGTTTCCCACAGCTCTCCCTACCCTGCTCCTTGGTTTCCCATCATCTCCTGTAGGGCAGGAAGTGTGGCCCTCAACAGGAAAGGGCTCAGAAAAGCTAGAGCTTCAGCCAGGAAATAACCATCTTGCCCCAACCTTCATTTCACCAGATAAATGATGCAGCCAAATGGTGAGACACAAACGAGCAGGAATGGAGATGTCCAAAATCCATCTCAGCCTCAAACCAAGGAGCAAAGTAGCCCTACGGGCCTTAAGAGACGTGGAGATGCAGTAATTACCAGGTTAATTAAAATCACTGAAGACGGCCAATGTGAATCAAAGCAGAATTGGTGGGGTCTGCGTTATCAGGCCTGATAGAGGCAATTTCCCCCCTTTAAGAATGCATTCTGAGTTCATATATTGATTAGCTTAAACAAATCATTTCCAAATCTTCACTTTCCCTTGGTGCAACTAAGGCCAAGCACTTTTTAATGTACGTGCATGGGGTGCATGGCAGGATGGGAGCGGTCAAGTAAAGCAGCTAGTGAAGAGGCTCCCCAAGCAAAGTAAAATGGCAAGCAGTCTGTCCTCACTGCTGGCAATAGATTTTGAGGTTGGTGAGGACAAGCAAGAGGGGTCGCAGAACGCCAGGCCTCAAAAGCAAAACCACTGCAGCCTTCATGGCTTGCCTTCCTCCATAGTACTCACGCGCATCCTTCAAACCAGGTGAGGCAGACATACCAGGCAAGTCACAACTGCCATCTCTAAAGTCCTTCCAAAGGAGAGAAGACACCCTATAGCTTAGGGATGGAACCTCTGGGCCTAGGACAAAGGCGGGGGTGGGGGCGGGCGGGGAGAAAGAGGAGGAAGACATTAATCCTGCTGGGCTTCCTTTTAGTCCAAATCACCCTCTGGCTTCCTTAGTATAGATAAATATATAATAAATAATATCAATATATCTGCACATAAAGATTTTTTTCAAATTCCTGCCATTCATTTCACATTCCGTTGACAATAATGCCCTGAACCCTCCAGGAACTGCTGGGCACCTCCCCTAATACCCTCTAGGTTGAGGCCATGCCTTTGAAGTCCCCACCAGGGACTCAGGGCTGGAACTGCTAAGAAACACCCAAAGACTGAAAGCAAGAAGGCCGGCAGCTTGAGATCCATCGCAAGCTGCTCTCCTCCTCAGAGTTAATGTAAAGTCATCAGAGTTCCAGTGTGGACCGCAGTCTTCTCAGTCCTTCAGTCCCAGGGATAGCCTGGGATGTAAACACGTAGGAGGATTTATTCCTTTAGCTAGGAAAGGAGTCGTTAGGGTAAAGGGTAAGGGTCAAGGGGTTCAGTTTGGTGTCTGAGGAGCCCAGAGAATCCGGCAGAAGCTGAATCCTCTTCGACCCAGGTTTTTGGCCCGAGTCGTGCAGGCTTCCCCCTTTACAGACCTTTCGCCCCCTCCTCCTTCCTCCCTCGGGCCTCTCACTCTCGCTCTCGCCCCCCCCCCCCCAACATGTCTCCACGCCCAGGCCGGGGGCTGCCCTTTGAGGTCTGCCTAGGGAGGTTTGCAGCCGGGGCGGTTGCCACGAAGGGTGGGACGCCCCGGAGACGCGAAGCGAGGCAGCGAGCCCCGGCATTTTCCCTTCCCCAGCACCTGTCCCACTTCGGCGCCGGGGCTGGGGCTGCACCCGCGGGCGGCCTCGGTGCCCAAGCGTCGGAGCCACGCACCGAGGTCGCCCGGGTTAGGGAAGTGGGGGACCGGGGGAGGGGCGGGGCGTCCGGCCGGGGCGCCCCCCACCCCGCGCACGCAAGACCCTAACCACCACCCGCTTACACAGAGGCTAAACCGAGAGAGAGAGAGTCACACAGAAAGCTCGAGCGAAAACGCTTGCTCTCCGACCCCGAGCGGCGTTGCTCGCCCCCCCCTCCTTCCTGGAGCCAAGGGCTGGCCGGGGAAGGTGGCTCCGTTCTTCCCCCGTGGCCAGTGCGGGGTCTGCGGCTGCCTGGCGAGGTTCCGGCTTCCCCGGGGCTGGCAGGGGGAGCCCCGAGAACTGCAGGCCCGCCCCCCCTTCCTCCTCCTCCTTCCCCTCCTCCCCCACGTGTCCTCCCAGAGCCCAGCGGCCTGATCCCAGCACCCCCCGCCACCTCCCTCCTCCTCGCGCTTCGCCCGCTTCCCCGGCAGCGTGGAGAAGAGCAAAGTTGCGACAGCCGGCGAGGGGCTCTGCCCAGGTGAAGGGGGCGCCGTGGGAGGGGGGGGGACGGCGCGGCCCTGCGGCGGGGGCGGAGGGGAGATAAAGAAACTTGCTTTCCGCCGCCCCCACCCCGCGCGGGTTCGGATCTTGCGTGGACCCAGCCCTCGTGGCGAGACGCGGCAACGCCGCCGGGACCGAGGCCGGCACCGGGACCGGGACCCGGACCGCGCGCCCGAGTCGGCTCGGCGGGCGCAGGCAGCGGGCCAGGCCGGCACCCAGGCAAGGGCGGGGTGGGTGGCCGTACACCGGACCGAACCGGGGACTCCAGTGGCCTGGGCGCGGGCCGAACCCGGACCGGGCCGAGTTGGGTGGCGAAGTAGGACGTGGATTCGGGGGCGGGGCGCGGCGGGAGGGGGAAACCAGGCCCGGCCGGACTGGCCTGGGCGTGGGGGCGGGGGGCGAGTTCGGGGCACTTGCTGGGCTCGGGACCGAGCGGTAGGGCGGGGCGGTGCTAGGGGCTGGGCCCGACTCGCGGGGAGAGGGCGAGGGGAGGGGGCCTGGGGGTGGAGTAGGGGCGTGGAGTTGGAAGCGGGGTCTGGCCTCGGCCGGGGGCGAAGGTAGATCGGCGGGGCCGCCAGCAAAGGGAGGGAGGCCCGTGGTAGCGCGGCGGCGGCGAAGGCCAGCTTCCGCGGAGTTTGTGCCCGGGCTTCCCGGGCTCCGGCCGCCTCACGCGCACAAATGGGGCTAGGGGATTGACTGGTAAGCAACTACGAGTGTTAGACGGTGTTCGGCGGCGATTCCGGGAAAAGCGCGGAGAGACACTGTCTGCAATTATGCCGTACCCCCCCCAACCTCTTTAGCATCTGGATTCTGCTCTCAGGGGGCCGCGGACCCTCCCCGCCACAACCTTTTTACTCTCCAGCACTCCCACCGCCTCCCCCGCCTTACTCGGCCATCTGACTCTTCTAGGGGTGTGTGTTTGGGGGTGGACGACGGCGGGGGGTGGGTATACTTTTCCTCTCGTGGCGGCAGCCTAGTTCCTATCTTTATTCCTACATGTAGCGTCACTTCGAGTCGCATGGACATTGGGGTTTAGCTAATTTACCCCAACTAACGCCCCCCCTCCCCAAGCGATTTGATGGCTTTTAAGGAAGAGGACGAATCTCTGGATTTCCACGCGTGGGATGAGGTTTGAGGATTGGGATTCACCCCTAGCTCACTTCCACTACCAATCCCTCTTTCCTTGTGAGCCATTTCCACGGGCATCCGAACTCGAGGGGAGGAACGGCAGTATTAATGTGCTTCTCTGTCTCTACACAGGGTCGGCGTGGCCAAGGACGGCTCGTCTCGGAGGAAAAGTAGCCACCAGTCCAACTCGGGTCGCCCCCACTATTACTTAGGTGAGGGGGGGCAACGCTAAAGAAGGGGATACTGGTGGGTAAGGGCCCAATATAAGGGAGGGGGCTGGGTAGTCGCCCCCGAGGGACTCCCTTTCTTGGCGGGGAGGGAGACGCGAGCCCCGGCTTCAAGGGAGGGGTTCCGGGGAGGGAGATGAGGGGTGGCGACGAGGGGGGCGGGAAGAAGGGGGGAGTCACGCCCTGCCAGCAAGGGGAGCCTCCCTCAGGCCCCTGGGAGAAGGGGACTGAATGCGTCTGCTCCGTGCTGCTGGGCAGGGGAGATCGGGGGTCTCCGGATTTGCACATTGGATCCAGCACCGGTGGCCTGAGAAAGTCAGGTCGGGGCATAAGGTGGAGAGCGTTGGAAGAAAGAGAGAAACCCCTGACCGTGGTGCACTGATCTTTTCCCTTCCTCAACCTCCCCCTTGGTGGAGCGTACGGTGGGGGGGCGTGGGGCTCCTGCAGCCCCTCGAATTGAGCACCTTCGCCTCTCCTGGGAGTCTAGCTTTTTGCCCGGCTTGCTGCAGCTACCGCTGCCTCCCTCTCCGGAATCCGCTCGGTCCTCGCAGCGATCCCCTCCTCCTCCCCTCCCCTCCCAGTGTCACCGGGGCTGCTTGGCTCTGCCCCCTTCGCCGCCGCTTGCTCCCTGCTTTCGTCCCTCCCTCTCTTGCTTGCTCCCTCCCTTCGCCTCCTCCTCCCTATTCCTCCCCCCGGGCAGGCGGCATTCTGGGAGTTGTAGTCCCGCAGAGTGAGGGCCGGCGCCACCCGCGAACCCGGCCGGACTCCACTTCCCGTCGAGCCCTGCGACCGGCACCCACTCCACCAGGCTTCGCTCGCACACACAGACACACACACACACCGCTCTCCCCCTCACTCTTTCGCTCGCCGCGGCTGCTGCCAGTGTGTGGCTCTGTCTCTCCTCCGCTTTGCTGAGCCCTCCCTTCTTCCTCTCAGTTCCTAGAGTCCGACCGCCGCCGCCGCCGCCGAGAGAGAGGAGAAGGAGGTCGGTGGCAATAAGGGGCGGAGGGGGCATCAGATCGGGGCAGTATTAGGCGGGTGGTGGCTCTGAAGGGGTTAGAGGGAGTCCGGGTGGCGGCCTGAGCCTTCCCGCGGAGCCGAGTCGGGAACAGGTGCGTCTTTTTTTTCTCTCCCCCAACCCTTCCACCCCTTTTGACTCCCCAGCTTTCTCATATCCCCCACCCGCTCTTTTCTACCTCACGCTTTTCCCCAACCCTGTCCCTTCTTCGCCCCGCGGCCGCTCTGCTTGCCCCCCGGGGGCGCCGTCCTCTTCGTGTCCCCGGACGTAGCGCTCCCTGGAGCTCAATCTGCCTTCGCCCCTCCCTTTGGGACAGCTCCCCTCCACTTCCCACCTTCGTACCCCATCCGTGCCCTACCCTACCCCCTCCTCACCCCTTCTTCCCTTAGCCAGGTGAGACTTGTTCACCACGATCCGAGAGTCTTCTTCCCGGCTGGGCGGGGGTCTCCATGGAAACGGGGGTCGGGTTGATCCTGGGGGGGAAACCGTTGGAATTACCCCACTCCTCTGAAAGGGAGGTGGAGGCATCGGTCTTGTTAACTACCTGGCCCCAACCCCCTGCTCCGAGGATCCGACGATCCGAAGGGAGGCTGACCAGCAGGGCAGGGCGAGAAAGGGCTTTTTTTTTTTTTTTTGAGGGGGGGGCTGTCCGTGATGAAGTCCTGAAGAGACCAGGAGAAAATACCCTCCAACCTCAGAGGGGAGGTGCGACGGGTGCTCTGAAGGGCTGCTTTCTCCCTGGTGTCGGGGTGCAGGAACCGTAGGGTAAGGGGTACCCCTAGGTGGCGGCGGGGCCTGGGTTCGGGAGTGGGAGTGCTGTGATGGGGGCAGGGGCAATTATCTGAGTCCCTGGAAAAAAGGCGGGGGATGACTTCGGAGCGCCCTGGCTCCGCTGCCCTCGCTCTAGGGGCGGGGGCCGCCGGGCCAGGCGCGGCGGGGAGGGGGCTTAAATTGAAGGAGGATGAGATGGGGGTAATTCATACTGGCCCCGGCAAGCCAAGGGGGAGATCCCGGCGTGCAAGCTCTCCACCCGCTTCGCGCCAGGCCTGAAGACCAGGGGTCTGAGAGCAAAGCCGAGGGCTGCAAGGAGGGAGGCTCCGGTTACGGGGCCGGGTTTCGGGATCAGGGGCAATCCCTCAGCCCTTGGGGAAGGAGGGAGAGGGATGGCCACGAACCCCAGGGCTCCCCCACCCCGGGTCCTGAGGGGCGTGAGGAACGGACAGCAGGCCCGGCTGAGCTGGATTCGAACGGATCGCGGCTGGGGAGTGCGGGGGGGCTTAGTGGTGGGCTTCGGGGGGAGCAGTCCCGCGGCGGGGCGGGCGGGCGGGGCGTGGGGCTCCGGCGGGCGGCGGGGCGGGGCCGGGGCGGCGCTGCTGCCGCCGCCGCCGCTGCCGCCGCCGCTGCTGCTCCTGCTGGGGCCGCCGCCGCCGTTGCCGCCGCCGCCACCGCTTCTGGGCGGGGAACGGAGGCCAAAGGGAGTCCCGTGCCGGGGCAGAGGGCGCCGGCGGCGCGCGGTGGGGAGGGGGCCGGCCTGGGGGCGGGGGCAGGCGGGGGGTGGAGTCCCCGACGGGGGGCGGTACGAGCCCGGACGAAGACGACGGAGAGCCCCGGGGGCCGGGTGCATGGAGGACGAGGTGCTGGGAGAAGGAAGCGGGGGGTGGGTCCCGCGACGGGCCTCGTGGGCTTGGCTCGTCGAGGTTCTGCTTCGGGACAGAGCCCTGCGGGGGTGCCCAGGGGCCCGGAGAGGGACCAGGAGGTGAACTGGACGATGGAGGGGGCCCTGCTCGCCGGGGTCCCGCCGAGAGGAAGCCTGGGCCAGAGGGACGTCCGGGGCAAGGCTGGGAGGAGCCGGCCGCACCTCAGCTGGGGATTTCGAGTTATGGAGGTGGGGGAGATCGTTGTAGGGAAAGACGTGGTCAAGGGAAAGGCACGAGGCAAGCAGACTGCAAACCCCGGAGGCCGGTGTAGGGGGTGGGGGCTTCTGTTCCACCCTCCCACCCCACCCGCGGTGGAAGCACTGTTTTTGTTTTATTGTTTTGAAAATTTTAGACGTTGTCTGAATGAAGCTGTTGATGCGGTGATACTTACTCATTCTTGGTGTCTCCTGGAGTAGACAGTAAGGACAAGCGTATCTTGGTGAGGATGAGGCTAGTCCAGGAGTCTAACCCAGTTTAGGGGCTCTTTATGCTAGCGTGGGAAGGGAGCCTGGTAACTTCTGCGACAGCCGAATGAATTCTCTCCAGGCGGTTGGGCACAGAGGTGGAGTACAACTGCAAAAATGTTTGGTGACACTTCTTGGGTGCATTGGTAGGTTTGTGCTACCCTGGTTAGCCCGTGGGTCTTTCAGCTTAGAAGGCTATTTCTCAAAGTCACTCCGCTGAAACGTATTTCAGGGGAAATGAATGCAGGATGCGTTTGGGGTTGGGAGTGGATTAGGTTGATGATAAAATTACAGCATTGCAAAGGACTTAAAAGGCCACTTAATTTTCTGTTTACCTGTCCTGTCCTTGAATGTTGGGAGAGGGGAAGCTTTATTTTGGGAGACACGGTAGGCAGCACAATGGAGCAGAGTTTAGGGGTACTTAAATTGGATGGTGATGTCACCATGTAGTACTGAAGAGGACAGTTATGTAGGAAAGAAATTTGGAGGATTCCATTGGGGATTAAATGGGGGTAACCTAATCCTAAAAATCATCCAGGGACTCCAAATAGAAGCAAAATGTAGAGTGAGGAACCTGTTAAATATTGATGGAGCAGCAAAGTTAGTAGGAAAGACTGGGGGAGCTAGGAGAAGCAGGAGGCTTGGTTATGGAAGTTAAGAGAATCTGAAGGCTGATGGAGTTGAGGAGGGACATGGCCCTCTTGACTGAGCTATGTGGACATTGCTAGGCAGACTCATCTTTTGACACAGCAAGTGAGACAGCTGCCCTGGGGGTGGATGTAAGGAACAAGAGGCACAGGCCATGGGGCACAGAGCCTTACTCACACTGGCATCATTAATAAGAGGGCTGACCCTATCGCTAGATTTGCAGCAAAGGTAGGTAGGTTTTTTTATGTTCTGGCCCTGAGAAGTCGCTGATGGAGGAAGTGGGGTGGACTCTGATGTCTGGGTTAAGGAGGGCTCATTCTTTAGGTCACAAGGAGGAGATGGCAGATTGTCAGGCCAGGGCAGAGGAAAGCTGAGTCCCTGTCAAGCCCCGCAGTTGGAATCTGGATTGGGCAGAGTGGAAGGCAGTTCCACAGGAAATGGTGGCTGTACCAAGGGCACTTGTAGATTTGGCTGTATTGATTTACCAGGCGAGGATAGGGAGGGAAGGAGGATGCCTTTCTTTCTCAGGAGTGTAAACTTTCTTGGGAAGCAAAAGGGGTTCCTCCAGACATCTCTTTGCCTTATTCGTGCTATAGTTCACTACATGGGAGTTGGGGGGAAGATTCTCAACATGATGAATCTGGATTATGGGTTTTAGAGAGCGTATTCTTTTAGAGGAACAGAATTATAGGAGGAAAGGATTTGAATATTAGAAAGAAGGAAGGCAAGAAGAGAAGTCAGAAGTGGGTTGGATAGGCAGTGAAGAGGGAAGAGATGTGGTTATCACTGGTCCCATTTTAGGGCCAACTAGGAAAAAGTGGAACCTTAAAATCTCCAGGATAATGTTTCCAAAGTAAAGTTTGAAGACCCTTTAAGACTCTTAACTTTCATGCTAGAATAAGTAAGATTTGGGTGAGAGAGAAGGATATTGTTGTCATTCAGTTGCTAAGTCATGTCTGACTCTTTGAGACCCCATGAGAGAAGGATGATCTTGAGTAAAAGTAGGGCTAGGGAGAAAAACTGATATATGGGAAGAAACAGAAATATATTTACACATAAGGAAATAGGAAGTTTAGAGATACTATACAGACTGAAAAATGCCGAATAGAGAAAGAGGGTGGGATAATGAGCCAGAGGAGGAAGGTGTTTATTCAGATATCGTCTGGAGTTGATGTGAGGAACATAAAAACTTGCTTTGATGGCCGCTGCCCTGGGAGGGCCCAGGAAGCAGAGGTTAGCTGGGATCCAGGGCTTACAAGTCTGGGCATTAATTATAAAATCTCAACTAAGGTAAGTATACAGAATGGGGGTAGGAATTCACCATTGTTAGTAGAATGGCCTTGAAAGAAGGAGAAAGAGGGAATACACCAGTTTTTCCAGTCTGCAAGTGGGCGGAATCCTAGATATAGGGAGGTGAATGATGGAAATTCCAGAATGAAACAGGATGAAGCACAGTGGCCTGAGAGCCTTGGGCCAGAATGGGAGGGCGGGGTGGGAGCAGGGAGAAGAGGCGTTAATTTGGGGTTGGACAGCTGGAGCGGTTCATTGCTTCTAGGCTGAGCTAAGTTTGAGATGGGCTAGAACGGCCTCAGATGGTAGAGAGCTGTTTTCCAACATCAACCAGCATTCCGGGATTGAGAGAAGAGAAGTTCATGGTTGAGTTTGGTGGGAAAGTGAACACTAGAGTGGAATGGAAAGAGTGCTGAGGAAAGTGGAAATTGTTGGGGTAAAATAGACAGTGAAAGGGAGAAGCCACTGATGACTACATTAAGGGCAGAAGGAAGACCCTACACCTTTGAGTTTTCAAAAGGAAAAGAAATTTCTTTTTAAAATATTTGTTTATTTATTTGTTTATTTGGCTGTGCCAGATTTTAGCTGGGGTTTTAACTGTGCCATGTGGGATTTTTAGTTGCAGAATATGAACTCTTAGTTGCAGCATCTTGTTACCTTACCAGGCATTGAACCTGGGCCCCCTGCATTCGGAGGGCAGAGTCTTAGCCACTGGACTACCAGGGAAGTCCAAGAGAGGAAATTTCTTAATGCTAATGTTCTAGTTGGATGTGAGTCTCTGCTTGCCAGAAGGTTTAGCGTCTGACTGGCCAAAGAGGGAGGTAATAAAAAGTAATCTACCTTTCGGCCAGTAGGATGCTGTTGCTGCTAAGTTGCTTCAGTCGTGTCCGACTCTGTGCGACCCTGTAGACGGCAGCCCACCAGGCTCCCCCGTCCCTGGGATTCTCCAGGCAAGAACACTGGAGTGGGTTGCCATTTCCTTCTCCAGTGCATGAAAGGGAAAATGAAAGTGAAGTCGCTCAGTCGTGTCTGACTCTTGTCGACCCATGGACTGCAGCCTACCAGGCTCCTCCATCCATGGGATTTTCCAGGCAAGGGTACTGGAGTGGGGCGCCATTGCAGTAGGATGCTATACAGTATTTTATGTAATCTCACATACAAACTAGGCTTTATTAATGCCAGTTTTTGAATGGTCATCCTTAAAATAACGTAGAACCTGTTCTCTTTCTAAATCATACGCTTTCCTACTGTTCATGACTTAAAAGCACTCTTTTATGATGAAAACTTTCTTTGGTGAACTGATGTTGAATTCTGGTCAAGAGTAAAATTTAACTTTGTTTCTATCCCCATAATTCAAATATGCTGTTCTGGTTCCCTCTTTTTTTTTTTTTTTAAAGCAGAAGCCACCCTTTCCCCATAAAACTTTAAAAAGTGGATCATTGTTTAAAAAGTGGCTGCAGGCTGCGTGTCAAGGTCATATTCTCCCTGGTCAATGAATTGTGATGAATTTGAAGAGAGATGGTTTATTGTTTGTAAAATAGGGTAATTTTCAGCTTATTCGTAAGAGTATGCATCAGGATACATCTTCATTTGGATTTTAAGAAGACTTTAGGCTAAGTATCCGTAAAAAATCGAGAGTACTGAGGGGCAGGCAAAGCTTTGTGTTTCAGGCTTCTTTGACTGTCTGCTAAGAAACAAAAATTGGTTACCTCATTGCTAACGTATGCCTAGAAATCTTAGTGTTAGTGCCATTTAAGGGTACAGTTAAGTTTTGTTATAATGCTGGTGTCCAGGGACAAGGAAAACAAGCAGGTTTTCATTTTTCCAAGTTCTCTCGAGAAGTGTTCTACACACGACCCTGAACCCAGCATGAGTGGACGCACCCTACACCTGACCTGAGAGGTGACTAGGTATCTTACCATGACGGAGGTTTACTCAGCAGGACTTGGTGGCACGACACACAAGTTAGTGTGGTTCGGTGGTTCTCAGACGTTAGCCTTCACCTGAAGGCCTTTGGAGACATACAGCCTTACGTTAGAGTCCTCATTCTTCTCTTTCCTAGTTGTGTGGAACTTTCTTGAGCCTCAGTTTTCTCATCTATAAAATGGAGATGATGATCCCAGTCTCACAGGGCTGTGAGGATTACACAAGATGATGTGTCTCTAGTGCCTGGTCCATAGCAAGTGCCCAATAATGGCATTTGGTATTACAGTATAATCTAGTAGTATAATCTCATATTATAGTGTAACTAGTTTTTCTTATTCAATTGTGTCCTATAACATTACCTTTTTTATTATGCTATGGTAAATGTGGTGGCAGAAAGAAAACTGTCATTAGCTCCTGAGTGCTCCTCTTATATCTTGATGCTCTGTGCTCTTTCTCCATATTCCTGTTGTATTAGGACATATTTAGCATTTACGACGTGGTAGGAAGAAATAGCTTGGCTCATTACTGCATTGTTGCATCCACCTTTGAGGTGGAAGTGGCAGCTTCTTTAACAGCTGTGCTGTAACATGGCTCAGTGTTTCAGGGCAGGAACTGAAGGGTGTATATCCAGTTGAAACTTCAGGGCACATTTTGGGCCATGGTTTAAAAATGACCCAAAAGTAGTTTACCAGGATGACATTTTAAAAATCCATTGCTTTCTGAAAAGGGCTGCCGTGTTTAATTATGACTCGTTGGGCTTTCCAGCTGTCTCTGACATCTGGAATTTCTACAAGAGCTGATAGATAGAGCCTGGGTCTGGGATGGCTCTATGACAAGGATGTTCATCAGCGATTGAATGGGAGAGATTAGCGTCTCAAATAGCTCAGGTATCCCCAAACCAAAGTTCTGGGCAGGGAAAATGATGAGCTATAAACTATAGTCCCTCTCTGCAGCCAAAGTGGATTTTGATGCCAACAATCAACTATGCCGATATAGGGAGAGTGTGATATCAGGACAATTTAAAATAGTAGATCAGTGAACAAATGAATGATTTCTGTTTGACTTTGGAAATGCATTATTCTCTGCCTGTCCCCCTCCCCAGCAGATTTACCTTCCTGTTTATATTCTGCTTAGGCAAATATTAAAATGAGTTGTTCCCTGAGCACACATGTACTATAAGTGGCAGAAGGCAGTCCATAAGTTGGCTGGGTTTAAAAATTAGCTGTGGCTAAGCCACCCTCAGATAATTGGAAGTTGACTTTATTATTTTGCTCCAGTCCAATTTTATTTTATTTCTGTGATTTCTTTATCATGAAAGTAAGGAGAAGAAAGAAGAGAAAGTTTATGAGAGAAACACAGGAAGTAAAAGGAATTCATAGGCCCAATGCTTTTTACATGGGGTTGTTCTTGGTTTCTGTATGGGGTAGTGGGTAGTGGGGATTTCCATTTTTACCCATAGTTTAGCAAGTATTTAATTATCAAGTGCATTTTGCATGCCTTGTATCGTGCTAGGCACTATTGGGAGGAGCTATTAAAAGAGGTAGAAAATCTTCCTAGCCTTGAAAACTCTACAGATAGATAGCAGATTGAGCCAATATTGAGAGTTTGAAATTCTGTGAGCTAAATGTGTGTATGTATGTGTATACTTTTGGATGAGTAATGTCTATAAAATGAGTTAAGCCCATAGTCTGGGGTGAGAGAATAGGGGAAAAAAAAGTAGGCTGACATGGCCTCTCCAAATATTTGTGTAAGAGGTCCAGGAGACTTTTTTTTTTTTTAAGAAAGGCCAAAGCTTGGTGAGGAGGAAACCTTTAAGTGAAAAATTCCATATCTTGAATGCTGTATACTGAAATGAAGAACCTGAGAGCCACTGTCACAGTTTATTGCAGGGAGGACCCAAAAGCATCACAAAAGGGATTGAAGTCTCAGGTTACATTGATTCAACTTTGGAGTGTGAAAAACACCTGCAATATTCACATGGTCCTGCTGAAGACCAAATTGAGGAAAGCCAGCTCTTATTTATTTATTTATTTATTTTGATCTAGTGAAACGAGAGGTGCTCAAAGGATGACCCTAGTTACTTAGGGTGACATTTTAAGGTGGTTTGCATTTGGAAAAGGATTGATTAATTTCCTGATATTTAGGTTTTTTGGATATCTGTGACATCTAGAAGTTGTATAAAATCTTGTTCCTAGAGCCTAGGTCCAGTTTAAAGCTATGATGAGTTGAGGAATTTTCTTTAAATGGAGTAAAATAATGTCCTTACAGTAGGAAATAAAAGTGAGTACTATTTGAATAATAGGAAAAACAATATCTTGGCAGTGAGTGGAAAACTAAAATGATCTGGTGGTATGAAAATGTATGTGAGAGATTAAAACATTTTACTTTTGCCTACTTCACTGCTGGAATTGATTACCTTTGGTCCATTCAAGTGCTTTTGTGTTATTCTCAACTTTTGCAGATGACATTGTAATTGGACAAGAGTAAGATGTCTCAGATAATTGAGAAGTAGGCGCTGAAAATGCCCTCCAAGTTTGTTCCCCCACAGTTGAGGCTTTGGGTAGTAGAGTATGTCGTCCCTTGGTATCTATAGGTGAGTGGTTCCAGGAACCTCCTCGGATGTCAAAATGGATATCAGATCCCGCAATTCTCAAGTCGCTGATGCGAAATGGCAGAGTAGAAAGGAATTTCCACAGCCACACAAGTTTCGCATCCCTGGATTCAACCAGCTGTGAATGTCAAAGGAGATCAAGATCCAGACCTCAAGCCCTGGTCAATCCTTCGAGATCAATGTCTAGCTTCCCAAGGTGACTATTTTGGAAGTAATGACATTTGAGTGAGTAAGCTCTTATGCATTTAGAAGATAGTTAACATTCCTTTGTATCCAAGTCTCATAAATGTTTATAAGGTGAAATTTTCAAATATAGAGGTACCTAAGGAGTCTATGAAGGTGTCTCTGCTAGAGCTGTCTGCAGGCAACGCCTCAGCTTTCTCGGTAAACACAGGAATGAATGTATCTGAGAACAGGATGCCATGTCCCTTATAGGACTGATGCCTTGGAGTAGAACTTGGTGGAACTTTTTGGATAGAAAAAAACAAAAACCTCAGGGTAACTAGGAAATGTGAGAATACAAGAAGGGGATGAATAGGGGAAAGGACCCCTTTCTCATTCCAATTGCCCAGCAGATTATTTTCAGTTGATTTCATCTGTGTGTATGTTTGTGTGTGGTGGTATATGGTGGTAGAGGAACCTGTTTTGCATGAAGGAAAGCAAAGTGATTGGGGCATGTTTACTGGACCCTTTGAGTTCCAAGGAGTGGTATTTGGTTAATGGTAGGGAAAGATGAGGGGATATAGATTTTGAGGGAAAAGCTAGAGGAGAATATTAGAATATCCTTATATGGAGAATCATTAAATTAGAAGAATGTAAGTTGGAAGAACTTCCTCATTGGGGTTGAGGTTTCAGATATTAAGTGGGGGAAATAGGAATGTTAGTCCTACACATGAAAGAAGGCAGAGGGCCAAGGAGGGTAAGACCCATGGTAGGGGTTCCATATCTAAAGCCTGGTGAAGTTATCCTTGAAGGATGTGTGTAAACTTTCCTATTGAAAACAATGATTTTGAGACATTTTGACATCTCTCTAAAGGCACTTCAGTGACTGGGTGAAGTCATGGCCTTTTCATGTTCCCTGGGATCTCAATGCCAGTGAGCTCTTGGGTCTCCTTGGGGTGGGGGTGGGGGGCAGGTATCTTAGATGTCACTTTTCCCAAAGTGCGGAGTGGGGTGGCCTTGCCTTTGCTTCAGTGAAATCACAATGTGAATACCTCTCTCTCTGTCTTACGGGAACTTTCCCCAAAGTTCTGAATTTCTATTGGAGCAGTAGGTCCCAAAGTTGGTTTTCTTTACTTATTAGTCATCACTGACCCAACCCTCCTTCTTTAACTGTCTACTGGCCACGCCTATCCTCTTGAGGACAGATTCAGGGCCAGGCTTCAAGATGAATATTTTCCGGCTCTTTCATTTTTTTTAAGGTTGTAATTGCTTCCAGGTCACAAGGCAGTGTGAACCAAGAGTCCTGGGGGAGTACTACCAGATTTAGTTTAACTGAGGCCTTCTTAGTCTCGAGTTTCTAATTTGCTGTCTTGGTGGTAGAGTCCAAGCAGGAGTAAGTGGGCAGGTTTCCTGCTGTGTGTAAGGTCCCTGGTTGTGTCACACGCGGTGCCAGCAGCAGTTGTTCTTCGTGGAAGGGGTCTTTGACCACAGAAGGAGCCACATGATTCTGGGGAACTTGTCCACGAGCCTCACAAACAACCTGTCTGGTCATTTTCAACGGTGGAAACGAAAAGTTTTTAACAATGTCTACTTCATTTAAAAAAATGTCAGACAGATGCTCTGTTACCTCCTGTCACATCCTCATCTTCCTCCTATGCAGGGTGACCATGCTCTTGCTTGTAGTTGTTGTGAAATCTCCTTGTTTTGGCATCTCCCTTTCAAAACCGAACCAAAAAAGTCTACCCAATCTATAGGATCTTGGAGATTTTAGCGCTGCCTGTCCCCTATTGCCAACTCCCCCAGCCCTAATTTGGGCTACAATTTGATGTTCTTCCCCTTTTGAGAAGATATTCTCTCTAAACTTTTCTGATATGTCTGTCTTCAGGGCTTCCCCACAGTGTTTCAGTTTGGCCCACGATGGTGAAATATTTCAGGTTCCCCTATTTCATTTTTTCCTTTTTGGTTGTTACTTGCTATGGGCTTCTCTTTTATGACATTTATACCTGCACTTGTCTTCGAGGGTTTTGTTTTTCTTTCTTGCTTTTGGAGTTTTTTGGGGAAAGCGTTCTACCTCATTTCAGTTTTTCTTCTACTCCCTGCTCACCCTAAGCTTAGCTGCTGTTCTCACCATGTTAAGGCCATTGCTCTCCCATCATCCATTTTCTCTTTGATTTCCCCTGTTTCATAGCGTGGTGATCCTGACTGGCTACCTGCTTTCTGCTGCCCGCTTGTTGGATTCAGTCCCTCGGATTTTGGTCAGTCCTTCTACTTATGTGTACGTGTGCCTGCTAAATCTAGACATTTTTCTTTATTTTTTCAGCACTGCTTAGCACTTCAGGTTGGTGGAGCATGTGTTCTTTGTTCTCACCACAAGTTGGATGTGCCTTTTGAGTCTCCCCCTCCCAAAGTGGGGACGGCTTGCCGTGGTCCTGCTGCATTTGATTCTGTGGCCCTGCAGCTGTTCATTTCTTAACAATTACATGGTTGTGACATCTGGGAAAATCCTTTGAGGTATTTTGTATCCTTGTGCCTGTGCTTCCTGGGTCACTTGAGATTACCAGGTTTCTTCCAAGTTCCTTTCAGGAACTTCGCCTTTCACCTTTGATGTGATGGTTGCCATCAGAGAGGGAGTGAGAGACCGATGGAGAATTGTACACCACACATGAGTGCAGGCACTATGAGTGAAAGCAAACTGGGCCCCAAGTGTGTACACCAGTGGAGCCTGCCAAGAGTGACATGTCTGTAAGATTTTCCCTCTGTGCTCACCTCTCCTGAGAAGTTGTGTACCGTTGAGTGGTTATTAACTTGATGGGACTTAGAACAGAACCCTCAGTCTCCTGGTTCAGAATCTCGAGGGCTGGGACCTATGAATCTGTCTTTTGAACCAGCACCTTGGTGATTCTGACGTGAAAAATATTGGTGTGCGTGGTCCGTCTTGACTCTTCCTGTCCTGTGTGGGCATTGACACCATCAGTACCTCTTTAGAAGTTACCTTTGCTTACTCTCCTGCCTTCTTGTGTAGACCATTTAGCTTGATGCTCTCTTGACTGCGCTTTCCACCCTTCCCCTTCCCTCCCCACCCCTGCAAAGGCTACTATTAATTAGCAGCACAGGACTTCACACAGGAAGGGGCACTGCTCTGACAAAATCATAATAGAGGAGTGGGAGGCTGAGATTTAAGCTGATGCTCTATCTTCAGGATCTTGTGCAAGTGGAGGTCTCTAGGATCAGGTTTGCCCTCTAAGTAGTCATAAAATATATATTTTATGCTAATTATTTTGGTTTTTACTTGTTTTCTTATTGTTATTTGGGAACTTGGGGCCGTCTACAAACTCCCTTATCTAGGTAATGATATTCTATACCTTGTTCTGTTTCCAAATGCTAGGATCCTCTCCTTTGATTTCTGTCCCAAGTCCTACAGACTACTAATCCCCTCTAAACAGAAGAAAAATTAACCTAAGGGTGAAAAAGCCGTGGTGACTGACATATCCACTGCCTACAAAATTCAGGTAGCCACTAAAACGTGCGTTAAAATTCGTGTTAAAAATTTGTCCTATGACAAGAATGGCCCGTTCCATTGCCTGAGTCTTCTAATGCCTCACAGAGAGAACAGATGAAAAAAGATGATCAGCCAACAGACTGAGCTGTTATTCCTTAAAGTAGGGTATTCCAAGATACCCTAAGAAACAGTCAAAACTTGATTAACCAGGATGTTTAGGGAGTGGGATCCTAGTGAACTGAGATGTCTTACCCCCTTGCTGAAATCTCTCTAAAGTTATGTGTGAATCCATGTAACTGTTTTAGAAATGTTAAAGATAATTTTCATGGAAAGGTAAAATCATGAGTCTCTTACAGATTTAAGAATGAGCACATGTTAAAGATTTTATTTTACTCATTAATCAACAAGGGAACCAGACAGATGTTTATAGTCGGTTCAAAGAAAAAGGTCCCAAAAGCACAAATTTATATGGAGTAAAGGAATTGAATTGCAGATGGAGGCAAAACTGGTTTTTCCACAGTGGGGAGGGAAGTCAATCCAAACTGCGTGGGGACAAGACACAGTTTGCATATCCATCAGTTACCTGCAATTTACAGAGGTGCAAAAGAGCTCAGAGACAATGAACCAGGCTAGAATCAGGCAGCTTGGAAGGGTATGCTGTAGATAAGGCAGAGTTTTTTTGTTAAAGTACAGTTTCTAAAAAATAGTAAGCATGGTGAGTACTTTTTTGGGGGGTTTCTTTTGCCTTTTATAATTTCTCAGGGTCACCACCTCAATTCTCACCCAAGATTCACTTCCACATAACACAAATTTACGAAGTACTTACTATGTATAAGACATTGCAGAAGAACCAGAGACAGAAAATAAGGTATTTCTTACCTTAAGTAGCTGATTGTCTGGGAGTGGGGGAAGGACACCAGAGCCATATGCCCAATTAATCACACAGCAGAGGGACCAAGAATCTGTACTGTGGTAGGTATGGGAATGAAATGTTTAGGGAGGACCAGACACGGAGTAGTTAACTGACCAAGGACGGGGGCTGGGGAGATGACATGGTGACATTCAAGCTAGGCTTTGATGGGGGACAGAGGGGAAGGGGGGACACAGGAGAGGCCATTTCAGGGTGAGGAACCTGCCTGGAACTGGATGGTCTGTTCAGGGAAGGGTCAGGAATCGAGTGGTGAGGGTGCAGGATGTGGCCAGACAGGCTAAAGGCCAAGTCCTGGAAGGCCCTGAAAGCTGTGCTAAGAAATGTAGGCTCGATTCTGAAGACAGAGGAAAGCTGTTGAAAGCTCTGGCAGACAGAGGGGGCGATGTGATCGAACTGGTGCTTTAGAAGATGAATTGATTGTAGAATCAAGAGATTAGAGGCAGAGGGACCAGTTAAGAGGCTGTTGTAATATTCTGGGTGAGGGATGATGAGGGACCACATCAGGCCAGGGGCGAGAGGGCTAGAAGGAGAGGACAGAGATGGTGTTATTAAGGCTTGACTCCTGATTGGATGTGGGTAGTGTGGGAGAGGAGTTGAACACTGAGATTTCCAGGCTGGGGGATGGTGGTGCTCTTAACTAAGATAGGAAACATGCTGGACATGGGGGGTAGGGAGCAGGTTCTTGGTAACAGATAATGAGTCCGGTTTGAGACACACTGAGTTTGAGGGGCTTGGTGGACATCTAATTAACAGCAAGTGGCTGGCAGCTGGAAATTCTGGTCTGGGTCTAAGGAGAGAGGTCAGGCTAGAGATACAGATTTGGGAGTCATCAGTGCCCAAGGGGTGAATGGAAACTGGGAGGTCTTGAGCTAAGAGAGAAGGAGGGATGGGGCACGCATGTGTGTGCACACATGTGCACACACACACACAAGGAGACAGGGCGAGGGGGGATTGGGGAGAGCCAGTGAGAGGCAGACTTGAGCTGGAGAGGCAGGGAAGACAGGAGGACAGAGAGGGAGACTGAAGGCTGAGGCTGGAGGACTAAGAGTAGAGGGGAGGAGAGGCAGTGGGGAGGGGGAAAGGGGAAATAGGAAGGTGAGATAAAGGAGGGGAAGGACTGGGGCAGGAGATGTGAGGGGAGGGGAGAGCACTGAAGGAGAGAGAAGAGGAGAAGCAGAAGAGAGGGGAAGAGAGAGAGACAGCCGGGAGAATAATGGGGGAAGGGGAATGATGAGGAGGAATAGAGAGAAATGGGAGAGTGGGATTGAGAGGAGGGAGAAGGGAGAGAGGAGGCAGTAGAAACAGAGAGGGAGGGAAGGGGAAGGGATGGGAGAACATGGCAGAGGTGAGGAGAGACTTAGTAAGATGAGGGCCAGGTTTCTGGGGTGGCAGGAGAGAAGCCCGCAGGTGCAGGGTCTGTAAAGCCAGGCAAGGGGCAAGTATAAAGGAAGGGGCGAAGCAGCAGTGTCCTATGCTATCCTGTGCGACAGGGACAGGAGGAGGGGGAAGTCCAAGGAGAGGATGCGGCCCTGCTCTCCTCTCACTGACTCTTTCCCTTTTCTACTCCCTCTGCATCAGCCCTGCAGCCTCTGGGCTCTTTGCTGATCTTAGCAGGCACCCCCTGCCTTAAGGACCTGTGTGAGCTGGTTCCCTCTGTGGAATGCACTTCCCCAGATGTTCACATGGCTCGCATCTTTGCTGCCTTCAGGATGTTTAAATGTCTCCTCAGCAAGGCCTACTCTGATCACCCACTTATAAATTGTAGCCCATTCTGCTCCTTGCCCCCCCACTATTGCCTTGCTCCTTAGCCTGTTATATCACCTTCTAACATCCTGTAACATAGTCATTTAACATGTTTATTGGCTATCTCATCCCACTAGAATATAAACTCCATGAACACGGGGATTTCTTGTCTTTTTTGTTAATTGTTGAATCCTTGGTACCTTGGACAGTGGTGGCACATAGTAGGTGCTTGAAAAATATTTTTTGAATAAATGATATTGTGTTGAATATGGACAATCTCCAAAAGTTGTATAAAGGATGTGTTATTTCTGTGTTAGTTGCTCAGTCATGTCTGACTCTGCGATCCCATGGACTGTAGCCTACTAGGCTCCTCTGTCCATGGAATTCTCCAGGCAAGAATACTGGAGTGGATAGCCATTCCTTTCTCCGGACTCTCTTCCCGACCCAGGGTTCAAACCTGGATCTCCTGCATTGCAGGCAGGTTCTTTACCATTTCAGCCACTAGGGAAGCCCATATAAAGGATAAATGAAACAAATCCCTGAGTTAGCTGTATTTTACTATGATTTACTTCTTTAAACAGTGGAGAACAGCATAAAATTCTGATCACCATAGGGTTTTGTTCAGTTGAGCTTTGATGAATAAGGCTTTTAGCTAATAAGTTAACTCGAATTTGAGGGTCTCAAGACAAGCTCATTGGATAAACATCTTTCTCTTGATGCCTCAATTTCTCTGCAAGGTGAATTGGCTTTGCATTGGTCGTCAGTAGTGAGAGCCCAACACTGGCTGAGGAAGGGGGTGGTAGGTCATAGGGATGACAGACTGATAGGAGAGACAAGGACAGACATGTGCAGTTCTTAATGGAGCATTGTTTTCCGTCTGCTTGTTTGTGGTCAGAGCACAAGGAGTATGTTATCTGATTTGAAGGGCGCTTTAAACCAGCTTAGGTATATGCATTATATCTATATGACTCCTAACTTGAAATTAGAATAGTTTGGAAGGGCTTATAAAGCAAGCATGTGCTTCCTCTGGAGAGCTTAAATTGGCAATGTCACTCAAATACTTCAGTACTCATGGATTAGAGAGTTGACGAGAAAAAGATTCCCCAGTAGTCTTTCAATGCACTGTTTGTATATGGGAATGACCCTCTAATTGTAGTTGGTTAGGCTAAATGTGTGTAGAAAAATATACTGTCATCTCACTTGTCTGAAATAGATTGAATTTCCTCGAATACTCATGCATATCTGTCTTTCAGATAATTTAAAAATCACTCTAGGTGATTAACAGCATCCTCATCTCCATCCTGAAACCTATGGATTCCTGGAAAGCTGGTGCTCCCTCGTCCCCATTTGGACCTTAATTTTCCGCAGCAGTCAGGCTTGTGAGAGAGATGGCTTTAATGTTTTGGCACTCTAATTACCTTTATTTGTTGCAGTGTTTCCGCGTAAAAGGTGGTTAAAGCACCGTCTGTGTTACAAGTTTTGATTTTTGGGAGTTCTTTTTCCCCAGGGGGAGTGGCCACAGCAGGTCCTAGCTGGTGGTGAGTGGCTGTCATGATCTCTACAGCACCGCTCTACAGCGGCGTGCACAACTGGACCAGTTCTGACCGGATTCGCATGTGTGGCATCAACGAGGAGAGGTGAGGAGGCTGGGAAGGTGGCTGTGGCCAGCTTCCAGTGAGTTGTCCCTGCTCCCCGGCAGGGTAGCTATGAGAGGGCCAGAGGAAGAACCTTGGGAAGGAGACTGTTGGTTGTTTCTGATTTTCCTGAGGTGGGCTGGGGCTGGGCGGCAAGAGTGGCCTGCTCTGCCATGCCGTCCCTGTTCAGATGAAAGTGAGGAAGCCAACAGATGACCTTTTGCCAACTAGTATTTGTCTACTCGTTAAGAACTGTCAGATTGTGGAATACAGGGATGCTCAGGCAATTGCAGTTTTTATTTGCTGCATCCATGTTCTGTGCTCAAGGATACATGTAAGATATTTTTGGTCCTTGATCTAAGCCTGGAAGAAAGGTGGTTTTATCATTCAGCTTTATACTGGGAATGGTTAGTGGGTATTCTGGCGATCAGCACGTTCTGGCCTCACGAGGCTAGTGATGATTTGCAGTGAGATGCTTATAAAGTATCAAAGGACAATCAGACTGCTTAACGTAGTTTTCGTAGGAAACTGAAAGTTGGTGATGCCTGCTGGATCTGTGTGCATTTTCAGTTTTCTGTTCACCAAAATACTGAGTTGACCAAGCTGTGCCATTTCTGATCATGCCCCATACGATGAGCACTCAAAATGGCCTTCAGATTTTACATTTGACTTTTCCTAACTCTTGGCCAAAGAGCTGTGTGTGTTGGTTGCAATGCCTCTCCCATTTTTAGAGAAGGTATGGCTCCCCCATGCTAGCTGGTTTCAATATATTGACTGTTGAAATCCAAATATGTCAAATCAATCACCTAGAACACAGAACAATATGACTTTTCATTGGATTCAAGATCTGGCATTTCCTTGGGGAAATCTTGGAGGTGTGTGCATGGGTGTGTGCATGGAGGGGGTGTGGGTAATTTTGAAAGGAAAAGGGATAGCTATCTTCCTTCTGCTCTTAACTGGAGAAGTGTGTACTTGTCTGAGGTTCAGGTTAGAAGAATAGACCTTTTTATTTTTTTTGAAGCCATTAGTGTTTGATGGTTTAATGCTCTCTACACAGAGGGATGAGTTAGAGATGGACTTAAAAGGAATTTAATTTTAGAATATAAAAGTCAAGTTCAAGGAAAATAAGACAAAATTCTTCGAGGATCTGTGCAAGAAAGATATTTTCCTTTGCATATGAGGTGTGTCCTTAGATAATAATTAAGAGATGATGTGGGGAAGGCAGAGTGGTGGTATTGATTTGTATGAGTATTCATTGGCAACTAGTTATAAGCAGATGAGACTTTGATGTAGAGATCTCAACTAGAGCCTTCAAAATATCAATGGACAAGTTACTTGGGTTTACTGTCCATTCTAAATCCCCACTGAAAAAGGACCATGAGTTGGAACCAAACTTGATTTTCACTTCTTATGGACCTTTCTTGGGATGTTCAGTTACCAAATATGCCACATGGTTAAGATGACCTTTTAAGTGTTGTCACTTTTGACCTCGTCTACCCATTATTGTTGCCTTCCTGCTCCAGCCTAGGCCATGCTACAGCTAATTTCCAAAAGGTGATCTCACCTTATTTAAAACCATCTTCCTCATCAGGCCTTTACCACCTGTAGAACTTAGCTATTTGGAATGTAAAGCTGCATCTGGGGGTTAATTCTTAAAGTTAGGTTTGAGAAGCCCACCCAGCTCCATCAGATATAGTTGGGGACTGTAGAAACAGGGGACAGGGCCTTTCTGCTGGCCTTAGGTGACTAACTCTAGACCAGCCTCCAGCTAAATCCCTCTGTTTCTTGCTTGCTTCCTTTCTTGTACCCATTCATGACTTCATTCACCAAACATTTGTTAAACTCAGTCAGAGCAAACCGTTTGTCATGGGACATTGGTGGTAAGTGTCGAGTGGCGTGTATAGTGGGAGTCTAAAGGCAAGAATCAAAAGCTTCCTGGGGGAAGAAGGGAAGGCTTCCCAGAGGCAGTGACATTTGAGCCAAGGCTTGAGGGATGAGTAGGAGTTTCAGGTGAGGGCTGGTGTTTGTCACACCATGTGTTTGTGGGGAACTTTGGCTGGAATAAAGGCAGTCTTGGGGTGTGATGGGATTTGAGTCAGGGAAAGTCTGCAGGACCTGGGATCCAAGGAGCGAGATATGTACCCATGTAGTTAAGGCCCAACAGGAACTGAAAAAGGTCTGGTTTGACACTGGTGCTAGCCCTTAATAATTAGGCAGACAGCCCTAAAAGGTTATGGCTGGTTCTGGTTTAAGTTCAACAAAGCCTTGAGCATAACAGCCTAGGGTCATCTCTGTTGGGAAGAAACGGTGGGATCAGTTTTCAGTCCTGATTGAAGCCTGCTTTGACTCCTGTTCTCTTCTCCCGGCCACCTGCACCCTCCTAATCTTGCTTGGTTGACCTGACTCTTCCCCTGCACCCCCTCCCCCGTCCCACATTCTTCTGTCAATGGAGCAGTTTAACATTTGCTTGGCTTTACACACTCCTCTCCTCAGAAGGCTTGAAACGTGGCTGCAGGACATTTTCCCAGAGCCTTGGCAGCCGGCTCAGGTGTAGGTATGGCTGGAGTAGCCAGGATCGCTGTTGCTGTGGCCACCTTGAGAGTCTCTGGGCCAGTGGCTCCACACTTCTCTGGTGGCTATCTTTGAAGGCAGGGTTTCTACTTTCAGGGTGATTTTATATAGGGTGAAAGCTGAGCAAGCAGGACTGAGTATGCAGCTTAGCTCCCCTCTGTATCATCAGCAGGGGGGATATGGAAATTTTGTGTCCTCTCTGTGATACCTTATGAGGGGTTGTCCAAGTGGGGGTCCCTGCCGCTCCTTTTCCCTTACCACCATTGGCCCCGCAGAACCAGCCCTGGAACCCTGCTTCACCCCTGGCCTGAAGCTGGGGATTGGGTTTGCTTTTCTGGGCTCTCAGGGGTTGATGTCCAAGCATGTTTTCCCTTTCCCTCAGGCTCCCCCTTCCTCGCCTTCCTCGAGACCCCCGACTGTGTCTCCAGCCCTGTCTCTCCTTTTGATCCTTGCTATTTGTCACCAGCAGTCCATTGCCAGCAGTGAAACCCTCCCACTTCTGCCAGCCTAGCTGCCTTTTAAAGGGAACAAGCCTTTCCCCTCAGTTAGTCCCTTCTGCAGCCCTGAAAAGATGGGGAGAAGCCTGTGTTGACCCCCTTGCCTTTTTTGCTCCTCTTGCCCCTGTACAGTTTGGGGGTGTGTCAATGGTTCCCTGTTCCAGTACAAGGGAAGGAGTTAGTTCTTGTGAGGCTTGGCTTGGGGACACCCTGACTGCCCTTTGGTTAGGGTGGCTGGTGAGGCAGGCGCTGGCTTCTTCCTTGGCTGTGGCAGAGCTCAGGAAGAGGCTCTGGAATAGGAGGATGGCAAACCCCAAGGCAGTCTGGCTCCCCAGAGATGCACAGAGCATTCCTGTGTTTGCACCCTAGGAACCGTATCATAGTCCTTGTGCTAGAGCTCTGTTGTTGCACCTCAGCCTTCCACTCACCCACTCCACCCACCCCTGCCCCATCAGTGTCTTCCCTGGGGCAACAGAGGCACATTCTGTACTTCAGACACCAAGTTTCCCGTGGGCTTTATCCTCTCTCCAACGTCACCCTCCCGGGCTGACCTTTTTTCAGGGAGGAGGTCAGGATATACCATTTTCTATGAAATGGTTGGATGGCATCACTCACTCAATGGGCATGAGTTTGAGCAAACTCCAGGAGATGGTGAAGGACAGGGAAGCCTGGCATGCTGCAGTCCATGGGTTTGCGGAGTCAGACATGTCTGAGCAACCGAACAACAACAAAGCCCATTTTCTAAGATTCTTACCCAAATTTTAGAGAAGACTTTTTAGAAGGTGGGAGTACAGTGGGGTTTTCCTCCTTTGGGAACCAGTGCTCTGGCCTTGAGCATTTCCCTCTGCAGTATACCAGCTTGAATTTGGGGGTCTGTTGTCTTGAAGGCTTTCTTCCCTTTGGGATGAGAGAAAATACAGTGATGCTAGGAGGCCAAGGGGAGAGGGGGAAGCTGTTGGGGAATGGGACGCAAGCAAGAGCAGAAAGGTAGGAAGGAGTGTGCTGGCCTGAGTTCACCGGTATCCTAGAGGGAAAGAAGTCATGCCCTTGAGATGCCCCTTGACACGCCAGTGACCTGCCTCGAATCAGTGTCATTATGTGTGCTAATATACGTGCATCTGCTGTAGGCAAGCCTATCAGGTGGACAGGTGAGAGTTGGGTTTAGAACATGAAACACAATGCAGGTGGTTATCTGTTTTAGGAAAGGGTTACCCTTATGATGCCTGCAGCCAGCTTTCCTTACAGACTTAAAATAAGACTGCATTTATGAGAAAAGCGCTTTGCGTGCCTTTTGAGATTTCCTGTGAGTTACATCTCTCCCCTCTTGGCACTGCTCAGTACTTTCTGCACGGTCACCTTGATGGATAAGCTCTAGGAACAAGGCGGAGGTGCTGGGGTCACACTGCTGGTGAGAGCCCTGGAAAACCGGACACACAGCCCAGAGAGGGGAGTCTGGTCAGATCAGGACTTTTCCTTTGTAGGAACTTGAAAAGTTGGGCATGGAGGCTCTGGTTTGCAGCCTGGACCACCCCCCCAGGTTTATCATGATCTCCCCCAAGCCAACAAGGGAAGCGAGACAAGAAGGATTTCTGTGAACCCAGGCAGGCAGGGGGTGTTCTGGGGCAGGTGGTGGTGGCCTGAAGACTTGGCCTCATGTCCTTTTTCTGGTTGTGTCTCCCATGCTAGAAGAGCACCTCTTTCTGATGAGGAGTCCACGACAGGTGACTGCCAGCGCTTTGGATCTCAGGAGTTTTGTGTCAGCAGTTTTTCCAAGGTAAGGGGCCATGCGGAGCCACATGCCACCTGCTGAAGGGTGGAGCTGAACCGCCCAAGCATGGTGGCCAGCTTGCCCTCCCCGAAGGGGGCCAGGCAGGACCAGGGTGGTTCCCAGGAGTTGCTGCATGTGAGACAGAAATCAGCCCCCTGCACTTTGCTTCTGCCAAGTTGCAAAGAGGACCAGCAGTCGCCCCTTCCAGGCCTCAGGAGCCTTGCACGACCTACAGAGAGCTAGTTAAGACAGGCTTTCTACTTTGTCATTGCAGGTGGAGCTCACGACAGTTGGAAGTGGCAGTAATGCCCGGGGGGCAGACCCAGATGGCAGTGCAACAGAAAAACTTGGGCCCAAGTCAGAAGACAGGCCTGACGACGCCCAGCCCCAGATGGACTATACTGGGAGTGTGGCTGAGGCAGGGGGCCCCTTGGTGTCCCTGAGCAGCCCAGGAGACGGGCTCAAGCTTTCTGCTCCTGACGGCCCCGAGGCTGGCAATGACACTGCTGACTGCTCCTGGACTCCCCTTAGCAGCCAAATGAGCAAACAGGTGGACTGCTCGCCAGCTGGGGCCAAGGCTCTGGACTCGAGGCATGGTGTCGGGGAGAAGAATACTTTCATTCTGGCAACTCTGGGAACTGGCGTCCCTGTGGAGAGCACCCTGCCTCTGGTGACCACTAACTTCAGTCCGTTGCCAGCCCCCATCTGCCCGCCAGCGCCCAGCTCAGCCTCCGTACCCCCGTCTGTTCCAGACCCATTCCAGGTGCCCCTCTCGGTCCCCGCCCCGGTCCCCCACTCCGGGCTCGTTCCCGTCCAGGTTGCCGCTTCGGTCCCAGCTCCTTCCCCTCCCTTAGCGCCAGTCCCGGCTCTGGCCCCAGCACCACCCTCAGTGCCCACGCTTATTTCTGACTCGAACCCCCTTTCGGTCTCAGCCTCAGTCCTGGTGCCTGTGCCCGCTTCTGCCCCCCCGTCGGGCCCCGTCCCCATGTCGGCTCCAGCCCCAACCCCCCTCTCAGTCCCAGTTTCGGCTCCTCCCTTGGCTCTGATCCAAGCTCCTGTGCCCCCTTCGGCTCCAACCCTGGTCCTTGCGCCTGTCCCCACTCCAGTTCTGGCCCCCATGCCAGCGTCCACCCCTCCGGCAGCTCCTGCCCCTCCAGCGGTGCCGATGCCCACCCCGACCCCGTCCTCTGGCCCGCCTTCTACCCCCACCCTCATCCCTGCCTTTGCTCCCACACCAGTGCCCGCACCCACCCCCGCCCCAATCTTCACTCCAGCCCCCACGCCCATGCCGCCTGCCACACCTGCTGCCATTCCCACCTCGGCCCCCATCCCAGCCTCCTTCAGTTTGAGTCGAGTGTGTTTCCCTGCAGCTCAGGCACCAGCTATGCAAAAAGTCCCCCTGTCCTTTCAGCCAGGGACAGTGCTGACCCCAAGCCAGCCGCTGGTATACATCCCGCCTCCAAGCTGTGGGCAGCCACTCAGCGTGGCTACACTGCCAACCACCCTGGGAGTCTCCTCCACGCTTACGCTCCCTGTCCTGCCATCCTACTTGCAGGACAGGTGTCTTCCCGGGGTGCTGGCCTCCCCAGAGCTGCGGTCTTACCCGTATGCATTCTCTGTGGCCCGGCCCCTAACATCAGAGTCCAAGCTGGTGTCTCTGGAGGTGAACAGGCTCCCCTGCGCCTCCCCATCGGGCAGCACCAGCACCCAGCCTGCGCCCGATGGGGTCCCTGGGCCTTTGGCAGACACATCCCTGTCTACTGCTTCTGCCAAGGTGCTTCCACCGCCACAGCCTCTGCTGCCAGCCCCCAGCGGGAGCTCAGCCCCACCGCATCCCACCAAGATGCCAGGCAGCGTGGAGCAGCAAACAGAAGGGACTTCCGTCACCTTCTCTCCCCTCAAGTCACCTCCACAGCTGGAGCGAGAGATGGCCTCTCCACCTGAGTGCAGTGAGATGCCCCTCGACCTCTCCTCCAAGTCCAACCGACAGAAGCTCCCATTGCCGAACCAGCGCAAGACGCCGCCCATGCCTGTGTTGACCCCTGTGCACACCAGCAGCAAGGCCCTGCTCTCCACCGTCCTGTCTAGGTCCCAGCGCACGACCCAAGCTGCTGGCAGCAGTGTCACCTCATGCCTGGGCTCCACTTCCTCACCTTTTGTCATCTTCCCTGAGATCGTGAGGAACGGGGACCCGAGTACCTGGGTGAAGAACTCCACTGCACTCATCAGCACCATTCCGGGCACCTATGTGGGCGTGGCCAATCCGGTGCCCGCCTCCCTCCTGCTGAACAAAGACCCCAACCTGGGCCTCACCCGAGACCCCCGCCATCTCCCCAAGCAGGAACCCATCTCCATCATTGATCAGGGCGAGCCCAAGAGCACTGGTGCCCCCTGTAGCAAGAAGAGCAGCCAGGCTGGGACTGAGGGACCGCCAAGCACAGTCAAACGTTACACCCCTGCCCGCATCGCCCCTGGGCTGCCAGGGTGCCAAAGCAAGGAGCTCTCACTCTGGAAGCCCACAGGGCCAGCAAACATTTACCCACGGTGTTCAGTCAACGGGAAACCCACCAGCACCCAGGTCCTGCCTGTTGGCTGGTCACCATACCACCAGGCGTCTCTGCTTTCCATCGGCATCTCTAGTGCTGGGCAGCTGACCCCCAGCCAGGGGGTGCCCATCAGGCCCACCAGCGTCGTTTCTGAGTTTTCTGGTGTGCCATCCCTCGGCCCCAGTGAGGCCATGCATGGGCTTCCTGAGGGGCAGCCACCACGGCCCGGGGGCCCCTTTGCTCCCGAGCAGGATACGGGCACAAAGAACAAAACCTGCCGCATTGCTGCCAAGCCTTACGAGGAACAAGTGAACCCTGTCCTCCTGACTCTCAGCCCTCAGACAGGGACCCTGGCGCTGTCTGTGCAGCCTAGTAGTGGGGACCTGCGAGTGACTCAGGGGCCTGGGGAACCGGAGAGCCACCTCTGCCCCGACAGCACTCCTAAGCTGGAAGGCCCCCAGGGGGCTTGTGGCCTAAAGCTGGCCGGAGAGACAAAGCCTAAGAACCAAGTGCTGGCCACCTACATGTCCCACGAGCTGGTCCTGGCCACCCCCCAGAACCTGCACAAGATGCCCGAGCTGCCTTTGCTACCTCATGACAGCCGCCCCAAGGAGCTCATCCTGGACGTGGTTCCCAGCAGTGCCAGGGCCTCTAGCACAGAGCTTCCACAGCTCGGAAGCCAGGTGGACCTGGGCCGGGTGAAGATGGAGAAGGTGGATGGTGATGTGGTCTTCAACTTAGCCACCTGCTTCCGGACCGATGGCCTCCCAGCAGCTACCCCGAGGGGCCAAGCGGAAGTGCGGAGTAAGGCCGGGCAGGCTCGAGTGAAACAGGAGAGTATAGGTGTCTTTGCTTGTAAGAACAAGTGGCAGCCAGACTCTGTGGTGAGCGATGGTGCGTCCGAATCTCCACCACCCAAGAAAATGAAATGTGGCAAAGAGAAGGATGGTGAGGAACAGCAGCCACAAGCCAAGGTCCTGGTCCGAAGTTCCCATGGACCCAAGGTGAGTGCTGGGCTGAGTTTGAGGGCAGGGCCAAGACACCAGTGGTCTGCTTTGTCCTGCAGACATCAACCTCATGCAGTGTTCTTGAGTAGGTCTGTGAAGCAAAGTGATTGCAAAGCTTGTGCAAAGTGAATCATGACCTTTAACCAAGGCACATTCTCCATATAGAATGTTTTAGTGTGGTGGGGGCAGAGTTTGCATTTTGTAGGCTGTGGGAAATGATCCTTGCAGCTGAGGAAGCCATTGTCCCAGATGAGGATGAAAAGCAGAAGAGTATGATACGATACAGGGAGGGAAATTAATAACAGGCCCTTTGCTGCATAGTCATTCTTCCTCTTCCTTTTCTAAGATAACTGCTAGCCTTGAGAATTTGGGACCCAGGGAGGGAAGGGGCCCCTGACAGGGTTGCTCCCTGCACCACTGGGTAAACCTTAGGATTAGCTTGGAGTTTTGTGGGGCCAGAGCCAATTCAGCTTCTGGGCTCATCCACCAGTTTCCTATCCCCCTAATGCTTGGGGTGGCAGCTTTGGGTTTCAGCCCATTGGAGATTTGATGTCCAAAGCATCTGGATCTGGGTTCTTAACAGGTTAAGGAGGATGGCAGGGTTCTAGGCAGAAAGCGGGGCTAAGAGGACTTGACCTGAATCCAGTGTTCCTCCAAAAAGTATCTGCAAGCCACTAGTGATCAAGGAGATTCTAGAAGCAGTTGAGGATAGGGCTTATTCAAGATATGGAGCAATTTGAGGTTATGTCAACAAGTCTTCAAATTGGATGTTGAATAGATTTCTAGCTAGAGCACCGTGAATTTGTCTATGCAGAAGTTCTTAGTATTTTTGTTGTTGTTGTTGGACCATAGAGCACTTTGAGAAGCTAATGAGAGCTGCAGACCCTGCCCTCAGAAACATGACCTCATAATTTTGCCAATAGTTTCCAGGGGCTCACAGACCCAACCCGTGCCCCAAAGCCCACCCATGGACTCCAGGTTGAGAACCCTAGGGATAGAGTTTGGGTGGGTTTTTCTCACCCAATGGTGATGTATACTGGCCAGAATGGGCAAATTGATACAGGATATAGATGAGTGGTTGCCTAAGGCTGGAGAGAACGAGGAACTGGGGATGGCTTAATGAGTCCAGGGTTTCCATTTGGGGTGAGGAAAGAACTTTTGGAACTAGATAGTGATGATCCTTACACATGTTTGTGACTGTACTAAAAACAGTTGAATTACAAACATTACAAATATATGATATATCTCAATAAATTATGTCAACAAAGCTGTTGTTAAAAAATTATTAAATGAAGTGATATATGTAGATGTTTAGAACAGTGCCTGGCAGATAGTTAAGTGCTCAGGAAGTGTTGGTGGCTGCTATTGATATTGTTAGTATTACAAATAGGATAGATGTGGTCCCCGCCCTCCTGAGCTTATGTCTCACTGGCAGACAGGCACCGCCCCTTCCTATATAAAATGAAGAGTTCACAGGGCCCACTGACAGATGCAGAGAGCAGAGAATAAAGTTACAGGGTCAGGAGCCTCAAAGCAGCCCTTGGCAACTGCCTGTAATGATTTAGTAAATGTCCATTTGTCTGGAAAGCAAATATCTTGGCTCTTTCTTTTCTTATGTTCCATCTTCCTGAGGAAGAAACCATTGATTAGCAAAACTAAAATCAGGGGTCAGTTCAAAACAGCCCCTTTCAGGGTATGGCCAAGAATCAGAATAGTCTCTGGAGTATATACAGAAGTAAGAATATGATGTTAAGTGTGTGAAACTTATACAATGTTATAAACCAATGTGACCTAAAAGAAAAGAAAGTTATTTTTTAAAAAGAAACAACATAGTCTCCTGTTTCCTACACCACCTACCCCAAGGCCTTGAGACTTCTGAAGGACCTCTGAATCATCAGAAAATTCTCCTTCAGTCTGGTGCTGGTGGTCTCCTCATCATTTGGAAAGTTCTTTAGAAAACCCTTCAACACTCTGTTGACCAGAACATTCATTTTAGATGGTCTCCTCACCATCCCAACTTCTTGCCCAAGTCGAAGTGTGCCCTTGCAGAACATGCAGACAGGAATCCCGTCTAGATGTTCTGTTTTGCTTGTTTTTGTCTTATCTTAGGAAGTAAAGGTTAATGATCTGTACTTGAAAGAGCCAGCTAAAAATGATATACAGAAATAAATAGGACATGTTCAAATTGATGTGCATTGAACTTTATTCCCCATGACCTGAAGGAGTTGTTTTCTGACTATACCTGAAGGGCACACTTGAAGCAGCTGGTGCCCGTCTTCTTTCCTCCCCATGTCTTTCTTTCTCCTAACACTTTGGTTTGTAGGAACTTGCAGCAAGTGAAGGGAGAAACTGCACTTGAATTCCCAGCTCAGCCCTCCACTGGGTAAGAGGCAGGAGGAGTTGATGGGATAGCAGGATTCCCTGGACTTTGACGGGGATTGGTGACTTTGTGGAGTCCCCCTGCCAACCCCTGCTTGAAGATGCTCCGTCAGTAAGATATCTGCCATCCACTTAGCTGGAGCTGGGTCATGATAACCTTCTAGAAGGTGGTGTGCAGTTCTGCTTAAGGGGAAAACCACTCTGCCTTTCTTCCTCACATCATTGTTAAAATGGTTTGCTTATTCCACACTCCCTGGACACTGCAATACTGAAAGTCCCTCTCTTGCCCTATTTCTTGCTGGATGGCGTGGAGAGATCTCAGAGCTTGTGAGAATATGTGACTGCTAGGCTCAGAGTATCCTGACAGTGCATAAGCACGACCATTGTGACCGTCCCAGGCACCAGGCAGTAGGTATGAGTGGAGCCAAGCATAGTCAGTGGAGACATAAGCCCAGAAGGAAGAAGAGGAGAGGAATGAGAACGGAGGTGAAGAGACCTGCCCTGGGTGCTAGGACCCCTGGGTCTTGGTCCCAGCTTGGCCATTTTCTCACCACAGGCACACACCAGCTAACTTGCAGGCTGGCCTGGTTCCTGGTGGCCCCTGAGGCAAGTGGACACCTTGGGCTGTGTTGCCCTGGACAAATGATTTAACCTCTTACCCTGGAGGCTCAGTTTCCTCATCTCTTCACTAAGGGTGATATTAGCTTTTCCTTGCAGGGTTGTTAAGAATAACAGATCGAATGGTAGAGAGAGTGTTTGGAAAAGGTGAAAGGGCCGCAAAGTGTAAGGGGGCATTGTTGAAAATGCCTGAGCCTTTTCAGTGTCTTTCCTAAGTACGGGGAGATTAGAATGGCTCCCGTGGCAGACTTTTCTTGCCTTAGTGGAATCTTTTTTCTAGTATTAATTTATACATGAAAATAGATAATTTTTCTTGAATTGGCCCATGCGAGAATTATTTTCAGTTGTTGGTGTCGATACTATTCACAGTGAAGTTATTTGAACAATGTAGTCACCCAACTTGCAGAAGAGGCATTTTTGTTTTCTGTCGGTCTCTCTGTTGCTGTTCAGATAGAGTATGGGGCCTGACTTTGCACCTTTTCAAATAACTTTGGGTGTTTATTTGGCTTGTGAATGCGGACTCTGTGGACCTGTTTAAAATGGTGGGATATGGATGTCTATGGGGATTAGCTAGGGCACTGGATTGGGTCCAAAAAGCCTCTGTAGCCCACTGTGGAAGGCAGAGGACTGCCCCTTCCCCCAGCCCATGCCTGGGCAGCTCATGTCCATGTTTCAGAATCGGCACAGGGCTCAACATTAAGAGAACATTCTTAAGATGGGAAGCTGACCTTGGACCTGATACTATCTACCTCTCCGCAGTGCCGGAAGCCACCTAGTGACCCCCAGGAACCCACCAAGAAAAGCCCCAGGGGGGCTCCAGATTCAGGAAAAGAGCACAATGGAGTCAGGGTAAAGCACAAGCACCGGAAGCCAACAAAGCCGGAGTCCCAGTCTCCAGGAAAACGAGCCGACGGCCATGAGGAAGGTAGGCCCTGCGCGTGTCCTGGCCCTCTCTCTGGGCTGCAGGGTGATCCCTATGGCAGACTGGGGCGGGGAGGAGGGCCTCTGACACTGACCAGGAAAGTGGGGCTTGCTCACTCGAGGAGAGAGAGATCATTAACACCTCTGAAAGTGGAAGGAAAAGAGAGACAGGAGCAGGGCTGCTCACCCTGGTTGCTGGAGTAAGGCACACTCTGAAGTGGTGCTTTTCAGACACACAAGGGTCAGTCCAACCCCAGAGTAGCCAGCCTATTAGCCTGTGGTGGGTCTAGGCTCAGAGAAGAAACGGCTTTAATGAGGATTGAGGCCGAAGGGGGATTATTTACACTGTTTCTCTACCTTTGGTATATTTGGAAACTCCCATTATAAAGGTTAAAAAATTAACCAGATAGCATGGCTAGAGAAATCCTAAACCCTTATTATTTAGGGACATACAGGATGTTTGGGGCAGGGAGGTGTGTACGTAATGCATGCGCTATGCCAGTGATAGTGCCTTGGCACCCTCTGCAGAGAGAAGCCCGCGTAGTCCCGCCCATAGTAGCCTGTGTTCACAGCCTTCCTGTCTGAGATGGCCTGCCCCTTTATAGTCTCTTCTTATATAGCAGCTTTCTGCCATCCGCCGCGTCCTGCTCCCATCTTCCTGCCTTGCTCAGTCCCCCAAGATCCGTTCTCTGGGACCTATTCTAGCTCAGTTAGAATTTCGTGGTGGTGCAGCAGCCTCACAGCTGTCCAGGCAGCCAGGCCTTCCACTCTGTGGTGTGCCAGCCCATTGATGCCATACACTGCCTTTTTTGGTGTCAGCCAAAATGACCCAACCCTCAGTTTTCAAAAACCACCAGGAAAAGCTTCTTTTCTAAAAGAGATACTTAAATGGTGGCAGCATGTGTGTGTGCTCAGTCGTGTCCAACTCTTTGCAACCCCATGGACTATAGCCCACCAGGCTTCTCTGTCCATGGGATTCTTCAGGCAAGAATACTGAGTGGGTTGCCGTGTCCTTCTCCAGGGGATCTTCCCAACCCAGGGATCGAACCCACATCTCCTCTATTGGCAGATGGATTCTTTACCACTGAGCCACCAGGGAAGCCCTGATAGCAGCATAGGGGAGCTAATAAATGTAATGCAGGCAAAACACAAACCCTCCCTTGAGCTTCCCATCTGAGCCTTTCAGGGCAAGGGTGGGGGGCTTTCCTGTGCTGAGCCTCTGATTGTGATATTTCTGCCTTCTGCCCTGAAACCGCACACCACTCCAGGTTCCTTAGAGAAGAAAGCAAAGAGCAGTTTCCGTGACTTCATCCCCGTGGTCCTCAGCACCCGGACGCGCAGTCAGTCTGGTGAGTGAGTCTGAGGCTGAGGCCCATCTTGGTACTTCTCTGCAGAGAGGTAGAAATCTGGTGGAGCCATTTTGCCATTGGCCTAAGTGGAGAGGTGGGAATTTCATTCATTGTGCCAAGATGCCCAGCTCCCTGCAGAGACAAGAGAGCCTAGGGTAGGAGCTGGGTCATTGCCCATGATTTTTGGACGATTTGCTTAGCTTTTCAGAACAGGGATTTGACACCTCTTATTGGCAGCCAGTGGTGGAAAGAGGAAAAGCCTGTGCCACTCAGGAAAACTGGTTCTACTCCAGGCTTTGGCATCTCTTGATTACTGGGGCCAGTTACTGGCACAGACATTTTAATCTTTGGGCCTCTCTCCTCTTGCCCCATTTGACAAGCATCATCAAAATCGGAAACAGTTATTGAGTCATCAGGGCCAGCAGAATCACACTTGGTCCCCTGAATTTGTACTAGTCAACCCCCAGTGTCTAAGAAAGGATGGCTCTTGCCAGGCACTCTTCTTGTCTGCTAGCCTCCAAGTTGGTACTTAGCGCTAGAAATGGTTGCCCCGGCTCACCCAGATATCCAGGCAAAGTGAATGGAATGGAGAAGCAGGGCACAGTGTACACTCAGTTATCTGACATTCTGTTAATGAGCACCTCAGCACATGGAGAGCACTGTGGTAATTGGGGTTCGTAATGACAGCCTGGAGGCCTTGACAAATCCTGAAGTGTCCTCTGAATCATCAAAGAGCCATTACGTTACAGCCATTGCCATTTTAGTGTTAAACACAGCATAGTGTATTTGATTCTTTAGAAATTGGTGATCCCTGGGTGATCTCTATGGTGATTCGTATTAACCAGAATATTAGATTGACTAGAACACTGCGTTCCCTGGCTGGTCTGTATAATGGAAAGTTTGCTGGACATTTGCTGTCTTTAAGTGGTCTGACTGAGGGACTTGAAGCTTTGGTCCAGTGCCACTCTGTTTGCCTTGAACCATTTCTTCTCTTTTGGCTGCTCTATGTGGTTCCCCAACCAGGGGTTGAACCAAGGCCCTCAGCAGTGAGAGCTTGGAGTCCTAACCACTGGACCACCCGGGAATTCCTTCGAACTATTTCTCTTCTGCTGACCTCAGTTGGGTTTGGGGATTGCCGAGTTAATAGCTGGGTCTTAAGAGAAAACTGATGGTGTCTCAGAGCCACTTCCAAGGACGATGTCAGATCTCCTGGACCGCTGAGCTGGGCCAGCTTAGGACTGTGCTTCTTGTCAGCAGAGTTGAGGGTAGGAGTGGGGAGGAAAATGGCCTCTTGGCCAGTGGCAGAAGAGGGCAGGAAAGGTCCCATCGTCCTGGGGCGGTGGTGAGAGGAGAGGAAGTGCCTGCCCAGCGGTGAGCGCAGCTGCAGCGGGGTGGGGAGTGGAGCTGAGCTGGGGAGAAAGCTCCACCCCTGGACTCGTGGCCGCTCAATAGAAGGTGGGGTCAATGTAAGGGAAGAGGGCCTGGCTCTGGAGCATTTGGGCGGGCCTAAGCCAGGCTGTGACAGGAAAGGGGCTCCTTGCTTCACTTTTCCTGAGAGCCTTCGGAGACAACTCGACTTGCGCAGGGTGGATCTGTCAGCAAGTTTGGGGGTCACATAGTGAGCCGGGGTGGGGTGCCATGTCAGTCTGCCCTCCCTTACCCTCTACTAAACCCCGTGGCCCTCTCCTGCCCCTCACACAACTCTTGGCACCTCGTAAGCACTAAGAGTTTGTGGAATGAATGAAAGTGGCAGGGCAGCACAGATGAGGAAGGGTGTGTGGTTTGGATACTCAACAGTTGTGTAATTATTGGACTGTGTAAAGCGCTTTGGAGTGAATTATCTCAATTGAGCCTCAGAACAGTCCTGTGAGGTCAGTCAGTAAGGCTCAGAACAGTATTCTCAATTTATAGACAAGGAGACAGAAGTGAAGGAACTTTCCCAGAGCATACAGCCAATAACTGGCAGAGCCTGAACTCGAACCCAGACCTGCTAGCTCCTGATCCAGGGCACTTGCTTCGACACCATACTCTTAGTCCTTTGACGGGATGCATGACCGTCCTCTGTACATCCCACCCGCAGGAAGCATCTGTAGCTCCTTTGCTGGTATGGCAGACAGTGACATGGGATGCCAGGAAGTCTTCCCCACAGAGGAGGAAGAGGAAGTGACTCCCACCCCGGCCAAGCGTCGAAAGGTGAGAAAGACCCAGCGGGACACCCAGTATCGCAGCCACCATGCCCAAGATAAGACCCTGCTGAGCCAGGGCCGCAGGCACCTATGGCGAGCCCGGGAGATGCCCTGGAGAACAGAGGCTGCCCGGCAAATGTGGGACACCAATGAGGAGGAGGAGGAAGACGAGGAGGAGGGCCTGGTGAAGAGGAAGAAACGGAGACGGCAGAAGAGCCGAAAATACCAGACTGGGGAGTACCTGACGGAGCAGGAGGAAGAGCAGCGGCGGAAAGGGAGAGCAGGTAAGGCTGGCTGGGGGCTGCTGCCCCAGGCAGCTGCTGTCACCCGTCCCCAAGCCACGGTGACCCCAGCTTCTGGGGACCCTCAGGCATCGTGGGTACTCCCACCCCTGCCTTCTCTCCACCTGCCGAGGCCTCTGCACCCAGAGAAACCTGGTGCTATGATCCCCAGCTGCCAGAGGGGGTCACTCAACTGCAGTCCCAAGGTCTTGGCTTGGGGTTGAGATTGAATGAGTTCCCACTGACCTGCAGATGAGCTGAGGACATGTATGCCCAAGCCCTCCAGTTGTGTGTGTGTGTGTGTGTGTGTAAATCTGAACGTGTGGGCATGGCCACAGTGATGTCCTTGGTTACCAGGCAGTTCTCTGGTTGGCTTGAGGGAGTCGAGTCTCGTGGGAGGTTGGGTTTTCTCTCCTAGAATCCTAAGTTCGAGAAGAAAGAGGGCATTGGCTGCCTTTCCTGGGATGCCTCTAGCCCCTAAAGTTAAAAAGAAGTACAATGGTTTCCTCAACCCAATGTAAGAAGTTCAAATAGAGGCAGGCACAACTTGGCTTTCTTGATTAAAGCCACAAAGGATATTGAGGCAGAGTGAAGCTTTGACATGACCCAAGGTGGCATCATTTTTGTTGGACCTGAGCTGGAAAAGTGGGGAGCCCGAGGAGAACACCAGGCTCTCTTTGGCCACGTCAGATGCTATGATTCGCAATCATGGAGGCACAGACTGTCACCAAGGCTGATACCAGTTTGTTCTGTTAAGTGCTCTTCAGGCCCATTCCTGTAGTGGATTTCTAGATGAGCAAAAAGCACATCTCTGGGTTCAGTTAAAACACTTCTGTCTTTCACTCTCTTTCTCTGACCTCTGCCCTTGAAGCAACAATTGATTGTCTCCTATAATGTATTCATCCTGAGCTGCTAGTAAATATCTGCAATCTCATTATTAGTGAAAACTGAACAACCATGTTGGCGTAGGTAGTATATTCTGGGTTTGCTATAATGCCAAGAAGGCTAACCCTCATCTCTGGCCCTGTTTAAGTAGAGATGTATATTATATCTATCCCCACACTTAAGAGAGTAATTGAGCCAGTTTTTGTCATCCGTGTGAGAGTGGGGATGACTTTCCCATTTTTCTGCCAGAGCCAGGATGGATTGGTCAGGAGTGAGTTGTCAAGCAGTTGGCCTCAGCCACTTGTGTTAGGATAAAGAGGAGCTTTTATATCACCACTTCCCTGGGGCTCAGACGGTAAAAGCATCTGCCTACAATGTGGGAGACCCAGGTTCGATCCCTCCTTTGGGAAGATCCCCTGGAGAAGGAAATGGCAACCTACTCCAGTACTCTTGCCTGGAAAATGCCATGGACAGAGAAGCCTGGTAGGCTACAATCCATGGGGTCGCAAAGAGTTGGACATGACTCAGCAACTTCACTTTACTTTTGTATCACCACAGCACTCTTTGACAGCTTCAACATAACTACCTCCGGGAGCATGGGAGTGCCACTCGGCAAGGCATCCTGCTGATTGTGGGGTCACCTCCAGTGTTTGGAAACCAGATCATTCTCCCTCTGTGTGTGTGTCTACAGGTTTTGAGTTAAGTCAGTTGGCTTTGGCCTATGATCTTCTCCAGATCTGATGCTAACTCTTCTTGAAGGAATTGCCTGGCAAACATTTCTCTTCTCCAGAAGCTCCAATTCCTCCTATTACTACCCTCTTTCAGGTTGACATCAGAGAGTCAGGCAGAGACCAAACTAGACAAGACAACTCCTGTGTGAGCCTCATGATCTTTCTTTTCATCCTGGGCTTGGTTCTCTCCTTGATTTGCAGATGGGATAAGAAGAACCATTGCCACTCACATACCTGCTACCTTCACTCCCAGTTCCCTTCGGTGCTACCATGAGGGTGCTCCACCAGTGTCACATAAACTCCAGAGCCTACCCTGCCCTGAGTACATGGGGAAGGGGCTGCTGCTTTTCCTGCGGCATTGAATGCTGTAATATGGCTTCCCCATGTTTCCTGAGGTCTTCACAAGACTTGCTTCTATTCCTTCCTCTTTTGCCTCAGCCCAAACTGGTTACATTAAAAGGGCTGGTTGATAATGTGCTGGCTTGAAGTGCCATTAGAAGCCATCCAGCACAGCAGTTCTTTTTTCTTAATTTATTTTAATTGGAGGGTAATTACTTTACAATATTGTAGTGGGTTTTGCCATATATTGTCATGAATCAGCCATGGGTGTACATGTGTCCCCCATCCTGAACCCCACTCCCACCTCCCTCCCTATCCCATCCCTCAGGGTCATCTCAGTGCACCAGCCCTGAGCACCCTGTCTCATGCATCAAACCTGGACTGGTGATCTGTTTCACATATGATAATATACATGTTTCAATGCTATTCTCTCAAATCATCCCACCCTTGCCTTCTCTCAAAGAGTCCAAAAGTCTGTTCTTTACATCTGTGTCTCTTTTGCTGTCTCGCATATAGGGTCATCATTACCATCTTTCTAAATTCCATATATATGGGTTAATATACTGTATTGGTATTTTTCTTTCTGACTTACTTCGCTCTGTATAGTAGGCTCCAGTTTCATCCACCTCATTAGAACTGATTCAAATGCATTCTTTTTAATAGCTGAGTAATATTTCACTGTGTATATATACCACAACTTTCTTATTCATTCGTCTGCTGATGGACATCTAGGTTGTTCTTAGGCAGAGGTGGGGACCCACTGGTGGACTACAGAGAGTTAGGAGAATGGGGGGCTGTGACAGCTGGCCTTTTGAGAGCTGTGCGTAATGGCTCCTCCATCTAGATCTGCCCTTGGCAATGTCACACGTAAGAGAAGCCAAGGTCAAGGGAGGCGGGTTGAGAACTCTTGGATCTTGTACAACCCCCTCATTTCACAACTTGGAGAAACTGAGGCTGCAGTTACTTCAGAGACATAGTCATCTTTCACTGTTCACTAGGCATGGTGGCCAGTCCTGGCAGGGAGATAAAGACTACATGGGCATGGTCCTGCCTAAAAGCTTACAGTTAAATAACACAGTAATGATGCCTTACACTTTATAAAAAGGTGGTGTGGATTCTATCCTCCTCATTTTACAGACGTGGACACTAGGCTCCGGGAGATTATGACCTGCCCTCAGCAACCACACAGCTAGTGGCCATGCCATGTAACAGTCATGTTAAGAGATAAGGATCAACTCAATCTGTCCTGCCCAACCCCATAGGGCTTAGGACTGACCCTGCTGGATGAAGCTCATGGTAATGGAGTTCCCAGCAGGCCTTTTGGAAATTGGAATGTGCTCTGTTCAGTGAGCTATGACTAGAATTAGAGATGTTGCTCAGTGTGTCCCAGTGACTTGATTTCCAGCTATGAAGGGCAGCAGGTTTCTGTGACTGCCCCTCTGTTAAGTTGGCCCGTGGCAGCTTCTGGTTTCAGGGAGTTTCTGTGCCACTTTGATCTTTGAGTGCCTGGAGAGAGACCAGCAGGGCAGACAGGCGGGTAGGGCTAAGGCTGTGAGGGATGCCTTCTCCCGTTTACTCGCCCCTAGTATACTACATGCTTCACTTCAGGAGAGCTGCTAGCTTTGCTTCATATTGGAGTGGATAAAGAGACAAAGGGGCGAAATGCTGGGAAAGTTCTGATTTCCTTTTAAATAGACCCTCATCTTTGGGACAGCATGATGGGCCGCCCCCTGCTAGCAAGGCTGGGAGTTGTCTTCTGCTTGGAGGGGAGGGACATTGATGTAGACGCACAGTGTCTGTTAGAGAAGCATCTAGTGGAATAGGCATCCCCGCACGAGATACTGGTAGGGAATAGTTACACAACTTTGTCCTGAGATTCTAATCCCCAAAGTCCTCTGATTCAGTTTAGAGGAAGGCGTTGCTTTTCTGTGTGCCATTTCCCTGACATCCATTCTTTCCTGCAGATTTAAAGGCCCGTAAGCAGAAGACTTCCTCCCAGAGCCCAGAGCACCGCCTCCGGAACAGGAATCTTCTCTTGCCCAACAAAGCCCAGGGGATCTCAGATTCACCAAATGGTTTCCTCCCAAATAACCTTGAGGAGCCAGCCTGCCTTGAAAATTCAGAAAAGCCATCAGGAAAACGAAAGTGCAAGACCAAGCACATGGTGACGGTCTCAGAAGATGCAAAGGTATGTTATCAACCAGGGAAGTTGGGGCTGGAGACTGGGCTAGGGTGGCATGTTTCCCATAAGCTCCTTGAGGAACAGTCTTCTGAGTGAGTGAGTAAGTGCATGAACAGAAAAAGTAAAAGTGTGAGTCTCTCAGTCATGTCCAACTCTTTGCGACCCCATGGACTATAGCCCACCAGGCTCCTCTGTCCATGGGATTCTCCAGACAAGAATACTGGAGTGGGTTGCCATGCCCTCCTCCAGAGGATCTTCCTGACCCAGAGATTGAACCCAGGTCTCCCACATTGCAGGCGGATCCTTTAATGTCTGCGCCACCAGGGAAGCCCGAGTGGGTGCATAGGGGGATTGAATTAACTCATATTTATTACAGTGTTTTAAACTAATTCTAGAAGGGTTGGCCTGTAGATTTGAAGAATGGAACTGAAGTCAGAGCTAATAATAAGCATCTACAAACTGTAGAGTTTGGCCCAGGATGAATTTGCCTCAACAATCCTTGGATCTCCTTAGAGTTAGGGAAGAGTTAGAGAATATGGCAGAATGTTAGCCTGAATAGCTTGTTAACATCCAATCAAGAAGCTTTTGTCTGGGCTTAACTCGCTGGAAACCAATCAGGAAGTTTTCTGAGTCAATCAAGGTAGAAAACAATTTGTAGAAGCAAGGATGTTGATTTCCAGACAAAGGTTGCCTGAGGGTGGGGCTGAAGGAATTCCACTTGGACTGGTCATGCTGTACTTTCCCAACCCCACTCCTCAGTTTCTGTGCTTCTCATGAGTGCCTACCAATCCATAGCCAAGCAAGGGCACTAGAACCCCTGTTTAAAACTGATGTCTCTTTGGGTTCTCATGTTCATGGCATTGGTGTTCAGTTCCATACTATACAATTGAAAAAAAGAAAATCACACGATCGTCATCCTGGAGGTGCAAAGATGTTTGAGAGATGCGAGGCGCAGGTTCAAATGTATGCCTGTAATATGTGTTTGTCTTGACAACCAAAAATCAAAAGGTCGTATTGGGCTGGTTTAGGTGGTTGTGACTCTAATGGCTCTTTCTAGCTCTAGAGCAGGGTCCCTGAGTGGCACTGGCAAAAGGTAGGAGACCCAAGTGCTCAAGTCCCCCATCCTTGTTCTGGAATCTGATTTCAGCACAAACAAAGTGCTCAAGCCTATTTCTTCATCTTTAAAAAAAAAGGAGATGATACTTCCAGGCCTTTCCATCCCACAAGGGTGCTTAGGGGAACAAAGGAGGCAATGGATGTGAAAGGCTTTGATAATGGTCAAGTGCTGTCTCTGAGTTTGGTGTAAACCCTTGAGCTTCAGACCAAGGCAAGAATGAGGGGACAGAGACACAGGAAGGCCAGGTAGCAGGGCTGGCTCCTGGAGACTCCGGAGGGGCCAAGGCAGGAATCGGGGCGTCTGCTCTGGGCCAGGTGCTCTGCTCACACGATCACTCAGTTCCCACAGCAGCTGTCAGAGGTGGGCCTTCTTGTCCTCATTTTATGGTGAGGAAACCAAGGTTTGGGGAGGTTCAGGGACTTGCTCGAGGTTACTCAGTGGTCCGAGTGACAGACCTGGGGCATGAGGCAGGCCTGGCTGCCCCTGGGGCACCTCCACCCCCTACCCTTTCCATATGCCTCCACCCTGTGAATGGGTGGCTTCTGTCTGCATTCAGGTGACACTGGGGTAGGGTGAGGCTGGGCAGGGAGACGCTGCCACCCGGAGCAGCTCTGGTGAAAGGTGGACATCCTCATCCCCTGCTCTTTCCCACTCACGTGACTCCATCCCACACAAAGGTGACAAGCCACTCAGCAGCACATGCTGATGCTTCTGTCTGGTAGTTCTGCCAGGCGGTGTGTCCACTGAAATGTTCTCCCAGAGAGGTTTTGTGCCTTCCCAGGGCCTCCTTTTCTCCCTCCCGCCTTTCTTTCTTTCCCAGTCACCGCCACCTGCTCCAGTTGCCCCCATGGCACAGTGCTTTGTAGTGAGAAGCAAGGCGGGGGAGGGCGGGGACGTGCCTGCAACACTGAAGCTGGCGCATCAGCCAAAGGCTTCTTCCCACAGGGGCTCCAAGCCAGGGGGGCAGGGCAGGGGGGGTCTTGCTCCTCCCTCTCTCTGGCAGCCTCTGTTTTCTCTGCCAGCTCTGGCCCCTTGATGGGAATCACCCTTTGGCTCCTCACTTGGCTTAGCAACAACCTGGGCATTTTACCCAGCATCCTCCAGTATTGCCATTGTACACCTCTGTCCTCCTGGCAAAAAAGCCACATTCTACCCTCATAGCCAGGGCCTTCCTGCTAGCTGGTATACCTCTCTGCCCTTTTGGATGTGGATAGAGAGCAGCTCTTTTCTTGCAATTTACCAGAGGAAACAAATGCCCTGGGTCAATGTCTTTTCCCTGGTGCCATTTCTTTCCCAGCTTCGTGTCTTTCTAGGCAACTCTTTTGGCTGCCCAGGGCTCTATGTATAGCTGGCTTGAATCAAGTCAACAAATGTTTGTTGCAGTGACATGCCCAACCCCAAATTAATTGCTGTAAGGAACAAAAGAGATGACGACAATATGAACCCTAACCCCAGGGAGCTTAAAATGTAGCAGGGGAGGCCAGACTTGCCCATGAAACAACAGAAGGAAGTTGACAGTCAGACATAAGGCGTTGGATTATGTGATTCAGACTAGGTGTTCTGGGTGTGTAGAAAAAGGGCAGTGGGAACCACAGTGTTGTAGACAACAGGATTTAAGGGAGCCCTTGATGCTCTCGGGGATTTGGGTAAGTAGGATGTATTCATTATCTGTTGTGTTCAGTTGCTCAGTCGTGTCCGACTCTTTGCCACCCTATGGACTGTAGCCCACCAGGCTCCTCTATACATGGGATTTTTCCAGGCAAGAATACTAGAGTGGGTAGCCAGGGGAGATCTCCAGGGGATCTTTCTGACCCAGGGATCAAACGTGGGTCTCGTGCATTGGAAGGCAGATTCTTTACCAGTGACCCACCTGGGAAGCCCTCCTAGTTATCTATTGCACTTCACAACAAACTACCCTAAGATTTAGCAGTTTAACCCAACAATAAGCATGTATTATTTCATAGTTTCCGGGGTCAGGAATTCAAGAGCAGCTTTGCTGTGTCTGACTTGGGGTCTCCCATGCATGAGGTTGCCGTCATGGTGTCAGCCAGGGCTCCATTCATGCAAAGACTCGACTGGGGCTGGAGGAGCTTCTTGAGTGGCTCCCTCACATAGGTGGCAAGTCGAGGCTTGCTGTTGGTGGGGGACCTCCTTTGCTTGTCCCTTGGGCCTCTTAAGGGATGCTTGACTATCCTCATGACCTGGCAGCTGGCTTCCTCCTGAATGAGTGATTCAAAAGAGAGCAAAGCAGAAGCCACATTATCTTTTAGGCCGTGGCCTTGGAGGCCACACACCATCATCTCTGCCTTCTCCTGTGCAGAAGGGACTACACGAGAGCATGAATATCAGGAGGTGGGGATCAATACAGTCATCTTAGAGTCTGATGGAGGCATTCTTGTCCTCTGACCCCCCGGTGATTCATGTTCTTCCACGTGCAAGTCACACCCTCCTCTGCCATGGCTCCCCCAAAGTCTTGTCCACTTACAGCATTAACTCCAAGTTTAGAATCTCATCATCAAACTTAGGTCCAGGTGAACATGAAGCACCTTGGGTCTGGTTCCTTGCGTACAGCTCCTCAAACACAGTTCCTCTCTGTCTGAAGTTCCTTCCTCTCATCTGAAAGAGATAAATAACCTGCCCCTATGGACTCAGTAAACCATGGTGTGCCAGACACGAGAACCTGTTCTGGACATTCCAGTTCAAAATGGGAGAAGAAAGGAGACAAGCACGGGTCATTCATGAGGAAAGGACTGTAATGTTTCGTGAGCACCCACTGTGTGCATTGTTCTGTTGCTGCTCTAGCTCATTATCTCAAAGACCCTGTTGGGGAGAAAGTGAGGCTCTGAGAAGTTGGGTCTTGCCCCAGGTCTTGCAGCTAGTAGCTGGCAGAGGCAGGATTCAAAAGCTGGTCTGTTCGATTCGAGAGCCTGAGCACTTTCCACCAGCCCAGGTGGGCATGAGTGTGATCCAGGGGGACAGTGTGCTAGGAGGTAGGGAAAGCCTGGTGAGGGTTGGATGTTGGGGGAAGGTTTTTGCAACAGAGTGAAGACTTCCACAGCTGTGCCTCTTCCATCACAGTGAGCTGTCTCCACCTCTCTTCACCCTGAGAATTTGCTTCTGCTTATTTATTGAGGTGACTAGTTAAAAACTTCAACACATGGGGATCAAGGCAGGTAAAGAGGCATGCAGAGTGTATGAGAGAAGCTGGCATATCCCCTCGAGCTCTGTGAGCAATCCCTTCATTGTTGCTTGGTTTTCGGGGTTGAGGACTTGAGCCATTCTGCATCTGCTCGCTGGGTAGAAATGTGGAGGTGAGTTGTCCTGATCTGTGTCTCTGCTTTCCAGAGCAAAGGGCGTTGGAGCCAGCAGAAGACACGCCCTCCCAAATCTCCCACCCCAGCAAAGCCCACAGAACCATGCACACCCTCTAAGTCCCGAAGTGCTGGCCCAGAGGAGGCCTCCGAGTCACCCACAGCCCGGCAGATTCCCCCAGAGGCTCGTCGTCTCATAGTGAACAAAAATGCTGGCGAGACCCTCCTACAGCGGGCGGCCCGCCTTGGGTATAAGGTAAGGAACACCCCCTCATTTCCACAGGATATTGTTGCCCCAGCATCTGTGGATAACCTTCTCCCCCTTGGCTCTTCTGTGGCCTGGCCAGGCCTTTGTTTGGGGCCTAAGTGCAGGATGCCCCCTCCTACTGTGTATATGGCCTATGGGGCTGCCTCATCACGACGTGCTGTGTGAGCTTGCAAACCCGATTGGATGTCAACTGAGGATGAATAGCACTGAAATGGTAAGACAATATCATCCAGTACCTTCATAGGCCAGAGATGGGATTTGGGGGTTTTTATGTCATCTTGAATTTCCCTGTGCCATGGCTCCCCACTCAGAGAGGAATGGGGGTGATCATCGCTCACTCTTTATATCTCCCTCCAGCTTCCCCTCCTATTGGCCTCCAGTAGTGGAGGGGTCGAGTACATTGGAGGGGCAGAGTTGCGCTCACCCTCACCTTTTGCTGCTTCCCTATGGACTGGAAAGGAAGCTGGTGTTTGTTGAGCACCTCTTTGGTCATGTTAAGAGCTCTCGTTGCCTCATATCCTTTCATCTTCACTGTAAGCCTATGGAGGTAGGTTTGATTAACCCTGTTTTACAGGTGAGAAAATCAGGGGTTAGCCATGTTAAGTGATGTGTCCACAGTCACTCAAGCGCTATGTATATGTGAGTCTGAATTCACACCAGCGTCTTTCTGATTCCTAAAGGGTAGGGGCAGAAGCCAGATTCATTCAATGACATTGCTGGACATTTTTGTTGATATGAGCGTATTTTGTGGATATGAGCTCCTTGACCATGTGCCTTTGCCAGCCACACCAGTTATTTCCCCAGGATTTGCTCTGAAGTGTGGAAATGCTGGGCTATAGAGTAGGTCTTCCTTTTTTTTTTTCCTTTTCTTTTAAGGCTTCCAGTACCCATAACTGACTCATTTAAAGACAGCTGCACTCCCAGCCAGGTGGGTTGGCATAAGAGAGCCACCTTGACACTGTCTCACTGGCAAGCCACCTATCTGTCTTAAGCACCTGGTGTGGGGGCCTGGATAGCTGCCAAGGGAGATCTAAAGAAAAAATGATGACCAACCCTTGCCCTTTAAGTGAGTTTCTTTTACCTGGGGCCAAAGCAGGTAGCAGGAGACCATAGGTGAACCAATCAGGACAGGGCAAGGGCAGGTTGGACAGCCTGTGACAGGAGGAAGGGAAGGAGGAGGCGTCTGAGGCCAGGACAAAGAGGTGATATCTGCAGTGGTGGGAAGGGTGGGGGCTTCGTGACCCCCTGGGTAGAGACAGTGTGAAGTTCCGTGTCCAGAAGGCAGCACCCCCACGCAGGCACACAGGCTCGAGCCAGCCAGCCGGTGTGCTAGCTGTCAGTCAGGACGGCTGAGTCCCATCTCACCGGGGCCTGGAGGAGCTGACGAGAAGCTGCTGGTAGCTGCTGTCAGCCTCTTTCCCTCAGAAGAGGGACTGCCTCTTCCTTCTGCCTCAGCTTATCCACCACAGCTAGCTAGGCTGCTTCTCAGCCTGGAGTCCCACTTATCGTCCTGTCATCTCAGCCCAGGGACACTGATCATTACTATGGATGACTGACCACCCTGGATGATGCTCAGAACAGTCTTCATTTGAGGGGAGGGCTGGAACTGACTGCCCTGGGATACACATCCAGGGATGGTACTTACACCAGTTCTTTCTTCCTTGTTCTCAAATAACTGCCAGAGGTGGTGTTTGCCAGCACAAGTCTCATTTCTCTGGTCTGGGGCCGTCTCACAAAGCCCCGGACGAGGGAACGGGCAGTCAGACCATGGAGGCCTGAGGGTGTGAGCTCTGGGTGGGCAGGTGAGCCTCTCTGAGGGGCTTACACCCACAGCCCACACCCTGATCAGTGTTGTCAGCCATTAGAAGTGTCTCCGCTCTGCTGAGGACACTGCCCAAAGCTGGCACCTCAGGACTGATTTAGTTGACAGTAGATTCTGAGATCTGCCCATCAGTCCCTGGACTAAAGAGCATGTTCTGAGACTCTTCGGACACGTGGAGAGCTTCAAACCTAACCCAGCTTCAGGTGACTGAAAGAGTTCGGCCTCTCTTTGCTCACGGCACCCTCCTTATCCCCACAGGACGTTGTCCTCTACTGCCTCCAGAAAGACAGTGAAGATGTGAATCACCGCGACAATGCAGGCTACACGGCCCTGCATGAGGCTTGCTCCCGGGGCTGGACTGACATCCTGAACATCCTGCTGGAGCACGGGGCCAATGTGAACTGTAGCGCACAGGATGGCACCAGGCAAGAAGGCTGCCCTCCCGTCTCCCCCACCCCTCTCCCCTGCTCAGCCCCTCCCTCAAGAGAATCCACCCCACTTCAGGCCAGGCTGGATGAGTCCTTGGTTGGCCAGTCCACGTTGCCCACTGATGGGAGGCTGGGGTTCTCTGGGGATCATCCCTGGCACTGTCTTCAGGCAGAATCTCAGGCTTTAGGAATCGGAAGGCTGATCTTGAGGTAACATCCCAGATTTGATTCTTGAGTTGATCTCTATATACTTAAAAAAGGGACACCTGCCATGTCTTAAAGAAACCGCACCCATTCTCCTGTGCTGTATGCGAGGGCCTGCTTCCTGGGCGAAACTGACCCCTGAGCTGCATACCAAGTGGTGGTGGGGTGCTTGGATCAGAGGCTGTGGGCTCTGCTGGGCTACCTGCTGGGTGTGCGAAGCAGCTCTGGGGCAGTCATCTGGGTTTTCCAGTCATATCCCCCAGAATCTTCTCTAAGTTTATCCTCAGTTAGGGGCCTATTCTCCCCTGAGCTCCAGAACAACCAGCAGAGCGCCATTGGGGAACGTAAGAGAGAGAACTGGGAGGGAGGAGAAAGAGGCAGGGAAATATGGAGGGCAGGGCAGGCCAGCAGTGGCTCCCTGCCCTCTTCCCCATGTTACGCTGGGCTCCTCTCACTTGCTTTCCCTGCCAAGGTGGCCTGAGGCCTAGACACCCCGGTTCCCACTTGGGCCCTGCTGCTCTCACCTGTGTCACCTTGCAGGCCAGTTCACGATGCAGTGGTCAATGACAACCTGGAGACCATCTGGCTTTTGCTGTCCTATGGGGCTGACCCCACGCTGGCTACCTACTCAGGACAGACAGCCATGAAGCTGGCCAGCAGTGACACCATGAAGCGCTTTCTCAGTGGTGAGTATGACCCAGACTCAAAACCTCATTACCGGGGCTCTGACTCTGAGTTCCCGAGATACCCTTCATCTAACTCATTTCAAGCAGCTCCTACAAGGGGCATCGGCTCTCCTCACATGTTCCTTTTTGGCAACTCAGAAATCTCTATGAACTTTGAAAAGTCAGCAGGCAGCTTCCTCTTGTCCCCATACTGTGAGTGTCATTGCATGCATCCTCTTCAGGGCCCTGGTTGCCCTTGGGGACCCCTTTTCCCGCTCCGTGTGTGAGGTAGGCCCCTCTGTGGGACAGTGGCCCCACTAGAAGTTTGAGTTTGGGGCAAAATGTGTGGACCTGTGCTTTGAATGGTCTGCCAGTTGCAAAGAGGTGACACTTAACAGTTTGCTTTTGTTTTTGCACTTGCACTTTATCTCTGTTGGTGATCAAAGTTCAACCCTTGGGACCCCTCCACAAGCTTTATTCCTCACACCCTGTGGTAACTGTGATGTTCCCTGTGCATCCTCCTGTTCTTTGCTCTTCCTCCCTCACTTGCCCCCTCTGGAAAAGTAGTGTTAAGGCCCATGGCAAGCACCACAAACCAACTTGCATTTGTTTTCTCGTTAGTGGGTGACAGGTGTTTGTCTGCAGTTAGATAGCTCTACGGAGTTGGGCAGTGGGAGGAGGGAAGTCTGGCTTGGGCATGCTCAGTGGAAATCTCCTCAGACTTGACCTCTGAATAAAGGAACCCCACCTCCTGTGTGATATTACAGCTTGGCTGTTGCTCCAGCAGTGACTTCTTCAGCCTGCCTAAGTGCAGTTGGGTGGATGGAGCAGCTGGAGGTTGTGTCACTGATCCTCTTCAGAGGCTTCGATGTTGATGATAGAGCCCCTCTTATGCTGGAAGCTGGCAGGACCAAGGGTTTGCCCAAGGCTGTTTCCTCTCTCCAAGACTGTGACCTCAGTTCATACCCCGCCCCCACCCCCACCATCAGGTACAGTCCTAGGCTCCCAAGCAGAAGCTCATTTGTTTATGGAATACAGGTTAACCAGGCAGCTGATGATGGAGGAGGAAACAAAGTAGTAGCCTGAGCCGAAGGTCCCCGTGGAAGGAGGACTAGGTGGGAAGGGCCTTCTAGGTATTGAAGGAAGGGGAGTGATGGGACACTGTGAGGGAGGCCCTGACCTCTGCCTGGCTGCCCCCATCCAGTCCACAGCCAGGCTTCCGCCCCACAGCCGGACTCAGCCTCTCCGGCTGAGGCAGGAGGACTGCCTCCTTCCTCCACCGGCTCTGGGGCCCAGGCCTGTCTGTGAGGGCAGAGCCACGTGGGACACTCCTTCAGGCATTTGCTCTGGGCCAGCGAGGACTCTTGTTCAGATTAGCTGGACCATCACTGGGCTGCGTGAGGCTCGGAGCAGGCCACCCTCTGTGGCTTCTTCCCACACACCGCTCTGCACTCTCCTCCACACGAACGTGTGTTGTCTGCACTCCACTTACTTCCCAGGGAAAGCTGGCACGCAGGAACACCCAGAGCATCTCAACATGATAAAAGCGCCTCGTGAAGCACTCCTCTGACCAGCAGGTCTCATCCAGAGGCTTCTTTGGGCTGGAGACCACTCTCCTGAGGGCTGTCTCTAACCTCCGTGGACACAAAGTCTTTTCTTCGTGGACTCCTTCTCCAAAATCCCCAAAGAGTTTGAATGTTGAAACCATTTGAAGTAGTTAAAAAATGAGAAGTAAACACAGTTTTCTCTTTTCTCATGTCTGTTAGCTAATCCCAAATACTGGAAAGCCTTTGATGCCTCCTTAAACTAACTCGAGTTCTAGTCTGTGCTGTGGACGCAAGAGAAGACTTTCCTGAATTCTGGCACTTCTAGCCTCTCCAGGCTGAACACCTTCATTCAATTCTTGACATTGTTTCTCAACTTTATGGGCATGGAGCTATAACTTCATAATGGGGGCCAGGAGCTGAAAGGAGTGTTAAAACTGGGCCACCTCTTTTCCATGCAAGTACTGAGTGCCAGTTAAAGGCAGAGCTCTGACTGGCCATTAGGGAAAGTGCTCAAGCTGGTTAGGACCTTGGCAGCCAGGGAAGCAGGCACTGGCAGCAGTCAGTAGGCTCCGGGAGGGGGGACTTGAGCTAAAAGGCTGTTGTGAGGGGATAAGAGGTTAACACTTAGGGTTTTTAAGGTTGAGGAAAACTCACCTAACAGAACCATTTTGAAGTGAACAATTCAGTGGCTTTTCCTACATTCACAGTGTTGAGTAACCATCACCAGGAGCTTTTTCAGTTCTTCCAATGGAGTGTCTCTCTTGTTTCGTATCAGCTCCCTACCTCTCCCCTGCCCCGAATCTCAGGAAATGACTGGGTAGAGTGGCTGCTGGAAGCGCCATGAGGTTGAAGGTTGGGGAGGCGGTTCCCTCCTCTGGCCTACCTCCCCAACTGCTACACCTCAACACACCAGTGTGGACTTCTGGATTTCTTTTTACCTTGCCTGTCTGGCTGAGGTAGTTAAAAAGCTCTTTGCTGTTCATCCCCAAGCATTTGCCTGACCAAATTCCCCACAGATTCATTGTCTTCTTCCTCCCCTAGTGGGGATCCCACGGGGCAGCAGATGAAGGCGAATCCCTGTAGGGTGTCAAGGGCGGAAACGGTGCCAGCATCAGGGTTGTGCCTCATGTAGAGCATCTCTCGTTTTGTGCAAGTCTCCTCTCCTGGAAAACTCGAGGAATCAAATCCTCATTTAAATACACAGAGGAGTGGTATCCTGTAGTGAATTCTTTTGTAAAGCAGAAGATGCTGGTGATTCGTGTGGGTTGACAATGTGGATATTCCTCCATTGCCTTTGCTTAGCATGAGGCCCACGTCTCCTGAGACCCTGAAGGGTATAGTGCAGCTTCTTCATGTGTTTATTCACCCATGTGTCTATAGAGCACCTGTTAAGTTTCAGGTACAGTTCTGGGTACTAGAGGTCAGACAGTGAACCCTTTGTCTCTCATCCTTGTCCTTGGAGAACCAAGCCATCCAAACCTTCCAAGAGGCCTTTGGAAGAGCTCCTTCTTGGGCCAGATTACAGGCAGGCATGTGGCTGATTTCCCTTTGACCCTTTGAAGAAAAGAATAATATGCAGCCTAACCAAGGGAAAACAGACTGGTTTTTCATCCTCTGTCGGAAAGAATGTGGGAGCTGGGGGGAGTTGTTGCAGTTTGGGTTGGGGCATTGGAGGAACTCTCAGGACTGCTTTTCCTTCCACCAATGAAAGGGTTAGTAGTTTACCACTTGAGGTCACTGAATCACAGGTTTTTGTTTTTCCTGCCAGAGACCTTGGCCATATGACCCCCTGTCGATGAGTGTTTGTTTTTTTGTTTTCTCCCCTTTCATGTCCCTCAGCTGGTGACTTGGTTGTAGGAGATGGGCAGGGGTACAATGGGACCCTAGGAAATACAGAAACTTCTATTGCCAGGGCCACCACTCACATTGAATACTTAAAAATATTTTTTTAATCAAGGCCAAATTCATGTAAGATAAAATTAACCATTTAAAAGTGAACAGTTCAGTGGCATTTAGTGTGTTCATCATGTTGGACAACTACTACCTCTGTCTAGCTCCAAAACATTTTCATCCCCCTGAAATGAAGCCCCCAGAGAAGGCAATGGCACCCCACTCCAGTACTCTTGCCTGGAAAATCCCATGGGCGGAGGAGCCTGGTGGGCTGCAGCCCGTGGGGTTGCTAAGAGTCGGACACGACTGAGCGACTTCACTTTCACTTTTCACGTTCATGCATTGGAAAAGGAAATGGCAACCCACTCCAGTGTTCTTGCCTGCAGAATCCCAGGGACGGGGGAGCCTGGTGGGCTGCCATCTATGGGTTGCACAGAGTCGGACACGACTGAAGGGGCTTAGCAGTTAGCAAATGAAACCCCATACCCATTGAGCAGTTGTTTTCCACACCCAACCCCAGCCCCTGGCAACTACATGTCTACTTTGTCTCTTTGGATTTGCCCACTCTGCACATTTCGTATAAAAGTGAATCACACAATATGAGGCCTTTTGAGGCTCACTTTCTCCATGTAGCATCATATTTTCAAGGTCTGTCCACCTAGTGGCATCTTTTTAATGGTGAATACTATCCCCTCTCTGGATAGATCACATTTTCTTTTATCCATTCATCAGTTGAGGGACATTTGGGTTGTGTCCACCTTTTGGCAACTGTGCCTAGTGCTGCTGTGAACACACGTGAACAAATATTTGAATACAAGTTTTCAATTCTTTGGGGTATATACCTAGAAGCAGGATTGCTGGGCTGAGGGTACTGTTTGAAGGCAAGGATAAGAGAAAAGAACTCAGAGTTACAGGGAGGACAAGGGAAAATCAAGGAAAAGGACTCCCTCTTCATCCTGACTGTACATGGAGACACATGTGGAAACGTGCCTCGAAGCTGCCCTGTCAAGCAGACTGCGACGGCTCCTTTTGTGCACCACTTGTGGGCCAGTTCTGACTTTGGCATCTTTGTCTGTGCCAGTTGACTTCGGGCTATCTCAAAAGGCACATTCACCGGCAAATGTGAGGAGAATTAGATGAGTTTCTGGGGGCCTCCAAAGGCAGGTCCGAGAGAGGAGCCCTGGGAGTATGGTGAGCGAGGGCTGCTCTGCTGGAGTCCTCTGGTGACCGCAGTCACTTGAATGCTTATGTGCCAGCACGCAGGCTAAACAAGCCCTTGACTTTCTAGTCTCGCCTTGTAGTAGTTTCTCCCCGCTCTTACTTCCCCCATGGTGTTTATTATGCTCTTACTGTGCAGGCACCTGCGCTTTGGAACTGGGGAGACAGTGATGAGCAGGATAGACGTAGTCCCTGACTTTGGGGAACTTACAATCTCATTCCTTTGTCTCCAGGACACCTAGTGCAGGGCAAGGCACCAAATATAGTCACCTACTTGACAGATGCCTTTGGAAGAAATTACTTCCAACTCGCAAATGGCACAGGGTACAGAAGAGGAGATAAGCTGGCATCTGGGACCTCAAGAGTTTTTCATGGAATACTCAAAAGATCTCATATATGTGATGAAAGATTTTCTACTCTGGCTCCTCAGCGATTACTTTGAAGCTTCTCTCTGACTGTCTTTTCCTCTCAGAAGAAACTCCTCATCTCCTAGGGGGTTGCCAAAAAACAAACTTCTTTCAGTAGCTCACAACAGCTGATGGGCACTTTTGCTGATAGAATGTGTGACCCAAAGGGAAGGTATCCTGGAATGTGGTGGTGCCTTCTATCCAGGGACTTAGCTCTGCTCCTTTAAGAGTAGCTACCAACTTCCTCCTGGGCTTTGCTTTTCAGGGGACACCTCACCCAACCTGTGCCCTTTGGACTCTCTCCTGTCCTATTGCTCAGGTGTCACTTGAGGGCAGGTGGCAACCATACACAGCTAAATCAACTTGCCACCTGTACTGTGTGGCACATTGGCAACCACTGGGCCATGTGCCCACAGATGATACAGTTAAATTTGTCATGGAATCCTGCTTTTTGTCCACATGGAGCCAAGAGGTGAAACAATTCATCTAGATGCTTAGCTAGGAAACAGGGAGTCTAAGAGGTAGCCTCATGTCAGTTCTCAGATTGTGTAAGCAAAAGGTTGTTTGAAATGGTTTTTTAGGGAGAGGGAATTCAGCAGTCCAGTGGTTAGAACTTGGAGCTTAACCCAACTTAGGCCAGGGTCTGGGTTCAATCCCTGATTGGGGAACTAAGATCCTGTAAGCCACGAACCCCCAAAAAAGAAAAGGCGCTAAGTCCTAACCCCTTAGTCTCCTTGTTTCCTAGTTTCATCCATGTTGTAGGTAACATGTCTCAGTACTTCATTTCTCCTAATGGCTAATTACTATCCCATTGTGTTAATTTTCATTTTGTTTCTCACTTCATCAGTTGAATGACATTTGAGTTGTTTCCACTTTTTGGAGATTGTGAATAGAGCTGCTCTGGAACATTCATGTACAAGTTTTTGTTTCAATACCTGTTGTTAATTCTTTTGGGTATTGCTGTGGAAGCAATAGGTTTTCATGAGGATAAACTTGGTCATCCCCCCCCACCATTCCATGTTTTCAAGGATGAGACAGAAGGAATTATGCTTCCTTTATTTTCCTTTGAATTGGCAAGATGACGATTGGATATATGAACATTGTGACCAGCAGGGGACTTAAATCTTGGGATGGATCTAGGATTCTGCTTGCAGAGTAATGCCCTACATCATTTGAAGAAGGGGTCCCAGGCCTAAATGCCTTCAGACTGATCATGTTAGAGAGCAGGCAGGCTGGGTGGGGCCTGCTGAACTGGAGAACACACATGTCCCCTCTCCCTCCAGCCAGCTGATGACATGCAGTAATGTAGATACAATGTTGCCAGAGCTCTTGATTTTTTCCCAAGGAAACTTGGAAATCCGAATTTTTAAGTGAAATCTCCCAACTTTAAAATGTTAGAAGTTAAATTAAATTGTGGAGGTTTAAAACACTGGGCCAAAACCCAGGTGGTCACTGGGCTAGATTTGGCTCTTGGCACTAGTTTGTAGCCTCTGATGGATAGCAGATCTCTCTGGGGTCGCTCCTGGCCCTCTTGTGGTTCTTCCTTCCCATCGCCCATTCTCCTAATGCCAGATGAATATACTTTGCTTCTAGATTCCTCTTTTAGTCTACCCCCTGTTCTCACTGCCCTTTCTTCTTTCATCAGATCACCTCTCAGATCTCCAGGGCCGGGCAGAGGGTGATCCTGGCGTTTCCTGGGACTTCTACAGCAGTTCTGTGTTGGGTAAGCTTTAAGTGGATGCTTCCCACCCTGGTCTATGTCTCAGATGTATGGGATCTGCTTTGGGTATCACTGATTCTTCTCAAAGACAGGAGTGACCCAATGGAGGTAGCCCTTCTTCACCTGCTAGTAGCTTACAGACCCTTTCACCCCCAACTCCAGCCCATGCTTCTCTCAGACTCAGAACTTGGTGGCCAAAATCAAGAGATGCCATTGATTTGGACAAAGCCATCCGTCATTAGCCCTCTACCACTCCCCACCCTGGGTACTTTGTAAATTCTCTCTCTCCCAAGCTCCCTTTCTCCTCCGTTGCTTGTCCTAACCCTGCTGGAAGCCCCCATGTGCACTGTCGCCTCTTCTGGTATTGCTCACACTCAAAAGGGACCCAGCCCCCAATCTGGCAGCTACCATCCCTCCCTACCCTCTCCCCAGGATGCACACAGAGTTTCTGAGAGAGCTGCCAGCTCCCAAGTCCTTAGCTCTGGCCTGAGCCCTCCTCTGTCAAAAGAGTAGTGAGCCTTTCCCCGTGGCTGTCATCCAGCGCTCACCCAGATTGAGGAAGGTGCCCACTCCTAAGTTTGGGGGAAGCTGGAGCAGGAGAACAGGGCACACCCGAATGTGCAGCTAGGAAAGGTCAGAGGCCTAGTCCCTGCCACTGGGTTTCTGGGGACCCATGCAGGCAGGCGGGCAGCTTTCAAAGCTGCAGTTTGAAGGGCAAGTATTTTCCTTTGCCTCTGACTGCTGATGGTATCTTCAGGCTTCTGTCTCCAGCAGTTGGGCAGCAAATCCTTCACACCTCCTTGCTTTTTTCCCAGTTGAAAAGTGGAGGAGTGTAATGAATCTGTGGCCACTAAGCACTACCTCCCGGGTCTAGAACATTCACATGCCCTCCCAAGGATCAGAGACATTTGGCCCCACCCAGGGATCTGTATCTTGTTGAGCTTTTCTTTTCTGTGGTATCATGCATGTAGCTAAGTACTAATTCCCTATATGATGTCTTTACAGAGGAAAAAGACGGGTTTGCCTGTGACCTCCTCCATAATCCTCCTGGGAGCTCTGATCAAGAAGGAGATGATGTGGAAGAGGATAATTTTATGTTTGAGCTCTCAGATAAGCCTCTTCTCCCTTGCTACAACCTCCAAGTGTCAGTGTCCCGCGGGTAAGTGTTTGAGTGGTCTATGGGGACCGAGTGCTAGGATCCTGGGAAGGATGGAGTTCTCCTGCAGGAAGCTGAGACCTGGAGAACGAATGCTAGAGCACAGGAAGGAGAAAATATGACCAGTCCAGCCTGACTCTCCAGCCCAGATTAGATATGTTCAGAATAGCTCTAGGTGCATTGACTATGTGTGTTTTCCAAAACCAAAATCTAGATTCACTCTGAAGAATTTTTGTGCTGTTTCTGGGTATAACAGATGATCTGGGAGACATTTGGGCTGGTGAACTATTAGAATCTCTGAAACATTTTTGTGGTTTCTGGGGACAGCCAGACAGAATATTTGAAATTGAGATTCTTGGAAAAGCCAGGACATATGCTTGCCATAGCTGTGGGGCCACTGGGGTCCTTAAGTAATCCACAGGCTGGTTGCTCATTGCCTTAACAGTGGTGAGGTGATGGCATTGCTGCTGTCCTCTCAGATTACCACACATATTATAATGAGGATCACCCATTTTCAGAGACTGGAATATATGTGGTACTTAGCATTAGAGTGGACCCAGTGTCACCTTTATTTGATGATTCAGAAGAAAGCTCAGCAGCCTGCAGGGCCATGGCTGTGCTGGTTAGGAGGATACAGAATACACTGTCCTTTTGTTCTTGTGCTAGTGCTAAGTCGCTTCGGTTGTGTCTGACTCCGTGGAACGCTATGGACTGTAACCCACCAGGCTCCTCTGTCCATGGAATTCTCCAGGCAAGAATACTGGAGTGGGTTGCCATGCCCTCCTCCAGGGATCTTGGCCTCCATCATTAAGTGTCCTCTTCTTGGTGTCTTCACATATTTCAAAACCTTTGCAAACACTTTTAAGTAGGCTTTTTCTTTGATATCTGTTTTTGAAATATCAGACCCTGTGTTTTTTTAAGTGAAAGCACATGAAGTGCACACAATGGGGGCGGTGGGCAATGAAATAGGAACCCTTTGAGGGAGCCCCTCACTTGGCGACTCTAACCACTAGACCACAGTTTCTTTGCATCCCTTCCCCCCTGGCCTGATAAGAATAAAAATAGCCTCTATGATGACACTAGTAGGGCTCAAGTTTCAGGGGCTTTTGGTCCTTATTCTTCTGGGCATAAGCTGATCCCTGAGGGCGGGGCGGGGCCTCTGGGATATAGTATTGCACAGTTAATTAATTCCTCCAACATATTCAGCACCTCCTTCTCTGAAATAGGATCTTGGGCCGCAGGCGGTAAAAGGACCAGGGTAGTGTGCTTTAGGTGCAGACAGAACAGGGGCAACCAGGGGCTGAGCGTCAGTAAGCAAACTGGGTGGCAGGTGGGTATTTGGTTGAGAGCTTGGTCCCAGTAGAGCTGGTTTTCTTGATGCTACATTCTCGAGCACTGCTTCTGAATCTGCCCTTCCACACAAATGTGGCACCGTGTAAGAATTAATGGTCTTCAAAGCGGGGGGGTGTTATATACTGATGACTCTGAGGCCCTGTGGGCTTCAGAAGTGCCTGCTGGCTCATCAAAGCAAGACTGAATTCTGATCACCACTGTCAGTGTTCTGAGGGGGTTTTCCTCCATTCTTTGAAAGCGACGTCCAAGGATCTGGCATCTGAACCCCCTTTCTCTTAACCCAGAACACCCCATTCCCTCCTTGTGTGAGATGATAGAGGTCACTGTCATTTGGAAGAAATGCTGCCTTTTAAGATTAGGACTGTGGGTCTGAGGATAATTTTTAGGTGTGTACAGAATAGTCAATCCAGAATCATGTCTTAAGCAGTTGCACCAGGTCAAACCCAGAGTGCTGGAATATAGCTCTGGCCTTCAAAGACTCTCCAGTCTGGTATAGGGCACAGACAAGCATACCATGAACTCTAATAAAAGACCACATTCCTAAGCAGATTTATTATTGTTAATAATACAACAGTTCAGAAAGGTGTCAAGGGAAAAATATAAGTTCCAGTCCACCCCCAAATTCCCCTTCCTGGACCACAGAGAGAACCACAGTTTGCATTTCTTTTATATTCTTTCTGAAATGGGCTCTGTTACCGGATTATAATAGGGGTACAAATCAAGTGCCAGGAGACTGTGGAAGATGGGACAAGCAACCAGTTCCATCAGAGAAAGGCTTCACGGGTGACAGGGTGTCTGCACTGGGCTGCCGAGGAGACAAGGATGGAGGGTATGGCATGAGCAAAGGCACTGAGACATTCAAGTTCAGAAAACAGGGCTAGTCCTGCATTAAATGGCTGGTACTTGGTGGGGTGGGGGTATACAGCCTGTGTGTGTGTGTCTGTGTGTGAGTAAGAGAGAGAGCTTGGGTGGAGATAAGGCCAAAGGGGTTGAGTGAGGTTTGTTTGGAAGGTCTTGCATAATAATCATGCTAAAGAGTTTGAAGAGTTTTTTGCTGGAGATACTAGGGATCTGTTAAAAGTGGTTTAGTGACCGAGTGAAAAGGTCTGATTTTCTTTTTAGAAAACGAAGAGTAACTGAGGATCCAGTGAGGGTGGGTGGGGGGTGTGGAAGAGTGACTCTTGGCAGAGGGAAACCAGTTAGAAGGCTGATGCAATATAGTCCAGGCTAAAAGTGGCAAAGGCTGGAAGTGGGACAGTGGAATGGCGGATGGCGAGGAAAGACAGCCTTGGAAACAGGGGCCACTAACATGGGGACACAGCATTTCTTCCTGGTTTAGTCAAAGCTAGCGTTTGGCCCTGGGCGGCCTCGCAGCCCCCCTCCCAGCTGTCCCCAGGCTGCCGCCCAGTCGGGTGTGCTCAGCAAAGTCAGACTAGCTGTAGCTGTAACGTGAGCTGCAGCCCTGCAGAAACGTTGGTGCTGCTGCTGGAGAAAAAACTTGTCTAATGCATTCCAGAGCCAAAGAGAAATGCCTTTTGGATTACCCGCAGTTTAGGCCTTTCTCCACGGCTCCCCCTCTGCTGGGGAAGATCTTGGAGAAGAAGGAGGCAGGGGAAGCAGGGGTGAGCAAGCAAAGGGAAAGCAGACAGGCTGGCAGGGCTTGCTGGGGGGCAGAACTGGTCCCCACAGAGGGTAAATCCCAGGTCACCTGGGCTGCGAGGGCTGGGGCGCCTGCTCAGGGTTTATGGTTCTGGAAGGTCCACTTACCCCCTATTCCCATTTTTTGGAAGGGATCAGGCACGGGTTGAGTGCTTGCCATTGAGCTAAAAGCCCGGGGCCTGCCAGCATAGGGGACAGGAGAAAATTGTCAGCTCTGCGACACCCAAGCAGTCAGGGGCTTAGCGGAGGGGTAGCCAGGCCAGCGCCCAGTGCCCACCCCCCACCCTGTCCTTTCTGTCCCCTCCCTTAACTCTCATTCTTGCCTTTTCCAGGCCCTGCAACTGGTTTCTCTTTACCGACGTCCTGAAGAGGCTGAAGCTTTCCTCGAGGATCTTTCAGGCTCGGTTCCCGCACTTTGAAATCGCCACCTTGCCCAAGGCTGAGTTCTACCGGCAAGTGGCCTCCAGTCAGCTGCTGACCCCCGCCGAGAGGCCTGGAGGCATGGATGGCACCTCTGCCCCGGGCTCCTCTGAGACTGTGGAGCTGGTGCGGTACGAGGTGGAGCTGCTTCGGCTCCTAGGGTCCGAGGTAGAGTTCCAGCCTTGGAACAGTTGACCCGGAAAATAGCCCCTCCCTTTTCTTCTTTCTCCTCCCAAGTTCACCCCTCCCCCACCTCCCATGTTTTTCCCCCACCGAGCACCAGACTGCAGAAAGAGGCAATAATACGGACCAACAAGAAGCCGCCTTATCGATGCCAGCATTAGTGACTGGATTTTTTTTTTTTTTGGTTACAGTTAGTTCTCATCTCCCTGTCATCGTCATTGTTGTTGTGGTTGGTGATGGGGGTGGAAAGTTGAACTCCACGTCTGAGGACAAGAGGTCCCAGGGGTGGTGGGAGGTGGCGCCAGGGTCCCTTGGACTGGCCTCCTTGCGTGTGACCAAGACCAAACCCAGGGCCCTGGGTGGCCACGGCCTGTCCGGAAGAGAAATGAGAAAAGCCCAAATCTCTGAGCGCCCCCTCTGTTCCCCTGTGTTCTTTTGTCTTCCATAGTATTTATTTTATTAGTATTTAATTTGTATTGTTTCATTGGTTTCTGATAAGTCTGTATCACTGTGACGATTTGAGACAACTTGTTGTATTGAGGGACTTTCTTCACCTCCTTTCTTTGTCTTTCTTGATCAAGCTCTGAAGCTGTTTCCTCCCTCTGAAAAAGTTACTCCCAGGTTTTTTTCCACCACTGGGGAGGAGGCAGGGAAGGGTGGGGGCCATTGACTTGTAAAACTAATGAAGGTGGTTGGTGCTGGCCCAGGTGTGGGGGCTTGGGGGTGAATCCTGAGGCTTTGGTGCTCACCCCCCCAATCCCACCCCCCGACCCCCGTTCATCCCCCCTGCCCTTTGCAGCAGCCCTGCTGTTTGGAGATGCTTGTTTACTGGGGGAGGGGAGGATTGTGGGAGTAAGGGGTTATTAATAGGTTACTCTAATGGAGAGTTGAGAATGGGTCTTGAAGGTCGCCTCCTCCTCACCGTCCTCACTGCCCTCAGAGTGCACAATATAGGTTTGTTCCACAGTTTCTTCCCCTGCACCCCTGGCCACCCTACCCGACCCGGGCCTTGCCCTCCCTGGATACTGAGCCTCTCAGCTCCCTCTTGCGCTTGTCCCCATCTCTCCTTCTTGCCTTTGAAGCATCCCTTTCTCTTCTCTCTGTCCTCAGCTCCTTCTCCCTCTGCCCACTCCCCCAATTCTTCTTTGGTATTCCCAGAGGGCTCTGGGATTTCCTGCCAGATGTTGAACCCAGGCCTCAGCTGTTTTGTAGGTGAGGGCAGGAGACTGGTCTCCCGCCAGGCCCCACTCCTGCTTGGGGACGGGGGGGGGCTGCGGGCCCGGCCCTACCAGGTCTCCCTCTCAGCGCTGGGTTTGTTGGTGGAGAGAGAGAAGGAGGGGTTTGGGCTGCTTCCTTGCCCCAGCCCCCTCTGTGGCATTGTCTTTCCCACTCTTGTTCTTATTTTTCTACCAATTGCTATTTTTCCGAACAATCCTTGTAGAGAGTATGTACCATCCAAAAGCAGGAGGGCCTCCCTACGGCCAGCTCTGGTTGGAGATGGTACAGTTTTATTGTACAGGTGCTAAAACAACAACAACAAAAGAAGAAAATGGAAAAAAAAAAGACAAAAAAAAGGCAAAAAAAAAAAAAAAGCCAGTTTGAGGATGGGACAATCTGTTCTCTGGAGACTCCTGACCCTCGCAGGAGGATCGTTGGTTATTTTCTTTGTATTGTGTTTGTTCTTTGTTCCCAGGGGGAAGTTCTAGGCCCCCTTCTGTAGGACTGCTGCCCACCTCCACCATACTGCCCAGTTGGTTTTGAACAGTTGTTCTCCCTTTTTAAAAAAAAAAAATATATATATATATATATATATAAAGTTGAGGGGTTTTTTTGGGTTTAATTTTCTGGTTTTGTTGGGGTTCATGGTATTGTGTGGTTTATTTTATGTTTGCCTTTACTTTTTTGCATTTGGGTGTGTATTTTGGCTGCCCTTTATGTTTCATTTAAGCAACTGGCTGTGGAGTCAAAAACACTTGCATACTGAAAAACCTGTGTCAGGGCTTCTGTCTCCTGTCTCTTTTCTCTGCTCCCCGTATTGGCTTTTCTGTAGTTAAAAACTGATGGGTATCCCTATGAAGTCAGTGGGGAAAGCCCTCACCCTCCTTTGCAGTTTGGGGTCCCTATCGGCATAGCAATTGAGAACAGGTAGAGTGACCAGTGAGGATTTGGGTCAGTTTGGCAAGATCTGGAAAGAAAGGGAAAGGCAGGGACAAATCCTGGGGAGAATTGAGTACCTGCATCCGGTTGGTAGGCTGCGTGGGCGTGTCCCCGCACGTGTGCACACATTCCTCGATCCCCAGAGGAGTATGGTCAGAGGGAGAGGCCCTCTGAGGTGGCTGTGAGGGATGAGCCTCTTTAACTCAAGGAAATCACCTGCCTGTCAGCACTGCTTCCTGCCCTGTGTGAGCCGCAGACTTCATGGTCTTGTCACTCACTGCCCTCACTGTCTTGCCGGTGTCCCCTCTGCCCCCCTACATAGTACAGACCTTCCATGGATCTGCTTTCCTAAGACCCACCAGCTTTGGAGGCAAGATGCCCATCCTAGACTTTACAACTTTTCTCACTTCTGAAAACCAGCAGTAGAAAGTATGATTGTGACATGGTGACTGCTGGCTCCAGAATGAGCCTGTTACTGTTTGAAGGGAAGGGATGTCTGTAGGTCTGGGATGAGGCCCTTGTAAGCTATGCTCTTAGGATCTCTCACTGTGGCTGCCGTGTCTGGAGAGCTGTGTCATGTACCAGCCAGGGGGCCTGTCTGTCTGGCCAACAGGAATCCAGCCATCCTGCCCCAGGAGTGACCCTTGAGTTGCTTAGATGGAGGAGCAGCATTAATCCTCCCAATTGGCTTTCATTCCCCACCTCCTGATCCTGAGGCCTCAAGGCTTCCCAAACAACACCTGAGGCCATGTGGTGAATGTGAGGATCCAGCTAAGCCCAGGATGCTTTGGGAGCTCAGCTGGATGGGCAAGGGCACAGGGGTGGTCGGAAGTGACGCCTAGTTGACAAGTAGGAAAATGGGAATTGGGGTGGCAGGGAGGAACCCTTGAAATAAGGGGACCTCTGAGCACAGGCTTGGAGACAAAGAAGAAGGGTAGTAAGTGCAGGAAACTACAGCCCACTTCAGTGTCACTGCAGCTGGAAGGTACAGGTGGGGAAGGAGAGTGGAGGAGCCCTGCCAGCCATGCCAAGGAGTGTGGCTTTGACTCTTGCCTGAGATGATGGGGAACCAGGGAAACTCTAAGCCAGGGAGTGACAGGTTTTTCCTTTTTCTTTTAATACACTGGTAAAATATGTTGGAGGTAGGACAGGCAGAGGGAGGGAAAAAAGGTGATTGCCTGATTCAGAACAAAAGATGAAGGGAGAGCCTTAGGGGGTATAAAGATTTCCAATTAGGGCAGGATGGAGACGCAGTGGGCAAAGGAATAGGTGATGGTCCTTTGCGACTCCTGGACAGCCCTGGCCATTTGAGTGTGTGGGCATGCACACACCCCTTTATTTATCTGGAGAAAGGAAGAGAGTTGAAAGCCACACCAAACAGCAGTTTCTTATTTCCTTGCTTTTGGGCTCCCTTCTCCACACTTTTCCTGGAGCCCTCTCACTGCTCTTCTGCCAGAGTGGGAAGACCAAAAATGGAGGAATGGGCTGTGAATCCCATAAAGCAAGAGGTGAGTGTGCATTCCCTGGTTTGGACTGGGGAGAGGACGATCGCCTCTTATTAAAGGATCTAGTCCTTTTCAGTGCGGTCTCAGGGAAAGAGCCAGCCTGCCACTTCCCACCTAGGCTGATAGCCGGTGAGAGAGAACCTAGTATTTCGAGCCTTCATTATTCCATCTGCCAAATGGGGCCCAATTTACCGCCAATGGAAGAAAAACATACTGAGTAACCATAGCTGTTTAGCTGAAGTTAGTTCCTCCGACTGCCAAGGTCACGAGCCTACAGTTGATGGTCTTACCAGAGTGCTCCTCTTTGAGGTGCTGGGTTAAGAGGGAGACTCTCGGAGTCTCCATACTCCGAGAAAGGATGATCCGTTTTCACAGCAGCCCTATTTGGGTTGGGGGAGGGCGGCGAATTGGGCGGCAAACTCCTGCCCCTTGCATACTTTAACCCACGATGGGGAAGACTGCTGGGCATTTTATTGTGTCCCATCCCTGCTCTGGTGGCTCAGATGGTAAAGCATCTGCCTACAATGCGGGAGACCCGGGTTCAATCCCTGGGTCGGGAAGATCTGGAGAAGGAAATGGCAACCCACTCCAGTATTCTTGCCTGGAAAACCCCATGGGCGGAGGAGCCTGGTAGGCTACAGTCCATAGGGTCACAAAGAGTCGGACACGACTGAGCGACTTCACGTTCACGTTCCCTGCTAAGACAAGTGCGTGTGTGTGTTTAGGGAGGATGGAGTCCGCCCCAAGGGCAGTCTGCTTAGCAGCCAGCGGGAGGCGCCAAGTGCTCGGGCCTTCTGGACCCCGCCACGGGGCGGGGCGGGGCGTGCTCCACGTGTTCCCCTAGACCACTGGTTTCCCCGGCGAGGCGGACTGGCAAAGCCGCAGCGTTGGGCAACCGGACTCGGATGCCTCCTCGGCCGCGCGCCGGCACCCCGGTAGCTCGGGGTCTCGCCGCGGGCGGTTGGGGCCCTCCGCGGGCAGAAGGCTGTCGCGGGAGCCTCAGTTGCTCTCCGATTTCAAGGTTGAAAGCGGTGCTGCGTGCAACTGTAGCTAAAGGCAGTCTGCGGTGGGAGGTGGGCCAGACCGGGAGCCCTGCGGCAGGCGGCTGCGGCTCGGGCTCACTCCCGCCGCCTGGGAGAGAGTGGAGGCCGGCAACCGAGGCCAGACCCGCCGCGTGCTCACCTGCTAGTCCCGGAGGATACGGGTGGGGGGGCGACGGGGGCGGGGCCAGGGCGCGACCGGCCAATGGGGAGAGGCTATTCGACTGTTAAATCCCCCCCTGGAAAGTGGAGGGGGCGGGGGCTGGGGGTAAAGTTCCAAGCTCCGGAGCAATGGAAGGCCTGCTTGGGAACCAGAGCCGCCCAGGGACAGTTTGGGGCGCAGAGTCAGGACAGAGGGACAGGAAGATGCCGGCTGTGGCCGCCTCCACCGGGAGCGGCAGGCCCCGCCCTGACCGCCTCTCCCTTCCCGGGCTCCGCTGAGCCACACGCCCGCCTGCGCCGGCTCCATAGCGCCACCTGCTGGACGCCGGCCGCACGCCTGGCGTGCCGAAGCCGAGGCTCTCAAGGAGCGACCGCGTTGGCCTGCCTGGCCTGGGAGCGGCTGGGGAATGAGTTCACTCACCTCGGATCCAGCGGCTTTGGAGCCGGAGGCAACCGCCTCTTTAAAAATACATGATGGGGTCAGAGGAACGACGATAGTGAGGATCACTTCTTGTTCCGTCCTTCCCACCGGGCCTGACATTTCCACCCAGGTATGAGGAAATAGCGATGAGTCTGTCCCAGGAAGGGGGCAGCAGCGAAGGGCAGGAGTTCAGAGTCACCCCGGGCGCCTAGTGACAGCAAGGCACTGCTGGAAGCAGCCCTGGGCTCCTCGTGGACCCTATTGTCCTGGGGTGGCCGCAGACACGGGCAAGGGAGGCTGCTGCTTGCCATGCTCTATTAGCGGTCGAAAGCCATGGTAGGCCCCAAGTGTGGGAGTCCTTTCCTGGTCTCTCTGGCCTGCCTTAGTATAGCACTGAAATCTCCATGATTAGAAACAGGACTCATTCATTCTTTTAATAAATGTTTATTGAGCACCTACTGTGTGCCAGGCACTGTGCTAGGCGCTGGGGATACATCAGTGACTAACACACAGTCCCTGTCCTTGAGGAGCTCACAGTCTATCGGAGGGGAAACATACATAAACACATAGCTAAGGCGCTACCATGTGCTAAGTGCTACAATAAGAGGTATATACAAAGTGCTGTGGGAGCTCAGAGGAGGGCGTAATGCATCAGCTGTTGGGGGTAAGGAGCCAGTCTCTTGACTCCATCAAACTATTGCAAAGGCAGGGATGCTGTTGCTACATGACCCTGGTTGAAATGAACCTATCTCCTGAGGCTCTCCTCTAGCCCTCTCCCATAACTACATCAGCACAGGTTAGTTTATCAGCTTAGCTAATTTAACACTTTGAGTAGGAAAGAAACAGTTACCAGAAAGTGAAAGAGATGCTTTTGGGTGAGCGTACAGATTCTCTTAGCGTACAGATCTATACTTAGGAAACTTTGTGGGAAAGTGCATTTTCGGTCCAGGTTCCTGGGAAAAAAACTCGATTTCAACTCATTCTCCAAAAAAAAAAAAGCAAAAAAAAAACAGAAAACAACACGGAATTAGTATGTTACATAGACTGCTAAGCAACGTCCTCAGTGTTTTAGACGGTCTGCTTCACTTAATTGAAATCAAAATCTGCGGGGAAATTGTTGTCAGTATTTCCCCATGTATACTTCTGGAAGCTCAGGCATTAAAGACATTGCTAGGACGTGAAAGAGATGCTGTTGCTAGCCATATTGATCTGTACTTAGTAAACTTTGTGGCCAGGGGCTTCGTCTATCTAGAATTTGGGGGGGAAAACTTGATTTCCGTTCTATGAAAAAAGAACCTGCGGCAAAACCAAATACAGTAGTCTAAAGTAAAAGAAAGTAAAACTAAAATTAAAAAAAAAGAACAATATATTTCGGCTTAAAGAAAAAAACTGAAAAACAAGAAACCCCAAATGAAGTATGTTACTTAACTCTACGGAGCATGTCCTCAGTGTTTTACATACTCTGCTTCATTTAATGACAAAGATCATGTATGACGAAGCAGTTCTCAACATTCCCGTTTTCCAGATGAGGAAACTGAAACACAGAGACATTACTGTCCTTACTAGCTATGGAAATACATGCTTTTTGGTGAGCGTATTTATCTATTTAGTAAACTGTGTGGGAAAGGGCGTTACCTGGCTCGATTGTTGGGGAAAAATCCGAATTCAAATTCTCTGTACTGAAAACAAAATTAAGCGAGTTGCTTAGATCTTCTAAGCAATGTCCTGGTTCTTTTGAACGCACCGCTTCATTTAATCAAAAAGAAAATCGACAAGTAAAGGGTTATGAACATTCCCATTCTATATATGAGGAAACTGAGGCGCAGAGGCTTTAAGAAAGAAATTAGTCGGGCAAAGATGATGTATTCGTGAGCCTATTTATCTCGACGGAATAAAATGTGCTTAGAAGGGCACCGTCGATTGGATTTGGGGGAAAAATATCTCAATTTCCGTTGTCTTACAAAGACTAAGTGTCCTACTTAACTCTACTCACCATGTGCTCCGTATTGGACTTGCTCGGTTTCATTTCATGAAACATCAGAACCAGTAAGGTAAAAGAAAATCGACAAGGCTCTGGGGTAAAATAAAGATTTTAACACTCTTAAAAAATACAATATGACGTTTGTTAGCGAGACCTCCTAAGCAATGGTGGCTCTTTTACATGTTAAGCGTCATTTAATTCAAAAGAAACTCTACGATGAAGGTGGTGTCAATATTCCCATTTTACAGTTGAGGAAACTGAGGCCCAGAGGCAGTAATGAAGTTACGAGCAGTGGAACGGGTGATCTCTCTGACGCTGTATTTACCTACCCTCAGTAAATTTTGTGGAAAAGGGCATCGTCTATCTAGAACGGTGGAGAAGCAAACTCAGTTTCAACTCTCTCTTACTGAAAGAAGAAATGACGTATTCGACTTAGATCTACCAAGGAACATCCTGGATGTGGCGTATGCTCTGTTTCATTTAATTTAAAAAAAGAGCACTCCCAATTTACCGATGAGTAAACTGAGGCACGGAGGCATTCAGGAAGTCTCGAATTAGTGAAAGAGTTGCTTTATGGTGGGCATATTTATGGACACAGTAAAATTTGCAGAAATGGCACTGTTGTAGATCATGGGAGAAAAATGCTCAATGTCAGCTCCATTGATGAGAAAACATGAACAACGTTAGGTATGATACTTAAATCGACCAAGCAGAGTCTGTCTTGATTTCCCTGCTTGCCTGCATTTAACTCAAAAGAAAAGCTACGCAGAAGCTGTTCATCAACGTTCCCATTTTATGGATGAGGAAACTGAGGCCCAGCGGTGGTAATGAAGTTACCAGAAAGTGAAAGAGATGCTTTTGGGTGAGCGTACAGATCTATACTTAGGAAACTTTGTGGGAAAGTGCATTTTCGGTCCAGGTTCCTGGGGAAAAAAACTCGATTTCAACTCATTCTCCAAAAAAAAAAAAAAAAAAAGCAAAAAAAAACAGAAAACAACACGGAATTAGTATGTTACATAGACTGCTAAGCAACGTCCTCAGTGTTTTAGACGGTCTGCTTCACTTAATTGAAATCAAAATCTGCGGGGAAATTGTTGTCAGTATTTCCCCATGTATACTTCTGGAAGCTCAGGCATTAAAGACATTGCTAGGACGTGAAAGAGATGCTGTTGCTAGCCATATTGATCTGTACTTAGTAAACTTTGTGGCCAGGGGCTTCGTCTATCTAGAATTTGGGGGGGAAAACTTGATTTCCGTTCTATGAAAAAAGAACCTGCGGAAAAAACCAATACAGTAGTCTAAAGTAAAAGAAAGTAAAACTAAAAATTAAAAAAAAAGAACAATATATATTTCGGCTTAAAGAAAAAAACTGAAAAACAAGAAACCCAAATGAAGCATGTTACTTAACTCTACGGAGCATGTCCTCAGTGTTTTACATACTCTGCTTCATTTAATGACAAAGATCATGTATGACGAAGCAGTTCTCAACATTCCCGTTTTCCAGATGAGGAAACTGAAACACAGAGACATTACTGTCCTTACTAGCTATGGAAATACATGCTTTTTGGTGAGCGTATTTATCTATTTAGTAAACTGTGTGGGAAAGGGCGTTACCTGGCTCGATTGTTGGGGAAAAATCCGAATTCAAATTTTCTGTACTGAAAACAAAATTAAGCGAGTTGCTTAGATCTTCTAAGCAATGTCCTGGTTCTTTTGCACGCACTGCTTCATTTAATCAAAAAGAAAATCGACAAGTAAAGGGTTATGAACATTCCCATTCTATATATGAGGAAATTGAGGCGCAGAGGCTTTAAGAAAGAAATTAGTCGGGCAAAGATGATGTATTCGTGAGCCTATTTATCTCGACGGAATAAAATGTGCTTAGAAGGGCACCGTCGATTGGATTTGGGGGGAAAAATATCTCCATTTCCGTTGTCTTACAAAGACTAAGTGTCCTACTTAACTCTACTCACCATGTGCTCCGTATTGGACTTGCTCGGTTTCATTTCATGAAACATCAGAACCAGTAAGGTAAAAGAAAATCGACAAGGCTCTGGGGTAAAAATAAAGATTTTAACACTCTTAAAAAATACAATATGACGTTTGTTAGCGAGACCTCCTAAGCAATGGTGGCTCTTTTACATGTTAAGCGTCATTTAATTCAAAAGAAACTCTACGATGAAGGTGGTGTCAATATTCCCATTTTACAGTTGAGGAAACTGAGGCCCAGAGGCAGTAATGAAGTTACGAGCAGTGGAACGGGTGATCTCTCTGACGCTGTATTTACCTACCCTCAGTAAATTTTGTGGAAAAGGGCATCGTCTATCTAGAACGGTGGAGAAGCAAACTCAGTTTCAACTCTCTCTTACTGAAAGAAGAAATGACGTATTCGACTTAGATCTACCAAGGAACATCCTGGATGTGGCGTATGCTCTGTTTCATTTAATTTAAAAAAAGAGCACTCCCAATTTACCGATGAGTAAACTGAGGCACGGAGGCATTCAGGAAGTCTCGAATTAGTGAAAGAGTTGCTTTATGGTGGGCATATTTATGGACACAGTAAAATTTGCAGAAATGGCACTGTTGTAGATCATGGGAGAAAATGCTCAATGTCAGCTCCATTGATGAGAAAACATGAACAACGTTAGGTATGATACTTAAATCGACCAAGCAGAGTCTGTCTTGATTTCCCTGCTTGCCTGCATTTAACTCAAAAGAAAAGCTACGCAGAAGCTGTTCATCAACGTTCCCATTTTATGGATGAGGAAACTGAGGCCCAGCGGTGCTAATGAAGTTACCAGAAAGTGAAAGAGATGCTTTTGGGTGAGCGTACAGATCTATACTTAGGAAACTTTGTGGGAAAGTGCATTTTCGGTCCAGGTTCCTGGGGAAAAAAACTCGATTTCAACTCATTCTCCAAAAAAAAAAAAAAAGCAAAAAAAACAGAAAACAACACGGAATTAGTATGTTACATAGACTGCTAAGCAACGTCCTCAGTGTTTTAGACGGTCTGCTTCACTTAATTGAAATCAAAATCTGCGGGGAAATTGTTGTCAGTATTTCCCCATGTATACTTCTGGAAGCTCAGGCATTAAAGACATTGCTAGGACGTGAAAGAGATGCTGTTGCTAGCCATATTGATCTGTACTTAGTAAACTTTGTGGCCAGGGGCTTCGTCTATCTAGAATTTGGGGGGGAAAACTTGATTTCCGTTCTATGAAAAAAGAACCTGCGGAAAAACCAATACAGTAGTCTAAAGTAAAAGAAAGTAAAACTAAAAATTAAAAAAAAAAGAACAATATATTTTCGGCTTAAAGAAAAAAATTGAAAAACAAGAAACCCCAAATGAAGCATGTTACTTAACTCTACGGAGCATGTCCTCAGTGTTTTACATACTCTGCTTCATTTAATGACAAAGATCATGTATGACGAAGCAGTTCTCAACATTCCCGTTTTCCAGATGAGGAAACTGAAACACAGAGACATTACTGTCCTTACTAGCTATGGAAATACATGCTTTTTGGTGAGCGTATTTATCTATTTAGTAAACTGTGTGGGAAAGGGCGTTACCTGGCTCGATTGTTGGGGAAAAATCCGAATTCAAATTCTCTGTACTGAAAACAAAATTAAGCTGCGTTCTTTTGCACGCACTGCTTCATTTAATCAAAAAGAAAATCGACAAGTAAAGGGTTATGAACATTCCCATTCTATATATGAGGAAACTGAGGCGCAGAGGGCTTTAAGAAAGAAATTAGTCGGCAAAGATGATGTATTCGTGAGCCTATTTATCTCGACGGAATAAAATGTGCTTAGAAGGGCACCGTCGATTGGATTTGGGGGAAAAATATCTCAATTTCCGTTGTCTTACAAAGACTAAGTGTCCTACTTAACTCTACTCACCATGTGCTCCGTATTGGACTTGCTCGGTTTCATTTCATGAAACATCAGAACCAGTAAGGTAAAAGAAAAATCGACAAGGCTCTGGGGTAAAAATAAAGATTTTAACACTCTTAAAAAATACAATATGACGTATGTTAGCGAGACCTCCTAAGCAATGGTGGCTCTTTTACATGTTAAGCGTCATTTAATTCAAAAGAAACTCTACGATGAAGGTGGTGTCAATATTCCCATTTTACAGTTGAGGAAACTGAGGCCCAGAGGCAGTAATGAAGTTACGAGCAGTGGAACGGGTGATCTCTCTGACGCTGTATTTACCTACCCTCAGTAAATTTTGTGGAAAAGGGCATCGTCTATCTAGAACGGTGGAGAAGCAAACTCAGTTTCAACTCTCTCTTACTGAAAGAAGAAATGACGTATTCGACTTAGATCTACCAAGGAACATCCTGGATGTGGCGTATGCTCTGTTTCATTTAATTTAAAAAAAAAGAGCACTCCCAATTTACCGATGAGTAAACTGAGGCACGGAGGCATTCAGGAAGTCTCGAATTAGTGAAAGAGTTGCTTTATGGTGGGCATATTTATGGACACAGTAAAATTTGCCAGAAATGGCACTGTTGTAGATTCATGGGAGAAAAATGCTCAATGTCAGCTCCATTGATGAGAAAACATGAACAACGTTAGGTATGATACTTAAATCGGACCAAGCAGAGTCTGTCTTGATTTCCCTGCTTGCCTGCATTTAACTCAAAAGAAAAGCTACGCAGAAGCTGTTCATCAACGTTCCCATTTTATGGATGAGGAAACTGAGGCCCAGCGCTGGTAATGAAGTTACCAGAAAGTGAAAGAGATGCTTTTGGGTTGAGCGTACAGATCCTATACTTAGGAAACATTGTGGGAAAGTGCATTTTCGGTCCAGGTTCCTGGGGAAAAAAACTCGATTTCAACTCATTCTCCAAAAAAAAAAAAAAACAAAGCAAAAAAAAAAACAGAAAACAACACGGAATTAGTATGTTACATAGACTGCTAAGCAACGTCCTCAGTGTTTTAGACGGTCTGCTTCACTTAATTGAAATCAAAATCTGCGGGGAAATTGTTGTCAGTATTTCCCCATGTATACTTCTGGAAGCTCAGGCATTAAAGACATTGCTAGGACGTGAAAGAGATGCTGTTGCTAGCCATATTGATCTGTACTTAGTAAACTTTGTGGCCAGGGGCTTCGTCTATCTAGAATTTGGGGGGGAAAACTTGATTTCGTTCTATGAAAAAAGAACCTGCGGAAAAACCAATACAGTAGTCTAAAGTAAAAGGAAAGTAAAACTAAAAATTTAAAAAAAAAGAACAATATATTTTCGGCTTAAAGAAAAAAACTGAAAAACAAGAAACCCCAAATGAAGCATCTTACTTAACTCTACGGAGCATGTCCTCAGTGTTTTACATACTCTGCTTCATTTAATGACAAAGATCATGTATGACGAAGCAGTTCTCAACATTCCCGTTTTCCAGATGAGGAAACTGAAAACACAGAGACATTACTGTCCTTACTAGCTTATGGATACATGCTTTTTGGTGAGCGTATTTATCTATTTAGTAAACTGTGTGGGAAAGGGCGTTACCTGGCTCGATTGTTGGGGGAAAAATCCGAATTCAAATTCTCTGTACTGAAAACAAAATTAAGCGAGTTGCTTAGGTCTTCTAAGCAATGTCCTGGTTCTTTTGCACGCACCGCTTCATTTAATCAAAAAGAAAATCGACAAGTAAAGGGTTATGAACATTCCCATTCTATATATGAGGAAATTGAGGCGCAGAGGCTTTAAGAAAGAAATTAGTCGGGCAAAGATGATGTATTCGTGAGCCTATTTATCTCGACGGAATAAAATGTGCTTAGAAGGGCACCGTCGATTGGATTTGGGGGGAAAAATATCTCCATTTCCGTTGTCTTACAAAGACTAAGTGTCCTACTTAACTCTACTTACCATGTGCTCCGTATTGGACTTGCTCGGTTTCATTTCATGAAAACTCAGAACCAGTAAGGTAAAAGAAAATCGACAAGGCTCTGGGGTAAAAATAAAGATTTTAACACTCTTAAAAAATACAATATGACGTATGTTAGCGAGACCTCCTAAGCAATGGTGGCTCTTTTACATGTTAAGCGTCATTTAATTCAAAAGAAACTCTACGATGAAGGTGGTGTCAATATTCCCATTTTACAGTTGAGGAAACTGAGGCCCAGAGGCAGTAATGAAGTTACAAGCAGTGGAACGGGTGATCTCTCTGACGCTGTATTTACCTACCCTCAGTAAATTTTGTGGAAAAGGGCATCGTCTATCTAGAACGGTGGAGAAGCAAACTCAGTTTCAACTCTCTCTTACTGCAAGAAGAAATGACGTATTCGACTTAGATCTACCAATGAGCATCCTGGAGGTCGGCGAATGCTCTGTTTCATTTAATTTAAAAAAAAGAGCACTCCCAATTTATCCGATGAGTAAACTGAGGCACGGAGGCATTCAGGAAGTCTCGAATTAGTGAAAGAGTTGCTTTATGGTGGGCATATTTATGGACACAGTAAAATTTGCAGAAATGGCACTGTTGTAGATCATGGGAGAAAAATGCTCAATGTCAGCTCCATTGATGAGAAAACATGAACAACGTTAGGTATGATACTTAAATCGACCAAGCAGAGTCTGTCTTGATTTCCCTGCTTGCCTGCATTTAACTCAAAAGAAAAGCTACGCAGAAGCTGTTCATCAACGTTCCCATTTTATGGATGAGGAAACTGAGGCCCAGCGGTGCTAATGAAGTTACCAGAAAGTGAAAGAGATGCTTTTGGGTGAGCGTACAGATCTATACTTAGGAAACTTTGTGGGAAAGTGCATTTTCGGTCCAGGTTCCTGGGGAAAAAAACTCGATTTCAACTCATTCTCCAAAAAAAAAAAAAAAAGCAAAAAAAAACAGAAAACAACACGGAATTAGTATGTTACATAGACTGCTAAGCAACGTCCTCAGTGTTTTAGACGGTCTGCTTCACTTAATTGAAATCAAAATCTGCGGGGAAATTGTTGTCAGTATTTCTCCATGTATACTTCTGGAAGCTCAGGCATTAAAGACATTGCTAGGACGTGAAAGAGATGCTGTTGCTAGCCATATTGATCTGTACTTAGTAAACTTTGTGGCCAGGGGCTTCGTCTATCTAGAATTTGGGGGGGAAAACTTGATTTCCGTTCTATGAAAAAAGAACCTGCGGGAAAAACCAATACAGTAGTCTAAAGTAAAAGAAAGTAAAACTAAAAATTAAAAAAAAAAAGAACGATATATTATCGGCTTAAAGAAAAACAATTGAAAAACAAGAAACCCCAAATGAAGTATGTTACTTAACTCTACGGAGCATGTCCTCAGTGTTTTACATACTCTGCTTCATTTAATGACAAAGATCATGTATGACGAAGCAGTTCTCAACATTCCCGTTTTCCAGATGAGGAAACTGAAACACAGAGACATTACTGTCCTTACTAGCTATGGAAATACATGCTTTTTGGTGAGCGTATTTATCTATTAGTAAACTGTGTGGGAAAGGGCGTTACCTGGCTCGATTGTTGGGGAAAAATCCGAATTCAAAATTCTCTGTACTGAAAACAAAATTAAGCGAGTTGCTTAGATCTTCTAAGCAATGTCCTGGTTCTTTTGCACGCACCTGCTTCATTTAATCAAAAAGAAAATCGACAAGTAAAGGGTTATGAACATTCCCATTCTATATATGAGGAAATTGAGGCGCAGAGGCTTTAAGAAAGAAATTAGTCGGGCAAAGATGATGTATTCGTGAGCCTATTTATCTCGACGGAATAAAATGTGCTTAGAAGGGCACCGTCGATTGGATTTGGGGGGGAAAAATATCTCAATTTCCGTTGTCTTACAAAGACTAAGTGTCCTACTTAACTCTACTCACCATGTGCTCCGTATTGGACTTGCTCGGTTTCATTTCATGAAACATCAGAACCAGTAAGGTAAAAAGAAAATCGACAAGGCTCTGGGGTAAAAATAAAGATTTTAACACTCTTAAAAAATACAATATGACGTTTGTTAGCGAGACCTCCTAAGCAATGGTGGCTCTTTTACATGTTAAGCGTCATTTAATTCAAAAGAAACTCTACGATGAAGGTGGTGTCAATATTCCCATTTTACAGTTGAGGAAACTGAGGCCCAGAGGCAGTAATGAAGTTACGAGCAGTGGAACGGGTGATCTCTCTGACGCTGTATTTACCTACCCTCAGTAAATTTTGTGGAAAAGGGCATCGTCTATCTAGAACGGTGGAGAAGCAAACTCAGTTTCAACTCTCTCTTACTGAAAGAAGAAATGACGTATTCGACTTAGATCTACCAAGGAACATCCTGGATGTGGCGTATGCTCTGTTTCATTTAATTTAAAAAAAAGAGCACTCCCAATTTACCGATGAGTAAACTGAGGCACGGAGGCATTCAGGAAGTCTCGAATTAGTGAAAGAGTTGCTTTATGGTGGGCATATTTATGGACACAGTAAAATTTGCAGAAATGGCACTGTTGTAGATCATGGGAGAAAAATGCTCAATGTCAGCTCCATTGATGAGAAAACATGAACAACGTTAGGTATGATGCTTAAATCGACCAAGCAGAGTCTGTCTTGATTTCCCTGCTTGCCTGCATTTAACTCAAAAGAAAAGCTACGCAGAAGCTGTTCATCAACGTTCCCATTTTATGGATGAGGAAACTGAGGCCCAGCGGTGCTAATGAAGTTACCAGAAAGTGAAAGAGATGCTTTTGGGTGAGCGTACAGATCTATACTTAGGAAACTTTGTGGGAAAGTGCATTTTCGGTCCAGGTTCCTGGGGAAAAAAACTCGATTTCAACTCATTCTCCAAAAAAAAAAAAAAGCAAAAAAAAACAGAAAACAACACGGAATTAGTATGTTACATAGACTGCTAAGCAACGTCCTCAGTGTTTTAGACGGTCTGCTTCACTTAATTGAAATCAAAATCTGCGGGGAAATTGTTGTCAGTATTTCCCCATGTATACTTCTGGAAGCTCAGGCATTAAAGACATTGCTAGGACGTGAAAGAGATGCTGTTGCTAGCCATATTGATCTGTACTTAGTAAACTTTGTGGCCAGGGGCTTCGTCTATCTAGAATTTGGGGGGGAAAACTTGATTTCCGTTCTATGAAAAAAGAACCTGCGGAAAAACCAATACAGTAGTCTAAAGTAAAAGAAAGTAAAACTAAAAATTTAAAAAAAAAAGAACAATATATTTTCGGCTTAAAGAAAAAAAACTGAAAAACAAGAAACCCCAAATGAAGCATGTTACTTAACTCTACGGAGCATGTCCTCAGTGTTTTACATACTCTGCTTCATTTAATGACAAAGATCATGTATGACGAAGCAGTTCTCAACATTCCCGTTTTCCAGATGAGGAAACTGAAACACAGAGACATTACTGTCCTTACTAGCTATGGATACATGCTTTTTGGTGAGCGTATTTATTTATTTAGTAAACTGTGTGGGAAAGGGCGTTACCTGGCTCGATTGTTGGGGAAAAATCCGAATTCAAATTCTCTGTACTGAAAACAAAATTAAGCGAGTTGCTTAGGTCTTCTAAGCAATGTCCTGGTTCTTTTGCACGCACCGCTTCATTTAATCAAAAAGAAAATCGACAAGTAAAGGGTTATGAACATTCCCATTCTATATATGAGGAAACTGAGGCGCAGAGGCTTTAAGAAAGAAATTAGTCGGGCAAAGATGATGTATTCGTGAGCCTATTTATCTCGACGGAATAAAATGTGCTTAGAAGGGCACCGTCGATTGGATTTGGGGGGAAAAATATCTCCATTTCCGTTGTCTTACAAAGACTAAGTGTCCTACTTAACTCTACTCACCATGTGCTCCGTATTGGACTTGCTCGGTTTCATTTCATGAAAACTCAGAACCAGTAAGGTAAAAGAAAATCGACAAGGCTCTGGGGTAAAAATAAAGATTTTAACACTCTTAAAAAATACAATATGACGTATGTTAGCGAGACCTCCTAAGCAATGGTGGCTCTTTTACATGTTAAGCGTCATTTAATTCAAAAGAAACTCTACGATGAAGGTGGTGTCAATATTCCCATTTTACAGTTGAGGAAACTGAGGCCCAGAGGCAGTAATGAAGTTACAAGCAGTGGAACGGGTGATCTCTCTGACGCTGTATTTACCTACCCTCAGTAAATTTTGTGGAAAAGGGCATCGTCTATCTAGAACGGTGGAGAAGCAAACTCAGTTTCAACTCTCTCTTACTGCAAGAAGAAATGACGTATTCGACTTAGATCTACCAAGGAGCATCCTGGAGGTCGCGAATGCTCTGTTTCATTTAATTTAAAAAAAAGAGCACTCCCAATTTATCGATGAGTAAACTGAGGCACGGAGGCATTCAGGAAGTCTCGAATTAGTGAAAGAGATGCTTTATGGTGGGCATATTTATGGACACAGTAAAATTTGCAGAAATGGCACTGTTGTAGATCGTGGGAGAAAAAAGCTCAATGACAACTCCATTGATGAGAAAACATAAACAACGTTAGGTATGATACTTAAATCGACCAAGCAGAGGCTGTCTTGATTTCCCTGCTTGCCTGCATTTAACTCAAAAGAAAAGCTACGCAGAAGCTGTTCATCAACGTTCCCATTTTATGGATGAGGAAACTGAGGCCCAGCGGTGGTAATGAAGTTACCAGAAAGTGAAAGAGATGCTTTTGGGTGAGCGTACAGATCTATACTTAGGAAACTTTGTGGGAAAGTGCATTGTCGGTCTAGATGATTGGGGAAAAAACTCGATTTCAACTCATTCTCCAGAAAAAAGAACCACCAAATTAAGCATGTTACTTAGACTGCTAAGCAACGTCCTCAGTGTTTTAGACAGTGTGCTTCTCTAATTGAAATCAACATCTACATGGTAATTGTTGTCTTTATTTCCCCATTTATATTTCTCGAACTCAGGCATTAAGGACATTGCTAGTAAGTGAAAGAGATACTTTTGCTAGCCATATTGATCTGTACTTAGTAAACTTTGTGGGAAAGGGCATCTTCTATCTAGAATGTTTGGGGGAAAAAACTTGATTTCAATTCTATTAAAAAATGAAACCCCAAATGAAGTATGTTACTTAGCTCTACTGAGCATGTCCTCAGTGTTTTACATGCTCAGCTTCATTTAATTACGAAGAACAAGTTTGAGGATGGTGTTCTCAACATTTCCATATTATAGATGAGGAAACTGAGACACAGAGATATTACTGTCATTACCAGTTAGGGAAATACATGCTTTTAGGTGAGTACTTTTATCTATTTAATAAACTGTGTGCGAAAGGGCATTGTCTGGCTAGATTGTAGGGGAAAAATGCCAATTTCAATTCTCTGTATTAAAAACAAAATTAAGCGAGTTGCTTAGATCTTCTAAGCAATGTCCTGGTTCTTTTGCACGCACCGCTTCATTTAATCAAAAAGAAAATCTACCAGTAAATGGTTTTGAACATTCCCATTCTATATATGAGGAAACTGAGGTGCAGAGGCTTTAAGAAATAAATTAGTAGGTGAAGGACATATTCATGAGCCTATTTATCTATACTGAATAAAATGTGTTTATAAGGGCACCATCTATTGGATTTTTTGGGAAAAGATCTCAATTTCCATTGTCTTACAAAGACTGAGTATGTTACTTAACTCTACTCACTATGTGCTCCGTATTTTCCTTGCTCTGTTTCATTTCATGAAAAATATGAACCAGTAAGGGAAAAGAATATCTACAAGGCTGTGTGGTAAGAATAAAGATTTTAACACTCTTAAAAAATACAATATTATGTAGGTTAGTAAGACCTCCTAAGCAATGGTGGGTGTTTTACATGTTAAGCTTCATTTAATTCAAAGGAAATTCTACGAGGAAATTGTTGTCAATATTCCCATTTTACAGATGAGGAAACTGAGGCACAGAGGTAGTAATGAAGTTACAAGCAGTGGAATGGATGATTTCTTTGACACTGTATTTATCTACCCTCTATAAATGTTGTGGAATAGGGCATAGTCTATCTAGATTGTTGGGAAAAAATGCAATTTCAAATCTCTCTTATAAAAAGAAGAAATGAAAAATTTTACTTAGATCTACTAACTAATATCCTGGGTGTGTCATACGCTGTGTTTCACTTACTTAAAAAAAAAAGCACTCCAAATTTATAGATGAGTAAACTGAGGCACAGAGACATTAAGGAAGTTGCTAATAAGTGAAAGAGATGCTTTATGGTGAGCGTATTCATGGACACAGTAAAATCTGCAGAAATGGCTCTGTCTCTAGATTGTTGGTGAAAAAAGCTCAATGTCAACTCCATCTATTAGAAAAAAAGTAACATTAGGTATGATACTTAAATCTACCAAGCAGAGTCTGTCTTGTTTTACCTGCTTGCCTGCATTTAATTCAAAAGAAAAACTACACAGAAGCTGTAATCAATGCTCCCATTTTATAAGTGAGAACACTGAGGCCTAGAGGTATTAATGAAGTACTAGAAAGTGAAAGGGATGCTTTCTATTCAGGTAACAGATCTATACTTGTAAACTTTGTGGGAAAGTGCATTGTCGGTCCAGATTATTGGGGAAAAAATCTCGATTTCAACTCATTCTACTAGAAAAAACACTCGATTAAGTTTGTTACTTAGACTGCTTAGCAATGTCCTAGGTGTTTTAGACGGTCTGCTTCACTTAATTGAAATCAACATCTACACGGAAATTGGTGTCAATATTTCCCCATTTATACTTCTGAAAGCTCAGGCATTAAAGACATTGCTAGTAAGTGAAAGAGATGCTTTTGCTATCTGTACTTAGTAAACTTTGTGGGAAAGGGCATTGTCTATCTAGAATGTTTTGGGGGAAAAACTTGATTTCAATTCTATTTAAAAAGAAAGCCCAAATGAAGTATGTTATTTAACTCTACTGAGCATGTCCTTAGTGTTTTACATGCTCTGCTTCATTTAATTACAAAGAACATGTATGAGGAAGGTGTTATTAACATTCCCATTTCACAGATGAGCAAACTGAGACACAGAGACATTACTGTCGTTACCAGTTAGGGAAATACATGCTTTTTTGTTGAACGTATTTATCTATTTAGTAATCTGGGTGAGAAAGGGCATTGTGGGGCTAGATTGTTGGGGAAAATACCCAATTTCAATTCTCCGTATTAAAAACAAAATTAAGCGAGTTGCTTAGGTCTTCTATGCAATGTCCTTGTTGTCTTGCACGCTCCTCTTCATTTAATTCAACAGAAAATCTACAAGTAAAGGATTTTGAAAATTCCCATTTTATATATGAGGAAACTGAGGCACAGAGGCTTTAAGAAGGAAATTAGTAGGTGAAAGTTGATGTATTGGTGAGCCTATTTATCTATACTTAATAAACTTTGTTGATAAGGGCAATGTGTATTAGATTTTTGGGGAAAAAAACTCAATTTCCATTCTCTTAAAGAAATTAAGTATGGTACTTAACTCTACTAAGCATGTCCTGGATATTTTACATGCTCTGTTTCTTTTCATGAAAATAAGAACCAGTAAGTTAAAAGAAAATTTAGAAGGCTGTGTGGTAAAAATAAAGATTTTAACACTCTTAAATAAACAATATTATATATGTTAGTTAGATCTCCTAAGCAATGGTGGGTGTTTTACAGGTTAAGCTTCATTTAATTCAAAAGAAAATCTACGACGAATGTGTTGTTAATATTCCCATTTTACAGCTGAGGAAACTGAGGCACAGAGGCAGTAATGAAGTTACAAGCAGTGGAACAGATGATTTCTTTGCCAGTGTCTTTATCTACCCTCAATAAACTTGATGGAAAAGAGCATTGTCTATCTAGGTTGTTGAAGCAAACACAATTTCAACTCTCTCTTATAAAAAGAAGAAAGGAAGTATTTTACTTAGATCTACTAAGTAAAATCCTGGATGTGTCATATGCTCTGTTTCATTTAATACTTAATTTGAGGTTTCTTTTTTAATAGAACTGAAATGAAGTTTTTCCCCCGAACATTCTAGATGGACGATGCCCTTTCCTGCAAAGTTTGCTACGTATAGATAAACACGGTTAGGAAAAGCATCTCTTTCACTTACAGCCAATTTGATTAATGCCTCAGCTTCCTGAAGTAGAAATGGAAATATTGACAACAATTTCCTCGTAGATTTTGTTTTCAATTAAATGAAGCATACCATCTAAAACACGGAGGACATTGCCTAACAGTCTAAGTAACATTTAATTTTGTGGGTTTTTTTAGCAGAATGAGTTGAAATCGAGTTTTTTCCCCAATAATCTGGAGCAATAATGCACTTTCCCACAACGTTTACTCAGTATAGATCAGTACACTCACCAAAAAGCATCTCTTTCACTTTCTAGTAACTTCATTAATGCCGCTAGGCCTCAGTTTCTTCATCTATAAAAGGAGGGCAGTGATTACACCTTCTCTGTAATTTTTCTTTTTCTTTTTTTTTTAATTGGAGGTTAATTACTTTAAAATATTGTATTGGGTTTTCTTTTGAATTAAATGCAGGCAAGCAGGGAAAACAAGACAAACTCTGCTTGGTAGATTTAAGTTTCATACCTAATTTTGTTTTTTTTCTAATAGATGGAGTTGACATTGAACTTTTTTCACCAAAAATCTACAGTGCCATTTCTGCAAATTTTACTGTGTCCGTAAATATGCCCACCATAAAGCATCTCTTTCACTTATTAGAAACTTCCTTAATGCCTCTGTGCCTCAGTTTACTCATCTATAAATTGGGAGTGGTCGTTGTTTTTTTTTTTACTAAATGAAACACAGCATATGACACATCGAGGATGTTACTTAGTAGATCTAAGTCAAATACTTCATTTCTGCTTTCTATAAGAGAGAATTGAAATTGAGGTTTTTTCCTCCAACAATCTAGATAGACAATGCCCTTTTCCACAAAGTTTATTGAGTGTAGATAAATACACTCTCAAAGAAATCATCCATTTCACCTCTTGTAACTTCATTACTGCCTCTGTGACTCAGTTTCCTCATCTGTAAAATGGGAATATGGACAACACCTTCCTCGTAGAGTTTCTTTCGAAATAAATGAAGCATAAAATGTAAAACACCCACCATTGCTTAGGAGATCTCACATACATAATATTGTTTTTTACTAAGAGTGTTAAAATCTTTAGTTTTATCCCATATCCTGCAGATTTTCTTTGACCTTACTGTTTTTTGTTTTTAATTAAACGAAATAGAGCATGGCAAATACCCAGGACATGCTTAGTAGAGCTAAGTGAAATTCTTAAATTCTTAATAGCATTGAAATTCAGTTTTTTCCCCCAAAATCTAATAGACAGTGCCCTTATCAAAAAAGTTTATTAAGTATAGATAAATAGGTTCACCAATACATCATCTTTCACCTACTACTTACTTTCTTAAAGCTTTTGGGGCTCTGTTTCCTCATCTATAAAACGGGAATGTTGATAACACCTTACTCATAGATTTTCTTTTTGATTAAATGAAGAAGAGCGTGCAAAACAGCCAGGACATTGCTCAGAAGATCTAAGCAACTCACTTATTTTTTTTTCTAATAGAGAGAATTGAAATTGGGTTTTTTCCCAACAATTTATCCAGACCTTGCCCTTTCCCACAAAGTTTACTAAATAGATAAATACGCTCAGCAAAAAGACTGTATTTCCCTCACTTGTAACGACAGTAATGTCTCTGTGTCTCAGTTTGCTCATCTATAAAATGGGAATGTTGATAACACCTTCCTGGTACATTTTATTTGGAATTAAATGAAGCAAAGCATGTAAAACACTGAGGACATGCTTAGTAGCCTTAAGTAACATACTTAATTTTGTTTTTTTTTTAATAGGATTGAAATCAAGATTTTTTCGGAAACATTCTAGATAGACGATGTCCTTTACCACAAAGTTTAGCAAGTATAGATAAGTACGGTTAGCAAAAGCATCTCTTTCACTTTCTAGCAATTTCATTAATGTCTCAGCTTCCTGCAGTATAAACAGGAATATGGACAATAGTTTTCTCGTAGATTCTGTTTTCCATGAAATGAAGAAGACCGTGTAAAACACCAAGGACATTGCTTGGTAGTCTAAGTAACATCCTGAATTTTGGTTTTTCTGTTTAATAGAGATAACTGAAATTGATTCTCCCCCCACAACAGTCTAGATAGACAGTGCACTTTCCACAAAATTTACTGAGTGTACATATATATGCTCTCAAAAAAGGGGATCTCTTTCACTCACTAGTAACTTCATTGATGCCTCTGGACCTCATATTTCTCATCTATAAAATGGGAATGTTGATACCATATTCCTTGTAGATTTTCTTTTTAATTAAATGAAGAAGAGCGTGTACAAAACCCAGGACATTGCTTAGTAGATCTAAGTATCACATTTAATTTTGTGTTTTTTTAATAGAGAGAATTGAAATCTAGACTGATTTCCTCACAATCTAGATAGCCAAAGCCCATTCTCATGAATTTTGCAAACTGTCAATAAATACCTCAGCAAAACGCATCTCTTTCACTCACTAATAACTTCATTCATGCCTCCAGCCTGTTGCCCCATCTGTCAAATGGGAATGCTGCTTACATCTTCCTTGTAGATTTTATTTTGAATTAAATGAAGCAGAGCATGTACAACACCCAGGACATTGCTTAGTAGATCTAAGGAACAAACTTAATTTTGTTTACTTTTTTCATATATGGAATTGAAAACGAGTATTTTCCCCTGACAATATGGATAGTCTTCTCCCAGAAAGTTTACTTCCGTTCAGTTCAGTTCAGTTCGGTCGCTCAGTCGTGTCCGACTCTGAGACCCCATGAATCGCAGCACGCCAGGCCTCCCTGTCCATCACCATCTCCCGGAGTTCACTCAGACTCATGTCCATCGAGTCAGTGATGCCATCCAGCCATCTCATCCTCTGTCGTCCCCTTCTCCTCCTGCCCCTGATCCCTCCCAGCATCAGGGTCTTTTCCAATGAGTCAACTCTTCGCATGAGGTGGCCAAAGTATTGGTGTTTCAGCTTCAGCATCAGTCCTTCCAATGAACACCCAGGACTGATCTCCTGTAGAATGGACTGGTTGGATCTGCTTGCAGTCCAAGGGACTCTCAAGCATCTTCTCCAACACCACAGGTCAAAAGCATCAATTCTTCAGTGCTCAGCTTTCTTCACAGTCCAACTCTCACATCCATTCAAAGTTTACTAACTATAGATAAAGATGCTCACCAAAAAGCATCTCTTTCACTTACTAGGAACTTCATTAATACCTCTGATTTTCGGTGCCCTCATGTATAAAATGGGAATGTTGAAAACACCTTCTTCTTTGGAGATTTTTTTAATTAAATGAAGGAGATTCTGTAAAACAACAAGGACATGGTTAGAAATGTAAGTCACATACTTAATCTTTTTTTTTTTTTTAGAAGAAAGAGTTGAAATCGAGTTTTTTCCCCAATAATCTGGAACGACAATGCACTTTCCCACCAAGTTCACTAGGTATAGACCATACACTCACCAGAAAGTATCTCTTTCACTTTCTAGTAACTTAATACCTCTGTGCCTCAGTTTCCTCATCTATAAATGGGAACGTTGATTACACCTTCTCTGTAGTTTTTCTTTTGAGTTAAATGCAGACAAGCAGGTAAAACAAGACGGACTTTGCTTGGTAGATCTAAGTATCATCCTTAATTTTGTTTTGTTTCTAATAGATGGAGTTGACATTGAGCTTTTTCCACCAACATTCTAGAGACAGTGCCATTTCTGCACAGTTTACTGTGTCCATCAATACACTGACCATAAAGCATCTCTTTCACTTGTTAGCAACTTCATTAATGCCTCTGTGCCTCAGTTTACTCATCTATAAAATGGGAGTGTTGATAACACCTTCCTCTTTGATTTGTTTTAATTAAATGAAACAGAGGATATGATCCATCCAGGATGTTACTTAGTAGATCTAAGTCAAATACTTCATTTCTTTTTTTGACAAGAGAGTTGAACTTGAGTTTTTCTCTCCAACAATCTAGATAGACAGTGCCCTTTTCCACAAAGTTTGAGTGTAGATAAATACACTATCAAAGAAATCATCTGTTTTACTTCTTGTAACTTCATTACTGCCTCTGTGACTCAGTTTCCTCATCTGTAAAATGGGAATATGGACAACACCTTCCTCGTAGAGTTTCTTTCAAATTAAATGAAGCTTAAAATGTAAAACACCCACCATTGCTTAGGAGATCTCACATACATAATATTGTTTTTTACTAAGAGTGTTAAAATCTTTAGTTTTATCCCATATCCTGCAGATTTTCTTTGACCTTACTGATTTTTGTTTTTAATTAAATAAAATAGAGCATGGCAAATACCCAGGACATGCTTAGTAGAGCTAAGTGACATTCTTAAATTTTTAATAGCACTGAAATTGAGATTTTCCCCCCAAAATCTAATAGACAGTGCCCTTATCAAAAAAGTTTATTAGGTATAGATAAATAGGCTCACCAATACATCATCTTTCACCTACTACTTACTTTCTTAAAGCCTCTGGGCCTCTGTTTCCTCATCTACAAAATGGGAATATTGATAACACCTTACTCATAGATTTTCTTTTTGATTAAATGAAGAAGATCGTGCAAAACAGCCAAGACATTGCTCAGAAGATCTAAGCAACTCACTTAATTTTGTTTTTAATAGAATTGAAATTGGGTTTTTTCCCCAACAATTTAGCCAGACAATGCCCTTTCCCACACAGTTTACTAAATAGATAAATACGCTCAGCAAAAAGACTGTATTTCCCTCACTTGTAACGACAGTAATGTCTCTGTGTCTCAGTTTGCTCATCTATAAAATGGGAATGTTGATAACACCTTCCTGGTACATTTTATTTGGAATTAAATGAAGCAAAGCATGTAAAACACTGAGGACATGCTTAGTAGCCTTAAGTAACATACTTAATTTTGTTTTTTAATAGAATTGAAATCAAGTTTTTTTCTTAAACATTCTAGGTAGGCGATGCCCTTTCCCACAAAGTTTACCAAGTATAGATATATATGGTTAGCAAAAGCATCTTTCACTTTCTAGCAATTTCATTAATGTCTCAGCTTCCCGAAGTATAATCGGGAAGATGGACAACAATTTCCTCGTAGATTTTGTTTTCCTTGAAATGAAGCAGACTGTGTAAAATACCGAGGACATTGCTTAGTAGTCTAAGTAACATACTTAATTTTTATTTTTTCTTATTAATAGAGATAACTGAAATTGATTCCCCCCCCCGCAACATTCTAGATAGACAGTGCACTTTCCACAAAATTTACTGAGTGTAGGTAAATATGCTCTCAAAAAAAAGGATCTCTCACTCACTAGTAACTTCATCGATGCCTCTGGATCTCAATTTTCTCATCTATAAAATTGAAATGTTGATAACATATTCCTCATAGTTTTTATTTCAATGAAGTAGAATGTGTACAAAACCCAGGACATTGCTTAGTAGATCTAAGTAACCTACTTAATTTTGTGTTTTTTTTTAATAGAGTTAATTGAAATCTAGATTGATTTCCTCACAATCTAGATTGGCAAAGCCCATTCTCATGAATTTTGCAAAGTGTCAATCAATACCTCACCAAAATGCATCTCTTTCACTCACTAATAACTTCATTAATCCACTAATAACTTCATTAAGCCTGTTTCCCCATCTGTAAAATGGGAATGTTGCTAACACCTTCCTTGTAGATTTTATTTTGAATTAAATGAAGCAGAGCATGTACAACACCCAGGACATTGCTTAGTAGATCTAAGGAACAAACTTAATTTTGTTTACTTTTTTCATATATGGAATTGAAAACAAGTATTTTCCCCCAACAATATGGATAGTCCTCTCCCAGAAAGTTTACTTCCGTTCAGTTCAGTTCAGTTCAGTTGCTCAGTCATGTCCAACTCTTTGCGACCCCATGAATCGCAGCAGGCCTGGCCTCCCTGTCCATCACCAACTCCCGGAGTCCACTCAAACTCATGTCTATTGAGTCCATGATGCCATCCAGCCATCTCATCCTCTGTCGTCCCCTTCTCCTCCTGCCCCCAATCCCTCCCAGCATCAGGGTCTTTTCCAATGAGTCAACTCTTCGCATGAGGTGGCCAAAGTAACCGTCCTCTTTGATTTTTTTTTACTCATCTATAAATTGGGAGTGCTCTTTTTTTTTTAATGAAATGAAACAGAGCATATGACACATGCAGGATGTCACTTAGTAGATCTAAGTAAATTACTTCATTTCTTTTTTTTATAAGAGAAAGTTGAAATTGATTTTTTTTCTCCAACAATCTAGATAGACAATGCCCTTTTCCACAAAGTTTATTGAGTGTAAATAAATATTCTCTCAAAGAAATCATCTGTTTCATTCCTTGTAACTTCATTACTCCCTCTGTGCCTCAGTTTCCCCATCTGTAAAATGAGAATGTTGATAACACCTTCCTCATAGATTTTCATTAAATGAAGAAGAACATGTAAAACACCCAGGGTATAGCTTAGTAAATCTAAGTAATATACTTAATTTTTTGTTTTAATAGAGAAAATTGAAATCTAGATTTATTTCCTCACAATCTAGATTGTCAAAGCCCATTCTCATGAATTTTGTAAAGTGTCAATCAATACCTCACCAAAACGCATCTCTTTCACTCACTAATAACTTCATTAATGCCTTTAGCCTGTTTCCCCCAACAATCTAGACAGACCTACCCTTTTACAGCTAAATACGCTCACTAAAAGCAAGGCCTCTTGCCATCTCCTGTTTGACCACTTTCAGTTTGCAGACTTTATTTTTGGGGGCTCCAAAATAACTGCAAATGGTGACTGCAGCCATGAAATTAAAAGACGCTTACTCCTTGGAAGGAAAGTTATGACCAACCTAGACAGCATATTAGAAAGCAGAGACATTACTTTGCCAACAAAGGTCCGTCTAGTCAAGGCTATGGTTTTTCCAGTGGTCATGTATGGATGTAAGAGTTGGACTGTGAAGAAAGCTGAGTGCGAAGAATTGATGCTTTTGAACTGTGGTGTTGGAGAAGACTCTTGAGAGTCCATGGGGTCACAAAGAGTTGGCCACGACTCAGCAACTGAACTGAACATACTTCATTTTTGTTAATAAATAAAACTGAAAATGAGTTTTTTCCCCCAACAATTTGGATAGAGAATACCGTTTCCCACAAAGTTTACTAAGTATAGATAAATGGGCTCACAAAAAAGCATCTCTTCAAGTTCTAGTAACTTCATTAATGCCTCTGTGCCTCACTTTCCTCATCTATAAAATGGGAATGTTGATAATACATTCCTGGTAGATTTTCTTTTTAATTGAGTAAAGCAGAGCATGGAAAACACCGAGAATATTGATTAGTAGAACTAAGCAAGATACTAATTTTGCTTTTTTAAATAGAGTGTAGAAATAAATTCCCCCACACACAGCAACAGTCTAGATAGATAATGCTTTTCCCTCAGTGTTTACTTGTATATATGAATTTGCTGACCAAAATGTATCTCTTTCACTTACTTGTAACTTCATTCATGCATCTCTGCCTCAATGTCTACATCTATAAAATGGGAATGTTGATATACAACTTCCTTGTAGTATTTTTCAAACTAAATTAAGCACAGCATTCAAAACACCCAGAACATTGCTTCATAGATCTAAGTAACATACTTAATTCAGTTTTTTTTAATTGATAGGTTGGAAATTGAGGGTTTTTTTCCCCAACAATGTAGATAGACAATGCCCTTTCCACAAGCTTTACTAAGTATACATAAATTCTCTGACCAAAATGAATCTCTTTCACTTATGATTACCTTTTTAATCCCTCTGTGCCTCAGTTTTTTAATCTATAAAATGGGAATGTTGATAACACCTTCCTAGTTGAATTTTTTTAATTAAATAAACCAGAGCATGTAAAACACCTAAGACATTTCTTAGTAGATCTAAGTAACATATTTAATTTTTTCAAATAGATAGCATTGAAATAGAAAATCCTGTTAAAAAAAAGAATTATCCTTCAATTGAAAAACTAAAACAAAAAACCAAAACAGGAAACAGAGTTAAGTCAGTGTGCACAGCAAGGCTTAAGATGGCAAGGGGGCTTAGTGTGTCTGCTGTATAGTAAAGAAGCCAGCTTAGGCTGAAGGGAATGAAGAAATAGTAGATAAAATCAGAGGTTTAGCTGGGACCTAAAAAAAAAAAATTGAAAGTGGGTTATTTCCCCAAACAATCTAGATAGAAAATGCTCTTTCCAACCAAGTTTTCTATATAGATAAATACGCTCACCAAAAAGCATCTCGTTCACTTGCTATTAACTTCATTAATGCCTCTGTGCCTCAGTTTCCTCATCTTTAAAATGAGAATGTTGAAAACTCCTTACTCGTAGATTTTTTTTTTTTCATTTAAATGAAGCAGAGAATGTAGAATATCCAGGACAGGGCATTCTTAGATCTAACTAAGACACTTAATTTTTTTTTTAAACAGAGAGAATTGAAATTGAAACCATGATTTATTTTGCTTACAATATAGATAGTCAAAGCCACGCATTTTACTAAGTATTGATAAATACTTAGTAAATACTTAGGAACCAGAGATCAAATTGCCAACATCCGCTGGATCATCGAAAAAGCAAGAGAGTTTCAGAAAAACATCTACTTCTGCTTTACTGACTATGCCAAAGCCTTTGACTGTGTGGATCACAATAAACTGTGGAAAATTCTAAGAGAGATGGGAATACCAGACCACCTGACCTACCTCTTGAGAAATCTGTATGCAGTTCAGGAAGCAAGAGTTAGAACTGGACATGGAACAATAGATTGGTTCCAAATAGGAAAAGGAGTATATCAAGGCTGTATATTGTTACCCTGCTTATTTAACTGATATGCAGTGTATGCCATGAGAAACGCTGGGCTGGATGAAGCACAGGCTGGAATCAAGATTGCTAGGAGAAATATCAATAACCTCAGATATGCAGATGACACCACCCTTATGGCAGAAAGTGAAGAACTAAAGAGCCTCTTGATGAAAGTGAAAGAGGAGTGTTAAAATGTTGGCCTAAAGCTCAACATTCAGAAAACAAAGATCATGGCATCTGGTCCCATCACTTCATGGCAAATAGATGGGGAAACAGTGGCTGACTATTGTTCTGGGCTTCAAAATCACTTCAGATGGTGATTGCAGCCATGAAATTAAAAGATGCTTGCTCCTTGGAAGGAAAGTTATGACCAACCTAGACAGCATATCATGTTGATGTGTGGCAGAACCAATACAATATTGTAAAGTAAAAAAATAAATGCTTGGTTGATGCTTCAAAAAAAATCAAAAAATAAAAAGCAGAGACATTACTTTGCCAACAAAGGTCCATCTAGTCAAAGCTATGGTTTTTCCAGTGGTCATGTATGGATGTGAGAGTTGGATTATAAGAAAGCTGAGCGCCAAAGAATTGATGCTTTTGAACTGTGGTGTTGGAGAAGACTCTTGAGAGTCCCTTGGACTGCAAGGAGATCCAACCAGTCCATCCTAAAGGAGATCAGTCCTGGGTGTTCATTGGAAGGACTGGTGGTGAAGATGAAACTCCAATACTTTGGCCACCTGATGCAAAGAGCTGACTCATTGGGAAAGACCCTGATGCTGGGAAAGATTGAGGGCAGGAGGAGAAGGGGACGACAGAGGATGAGATGGTTGGATGGCATCACCGACTCGATGGACATGGGTTTTCGTGAACTCCAGGTGTTGGTGATGGACAGGGAGGCCTGTCGTGCTGCGGTTCATGGAGTTGCAAAGAGTCAGACTGAGCAACTGAACTGAACTGAATGGTCTTCCCATAACATTTACTTGTTTTTATGAGTATGCTCAGCAAAACGTTTCTCTTTCACTTACTAGTAACTTCATTCATGCATTTGTGCCTCAGTTTTCTCATCTACCAGGGCTTCCCTGGTGGCTCAGAGGTTAAAGTGTCTGCCTGCAATGCAGAAGACCCAGGTTCGATCCCTGGTTTGGGAAGATCCCCTGGAGAAGAAACGGCATCCCACTCCAGTATTCTTGCCTGGAGAATCCCATGGAGGAAGGAGCCTGGTAGGCTACAATCCATGGGGTCGCAAAGAGATGGACACAACTGAGCTACCTCACTTGCACTTTCTCATCTATAAAATGGGAATGTTGATGGCACCTTCCTCGCAGAATTTTTAAACTAAGTTAAACAGAGCATGGAAAACATCCAGGACATTGCTTTGTAGATCTAAGTAACATACTTGCTGCTGAGTCGCTTCAGTCGTGTCTGACTCTGTGCGACCCCATAGACAGCCTCCCACCAGGCTCCCCCATCCCTGAGATTCTCCAGGCAAGAACACTGGAGTGGGTTGCCATTTCCTTCTCCAATGCAGGAAAGTGAAAAGTGTAAGGGAAGTCGCTCAGTCGTGTCCAGCTCTTAGCGACCCCATGGACTGCAGCCTGCCAGGCTCCTCTGCCCATGGGATTTTCCAGGCAAGAGTACTGGAGTGGGTTGCCATTGTCTTCTCCAAGTAACATACTTAATTCTGCTTTTTTTTTTTAACAGGCAGATTGGAAATCGAGTTTTTTTCCCCAATCATCTAGATAGCCAATGCCCTTTCCACAATCCTTACAATGTATACATAAATTCGCTGACCAAAAGAACCTCTTTCACTTCTTATTAGCTTTTTAATCCCTCTGTGTCTCAGTTTCCTCATCTATCAAATGGGACTGTTGATAACACCTTCCTCACATATATTTTTAAATTAAATGGACCCAGTCATGTGAAACACTAGGACGTTGCATAGTAGATTGATGTAGCTTATTTATTTTTTTACATTGAATTGAAATTTTGTTTTTTTCACCAACAATCTAGAGAGTCAGTGATATTTTGTGAAAATTTTACTAAATCCCCATAAATACCTTCACCAAATAACATCTCTTTCACTTATTAGTATATTCATTAATGCTCCTTTGCCTCAGTTTCCTCATCTATAATTTGGGAATGTTGATAACACATTCCTAGTTGATTTTTTTTAATTAAATGAAGCAGAGCATGTAAAACACCCAGGACATTGCTTAGTAGATGTAAATAACATATTTAATTTTAAAAATAGAATTGAAATTGGGTTTTGCCCCCAACAATCTAGACAGAAAATGCCCTTTCCCATGAAGTTTTCTAACTATAGATAAATACGCTTACTAAAAAGCATCTCTCTGAAGCACTATTAACTTAATTAATGTCTCTGTGCCTCAGTTCCGTCTTCTTTAAAATGTGCATTTTGAAGAGACTTTACTTGTAGATTTTTTTCCTTTCAGTTAAATGAAGCAGAGCATGTAAAACATCCAGGACATTGCTTAGTAGAGCTAAGCAATACATTTCATTTAGTTTGTTTTTTTTTAACAGAGAATTGAAATTGAGTTTTATATCACCCGCAATCTAGATAGTTAATGCCCTTTCCAACAAAGTTTACAAAGTTCCGATAAATATGCTCACCAAAAAGCATCTCATTCACTTTGGCAACTTCGTTAATGCCTCTACGCCTCAGTTTCCTCATCTATGAAATGGGAATGTTGATAGTGTCTACCTTGTCTATATTTATTTAATTTTATGAACCAGAGCATGTAAAACACAAACACACAGGACATTGCTTCATAGATCTAAGTAACCATACTGAATTTTGATTTTTTAAAAATACGTAATTGAAATCAAGTATATTTACCCAACAATCTAGATAGACAATGCTCTTTCCCACAAAGTTTACTAAGTACAGATAAGTACACTCACCAAGAACCATGTCTGTCACTTACTACTAAATTCATTAATGCTTCTGTGCCTCAGTTTCCTCAAGTATAAATGCGAATGTTGATAACACCTTCCTCATAGATTTTCTAAAGTAAATTAAACAGAGCATGGAAAGCACCCAGGACATGCTTCATAGATCTAAGCAAACACCCTCTTCCAACAACACAAGAGAAGACTCTACACATGGACATCACCAGATGGTCAACACTGAAATCAGATTGATTCTATTCTTTGCAGCCAAAGATGGAGAAGCTCTATACAGTCCGCAAAAACAAGACCGGGAGCTGACTGTGGCTCAGATCATGAACTCCCTTTTACCAAATTCAGACTCAAATTGAAAAAAGTATGAAAAACCACTAGACCATTCAGGTATGACCTAAATCAAATCCCTTATGATTATACAGTGGAAGTGAGAAATAGATTTAAGGGCTGAGATCTGATAGATAGAGTGCCTGATGAACTATGGAATGAGGTTCGTGACATTGTACAGGAGACAGGGATCAAGACCATCCTCATGGAAAAGAAATGCAAAAAAGCAAAATGGCTGTCTGGGGAGGACTTACAAATAGCTGTGAAAAGAAGAGAAGTGAAAAGCAAAGGAGAAAAGGAAAGATATAAGCATCTGAATGCAGAGTTCCAGAGAATAGCAAGAAGAGACAAGAAAGCCTTCCTCAGCAATCAATGCAAAGAAATAGAGGAAAACAATAGAATGGGAAAGACTAGAGATCTCTTCAAGAAAATTAGAGATACCAAAGAAATAAATATTTAATTTATTTAAAAGTTATATATTCCAATGAATATTCAGGGTTGATTTCTTTTAGGATTGACTAGTTTGATCTCCTTGCCATCCCCAGGGTCTCCCAAGAGTCTTCTATAGCACCACAGTTCAAAAGTTCCACAGTTATCTCAGTTCACGACTTATAGTACTATTGAAATATCTATGTCATTATCTAAAATAATCATTTATAACTGAGAAGGAATTTTCTCAAATTCCCCAAGGCGTTTTCCAGGTCTCACCTTTAACAACTTATTCTACTTCTCTCTAGTTATCCATAGTTAACTATACACCTAGTTACCACTATTTACTTATAGTAATAGCACATTCCTCCAAGAAAAACAAAGATTTTAGGCATGAAAGTTTTCAGTTTTGAAGTCTTAAGTAGGTTTTTAGTTGTTTATAGCTCTCTCGTTACATATTTACATAGGTACCACTAATTACCTACATTTAAATAATTTCTTCCAGAAGAAATATTAATTTAAGAATATTTTCAGCATCCTGACTTCAAGTAGGTTTCTAGTTGTCTCCAGTTATTCCTAGATAGGTAGCTACCTAGGTACCACAAATTGTCTATAGTCCTAACTTATTAATTCTATTAGAAATATGATTTTGAGTTCGACAAAAAAGAGTTTTCCAGCTTCCTGCCTTCACCTACTTAGGTGAGTTTATTTGGAGGGCTGCTTCCACATTACAAAAAGCTGTCACACGACCTGAATTGTAACGGATATCCTAGCTAGGCTAAGGAACACCAGGATCACAACCGTTAGAGGTTTCTCCGGTTATAACTAATCCCAAGCCCAAACCGTTCATTGTAGGTGAGGTGAGTAGGGTGGAGAACAAGAGTTCTGGAAGATGGTCCCAAACAAAGGGAGCGAGACGAGGGGAAAGAGGAGGGTGAGCAGGGGAAAGGTGGGCGCCAAGGAGGGGACTGCTGCTGCTGCTGCTGCTGCTGCTAAGTCGCTTCAGTCGTGTTCGACTCTGTGCGACCCCATAGATGGCAGCCCACCAGGCTCCCTCGTCCCTGGGATTCTCCAGGCAAGAACACTGGAGTGGGTTGCCATTTCCTTCTCTAATGCATGAAAGTGAAAAGTGAAAGTGAAGTCGCTCAGTCGTGTCCGACCCTTAGAGGAGGCAAAGAAGAAAAAGAGGCATTTAACCCAAGTCCAGGGGCTTTCCAGGTGGCTCGGCGGTAAGGAATCCGCCTGTCAATGCAGGAGACGCAGTTCCATCCCTGGGTCGGGAAGATTCCCCCGGAGAAGGGAATGGCAACCCACGCCAGTCTTCTTGCCTGGAGAATCCCACGGACAGACGAGTCTGGCGGCCTATAGTCCAGGGGGTTGCAGAGTGGGACACGACTGAGCGACCAAACAACAGCAACCCAGTGCACACAGCGCCCGGCATAAGAACCCCGTGCACTTTTGCAGAGGGCCCGCAGCCCCAGACGCGGTAGCGGAGCACAGCAAAGCAGATGCTGTATCCTCCATAATCGCGTCCAGGGCCAAAGCAAGGGCCGCGCGCAGTGTTCTACACGTGCCCTCTGACGTAGGTTAGTACAAATTTGGATTACTTGTTGCATTTGCAAGGAACAGGCTGGATTTCTCGCAGCAGGCATCCGAGGACACTGTGTGCTCTGCAAATACAGCCCCAATTTCCTGCCCCCAGTACCTCCCAGGGAACGAGACGGGCTCTGCTTTTAGTGCCTTATTGCAAAAACCCAGCAAGTAGGCTCCCACCTAATCTTTCCGTCTTTATCACTAGCCCGTTTCATGGACTTTGAGACCGAATGGAACAGAATCACAGTCCCATCCACTAATTACCGACTTCTCAGAGGGGAGTCGTTCTCAGAGCTCACGCGACAAGGGGGGACGATTGTCGTCTCAGCCGGCTGGGGTTGCTGGGGCCCCACGGTTTCTCCAGTCCCATCTCTGCGTCTCCCGCTCCGGGGCGGGGGATTGGGGGTGGGGAGAAACTAGTGGCAACAAGCCTGAGCTCATCGAGGGCCAGGCGGAGAGACGTTCTCCCAACATTTCTCCCAGGCTACCAGGACGCCTCATTGAGGTCTCATTCCCAATCCCCTCTCCCATCCTAACTCAGCTCGAACAATCAGGAGAAGCCCCTAGTTCAGGATTTTACAATATTGTAAAGTAATTAGCCTCTAATTAAAATAAATGAATTTATATAAAAAATAATAAACTCAAAATTGATTAAAGATCTAAACGTAAGAACAGAAACTATAAAACTCCTAGAGGAGAATATAGGCAAAACACGCTCCAACATAAATCACAGCAGGATCCTCTATGATCCACCTCCCAGAATGTTGGAAATAAAAGCAAAAATAAACAAATAGGACCTAATTAAAATTAAAAGCTTCTGCACAAAAAAGGAAACTGTAAGCAAGGTGAAAAGACAGCCTTCAGAATGGGAGAAAATAATAGCCAATGAAGCAACTGACAAAGAATTAACCTCAGAAATATACAAGCAATTCCTGCAGCTCAATTCCACAAGAAAAGGACCCAATCAAAAAATGGGCCCAAAAACTAAACAGACATTTCCCCAAAGAAGACATACAGATGGCTAACAAACATATGAAAAGATGCTCAACATCAATCATTTTCAGAGAAATGCAAATCAAAACCACAATGAGGTACCATCTCACACCAGTCAGAATGGCTGCGATCCAAAAGTCTACAAACAAAAAATGCTGGAGAGGGTGTGGAGAAAAGGGAACCCTCTTACACTGTTGGTGGGAGTGCAAACTAGTACAGCCACTATGGAGAACAGTGTGGAGATTCCTTAAAAAACTGGAAATAGAACTGCCATATGACCCAGCAATCCCACTGCTAGGCATACACACTGAGGAAACCAGAATGGAAAAAGACACATGTACCCCAATGTTCATCGCAGCACTGTTTATAATAGCCAGTACATGGAAGCAACCCAGATGTCCATCAGCAGATGAATGGATAAGAAAGCTGTGGTACATATACACAATGGAGTATTACTCAGCCATTAAAAAGAATACATTTGAATCAGTTCTAATGAGATGGATGAAACTGGACCCTATTATACAGAGTGAAGTAAGCCAGAAAGAAAAACACCAATACAGTATACTAACGCATATATATGGAATTTAGAAAGAAGGTAATGATAACCCTGTATGTGAGACAGCAAAAGAGACACAGATGTAAAGAACAGTCTTTTGGACTCTGTGGGAGAGGGCAAGGGTGGGATTATTTGGGAGAATGGCATTGAGACATGTATATTATTTTACGTGAAACGAACCGCCAGTCCATGTTTGATGCATGATACAGGGTGCTTGGGGCTGGTACACTGAGATGACCCAGCGGGATGGGATGGGGAGGGAGGTGGGAGAGTTGTTCAGGATGGGGAACACATGTACACCCGGGCCAGATTCATGTCAATGTATGGCAAAACCAATACAATATTGTAAAGTAAAATAAATAAATTAATTAAATTTAAAAAAATGACACGGATATACTGTATATCTCAATGGACTCTACTCAATAGTATATAATATTTTATATGGGAAAAGAGTTTGAGAAAGAGTGGCTGTATGTATATGTATAACTGATCCACTGTGCTAAACATCTGAAACCAACACAGCATTGTAGATCAACTATATTCCAATATAAAATAAAAATAGAAAACCAGGATGAAAAAAAAATTCAAATATAAGCCAAGGTTCTGCATTTTATCTGCCAATGTAAGTTTATTTTCCATTGTTCAAAATCAACAAGATTAAAATGTTGATGCATTTTTTAAATTTCAAATTTCTGTATATTTGTTCTTTTATGTAATGCTTTGTTTTAGTCATAAAATGATGATTGGCATTTTGAAAATTCAAGGAATTCATAAAAGTCCAAAATAAAAAGAACAAAGTTACTCATATGTCATGAAGATGAAATAATCAGTGCTGATGATATTGATGAACCTTCCCTCCGACATCCCTGTACACACAAAGATGAAGAAAGGGTGAAGGGGGTTGTGTATGTTGCAGGAGAATCTATTAAGACTGGAATTATACCACATACAAAATAAAGAGTATTATATTTAAATTCTACTTCATTTAACAGAAGAAAAAGAAGCAAAGGAGATGGAAAGAACTACTGAACTTCAGGAAAATGTTCTTGACCACATGAGGGACCAAAGGGGTTTCATAAAATTCCCTTTTGCTTCTCCAGCCTGTTGTTACCTCGTCCCTGAGGCATAATGTTTCTTAAAACTCTCCCAAGATGCATGGTTAACAGCTACAAGATGTGACAGCAAGTATGACCATGTCAGTGGAACCTGGTTCATTACCATGAGACTTCCTGTCCTGGCCACTCATGATGTCTTAGTCCTCACTTGTCATAAATTTGAGATCAGAACTAGGTAAGCAGAGTGAAGTATCAACTTAGAGAAACTCCCAGGCAGGGATAGAGAGGAGAGACCAAAGCATGTCTGGGAGCAGGACTTACAATGAGAAATAACAGAGCAGAACAGTGGCATCCTGTGGTTGTTAGCTTTAGGTGTGTTTTCAGTTATATTCTTCTGCTCCAGAAAAATGAAAACTGTTTTAATGTTAGCTTCTCAAGCAAAGATGGCAAATTGGCAACTGCAGCCCAAGTCTATTCTGCAGACCTACTTTGGCTAGCCAGCACACTTTTCGAGAAAATATATTTCAGTTAGTTGCCAACATTTTAAAAATGGAAGGATTCATATAAATATTTTGAGGGACAACTCTGGTGATCCAATGGTTGAGACTCTGCTCTTCTAATGCAGAAGGCTCGAGTTCGATCCCTGGACAGGGAGCTAAGAGCCCACATGCCACGTGGCTCAGCCAAAAAATTGAAAAAAAAAAACCTATCAAAATTTTTAAAATTTGGGGCCAATATTGAAAAACTGGAAAATACAGCAGTCCTGACCCAACATTCCTGCCAAGCAACACTGCTGCTAAGTCGCTTTAGTCGTGTCCGACTCTGTGCGACCCCACAGATGGCAGCCCACGAGGGTCCCCCATCCCTGGGATTCTCCAGGCAAGAACACTGGAGCGGGTTGCCATTTCCTTCTCCAATGCATGAAAGTGAAAAGTGAAAGTGAAGTCGCTTAGTCGTGTCTGACTCTTCGCGACCCCATGGACTGCAGCCTATCAGGCTCCTCCGTCCATGGGATTTTCCAGGCAAGAGTACTGGAGTGGGGTGCCATTGCCTTCTCCCCAGCAACACTGAGCTGGTGCTAACTACTGACCACCTTCTTTGGAAAACAGTCTTCTCCCATTTGCCAGTCCCTATGCTCCTTGCTGTTATATTAATAGTACCAGCCTGGCTTTGTCAGCATTTGAGTTTGTAACTCTGATCATTCAAAAACATGTTTTTTTATTATGCAAAATGTCAAACATACATAAAAGCAGAAAGAATCTTAGGATGAATCCCAAGTACTCATCACTTGGTGTCAACAATTATTCATAGCCAATGTTGTTTCATCAACACCTTAATCAATTCTCCAACACACTTGCATCAGCCCTGGAATTATTTAAAGGCAAATCTAGACATCACATCATCTCATCTGTAAATATTTCAGTGTGTGTCTCTGAAAGAACCAGAATGTGTGATTCCTAATTGGACCTCTTTCCATTATGCCACCTATTCCACAGGTAATATACGGAGGGAATGAGGATATATTATGGAGTAACAGTAATGAACATTTCGAAGGGCTTCTTCTGTGGCTAGACATTGTGCTATGTACTTGTGTACATTATGTCATTTATTCCTCTCTTCAATTCTATGATAAAGATATCACTATTACTCCTATCTTATGGTCTCCACACAGAAGTTCTCCCTCATATATATGCATACATATACCTATGCACATATTTATTTATATTATATATGAGACATTTATATGTTATTCATAAATTATCCATATATATACATTTAATTGTATACATAGACTAGAAGAAGTGATTCAGTTCTATTTTTTTTCCTTTGGAAAATCATGTTCCCTGTGGCAGTAGGAAATTTCCAGAAGCTGAGTTTACATATACCACTTTCCACTCACAAAGACCCAAAATTCGAAACTTATTCTCCAAACATGGAAAAGGTAGCAAAAACACACAATTTCAGAATGTCTAGAACAAAGGTGTGCAAGTCCAGATGCAGGTTTTAGAATGGCTGTCTCAACAATTTTTTCAAGTTTACTGACCTATATTCTGGCTTCACGCACACACATGCATCTTGCAAATTCCTTTCTGAGGGAAGAAAACCACAAATATCCAGTGTTTGAAGTTGTAGATGAAATGAAATACACCATGTTCCATTCACGTTTGCTTTTTGGAGGGTGGGAAGCAAAGCAAGATCTTAGTTCCCGGACGAGGGATTGAATCTGGCCGGCCCCCTGCAGTAGAAGCACAGTCTTAACCACCAGACCCCAGGGAAATCCTCATGCTTACTTTCAAATATCTGTCCCACAACTCTTCACCCCCACTACATTGTTCTGTAATATCCAGATCGTGGCCTTGCTTTAGTAATGTTTGTATCTCCACATTAAATTTCAAGGGACCAGGGACTTCCCTGGCAGTCCAGTGGTTAAGATTCCATGCTTCCACTGCAGGGGGCATGGGTCTGATCCCTGGTCGAGGAACTAAAGATCCCAGATAAATAAGTAAATTTCAAGGACCCCAAAACTCAGGATTCCAGATAAATGATATTTTTGTTTGTTGTATCACAGCATTGTAAATCAACTATACTTCAGTAAAAAAATTTCAAAAAATAAAGAAAATGAGGATAATGATATCTGCTGGGAAAAATACTTCTGCAATTTTTAAAAAATCAAAATTATAATGAACAAATTATCAAAATTTTGAATCAGGACAGGATCTGACCCTTCACTTGACAACTGGCCATGCCTTACTCTCCTCGCCCTGATCAGGACCTTGGTTTGAATCAGACACTGTTTACAAAAATTTAGCATCAAGCCAAATTTTGGCCACTTGATTCATTGCAATGCTGCGTGAAAATATCTACCCTGGTGCCAGGAAGAATTGCCTCCACTCTGGTGCCCAATGACAATTTTTATATAAAATTTACATAATTTATTTAAAATATTTTTAAATTCTTTTGAGGCTGACAAGATTTATTAAAGACATTCTCTTTAAAGCATTTCTTGGGAAGTCCCTGGTGGTTAAGATTCCACATTCTCATTGCAGAGGGCTTAGGTTCAGCCCCTGGTGGGGGAACTAAGATCCCACAAGCTGGGCAGTGTGGCCCCAAAATTAAACAGATATGCACTTCTTATCTGGAGAAGGAAATGGCGACCCATTCCAGTATTCTTGCCTAGAGAATCCCAGGGATGGGGGAGCCTGGTGGGCTGCCGTCTATGGGGTCGCACAGAGTCGGACACGACTGAAGCAACTTAGCAGCAGCAGCAGCAGCAGCATATATTTACAGATATTAGTTATTTGTTTGTGTTTTTTAAGTTTTTGGCACATTAAATGGAGAAGCAGGGACTTCCCTAGTGGTCCAGTGGCTAAGACTTTGTGCTCCTAAGGCAGGAGGCTCAGGTTCGGATCCCTGGTGGGGAAATGATCAATAGATCCCACATGCTGCAGCTAAGAGTTTGTATGCCGAAACTAAAAGATCCCGCATGCTGCAATGAAGATGGAGAATCCTGAGTGTGGCAACTAAGACCCAGTGCAGCCAAATAAATAAATATTTTTTAAAAAATAAAATAGTGTTTTAAGAAATAAAAAATAAATAGAGAGGCAGACAAGTTGAGTCAGTTGCTCACCAGAGACAATGCTGGAGACCGCGGTTTTCATGGTGATCCAGAGCAGAGAAAGGCCCCTGCCCTTTGCAGCATCCAGGGCATCAGCACAACAGGACTTGACCACTTGCCCCTTTAACTGACTGACACCCACTGGGCTAAATGCGATCCTTGGGTTCTATCCTCAGTTAAGAAAGAGGAAGGAGGAAAAAAAAATAATGAGATGGGGGGGGGGAAGAAAACAGGAAGAAATACACATTATAGGGAGAAAAAAACACCACCAATAATGGAACAGAGGCAATCAGGAGAGCAGGGCCAAAGCCTGACTTGCCATGTGCTGTGGGCCAGGCATGAACCTGCCTGACTCTTAGCTTCTTCACCTAACCTCCTATGTGGGGCACTCGTTAAAAACATATAAAAGTGATTGAAGTAGGAAATGTGTGGTCATTTGTGAAGTTTTACTATTCCCGCCTCTATTGATCCTCACAACACCTCATTTCACTTGGTAGTTATAACTGTTATCCTCATTTTAAAGATAATTGAACCAAGGCAAAGAATAAGCAGCTCACCAGATTACCCAGCTTGCCTGTGAATGAACAAAGCCACAGTTTAGATGCATGCGGTCATTCTGGCTCCAGAGCCGTTGCTTTCATAAATTGGTTCCATCAGATCATGATTCCCATCTACGTTTACTTAGAATGTGGCTCCATTTCTAATTTTTAATTTTAAAATTAACATTATATTAAATTTAACTTAAAATTTTTAAATAAAAATATTACCATGACTGTAGGGCAATAGTCCATGGGGTCCCTAAGAGTCGGACATGACTGAGCGACTTCACTGTCACTTTTCACTTTCATGCATTGGAGAAGGAAATGGCAACCCACTCCAGCATTCTTGCCTGGAGAATCCCAGGGACAGAGGAGCCTGTTGGGCTGCAGCAGTAGCAGAGCAATAGTTACCTGGGATACATGGGTGACTGGAGATTAGATAACACTGGAGGACACCTTTGGCCCTGGAGGAGGGCATGGTAACCCACTCCAGTATTCTTGCCTGGATAATCCCATTAACAGAGAAGCCTGGCAGGGCTACAGTCCATAGGGTCACAAAGAGGCAGACACGACTGAAGGGACTTAGCATGCATGCATGCACACCCCCTGAAGTGTCATAGATGTCCTAGCTAGTCTAATGCAAACCATGAGGAGAAGCTGTGTAGGTCTCTCACGTAATAACTGCTCCAAGGCCAAAAATTCATCACAGAGAGTCTAGCCAAGAGATGAGGAGGCCTGCATAATCCAGCAAGAGTTAGTCTGAGGATGGAATATCTTGGTTAAAGTCAGGGAGGTTGTAGGATTGCCATCCTTTGACGTCTTTTTTAAAGTAAATTGTTCACTCGCCCTCTTTTAGATGATTTCTTAGACATTCTTCAGAAAGATGAGGCAGGGGACACTTATCTATCAGGCACAGTAAATGAGGTGCTTAAGCCCTGTGATCCCACAAAAATAATTAAATTTCTTTCATAAAAGGATGCTGAAGACAATGGTGGTTGTCATGGTAAAAAGAGGATGAATCATATATGACACTAAGCATAGGGCCCATTATGAGAAGCTATTTTGAATATTCAGGATATTAACACCTCCCAGAGCATCTACAAAACACAACTTGAAGGGGAAATCATAGAGTTCTCAGTCTGGCCTGGATCTCTTTTATTTGACAATAAATAAAATGTAATTTTGTCCTAAGCAAGAGATTGGAATGCTATTCCTAGCAAAAGGGAGGGGGAAAGGGGGAAATTCACCTGGGTTCCCAGTAGGAGCTCAGCACAGGACAGACTGAACTTGAGCAGAAGACCTGCACCAGAGATGCTGGGCTGGAGCACAGCAGCAGATGCTAACTGCACTGTGCTGTCCTGAGCCCGTGCAAGGCAAACGTTCTTGGATACACTAAGCCCAGGGCTGTGGTGCACACCTGCACTCTGATGTACATACATTGCTAAAACCCTGGAGTGCTTAAATTTTCTCAACTATAGGGAGTTTCTTGCAGAGCTTATCTGTCCTGGAATCCTTTGCAGTCCAGCTGTGAGATCTTGCTCCCAGCAACGGGAGGAACATGGTGTGCTCTGGAGAAACTCAGAGCAAGCAGTACCCTAGTTAATTGTTTTACCTTCATCACTAGCCCATGCCATGTGCAGGCTTCCAAATATTAAAGGTAACAGACTGCAAACTTTCCCACAAGAGCTCCTGCTATTACTGTGAGGTCTCATGGCTCCCACCCTTCCCCTACTCCTCCCCTCAAAATCAGCTTGCATTACCCAGGATAGCCCCTTCCTCAGGGTGGACACTCTGCAAGTGGGGAGTAGTGAACTGAACTGTAAACCAAAGCCTCAATTCCACAACACCCGTGCTCCCACCAGCACACTGCTATTCCTGGGTGTCCCCATTTGCGGGCCACGCCCCAGCCGCTTTCGCGCCTAAGCAAGTCTCACCCCTAGTGGCTAGCGGTAAAAAGAGAGCCAATAGCGATCGTTCAAGGCGGAGTGCGGAGTGGGGGGGTGACCCCAGCCCAGACCTTTATATACTGTACCAGGCACAGGCCCGAGGCGCTCGAGCTCTTTGCCTTCAGCAGAGCTCGTAGAGGCACCGAGCTTCCACGGCGCACCAGCCATGGAGCCTCTGGCCGGGGACCACCAGTGTGGCCCCTACTGCCTGAGAGCTTGCACTTTGGATGTAAGACCTGCATTTGTGGAGGATCTAGTGCCAGAAGGCAGAGAAGGCTCCTCGGTGGAAGGAGGTCTGAGCTTCGTGGGTAACATGAATTACATGAACCTCCTCAACCTAAGCTACTGGAACCAAGGAGGCGTCTGGAACCACCAGCATCACAATGGCCGCCAGGAGCCAAAGCAGGAGCCAGCTGAGGAGCTAGCTGAGGAACCAGCTGAGGAGCCAGCTAAGAAGCCAGCTGAGGAGCCAGCTGAGGAGCCAGGCTTGGCGGCGGCTGTCGCCCAGGCCGAGCAGCGGGAGAGCCCGCCGCACTGTCGCAGGCGGCGCAGGAAGTTCACGGCCCCGCAGCTGCGGGAGTTGGAGGACCTCTTCCAGGAGACTGAGTACCCGGACATACTCACCAGGTACGTGGCGGGCTCTGGGGGCGCTGGATCCCAGTAGGTTCGGGCTCATTTCCAAGCCCTTCTATCCCTCTGCCGGGACTGTTCCTTCCCTTCCAAAGGGAAAAATCAACCTGTACCCCAGGATGGGGGTGGGGGTAGGAATGCTTTAGTTACATGGATCCAGTCTGGAAAGTGGTCCATGGTGGTTTTTTAAAAAAACTGTGGTAAAATGTATGTAAACATATGACTTACTGTTTTAACATTTTAAGTGTCCAGTTCAGTAGTGTTAAGGATATTAATATCGTTGGGCAAGCAAGCTGCAGGATTTTTTATCTTGCAAAACTAAAACTGGATGTAGAAGGCAAGCCACCATTTGCCTCCCCCACCCCTCAAGCCCGAGGACCGCGTTTCTTTCTACTTTCTCTTTATATGAATTTCACTACTCTGGGTGCTTTGTATAAGTGGAGTTGTACAGTGTTTGTCTTGTTGTAACTGCTTTATTTCACTTAGTATAATGTCCTCAGTATTCATCCATGTTGGAGCACACGTCGAATTTTCTTCCTTTTTAGGGCTGAGTAATATTCCATTATACGTGGATACTGCTGTTTATCTGTTCCTTCACTAATGAGCACTTGGGTTGCTTTTACCTTTTGGCTATTGTGAATAACGCTGCTATGAGCATGGGTGTGCAAATAACCGACTCACTGTTTTCAATTCTTTGAAGTTTATACCCAGAAATAGAATTGCTGAATCATATGGTAATTCCGATTTTAGGGTGTGCTTTCTTGTTTTCTTTTGAGCTATTGTTCTCTTTTCCATAGTGGCCCCACCATTTTACATTCCCACTCGGAGTGTACAAGAATTCTAATTTCTGTACATTCTTGCCAATGCTTTTTTGTTTGTTTTTTGATTATTAGTCGTCTTAATGAATGTGAAGTGGTATCTCATTGTGATGTTGATCTGTATTTCCCTGTTTAGTGATGTTGAACATCCTCTAATGTGCTTATTCAAATCCTTTGCCCATTTTATGCTTTATAAAACTAATATATTTATTTTTTCTGAATTTTTATTGTAGTAAAGTACACATAATATAAAATTTGCTATCTTTACCATTAAAATTTTTTTTCATTTATATATCTTTGAACTTGGTCTTAGTTGCATAGGACTTTTCTCTAGAGGCGGAGGCAGGCAGGGTGGGGGAGCGCACTACTCTCCAGTTGCAGTTCGCGGGCTTTTCGTTTGGCGGGCTTTTCATTACGTGGCTTCTTCTGCTGCGGAGCGTGGGCTAGAGCGCCCCCTGGCTTCAGTAGTTTGCAGCACCTGCGCTTCAGTTCCTTCAGCTCCCAGGCTTTCGAGCCGAGCTTGGTTGCTCCGTGGCACGTGGGATCTTCCCTGATCAGGGATCAAACCCGTTTTTCCTGCATTGGCAGGCGGAGTCTTTACCACTGAAACACCAAGGAAACCCCTTTACCATTTTTAAGCGTACATTTCCATGATATTAAGTACATTCTTATTGTGCAACTATCACCACCAAACCACCTCCAGAATTCTTTTCCTCTTGCAAAACTGGAACTCTGAACCCATTACATAGGAACAGCCTGTTTCCCCCTTCTCCCAGTCCCTGATAACTGCTATTCTTCTTTCAGAGGGGAGAATACAAATTTTAAAACAAGCATAAAACATATATCTATATATTTCATTTTATCTACAACTCAAATACTAAACACTTGTGGTTTTCTTTCCTCAGAAGGGAGATTGCGAGACGCTTGGGTGTGACCGATGCCAGAGTGCAGGTCAGTAAGCTTGAAAAAAACTTGGCAAGGCAGCCATTCTAAAACTGAATTGGGGATTTGAACACCTTGTCCTGGATACTCTCAATACTCTCATGTTGTCTTTTTTATGTTGGCAAATAAGTTTTGATTTTAGTAGTCTTACCAGAGGGAACATGATGTCCTAAAGGAAGAGAAAAAATGAAATGCTTTCCCTAATCTGTGTATAAAATTTAAATATATATATATTTACAAACATAGATATGTTTATCTGTATACATTGGAGAAGGCAGTGGCACCCTACTCCAGTACTCTTGCCTGGAAAATCCCATGGACGGAGGAGCCTGGTGGGCTGCAGTCCATGGGGTCGCACAGAGTTGGACACAACTGAAGCGACTTAGCAGCAGCAGCAGCAGCAGCATACATGTATATGTGTATATTCAATAGGGTTCAAGTCCTTCTAACAGTGGTATCCTCTAGGGAGCACTTCTGTGTGGAGTCATGTTGGGGCTCAGCCTGACTTTGGAAGTATTTAAATTAATATACAGAGGAGCAGGTTGTAAAAGGGGTCAACTGTACTAAATTATTTAAAACTCTTTGCTAAATGAGTGAATTGATAAATATCAGGGTGAGGGAGTAATTTATCCACAGAGCACACTATGTGAGTGACTATTAAATGTTTAGTTAAGCTGAGACTGATAGGGGAAGATAGTTTAAAAGTCTAATTGCCTGGCCCTCCTTCTTTTGTTTTTAAGTGTTTGGGATGGCAGTATAGAGAGCGGCGGCCCTAAATTTTAATTTTCTAGAATACTTGGATGTATCAATCTGAAAACATTGCTATTCAGTCACATTATGGTGAGAATGGGGGGAAAGTTTGCAAACTTTGGAAATTTGTCTAAAGAATAAAACAGCAAAAAGAATAATATTGAATTAATATTAATTGACCCAAGAAGTATGAAAAGGTTAGAGAAGAATTACAGATACTACACAAATTCAACATTATGAATCTACTAAATGTATAAGTGAGTATTCTCTTGAGGAATTTCTAACATCTAAGGATGTTTTTCCCATTTTGGTAGGACTATTTTTTTAATTAATTTATTTTAATTGGAGGCTAATTACTTTACAGTAGTGTGGTGGTTTTTGCCACACATCAACATGAATCAGCCATGAGTGTACATGTGTTCCACCATCCTGAAACCCCCCCACCTCCCTCCCCACCCCACCCCTCTGGATTGTCCCAGAGCACCTGCTTTGAGTGCCCTGCTTCATGCATCAAACTTGCACTGGTCATCTCTTTTGCATATGGTAATACAAATGTTTCAATGCTATTCTCTCATATCATCCTGCACTCGCCTTCTCCTTGGTGAAGAGGTGTTTTATGGAATTTGTTTGGTGAGGAGTGGGTGGCCCTCCTGTCGGTAGATTCCTAGCTATGTTAATTTCAAACACTATTCATTCCCTCAGGCAGTGATAACTAATTTGTGGGTCTTGAAATCAAAAGGTGACCAAAAAACACCATAATTTTTATCAAAGCTTTATTTGCCTGAAAAGAAAAGAAAATCAGGACGAGAGTTTATTAACTTTGCCACAGAGTGCATGCGTGAGCCAGGGACCAGCGCTGCGGAGCCAGTGGCAGGGTGTCTGAAAAGCAGCCCACCGGTCAGCCTCTTGAGTATTGGCATCCTACCGCCCCAACCTGGGCCCACAGGCTTGGCTCAGGTCAGAAAGGTTAGGAGGTTAGTAAGACTTTCTCAAGCTGCCCAGGCATTTGCAGAAGAAAAAAAGTTTAGTGACTTGCTTTCTCCCTCCCTAGGTTTACATGGTCCTCTTTTGGTGGTATTCTGAAGAGAATATGAGCCACAGGAAACAAATCAGGGGAAAACTTAGTATTCTCATGTATTCCCAAACCGTACAGCATGAATTTTCAGTAATACACGATTTTCCACCTTTCACTTGCAAATAGAGCTATTTTGTGAAACCAGTATTGGAAAGACAGACCTAATGTGAGCCTAGGGCACAACCAGCTTTGGGCTTTGATTCTGTTTACAGAGATTTGACCACTGGTGGTACATTTAGAGCCCCATCCCCTAAAATGAGCCCTGTTACACCAGCCTGGTTTAGACTATCCGTGCAGCAGAGAGACTACAAATCCTAAGAGAGAAGAATGAAAGTGAGGTCTCAGGTAGGGAAAGAGGGCCCTTTGGGTCACTTAAACTTTACAGTTTGGGAACTTTCAAAAGGATTGAAATACAGTGTCAACCCCCATTAACTAGGACATTGAGAGACAGTGAAGTCTGACAGTTTTGTTGGTTTGTTTGCAAAAATAGTGGACAGACTTAAGTTTCAACCCTGCCCTCCAACTATAGTTCTCCTCCCCAAAGCAACCATTCTTTGCTTCATATAAATCTTATTTTTTAGTTTTTATTGGAGTATAGTTGATTTACATTGTTGTGTTAGTTTCAGGTGTACAGCAAAGTGATTTTGTATAAATCTTAACAGAAGTACTCAATGCATATAAAGGCAATTATGTGTATATTCTTTAAAAAACATAAATGATAGTATCCTATACACACACTGTTCTTCACCTTAATAATATAGCTTGTTTAGAGAGCGTTCCATGTTGATTAAAAATAACTATATTAATATATAATAGGCAGATATTTAGGGAGGACCCATTTAATGATCCCTTGCTCTCATTGTTGTCCACTAGTTTTTATTGGAGTATAGTTGATTTACATTGTGTTAGTTTCAGGTGTACAGCAAAGTGGTTTTGTATAAATCTTAACAGAAGTACTCAATGCATATAAAGGCAATTATGTGTATATTCTTTAAAAAACATAAATGACGCATGTACACCCATGGTGGATTTATGTCAGTGTATGCCAAAACCAATACAGTATTGTAAAGTAAAATAAAGTAAAAATAAAAATTAAAAAAAAAAACATAAATGATAGTATCCTATACACACACTGTTCTTCACCTAAATAATATAGCTTGTTTAAAGAGCATTCCATGTTGATTAAAAAAAATCTATATTAATATATAATGGGCAGATATTTAGGGAGGACCCATTTAATGATCCCTTGCTCTCATTGTTGTCCACTATCTTCCAAAAATGCCTGTTCCACCTTCTTGCCTTAAGAATAAAGGATGGGATTGGGACCTCCTGGTTGAGTTGCAGCGCCTAGGATAACCTGCCATGCTGGACACCAGCGGCTCCAGTCCAGGATCCTGGAACTCTAGCCAGAGCAGAGTGAGCTGCCCTGGTCCCGAGCCCAGGAAGGTTTGTAGGGTGGGGTAGGTTAGAACATGCAGGATTGACAGTGGTGACCGTGGTATGCCTCTTTCCTCTACACTCTTGGGTGGCCTAAGGTTTTCAAGAGTCTTTGTTAACTTGGGTTGAGTTGATCTCAACTTAACACTACAGGCTAAAATATCAAGGCAGTGTCCAGAGCTTCAGCAACTCTCATTTCCCAGTGAGACAAGTCACAACCCACCCTAGGCTCCTTTGCCAGACCACCTTTCTAACTCTCAAGACCTTTCAGAGGACTAATGACCCCTTAGACATCCTTCTGTTTAAAAATCCAACAAGTTCCTTCCTATTAATTATTTACTTCACACCAAAGATAGGCTTTTCAAATAGGGAGCCATTCCCCTCAGTATGACCTTAAATAGATCCACTACTTATCATGCCTAAATCCACCCCCAACAAGATGACCCTCTCCCTAGTGAGGACAGGGCAGGAGGTAGCCAGATGGCTGATGATCAGCCATCAGAATAGAGGCCATTCTTTATCTTGTTACTGGGCATTTTATCAATAGCAAGGACCCAGTACAATGATTTATAAATTAAACCTGCATCCAATACTTGGGAAAAAAATTAGAATATGAAAATCTCGTCAAGAGAGATAAAAATAATAAGCTTATGCCAGAACTGGGCCCACAGCAGAGCTCATTAAGAGTGAGCTGAAAAGGGGCGGGGGGTGGTGGTTTAATTTTCCTGAGGTACTTCAGCAAGAAGGAAATAGCATCTCCTGATGCCCTTGGAAATCTCAATGTCATATAAAGTTGCAAGCTATGCTTTTTGTATTATAACATTAACTGTTCAATACCCTAAACCAATATTTTCTCCCCTCTGATTCTAGGTTTGGTTTAAGAACAGGAGAGCCAAGAGTCGGAGAAATGAGAGAGCAGCCGTGGTTCAAGCTCCAGCACCTGCTGCCATGAGGCGCCTTTACCTCATCCTGTTGGATGGGTCCTAAGATCCCGTCCTAGTTCTGGAGCCATATTGGGGATGGGTTCTTCTGGTGCCACTGACACCTGGGCTGCCTGTGCTGCCCATGCCACCCATACCTCCTCTGTACTTGTATTAGCAATAAAGAGACAAATTCTCAATATATTTGACTCTGTGTATCAAATGGGGCCAGTGGGTTATGTGTGAAAATTGTTAAGGAAATGCCATTTCAACAGAATGATAAGGCAGCCTCCTTCCATGAGGTGACATCCTGGAATCACTACTAGTAGGTCCTGTGTATGCTGCAGAAGTTTCCCAAGCACCCATGATGAGTTTTCCCTGACCCATATATTCTCCTCCATCTCTCTCATCACCCTCATCCTTATCCCCACCCTGCCCCTTTGGGACCACATACATATGCACAATGGGATGAGTTCCTAGTGTGAGAACAGGGTGTTTCCAGACAGGGATGAGCTCTGTTCATGCTGACAAGTTCAAGCTGAACACTGGAATCCTAAGGCCATCTTCCCTTAGGAGGCTGCTCACAAGGATTTGTTGGAAGGTAATAGCCGAGCATTCATCCCACGCGCTCCAAATTCTGTTCACTGTCCTCTCTGGGAAGAAGATGGGGGAATAGGAGTCCTTTTGGCACACAGGTTCTGCTGCTTCAAAAGAAACATAACAGACTTCATCAGGCCAGAAAAAGGCACTTCTTTTTCCCCTCCCCACCACCCTGGGAAAGCATATTCTTCACTCTTTCCCAGCTCCGTTCAGTTCAGTCGCTCAGTCATGTCTGATCCTTTGCAATCCCATGAATCGCAGCAGCCAGGCCTCACTGTCCATCACCAACTCCTGGAGTTCACCCTAACCCATGTCCATTGAGTCAGTGATGCCATCCAACCATCTCATCCTTTGTCGTCCCCTTCTCCTCCTGCCCTCAATCTTTCCCAGCATCAGGTCTTTTCAAATGAGTCAGCTCTTTGCATCAGGTGGCCAAGGTATTGGAGTTTCATCTTCACCATCAGTCCTTCCAATGAACACCCAGGACTGATCTTTAAGATGGACTGGTTGGATCTCCTTGCAGTCCAAGGGACTCAAGAGTCTTCTCCAACACCACAGTTCAAAAGCATCAATTCTTTGGCGCTCAGCTTTCTTTATAGTCCAACTCACATCCATCATGACCACTAGAAAAACCATAGCCTTGACTAGACAGACCTTTGTTGACAAAGTAACGTCTCTGCTTTTTAATATGCTATCTAGGTTGGTCATAACTTTCCTTCCAGGAATAAGTGTCTTTTAATTTCATGACTGCAATCACCATCTGCAGTGATTTTGGAGCCCAAAAAAACAAAGTCAGCCATTGTTTCCACTGTTTCCCCATCTATTTGCCATGAATTGATGGGACCAGATGCCATGATCTTAGGTTTCTGAATGTTGAACTTTAAGCCAACTTTTTCACTCTCCTCTCACTTTCATCAAGAGGCTCTTTAGTTCTTTTTCACTTTCTGCCATAAGAGTGGTTACTGATATTTCTCCCTCACTCTTGATTCCAGCTTGTGCTTCCTCCAGCCCAGCGTTTCTCATGATGTACTATTACAACCTCAAATTTATTTTGTCACCTTCAACATCCAATTTCTGCTCTTAAACACTAAAAGGGAACCTCTCGGTTTAATGGTGCTCCAAGCAAGAATAAGGAGATGTTTTCCTAAGCAGTGCTCCACAATAATCACTCTTTGCAAAGAAGCGGTCATGCCTTCAATTTATTCATATTGTTTCCTTTGTGTGAAATGACCAGGGTAAGAAAGAAAGTAAATTTAGGAGAGTGAAAACCAGGCCTACTTTTCAAAAAGCATTAATTTCCTCTCAGCTGAACCCTTCTTGTTGAGTAATCGTTAGTAATGTGAGGCTCCTTAAATGAAGTTTGATATTAAAAGTGATTAAAGATTGCAGTGACTACAGATAAGGTGCTATGGTTACATCAGAATTTCCTCTCATGGAAGTTAATCAAAGACCAGTTTCACAGCACTTCTGTGCTCACACATGGAGACTGTTTTCTCAGGAAAGCGTACACTCTTTGCCACAGTGTCCACTAATTTTTTGGGCTTCCCAGGTGGCTCAGTGGTAAAGAATCCACCTACCAATGCAGGAGATGCAAAAGAAGTGGATTCAATCTCTGGGTCGGGAAGATCCCCTGGAGAAGGAAATGTCAGCGCACTCCAGTATTCTTGCCTGCAGAATCCCGTGGGCAGAGAAGCCTGGCAGGCTACAGTTCATGACTGAGCTGTAAGGACACGAACGAGCTGTACAAGACATGACTGAGTGACTAAACAAGCTCTAATTTTTATTCCGTCTTACCATTTTTCTCACTTGTGAGTGTCAAATGTCACAAAGTGGTTGTCATGTCAGGCCTCCACAGAGAGAAGATGTTACTGCTACCCAGAGACATCAGGACTTGTTGGGAGTGGGAGAAATTATGAGAATGTTCCCATGTATACCCACTGTCATTCTCACCAGATGATTTTGAAATCCAAAATTCTTATTTCCTAGTATTGACCACTATCCTTTTTTTTTATTTTTTATTATTTATATTTATTTGGCTGCACCAGGTCTTAGTTGCAGCCTGCTGGATCTCGGATCCCTGACCAGGGATCGAACCCCAGCTCCCTGCACTGGGAATGTGGAGTCTTGGTCATCAGACCGCCAGGGAAGTTCCACCACTGTCCTTTTTTCAACATTAGGTTTCTCAGTACTTTAAGGACCCTCAAACTACAGGGCCTGTACAAGAAAGCTTCAGGACACTGTCAGACCCACTCCTAAGCCCTTCTCCACTCTGGCTACAGTGGAAAGGACCACATTCAGCCTTTCCAACCTGCGACTGAAAGCCAGAGAATACTCAGCACAAATCCTCCAGTCAACACTCACAGCAAGTCTGATACACACTAACGAAGAACACTTTTTTTTTTTAATGCTCAGGCTGCCTGGGAGAAACAAAGAAAAAGGGGGGGGGATATCTATCCTGTAAGCGCTGGTATCTTTATCATACAGTTTTATTATTATTTTGGGGAGGGCAATGGAGCACACAGGATCTTAGTTCCATTACCAAGGATCGAATCCATGCCCCCTGTAGTAGTAGAAGTGTGGAGTCTTAACCAATGAACAGCCAGTGAAGTCTCCATTCTTTTTTAAAACATGTCTCTACTTCTCTCAGATGCCAGATGAATTAAGGCAGAGAGGTGGCATGAGGCATAAGAAATCAACAAAACAGGGACTTCCCTGGTGGTCCACTGGCTAAGATTCTGAGCTCCTGGTGCAGGAGGCCCCAGCTTCGATCCTGGTCGGGGAACTAGATCCCACATGCCCCAACTAACAGTTCGCATGCCACCACTAAAGATTCCACGTGCCAAAACTAAGAGCTGGTGCAGCCAAATAAATAAATATGTCTTTAAAAAGAAAAGAAATAAGCAAAACATTGCTGTAGCTAATAATTTACCCTTAGTCTAGGTTTGCCAAGAGATAGGTCTTCTAAAATTAACCCCCCAATTTAATTAGTGCCCCAAAGAGAACTTCTCTCAAGGTACATTTCAAATATCCCAAAGACATAGATCAGAAATCAATTATTCTGACATAAGAAATAATCTGGATTAATTAAAAAAAATATTTAGAAACTGGCTACTAGCAACTACAGAGAACTGAGGTAGGTTGTCTTTGCAGATGTTCATTTTGGCTAAAAAGTTGTATATAAGCATCATCTTATAAAGGAGTGCAGTAGATTCAGCCTATTACAATAGTAATAGTTCTAGATGTAGTGTTGCTTTCTAAAATTTTCCACAATGAAGAATACATGCCAGTGAACTTTCAAAATAGTAAGGTTGGTGATCAAATAAAAGTGAGAGTCACTCAGTCGTGTTCAATTCTTTGTGACCCCATGGACTGTATCCCACAAGGCTCCTCTGTCCACGGAATTCTCCAGGCCAGAATACTGGAGCGGGTAGCTGTTCCCTTGTTCAGGGGATCTTCCCAACCCAGAGATTGAACCCAGGTCTCCCACATCACAGGCAGACTCTTTACAATCCGAGCCATCAAGGAAACCCAGAAATAAGGTACTGTCAACTAAAAAAATGCACAACCTAAAAGTTGGGAATAATGTTTTATTTGGTGGACAAAACTGAGGACTTTAGGCCAGAAAGTCTCTCAGACAGCTCTGAGGGATGGCTCCAAACAGGTAAAGGAGGAGCCAAGCTACATAAAAAAACAGGTAGTTGGAATATCAAAAGATTACTGTTAATTCAAGAAAACGAAGTATTTAGCACTTTTCTGTGTATGGGACGATGCAAGAGTCTGAAAAGCGAGGTCACTCAGTCGTGTCCGACTCTTTGCGACCCCATGGACTTTAGCCTACCAGATTCCTTCGTCCAAGGGATTTTCCAGGCAAGAATACTGGAGTGGGTTGCCATTTCCTTCTCCAGGAGATCTTCCCCAACCAGGGATTGAACCCAGGTCTCCTACCTTGTAGGCAGATGCTTTACCATCTGAGCCACCAGGGAAGCCTGGATTATGGAAATCACTCCTTTGAAAGGCACCTCAGCCATCTGGGCCAGTGTCCAGCTTTTCTCAGTCCTGAACCCCCTCAGGGTGCACTGTCGCAGGAGGGCTGCAGTGGCTGTCAGCTTGATGACTGCAACCTCCTTCGTTTAGTGATATGGCAGGCGACATTTCTCATTCACATTATGAACTGGCTAGGGGGCTTCCCCGGTGGCTCAGTGGAAGAATCCACCTGCCAGTGAAGGAGACATGGTTCAATCCCTGGGTCAGGAAGATCCCCTGGAAAAGGGCACAGCAACCCACTCCAGTATTCTTGCCTGGAGAATCCCATGGACAGAGAAAGCTGGTGGGCTACAGTCCATGGGGTCACTCAGAGTTGGACACAACTGAAGTGACTTAGCATGGAAACAACATGAACTGTTTGAGGGGAAAAACTTTTTTAAAAAACCAGATTCATGTAAACTGGATCTTGATTCAAACAAATATAATGAGAACCTTGGAGGTCTAAATCAGAAGTGCCTGACAATCAAAATTCCAAGATCTTATTTTTTTTTTAATTTTACTTATTTGCTTGCACCTGGTCTTAGTTACAGCATGTGGGATCTAGTTCCCTGACCAGGGATCAAATCCAGGTCCCCTGCATTGGGAGTGCAGAGTCCCAGCCGCTAGACCATTGGGGCAGTCCCCCAAGCTCCTATTTTAACTGCAAGTACTTGGAAACAAAGGGCCGAGGGAAAGGAAGGAACCAGAAACAATCTTATCAGGCAATACAAGAGTGTGGTCCCTCCAAACAGATGTGAAAAGTGACTTTTCAAATTAAGAGAAGAGTTCCTATAAATATATACAAAATAGGGCAATGAAGTTTGAGTTATCTTCAAAAAAACAAAACTACATTTGACTGAATTCTGATTATGGGGCGTTGTGCTTACTACAGGGCACACAGAGAGCACACATACTGAACACCATGCTGTCATTTGGTGCTGATGCAGCTCCCCTAGAAAATTTCAGACCCTGGAAGTGAAATAATGAAGCTAAAATAGAATCCTTCCCTGGATTTCCTGATTAGTAAGTTCAGCTTGGTCCACACCATGGACTGGGGGGTCTCAAAACCTTGAGTGGGACTTCCTTCGTGGCTCAGGGGTAAAGAATCTGCCTGCCAATGCAGGGGATACAGGTTAGATCCCCGGTCCAGGAAGAACCCACATGCCTCAGGGCAACTATGCCTGTGTGCCACTACCAGTGTGCTTGAATGCTCTAGAGCCCGTGCTCCACAAGAGAAGCCACTGCAATGAGAAGCTTATGCACCGCATTAGAGAGCAGCCCTCGACTGTCGCAACTAGGGAAAGCTTGAGTGCAGCAACGAAAACCCAGCACAGCCATAAATAAATGAAAACTTCAGGAGTCAGTTGCTATGACAACATAACCCTCATCACATACTCCTGATCCTAAGAATGCTGCTTGAGGTGGGAGGGAGGTTCAAGAGGGAGGGGACATGTATATACCTATGACTGACTCATGTTGATGTATGGCAGAAACCAACACAATACTGTAAATCTATGATCCTCCAATTAAAAATAAATACATAACATTTGAATAATAAAAATATGAAAAATGACATTACTTTTACTTGGGGATTCATTTGAGACTTTCCTTACCCTCCCTCCCATTAAACCAGTACAGTAGGGCATCTCAAGGAAAGTACCTTTTTGTCTTCTGGGTGGGGGGTGGGGGTGGAGTGGGGTGGGGGTGGGGGAACACCCAGGTTAAAGAAAGAAATCACAGTAGTCTCTCTGCACCACAGGGGACCTCTGTGGGCATCCAGTCCCTTCCCTTCATAGTACAGATGAGGGAACGCAAGCCCAGAGTAGTGGGGTGGTCTGCAAGAGAGGGTATGCGGAATTCGTCTCAGAGGAGGCGTCTCTGGGTGACCGTACTGTTCTGGGGCCCAGATTCATCCAGCTCTGGGCAGTGCTGAGGCAGCTTCAGCTCTTCAGCACTTACCACCCCCACCGTGCACAGAACTCTTTCCTTCAAAGAGCTGATGACTTCAAGTTCCTCACTCAGCCTCAGCACTAAGGCCCTTACCCTCAACCCTTAAGGCATGCAGTCTCCTAGAGTTCACTCTCGCACAGCAAACGTCTGAGGGTTGAGAGAGGGATGCCACGCCTACTGGATCACAGAAGCTGTGATTCCATGACAACAGCCATTTCCTCCAATCTCCTGGCAAAGCCAAGCCTGCCCCCTGGAGGCACATCTCTTGAACAACAGCCTGCTGCGCACACGTGTTGAATAAGCTTCTTAAGGAAAGACGGCTAATAGCTTGGAAAACTTATGCCAATAGGAATACAAAAGTCTTTTAAAGCCCATTCTTTCGTGTTTCGCAAACAAGGGGATACAAGTGGTTTAAAAGGTGGTATTCAGGCATAGGTAACACACTGCTACACTCAGCCCCCTCCAAACCTCAGCCCCCAGAAAAAACTAGGGCCTGTATGAGCACTGCAGAGTTGGAACTTGATTTTCTATTCCAGGCCTAAGAATCTTGGTTTAGGAAAGTGGTCCAGTGGCTAAGATTCCATGCTCCCAACGCTGGGGGCCCAGGTCCAACCTCTGGTCGGGGAACTAGATCCCACATGCCACAACTAAGATCTAACACCACCAAATAAATAAATTTAAAAAAAAAAAGAAAGAAAGAATCTTGGTTTAGGTGTGGAGGGCGGGGAACCTAGGCAAGACAGCGACCAAGGAAGAGTCTCTGTCCCATTCCCCTTGAATATGGTTGTAAAAGGAGTGAAGCAAAGGATACTTTGAAATTAGAAGTGGAAAAAGAAGCTGTAGTAACTAGAGGGAGAAAGAAAACCATGTCAATGGCTGGGCACAGAGTTGTTGCTGGGATGTAGGGAGCTGGGTGGTCAGCTGGGCTGGGAGGTAGCCAGTGGGACACAAGTAGATGACTCTGACCAGCTGAGCTTTATCAGACAAAAAAAAATACAGAGAAAGGAAAAATAGAACTCAGGTTCATGGGCAAATGAGTCCCTAACATTTTCCACAGCTCCCATCACAAGATCAAGCAGCAGAGTTGTCTTTTTCTCCCTGGTTTACCCTCCTTTTAACTCAAAAAATTCACATGAGGCAATTTCACCAGGATTGAAATACTCATAAGGAAGGAGGGAAACTTAAGACAGGAAAAGAGTCTAAAAATGTGATAGCTTCTGGCCCAGTCTCCAGTCTCAGCACCCTTCAAAACAGCCAGGTTCCATTTTGTCATTCTAACCAAAGAAGGATGTCTCAGGAGTTCCATGGACCCGCTCATTCACATCCAAACCTCAACTCCAGTCGGAACTCAGAAAGAAATACTGAAAGGTGCCAAGTTAGTTCTCACATATTCTGTTAAATTAAGGATTCACTTTAATATAGTCTCATGCAATAATTCTGGATAAAATTAAACAGATCAAATGATTGGCTATTGATGAGGGATTTTTTCTTTTACAAGAGCTGCACTATTTAAATGATTTCCCTTTTCTCTGCATTGTATACTTTTTTTATTTGATTCATTCATGCATTAGTTTATCAGAATTTAAGACCACATATAACATATGCGTGCGTGCTAAGTTGCTTCAGTCGTGTCCAACTCTTTGCGACCCATGGACAATAGCCCACCAGGCTCCTCTGTCCATGGGATTTCCCAGGCAAGAATACTGGAGTGGATTGTCATGCCCTCCTCCAGGGAATCTTTCCAACCCAGGAATCAAACCTGCATCTTGCACGTCTCCTGCATTCACAGGTGTGTTCTTTACCACTGCAGATAAGATGCATGTAATACAGTAAGGAAAAAAAGTTAACTGTGGATTAAGCTGTCCTTTTAAAAAGAGAAAGTGACTTCCTTTTTCCTGGGTGAAAGATAAGCAGCCCATGAACAATATCAGAATCTGGAAGTCTCACACTTTTATTTATTTTTAATTTAAAAAGAATTTCTTTTTGGCCATGTCACTTAGCATACAGGATCTTAGTTCCCTGACCAGAGATGGAACCCAAGCCCCCTGCATTGGAACTGTGACGTTTTAACCACTGGACCACCAGGGGAGTCCGCGGAAATCTCATACTTTTAAAAGCAAGATAAAAACAAAGCACGAATATAGTCAGCATTTCTGCTGATTTGAACCCAGTTTTCAAGGTGCACATCTTTAATTTATTTTAATACATCAGTATGGTTTGCTTGGCTAAACTATATGTTTTAAATATATATGAAGGTACTTTGTGGAGTGTTTAATGCAATTTCACAGGCCTGCATTCAGAAGAAGTCCAGTTATTTCATAGTTAAAGCAAAATAAAAAACAAAACAAGGCTTGAATGCATGAAATACCAGAGTTCCATATTTAAAATATACATTTGTCCTTAAAGAAATAGTAAATGAACGGTACATTTATCTTTGAATATCAGTTGTTGGAAAATAGGTATATACCTATAATATAGTATACATATTACTATACCTATATATACCTATGGAAACAGTGGCAGACTTTATTTCCTTGGGCTCCAAAATCACTGCAGATGGTGACTGCAGCCATGAAATTAAAAGACGCTTACTCCTTGGAAGAAAAGCTATGACCAACCTAGACAGCATATTAAAAAGCAGAGACATTACTTTACCAACAAAGGTCTGTCTAGTCAAAGCTATGGTTTTTCCAGTAGTCATGTATGGATGTGAGAGTTGGAACATAAAGAAACCTGAGCACTGAATAATTGATGCTTTTGAACTGTGGTGTTGGAAAAGACTCTTGAGAGTCCCTTGGACTGCAAGGAGATCCAACCAGTTCATCCTAAAGGAAATCAGTCCTGAATATTCATTGAAAGTACTGATTTGAAGCTGAAACTCCAATACTTTGGCCACCTGATGTGAAGAGCTGACTCATTTGAAAAGACCCTGGTGCTGGGAAAGATTGAGGGCAGGGAGAGAAGAGGGCGACAGGATGAGATGGTTGGATGGCGTCACTGACTCAGTGGGCATGAACTTGAGTAAACTCCAGGAGTTGGTGATGGACAGGGAGGCCTGGCCTGCTGCAGTCCATGGGGTCACAGAGTCAGACAGGACTGAGTGACTGAACTGACTGAACTGTTGCATATTACCATGGGAGACAGTGTCCAGTTTCGGTTAAGAACAGGGTTTTTAACATCATCAAAGCTTTTTTCATCTGGCTTCGTGTACCAGGTTACCCTTTCTGAGTCACAACAATCTGATCTATGAAATGGGTGAAAAAATAGTTCTGTACAGAAATGTGATAAGGAAAGTGAGCATAAAAGTATTGGCTATTGTTATTATTATTGCCACCTGCAAAATACAGATTTCCCCACAGCCTCACAAACATTATGCTTTATCGTTTTAAATTTGTTTTTGTTTGTTAAATAGGTATAAAATGGTATTTATTGTATCTGCACTTCGTTGATACATGATGAGGTTTATATTGTCTTTTTGTTATTATTTTATTTATTTTGCTGTACCAGGTCTTGTTATGGCATGTGGGATCTATTTTCCCAACCAGGGATTGAACCTGGGCCCCCTGCATTGAGAGCACAGAGTCTTGGCCACTGGACCAGTGGCAAAGTCCCTATACCTTTTTCAAGTGTTATCTTCTGTGTGCTTTTTGTCTTGTGATGCCTGTTCTCTTCCTCATTGAGCATTCAGTCTTATTCACTCAGAATTTACTCATTTTAAAGATATTTCTAAAGTAAGTAATGCTATGTATCATTCACTGCATATATTTCCCCTATTCTGCTCTTTTCCTTTTTCTTAGTGTTGTGGTCCATGTTTTTGTTTCTGATTTTGTTACTACTTCAGAACTTTAAAATTTTCCTCTCTCATAATTGGCATTACATTTTATTAAATAATTGTGTTGTGAAGATATGTTTATTCCATACTTTGATTTGATTTTACCTGATTTTAACCAGTTAACCTTGCTGAGATGTATGGCGCTTCGTAGTTGGAAAAGCTAGAAAGATGAGGATAGGGAAAAACACCTCCCTTGTACCATTGCTGTGACCAGTAGGAAAGGCAGTGTGTGTAGTGTACAACAAGGTGTCTGAAGGTACAGAGCAGGCTCAGTACTGTGATGGGAAAACAGCTATTTGAAGTTGCTGCCTAGGCGCTGGACAGTAAGACAACCCTGGACACTTCGATGAGGACCTGAGCTTAGGATTCCCACCACAAGTTCCTGCTTTACTGTTCCCAGGACACCTTTTAAAATAACTGCTTTGGGATTTCCCTGGTGGTCCAGTCTCTAAGACTCTGCACTCCTAATGTAACAGGCTCGGGTTCGATTCCTAGTCAGGGAACTAGATCCCACATGCTGCAACTAAGACCCAGTGCAGCCAAATAAATAAAAAAATAAAATTGTAAACAAAACAAAGCAAACACTTCCTTCTTAAAAGATTAAAAGAACTACTTAGATTTCAACCCCCCCCATGCCCCCAGCCAAAATTAGTGACCTCTGCCCCAATCCACCTTCTAAGTCCAGGGGCCACCCTATTTTCTACCTCCATGCTTGTGACCTGGGGTGGAGAGCTCCCCTTCCCCCAGGTCACTGCTCCTCCTACCCCCCTTTCTGGGGTTTGTAAGTAATAAACCTTGTGACTTTACTTCCTTTGTGTGAGTGTTTGGAAACTGTACCTTCAATCAAAATGTCCCTGGGATTTTTCCCTTTCCCAGAGTGGGAGCTCAGATGTTGAGGTAACTACCTGCCAACCCCGAGTAGGTGACTTGAGGCAAGGAAAAGACTTTAATTGGGGAGCCGGCAGACTGAGAAGATGGCAGGCTAGCACCTCAAAATAACCATCTTATTGGGGCCTGGATGCCAGTTTCTTTGGTAGATCAGAGATAGGGTAAGGAAGCAAAGTAAAAAAGCCATGAATCTTGCAAATGTCTCCTAGAATGGCAAGCCTCAGGCAGGGGGGGTATTAATTTCTTCCTTCCTACCATTCACAAGTGGACAGGGTTCTGATCAAAGGCACTTTAACAATCAGGCAGAAGGGCAGGATTCTCTGAGGCAAACCATTCTGTATGATTATAATAACAAAAGCAATGAGAGGCAAGGCAAAGAAACAGTTGCAACATGGAGTCAGAATTGGCTTCCTCCCTGCAACTAGGATGCAGTATTAAGTTCCTTCCAAACGTTAAGAGGGTATAATCCGGGACTTCCCTGGTAGTTCAGTGGCTAGGACTCCGTGCTCCCAATGGAGGGGGCCAAGGTTCGATCCCCAGTCAGGTGGTCCCTAGATCCCACATGCCACAACTAAAGATCCTGCATGCTGAAATAAAGATGGAAGATCCCCCATGCTGCAACTAAGACGCAGTGAAGCCAAATAAAAATTATAAAAATAAATATTAAAAAAATAAAATACGGTAGGAAAGCTGTTCCTCTGTTGACCAAATACCTGATGATGATATCTTCGTGTTGTTCTCTTCTTCCAGTCAGCTCCATGGTCATGTGTACAGTGGGCTGCTCTTACAGGCTTAGGCTGAAAACGCCAGGGTTGCCTGAGAGTCTTGATCAACCCTACCCCAAACACAAGTTCTTACAAGTAAGAGAAAAGAGAGGGCTTCTGGGGGTGGGAATCTTTTCTCAGAAACAAGGTACATTATTAGGCCTGGAAGGGAAAGATATGCTGAATAAAGCTTTCTCCTAGACCACGTGGTAGGTATCACACAGCAAGATGCACACAATATATCAAAGAAACTCTTAAACACATTAAAAATCACATTATTTTTCTTGCAAAAGTAATACTCCATGTTCTCATTGTATTCATTACCTTTTACCTACTGTCTTTGGGATGCAGTTCATTGTAGTCATATAGTGTTGGGGAGGGGTTAATCTCCCCCTTCCTTTCTGGGTTCTTTTGGCTACTCTAATAATTAAATTGACAGAAGGCAGATTAACAGGAGGGAAAAAAAAACAATTTAATTCATATGTACAGAAAGAAAGGTGAAAGTATTAGTCACTCATTCGTGTCTGACTCTTTTTGACCCATGAACGGTAGCCTACCAGGCTCTTCTGTCTGTGGGATTTCCCAGGCAAGAATACTGGACTGGGTTGCCATTCCCTTCTCCAGGGGGATCTTCCCGACCCAGGGCTCGAACCTGGGTCTCCTGAATTGCAGGCAGATTCTTTAACACTAGTGCCACCTGAGAAGCCCCATATGTATGGCGGTCTCATACAAATAGGACCTAAGAAGTAACCAAGGAAGGCAGCTTGGGTTTTTTTTTTTAAGACAAAGAAACAAATCTATGAAACAGGACAAAGCAATTTAGCCTGGAAGCTTAATTAGAGGAATATAAGCAAAGCTTGGGTTTGGGGTAGTAAACTAGTAAAGAAGTAACAAAGTTTGTTTGCACAGGCTTCTCAGCCTTGAATGTCCTATCTCTGGTGATAAGGAGGTCTCTCTCCTGATACACAGAGTAAATTGTGCAAGGGAGAATTATTTCTTGCTTTCAGCGGGGATAAAGAAGAGGGTCAGAGTGTTCCTCTCACACCAGCCCTTTCTAAAGTAACAGCTTGAAAAAATACTTTATTTATCTGGCTGCACTGGGTCTTAGTTGTAGCATTCAGGATCTTTGTTTTAGTTGTGGCATGGGCGATCCCTGACTAGGGATCGAACCCAGGCCTGTTTTAGTCACTGGGTCACCAGGGCATTCCCTCAAGTAACTTGAATTCAAAATAATCAACATGCCACGGTGGCATGTTCTGGGGTGGCCTACTCTGAGCCCCCAAAATAGAAACCACATGATCACTTAAAATGTTTTATCTGATCTCTTTGTAAAACAAGTTTAATACTTGGTCTCTTGTGTTTTCTGAAAGTAAGGAAGGTTCCTGCCAAGAAACAAAACAACAAATGGTACAAAATAAATTCAGACTAACAAAACAACAGGTACCTAAGTTACCACAACTGAATTCACCATTAAGATCTGCCTGGCCATTTTCTCAGTTCAACCCTTAGAAACAACTTGGTATTTAATCTGGAACCAAGATTTGTGGAAATTCCTGAAGTCATTTGGGTTATCCACAAACATGAGCCTCTAGAGGTGAGGGACTATATTGTGGCCAACAACATAAGACAACAATATACCAAAGAAACCTTTGATGATGATAGATTATACAAACATAGCTTTGGATTAATTCTATAAAGAATTTTCCTTCTTTTTTGCTTTCTACCAAAACGCACCAAAATATTGATCACAGAGAGACAGCAGTGAGTGATCCTGAAGAGAGATGGTATTAATAGTTCCCTGCCCAGGAACCGAACTGGGGCAACCTGGATAAAAACCCTAGCCACCAGACCACCAGGGGCTAGAAGCTAGAAGCAAAGTGGCCCTGGCTCTTTCCCTCCCATTCGAAAGCAAGAATGTCTCAAGGAGGCAACAACTGCAAAAATGGGTACAAAGTTTATTATTAGAGACAGCAAAATCTGGGGGAGAGTACACAGAGAAACAGGCTGTTTATTCAAGAAAGGAGCTAGGTAGAAATACACTCCCAGAGAGGAAGGATGTGGGCACACCCCCAGTAAGGAGGAGTGGCTTAAGTTAAAAGCTAGGCAGAAATACATGTCCAAAGAGGAGTGTGAGCATCCAGAACGAGGGGCTGCAGTAAAGAGATGATTTTAAATCACTGATACAAAACAGTTCTTCCAGGTCTTTGATTCAGTTCAGTTCAGTCCAACACTTTCGACCCTATGATTCGCAGCACGCCAGGCCTCCCTGTCCATCACCACCTCCCAGAGTTCACTCAGACTCACGTCCATCGAGTCCGTGATGCCATCCAGCCATCTCATCCTGGGTCGTCCCCTTCTCCTCCTGCCCTCAATCCCTCCCAACATCAGAGTCTTTTCCAATGAGTCAACTCTTCGCATGAGGTGGCCAAAGTACTGGAGCCTCAGCTTTAGCATCATTCCTTCCAAAGAAATCCCAGGGCTGATCTCCTTCAGAATGGACTGGCTGGATCTCCTTGCAGTCCAAGGGGCTCTCAAGAGTCTTCTCCAACACCACAGTTCAAAAGCATCAATTCTTTGGCGCTCAGCCTTCTTCACAGTCCAACTCTCACATCCATACATGACCACAGGAAAAACCATAGCCTTGACTAGACGAACCTTTGTTGGCAAAGTAATGTCTCTGCTTTTAAATATGCTGTCTAGGTTGGTCATAACTTTTCTTCCAAGGAATAAGCGTCTTTTAATTTCATGGCTGCAGTCACCATCTGCAGTGATTTGGGAGCCCCAAAAAATAAAGTCTGACACTGTTTCCACTGTTTCCCCATCTATTTCCCATGAAGTGATGGGATCAGATGCCATGATCTTCGTTTTCTGAATGTTGAGCTTTAAGCCAACTTTTTCACTCTCCTCTTTCACTTTCATCAAGAGGCTTTTTAGTTCCTCTTCACTTTCTGCTATAAGGGTGGTGTCATCTGCATATCTGAGGTTATTGATATTTCTCCCAGCAGTCTTGATTCCAGCTTGTGTTTCTTCCAGTCCAGCGTTTCTCATGAGGTACTCTGCATATAAGTTAAATAAGCAGGGTGACAATATACAGCCTTGACATACTCCTTTTCCTATTTGGAACCAGTCTGTTCTTCCATGTCCATTTCTAACTGTTGCTTCCTGACCTGCATACAAATTTCTCAAGAGGTAGGTCAGGTGGTCTGGTATTCCCATCTCTTTCAGAATTTTCAATAGTTTATTGTGATCCACACAGTCAAAGGCTTTGGCATAGTCAATAAAGCAGAAATAGATGTTTTTCTGGAACTCTCTTGCTTTTTCCATGATCCATCGGATGTTGGCAATTTAATCTCTGGTTCCTCAGCCTTTTCTAAAACCAGCTTGAACATCAGGAAGTTCACGGTTCACGTATTGCTGAAGCCTGGCTTGCAGAATTTTGAGCATTACTTTACTAGCATGTGAGATGAGTGCAATTGTGCAGTAGTTTGAGCATTCTTTGGCATTGCCTTTCTTTGGGATTGGAATGAAAACGGACCTTTTCCAGTCCTGTGGCCACTGCTGAGTTTTCCAAATTTGCTGGCATATTGAGTGCAGCACTTTCACAGCATCCTCTTTCAGGATTTGAAACAGCTCAACTGGAATTCCATCACCTCCACTAGCTTTGTTTGTAGTGATGCTTTCTAAGGCCCACTTGACTTCACATTCCAGGATGTCTGGCTCTAGATGAGTGATCACACCATCGTGATTATCTGGGTCGTGAAGATCTTTTTTGTACAGTCTTCTGTGTATTCTTGCCACCTCTACTTAATATCTTCTGCCTCTGTTAGGTTCATACTATTTCTGTCCTTTATAGAGCCCATCTTTGCATGAAATGTTCCCTTGGTATCTCTAATTTTCTTGAAGAGATCTCTAGTCTTTCCCATTCTGTTGTTTTCCTCTATTTCTTTGCATTGATCCCTGAGGAAGGCTTTCTTATCTCTGGTTGCTATTCTTTGGAATTCTTCATTCAGATGCCTTTATCTTTCCTTTTCTCCTTTGTTTTTTGCCTCTCTTCTTTTCACAGCTATTTGTAAGGCCTCTCCAGACAGCCATTTTGCTTTTTTGCATTTCTTTTCCATGGGGATGGTCTTGATCCCTGTCTCCTGTACAATGCCATGAACCTCATTCCATAGTTCATCAGGCACTCTATCTATCAGATCTAGGCCCGTAAATCTATTTCTCACTTCCACTGTATAATCATAAGGGATTTAATTTACGGCATACCTGAATAGTCTAGTGGTTTTCCCTACTTTCTCCAATTTAAGTCTGAATTTGGCAATAAGGAGTTCATGATCTGAGCCACAGTCAGCTCCCAGTCTTGTTTTTGTTGACTGTATAGAGCTTCTCCATCTTTGGCTGCAAAGAATAGAATCAATCTGATTTCAGTGTTGACCATCTGGTGATGTCCATGTGTAGAGTCTTCTCTTGTGTTGTTGGAAGAGGGTGTTTGCTATGACCAGTGCATTTTCTTGGCAAAACTCTATTAGTCTTTGCCCTGCTTCATTCCGCATTCCAATGCCAAATTTGCCTGTTACTCCAGGTGTTTCTTGACTTCCTACTTCTGCATTCCAGTCCCCTATAATGAAAAGGACATCTTTTTTGGGTGTTAGTTCTAAAAGGTCTTGTAGGTCTTCATAGAACCGTTCAACTTCAGCTTCTTCAGCGTTACTACTTGGGGCATAGACTTGGATTACTGTGATATTGAATGGTTTGCCTTGGAAACGAACAGAGATCATTCTGTCATTTTTGATATTGCATCCAAGTACCGCATTTCGGACTCTTCTGTTGACCATGATGGCTACTCCATTTCTTCTGAGGGATTCCTGCCCGCAGTAGTAGATATAATGGTCATCTGAGTTAAATTCACCCATTCCAGTCCATTTTAGTTCGCTGATTCCTAGAATGTCAACGTTCACCCTTGCCATCTCTTGTTTGACCACTTCCAATTTGCCTTGATTCATGGACCTGACATTCCAGGTTCCTATGCAATAGTGCTCTTTACAGCATCGGACCTTGCTTCTATCACCAGTCACATCCACAACTGGGTAGTTTTTGCTTTGGCTCCATCCCTTCATTCTTTCTTGGGTTGCCCCACGGGCATGGCTTAGTTTCATTGAGTTAGACAAGGCTGTGGTCCTAGTGTGATTAGATTGACTAGTTTTCTTGGGCCAATTATCTTCTTTCTTTCTTCATACCTGACTGGTCCTAAGACCCTTCCCAACATGTGTGTGGAAAATTTTGGCCTATGGGTATGTCCACATTTATTATGGGGTGGTGGCCCCTCCCTTTTAAACTCCCCAAGAAACCTTCCTGCACAGGTACAGATAGGGAAGTCTCCCTTAACCTCAAGAGTGGGCACCTTCTGTCTTCAGCAGAGCTCAGCTTTTGCCACTAGCTTTGTTCTAGGAGTGTCTGGGTGAGAACAAAGCTTGAATTTTACTCCACCTGACAAACACCAACTGTCCAGCCCAGAGGCCCATCTATCTGCTACCTCAACAGGAATACTGTAAGAGTTCCCAAGCAGCTCAGTGCACTTTAGTTCAATAACTCTCCATAGCTCACCCAGACAACTGTGGGCCACAAGGGTCTGCCCCTGTTTCCTTTATTTTTTTTTAATTTTTAATTTTTTGGTCCAGCCAAGCAGATGTGGGATCTTATTTCCTCAGCCAGGGTATAACTTGTGCCCCCTGCATTGGAAGTGTGGAGTCTTAACCATTGGAATGCCAGGAAAGTCCTTGCTCCTGCTTCCTTTAGAAAACAAAGGAAGAGCATACCCCCAAGAGCACATCCTCAGGGATTAAGTAGCGATGAAAGGAGTGGATATGAAGTGTGGGGGTGGGTGAGGGTGGAGAGATGTCATTGCGTAAGCACATCGAGACCCAAACTGATAAAGCTGTTCTCCTTGAGCATCTAAAAATCTGCATCTACATACATGGGATTTCCCCAGTGGCTCAGTGGTAGAGAATTGGCCTGCCAAAGCAGGAGACTCAGGAGAGGTGGTTTCTGTCTCTGGGTTGGGAAGATCCCCGGGAGGAGGAAATGGCAACCCACTCGAGTGTTCTTTCCTGGAGCATCCCATAGACATGAGTGTGTGTGCTCAGTCGCTCAGTTGTACTTGACTCTTTGCGACCCTGTGGACTGTAGCCCACCAGGCTTCTCTGTCTATGGGATTCTCCAGGCAAGAACACTGGAGTGGGTTGAGGGGAAAACAATTATTTCATGGGTTTTGTTTCACACAAAACTATAGGAGAAGATCTCTGAGTTTTAGGGGTCACAAAATGATCACAGTAATATGGAACCTTGAAAACCCAAGTATCATTTAATTCTAGTTCTCCCCACCCTATCCTCATGTGGCAGTTTCCTGCTGAGGATGGCAAATTACAATCCCATCTATTTGCCATGTTCTCTTAGAATAAGAGCACGGGACAGTTGCTGAGAGGGAAAAGCAGCACTCAGTTCTCACAGTGACAGTAAACTGCATTTTCCTCTCTGCTTATCAAACACCTGCAGAACAATTATCAGGTCTTCATTTCATTGAAATCACTGCTGTCTGTTCTCCTTCGTGGCTCTGGGCGTCTTCAAGGTGCCATCACACACTCGGACAGGAAACCTAACCACTTCTGCCACCTCCACTCAGTTTTGCAGTGCCCCTGGGGAACCGCCCAACAGCGCAGTAGAACAAGTGCCTTTGGGGTATTGGGTGTGGAGTGGAAAGCTGTTAAAGTACTCTCAAAGACAGCATCAAAACCTCCCACATTCAGAGTGAATTCCCTGTTCGTTTTGTATAAAGTTATAAAGCACTTCATTTATAAGCTCTCCTCATTGGACCCTTGGGGAACTGAGGCTCAGGGCACTGAAGGGGCTTGCCCAAGGTCACGTAGCTGAAAGGTGGTGGATTCTCCTGTTGCAAAAATCCTCACAACATTTTGTCTCCACGTTGTGTGCTCTGTGTCCAATTCATTCTGACCTTACGGACTGTAGCCCGCCAGGCTCCTCTATCCATGGGATTCTCTAGGCAAGAATACTAGAGTGGGTTGCCATTTCCTCCTCCAGGGGATCTTCCTGACCCAGGGATCGAACCTGCATCTCTTACATCTCCTGCGGTGGCTGACGAGGTCTTTACCACTATCTCTGCCTGGAAAGCCCTCTGTCACCACATATCACATCAAATGGCAGGATAAGAAATGATTTTTTCTTTGCTGTCTCCATCAGAGATTCATGACAGGTGAGTGAGTTTGGATACATCCTTGGGAAAACACATGCTTAATGCTTCCAGGAAACTGATAAAGTTCTGGTTTCCAAATAAGCCAAGGAAGAACCAGACATCTGACAATCATTTAAAAAGAACCAGCGCTCTCTGAAGTTGGGAGGATGGAGAAATTGCTCCAGGATCCTCCCAAGTAAATAAGGCTCTGAAACCACCATCTGATGTGTTCCTTGGATTTGGATACTGTTTCCCTTTGTGTTTTTCAGTAGATTTGTTACTAGAGAGAAAAGATGGTCTTTCCCTTGAACATGCGGCTTCTTTGGTGCTCTGGCTCGAGTCGTAATTCCCGTAACATATTCCACCACCATGAAAGACTAAGTTGGACATATTTCTTCACCATGAAGACCTAAGGCGCTGCCAAAAAAGGTACCCATGAACAGAGTTATATTTTTGTTTGTTTTTTAAATTTTTTGGCCACACTATGCGGCATGTGGGAGCTTAGTTCCCCAATCAGGGATCAAACCCATATCCCCTGTATTGAAAGTGTGGCGTTTTAACCACTGGACTACCAGGGACGTCCCTGGAGTCATGTTTTTGGTGCTCATTTAAAGTTTCTCTTGCATTATCTGAATGTTCTTTCAGTATAAAAACTTGAGTCCAAACATTGGCTCAGTGGTAAAGAATCCAACTGCCAGTGGAGGAGACATAGGTTCAATCCCTGGATTGGGAAGATCCCCTGGAGAAGGGAATGGCTACAGTATTCTTGCCTGGAGAATTCCAAGGACAGAGGAGCCTGGTAGGCTATAGTCCATGCGGTTGCAGAGAGTCAAGACACGCCTTAGCAACTAAACAGCAACAATGAATGTACATATCTTGAAATCTGGACATTAAAATGTGAAAATATTTTTCCACAGGAGCAAAATGTTATCACATCACACACAAGCCAAAACCATCTTTTACAGGATGAAAAATACAAAGGAATTATTTACCTCATTTTTAGTTTTAACCTTTTTATTCCTGGACTTCCCTGGTGGCTCAGACGGTAAAGCATCTGCCTACAATGTGGGAGACCCAGGTTTGATACCTGGGTCGGGAAGATCCCCTGGAGAAGGAAATGGCAACCCACTCCAGTATTGTTGCCTGGAAAATCCCATGGACTGAGGAGCCTGGTTGGCTACTGTCCATGGGGTCTCAAAAAGTTGGACACGACTGAGTGACTTCACTTTTTATTCCTGAACGTTTTCCTTCCCATGATCCATTGTATTATTAGATCCGACTGGATCAAAATATGACCCAAACCCAAAACTAATGTTCACTGGAGTGGAAATAAGAGTGGGGGTGTTGCAGAAACCAGTACTTGAAAAACCAAGCACCACACTCGGAGAGTTGGAGAACTCAGGTTTATTATGCCGGCGGGCCCAGAGGAGTTAACACTCCAAGCTCTGAGCCCCAGACAAAGGGGTTACAGAGTTTTTATACACAGACAGACATGATTAAGCAGGTTTGTGGGTTTGCAGGGGCTGGGTGATTGCAAAGAGCAGGACAAGGGTGAGTGAAATAAGCTCCAGTTCCTAGTATTGTGAGTCCCCACTTTCTGAGACCTGTGTGATCCAGACTTTGCAAGGAGCAAGCTGAGTTACAGAGGCAGAAGGAGCAGGAGGTTATGTAATTTTAACTTTTCCTCTTCATTCGCCTCTTGATGCTTCTATCACTCATTGTAGAAAGCATCATCTCATGTTTTGGTAGGACGTTCAGAGCTCTCCGTTGTTTAGGGGGCTATACTGAGCTATTACCATTTGTAACTTTATGGATTCAAGAGGTTCAGTCAGTTCAGTTCAGTCGCTCAGCTGTGTCCAACTCTTTGCGACCCCATGAATCGCAGCACGCCAGGCCTCCCTGTCCATCACCATCTCCAGAGTTCACTCAGACTCACGTCCATCGAGTCCGTGATGCCATCCAGCCATCTCATCCTTGGTCATCCCCTTCTCCTCCTGCCCCCAATCCCTCCCAGCATCAGAGTTTTTTCCAATGAGTCAACTCTTCGCATGAGGTGGCCAAAGTACTGGAGTTTCAGCTTTAGCATCATTCCTTCCAAAGAAATTCAAGAGGTTATGAACTGGGTAATAGCACTGAGAAAACAAGAGCCAAACAGGAGCATCACAAAGAACATGAAGAGAGGATCAGTTAAGGTGAGAAGCCATGATACCCAGCTCCAGATATTATTCCTCTTACCCCAGGAATTTGCTAGTTCCTCTCTCCTTTTTATGATTCCTTTCCTTAGCTGTTGGGCCATGTTCCTGACTATTCCTGATTGGTTTTCATAAAAGCATCATTCTTCGTTCAAGAAGAGGCAGAGTCCTCCATTTTCAGTTGTCAGTAGGTGTAGCCATCTCCTATTCTGTAAAACCACCTCAGCCAGGGAATCTAGGTGGTCCTGTAATGAGGAGCATAGCAATAATACTGATTAGGGATAGAGGCCAGGGTTGGTAATGAAAAATCCATCGATATTTTGATAGCCAGATCCTCAAGCTTCCACTGTGCATTGACCAGTCAGCTGCCGGAGTGTGGCTGGAGCAAGGCTGAAGAATCCTCAAGTTTCTGCTGTGCTTGACTAGTCAGCTTCAAAGGTGAATACATCAGGGCTCAGCGTCCTTTGTGGGTGAGGGCCATTATCTTTGGAACTGGACCTTGAGGAGGTTTTGGGGGCCCCAAACTGCTTTCTAAGTGTCCTCATCACGGGAAGTAGCTGCCGTCTTGACTCCCGTGTGGTGGATCCAAGGGATGACACCTATAACTTGAACAGCAGTAGGGGTTGTCAGGACGACCGTGTGAGGATCAGTGCAAACTGGTTGAAGTGGTTTTTTCCCCTCATCTTTAACCCGTACCTCATCTCCTGGCTGATAGGGATGAACTCAGTTGCCTAAAGGAATGAGTGTCCTTTCTAAGGTTTATCGAGCAATATGGCAGAAGACTTTTCTCAGGGCCTGGAGGTGTTGGGAATTGTTGGTGGTCTCCCTTGAGCTTTTCTTTTTATCACTGGGGGTTGTCTCCCGTATAAGATCTCAAAGGGAGAATAGCCTGAGGACCTCAGGGTGTATTTACGGAAGGAGGTGAGAGTCCACAGAATGATAAGGCAGCTTGTTTCAGCACTGTCTGGGTGTTGGCCCGGGGATATTCTTGTCGTACTACTACTTGGAGAAACAAACTTAACAAGATAGTTAAAGATTAATAGATGTAGAAAAGCTGTTGTGGGGTTAGCCAGGAGAACCAGGTCCAGACACTGGTTGGTGACATTAGTGTTTCTCTAGTTAGAAAGATGCAAGAATTTGGACTCATAAAAATCTTCACCTGATAACATCTGACGATCTGAAGGCCTGTTTTCCGGGTTTTTCCCAGGGCAGAGTGCCTTATTTTTTGTCTCCACCCTGAACTCCTTTCAAGGGAGTGTGGAAGATAAGCATCTTGTAGTGGTCATGATTTAATCTTTGTAGAGGTAGCTGGCAAGGGCCAACTTCCAGTCAGCAGAGCCCCTTCACAGCCACATATTTGACCATGTTCTGGGGGCATTTCATGGTCATTGTGTCCCACAGTGCTGGGAAGGCTCATTCCCAGGTCTAACAAAGATTCCACTGACAGGCCACTCAATGTGTTGTCACTAGACCAAGCCTTGTAAATAGCAAAAGTCTCTGGACCATACCTGTCTTATTTCCCTCTTGGTCCAGGAAAATATTTCCTCTTGTTGCTTCTTCCCATATCTAGAGTTACAACTATTGACCTCATATGGAACTGCATATCAGCATTTTATCACAGGCTCAGTCACACATTGGTAATGTAAGAAATAATCTGAAGCAAGCTACAGAGAAAATAATATAGCTAGCAGTTATTAGTAAGGTCACAAGCAAGAATTTAAGTCAAGAACTTTCACTGGATATAGCCCGGTATACCCCAGGTCATCTGACTCAGTTAAATGATTACGGCCAAGTGTTCATCTCCTGGTTGTACATCATGGAGCATCTGACCTTTATCCAAAGATTGGTTACTGAGATAAGCTTTAGAAACAATCTTAGAGTGTCCTTTTTAATAACTTAATTAACCTTTTTAGCAGTATAACATAACAAGGAACTATCTTAGAAATGAGTCTTAGTAAGCACAGACCTTAATTAACAAAACTAGAACTTAATATTCAGTGCAACATATTTTTTTCTTTTTGTGAAGAACTCATTGTGAGGGCATTAACACTGTAGCCAGGGAAGGCTTTAACCCATCAAATGAAAATGAGATCTGTCAGGGAGCCAGCGAAAGCCAAGTGGCCATCTTGGATTTCCCATAGCCCTGGCTCTTTGATTTTTAGCTGTTGTTTATCCATTTTTAATTTCCTGATTTAGGAGCAGACTATTGCCATGTTTTAAGGAAATCAGGATAGCAAAAGTCTTACTGTGAGGGGTTATTTTTTGTAGAAGCAGAATGAGCTTTGTCTACATGTACCATAATCTTAAATAATGTTTATTTAATTTATCAAAGTAACAAAAAGATTTTGAAAACAAATATGAATCACTTAAAGGCAAAGAAACTCATAATCTGTTATCAAAAGCTGCATTCTAAGAAAACTTTGTTCTCTAAACAGAGAAAAGACCAAATTCCAGTCTGGTACCAGCTTATGGTTAATAACAAAATTTGTTTATCTGCTTAATCTTTAGAAAGTCCTTTCCATAAATTTTGAAGAACTAGCAGTATTCTTCTAAAGGCATGAGAGTAAAACCATAGAAGGCATGTTTAAAATCTGATTTTATTGCAATTGACAAAGAAACCTGGTCCTAACACTTTAATATGATAACTAGAATCATAATTGACCATATTTTATCAGGGCATATCAGATCTATATGAATTTCACATAATTTTAGGATATCTATGTTAGTAACATCAACCATACAGTATAACCTGAAAAGATTTATCACCCCTTCGACAGTACTTCTCATGTAATTTAACATGTCCAATGAACCTAGGTAGCTTAATAGCTCTTTGGGCTGTCTCAGGGGCCCTCTGAAGCACCCCAAAGTTAGCTAGAAATCAAGTTATTTAGGAAGTTTTGTCAATAAATATCAAAAGGGTTTATAATACTTAGTCAGGTAGGATCATATAAGTTACTGTAAAATGAGTTATTTACTTAGCCAAAGTTAACAAAAGATTTCAAAGGTAAATATAGAACAGATCAATTAAAAGGTAAAGAAACTTAAATCTATTATTAAAAGCAGTTCAGCATTTGAAGAAAGTATGTCCTCTAAACAGAGAGAAAGGCCAAATTCAAGTTTTGCACCAGCTTACTTTAAACTCATTTAGGTAAACTTAATTAAATTTATTTTAAACTTAGTCAGTCCTAACCATGCACAAAACTTTTTTCAGGGTCCACTTTCCACAAACTTTTTAATCACTTTCTGTAACAGCCACCTGTAAGTCAGACCTACTTTTTTTTTCTTTTATAAAATATAATTTTATTTTTGAACCTTCTTTATTAAAAACATACATCCTACTTTCCTTATTAGATTAGCAAACAAACATTAATATTAGATATTTAATATTGAATATTTCCCAGGTCATGTGAATCTTAAGTTTATTTAGGTTAATTTTTCTTGTATTTTAATTGTTTGATTTGTAAGTGCTTACTTTTCTTTAGGCCAATTAAATTAGAACTCATTTACAACTTCAACAATATTATCGGAAAAAAAACAAAAGGCATACACTGAGACATACATAAATCCAGACACACAGACTGACAAAGATCTTATAGTTTTCTGTTTGAGATTTAAAATATCTCTTTGACCCCTTTGTTTTTCTTTGCTTGAAGTTCTAATGTGCCCAAGGCTGAGGTCTCAGGCAAAGTTGGCTGTGTATTTCAAGGACATGGAAAGGGTTCACTTCAAGCTTTTTGCTAGTTGTTTCCAAGCTAGTTGTTTTTAAGTGCATATGCAAAAAGAATTGGTTTTTCAGTTTCCAGAAAGAAAAATGTCTCTCACTGTTCAATCAGCAATCACACACTCACAATCATTCAGAGGCTATCACAATGCCTCCTTTCTCCTGAGTCCTCAGTTCTCCCTATCTAATGCTCCCTTCCTGGGAGCGCAAGGAGGTAATCAGTCTCCTCTTCTACCCCTTGGGGTAGGTCCTGACTGGGGACCAGCCCCGAGGCCTTACCTTATGCTGTAGCCATTCCTGGTGAGTTGGTCCATCCCTCCAATGAGTCCAGTCAGGACTCAGCCGTCCAGAGAGTCAGAACACTGGTCCAAAAGAGAACCTGGAATACCATCAGGTGGTGCGCCTTCTCGTTCATCTCAGGGTTCCTTGGCTCCAGCCCGGCCGAGCCACCAGTCTGGCGACTCAAGGGGCTGGCATGGTTGGAATCTCACTGGGGCTTCCAGAAATGTTGCAGAAACCAGTACCCAAGAAACCAAGCACCACACTCGGAGAGTTGGAGAACTCAGGTTTATTATGCTGGCGGGCCCAGAGGAGTTAACACTCCAAGCTCTGAGCCCCAAACAAAGGGGTTACAGAGTTTTTATACACAGACAGGCATGATTAAGCAGCTTTGTGGGTTTGCAGGGGCTGGGTGATTGCAAAGAGCAGGACAAGGGCGAGTGAGATAAGCTCCAGTTCCTAGTATTGTGAGTCCCCACTTTCTGAGACCTGTGTGATCCAGACTTTGCAAGGAGCAAGCTGAGTTACAGAGGCAGAAGGAGCAAGAGGTTATGTAAAATTTCAATTTTTCCTCTTCAGGGGTGAGGGGATTTTCTGTCAGAGAGACTCAGAATGTTGCCCCCAAATAAATATCAAAGTGGAAAACAAAAAGATGCACCCTCTTTTCAAGTATAGGACACTGCTGTTCCAAATCCTTGAGAGTCCATTAGTATTTTAGTAGTCAGTGATAACATCCCCTGTGGCTCCAAGTCAAAGATGACCAGTTTCCTTATCTCAAGGTAAGTAGTTTGTTAACCAATCAGGTATTTACTCTCAGGAGGAGCCTTTACCCCCTTCTGTGTCTCTGCCCTTTTTCATTTCTCCCTTGCAGCAGCTGTCTCGCTTCCTTATCCATCATAAAATATCCACAGGGTTTGTCCATTGATTGAGCATAATGATCAATTGTTTTTAATGGGTGAGTTTATATGGCCCTGTGCTGATGGCAAGTACAGGAGTGGTGGAAGCCATGGACTCTGGGCAAAGAATACATCTCTCTGCTTCTATAAAGGAGGTCAGAGGTGTTGTTAGTTTTGCTCTTAATGGTCCATTTCCTCCTCTTTCTGGGCCTCAGGGACTTCATTAGCAAAAATACATATAAAAGCCCTGGCATACAATAGCGTCTGGTAACTGAGCTGTAACCAAAATGATCAGAGTGTGTCGGTCATTGATAAACGTTAAGTTTGCTTAAGTTTGCTTTATCTCGGTGATAATAAATAGGCTTAAAAATAGCTAACATTTGTGGTCCACTCATGAACTCCTTATTACCAAATTCAGACTCAAATTGAGGAAAGTAGGGGAAACCACTAGACCATTCAGGTATGCCCTAAATCAAATCCCATATGATTATACAGTGGAAGTGAGAAATAGATTTAAGGGCCTAGATCTGATAGATAGAGTGATGAACTATGGAATGAGGTTCGAGACATTGTACAGGAGACAGGGATCAAGACCATCCCCATGGAAAAGAAATGCAAAAAAAGCAAAATGGCTGTCTGGGGAGGCCTTACAAATAGCTGTGAAAAGAAGAGAAGTGAAAAGCAAAGGAGAAAAGGAAAAATATAAGCATCTGAATGCAGAGTTCCAAAGAATAGCAAGAAGAGATAAGAAAGCCTTCTTCAGTGATCAGTGCAAAGAAATAGAGGAAAACAACAGAATGGGAAAGACTAGAGATCTCTTCAAGAAAATTAGAGATACCAAGGGAACATTTCATGCAAAGATGGGCTCGATAAAGGACAGAAATGGGATGGACCTAACAGAAGCAGAAGTTATTAAGAAGAGGTGGCAAGAATACACAGAAGAACTGTACAAAAAAGATCTTAATGACCCAGATAATCACAATGGTGTGATCACTCATCTAGAGCCAGACATCCTGGAATGTGAAGTCAAGTGGGCCTTAGAAAGCATCACTACAAACAAAGCTAGTGGAGGTGATGGAATTCCAGTTGAGCTGTTTCAAATCCTGAAAGAGGATGCTGTCAAAGTGTTGCACTCAATATGCCAGCAAATTTGGAAAACTCAGCAGTGGCCACAGGACTGGAAAAGGTCAGTTTTCATTCCAATCCCAAGGAAAGCCAATGCCAAAGAATGCTCAAACTACTGCACAATTGCACACATCTCACATGCTAGTAAAGTAATGGTCAAAATTCTCCAAGCCAGGCTTCAGTAATACGTGAACTGTGAACTTCCTGATGTTCAAGCTGGTTTTAGAAAAGGCAGAGGAACCAGAGATCAAATTGCCAACATCCAATGGATCATCAAAAAAGCAAGAGAGTTCCAGAAAAACATCTATTTCTGCTTTATTGACTATGCCAAAGCCTTTGACTGTGTGGATCACAATAAACTGTGGAAAATTCTGAAAGAGATAGGAATACCAGACCACCTGACCTGCCTCTTGAGAAATTTGTATGCAGGTCAGGAAGCAACAGTTAGAACTGGACATGGAAGAACAGACTGGTTCCAAATAGGAAAAGGAGTATGTCAAGGCTGTATATTGTCACCCTGCTTATTTAACTTATATGCAGAATACATCATGAGAAACGCTGGACTGAAAGAAATGCAAGCTGGAATCAAGATTGCTGGGAGAAATATCAATAACCTCAGATATGCAGATGACATCACCCTTATGGCAGAAAGTGAAGAGGAGCTAAAAAGCCTCTTGATGAAAGTGAAAGAGGAGAGTGAAAAAGTTGGCTTAATGCTCAACATTCAGAAAATGAAGATCATGGCATCTGATCCCATCACTTCATGGCAAATAGATGGGGAAACAGTGGAAACAGTGTCAGACTTTATTTTGTTGGGCTCCCAAATCACTGCAGATGGTGACTGCAGCCATGAAATTAAAAGACGCTTATTCCTTGGAAGAAAAGTTATGACCAACCTAGACAGCATATTCAAAAGCAGAGACATTACTTTGCCAACAAAGGTCTGTCTAGTCAAGGCTATGGTTCTTCCAGTAGTCATGTATGGATGTGAGAGTTGGACTGTGAAGAAGGCTGAGCACCGAAGAATTGATGTGTTTGAACTGTGGTGTTGGAAAAGACTCTTGAGAGTCCCTTGGACTGCAAGGGGATCCAAACAGTCCATTCTGAAGGAGATCAGCCCTGAGATTTCTTTGGAAGGAATGATGCTAAAGCTGAAACTCCAGTACTTTGGCCACCTCATGCGAAGTGTTGACTCATTGGAAAAGACTCTGATGCTGGGAGGGATTGGGGGCAGGAGGAGAACGGGATGACAGAGAATGAGATGGCTGGATGGCATCACTGACTCGATGGACGTGAATCTGAGTGAACTCCAGGAGGTGGTGATGGACAGGGAGGCCTGGCGTGCTGCGATTCATGGGGTTGCAAAGAGTCGGACACGTCTGAGCAACTGAACTGAACTGAACTGAACTGAACTGTACCCATACATAATCAAATGTGTTTACATCTATCAAATGGTTATTCTACATTAATTTTTCATCTTTTGCTGTAAAATTTTTTTTAGGTAGCTAAAGGATTCTGATTTAAAAAATAATTTCTTGATTTCCTAACTTGCTTTAAAGTCTCCTCAAATTCTTGATTATGTACAAACTTCCTAAATTTCTTCTGAAATGTACTGCTTTTAAAAAACATTTAAATATGTAATTTTCATATACTGTATTTCCTGTGTGGACTGTGGTAGACCCAATTTATTTTCTTCCAGAAACATGAAAAAAAATTTAGTACTACTTATTGAAAAACTATCTTTGACTGCCTGATTTGAAATTCCTACTTTACTAAGCAATACATTCTTATGTATATGCCTGAATCAGTTCAGTTCAGTTCAGTCACTCAGTTGTGTCCAACTCTTTGCAACCCTATGAACCACAGCATGCCAGGCCTCCCTGTCCATCACCATCTCCCAGAAGTTACCCAAACTCATGTCCATTGAGTCGGTGATGCCATTTAACCATCTCATCCTCTGTCATCCCCTTCTCCTCCTGCATCAGGGTCTTTCCCAGCATCAGGGTCTTTTCAAGTGAGTCAGCTCTTTGCATCAGGTGGCCAAAGTATTGGAGTTTCATCTTCAGCATCAGTCCTTCCAATGAACACCCAGGACTGATTTCCTTTAGGATGGACTGGTTGGATCTCCTTGCAGTCCAAGGGACTCTCAAGAGTCTTCTCCAACACCACAGTTCGAAAGCATCAATTCTTTGGCACTCAGGTTTCTTTATAGTCCAACTCTCACATCCATATGTGACTACTGGAAAAACCATAGTCTTGACTAGACGGACCTTTGTTTACAAAATAATATCTCTGCTTTTTAATATGCTGTCTAGGTTGGTTTAACTTTCCTTCCAAGGAGCAAGTGTCTTTTAATTTCATGGCTGCAGTCACCATCTGCAGTGATTTTGGAGCCCAGAAAAATAAAGTCTGACACTGTTTCCCCATCTATTTGCCATGAAGTGATGGGACCAGATGCCATGATCTTAGTTTTCTGAATGTTGAGCTTTAAGCCAATTTTTCACTCTCCTCTTTCACTTTCATTAAGAGACTTTTGAGTTCCTCTTCACTTTCTGCCATAAGGGTGGTGTCATCTGCATATCTGATGAAGGAGTCTTTTGGGCCTTGAAAAGCAAACAACCGTTTCAAAGGCCCTTGCTGAATCATCTAACTTCGGAGAAAACAAAACAGAACTTTAGGTCTCGCCCTGATGCTCTAGGCCGGTTGCATCTATCTGGGACTTATCACTCCCTGTCCAGAAACCTTCCACCCCCTACACCTGCCCAGAAAACTTATCACCCCCTGCCCAACTACAAATGCCATCTCAACTAAAAAATACCCAAAACATCCCGCCTGATTAACGTTTCCCTTATCGCTTCCACAAGCCTCCCTACAAATATGGAGCCTTCCTGATCCCTCTCCACGCTCAGCCTGGTCGTTAGGCCGACTGTCGCCCCTCCTTGCCTGAATAAAGGTCGTCTTTCCTCTTTCTGCCTTGGCCCAAACTCTACCTTACATCTGAGGTTATTGATATTTCTCCTGGCAATCTTGATTCCAGCTTGTGCTTCTTCCTCTTTCACTTTCATCAAGAGGCTCTTTAGTTCTTCACTTTCTGCCATAAGGGTGGTGTCATCTGCATATCTGAGGTTATTGATATGTCTCCCAGCAATCTTGATTCCAGCTTGTGCTTCCTCCAGCCCAGCGTTTCTCATGATGTACTCTGCATGTAAGTTAAATAAGCAGGGTGACAATATACAGCCTTGACATACTCCTTTTCCTATTTGGAACCAGTCTGTTGTTCCATGTCCAGTTCTAACTGTTGCTTCCTGACCTGCATACAGGTTTCTCAAGAGGCAGGTCCTGAATCAAGTCCCAGATTATTCTGTGTCAGTAATATATTACTAGACTTCCCCAGTAGCTCAGCAGTAAAGAATCTGCCTGTAATGCAGGAGACCAGGATTTGATCCCTGGGTTCAGTAGATCCCTTGGAGGAGGAACTGGCAACCCACTCCAGTATTCTTGCTGGGAAAATCCCATGGACAGAGGAGCCTAGAGGGCCAAAGTCCTCGGTGTCGCAAAGAGTCAGATGTGACTGAGCGATTGAGCATGAGCAATATATTTACTAACGGCAATATCACTAATTTCCTTTTGATGACAATAGTTTAAGTTTTAATACTAGCAGTAAAAATATAATGGTAGCTAATGTTTTTGCATGTTACTGCTCTAGGTGCTTCATACATTAAAATTCTTAAACTTAACTACTCAATAATATATTAATAGGTACTATCATAACTTTCTCTTTTGTTTCAGGAAACAGCTTTATTGAAATATAATTTCTATACTACTACTTATCAGTTTTTCTTCTATTTTTATTTCTGTTCATCTGTTCCTTCTATTTCCTTCATGTTCATGTATTTGGTGTTTTTTAACCTTACATTATGTAAAGGTCAATTTTTTGGTTTAAAATAAATTGCAATCTTTGATAAATCAAAATCATACCACCAGTCTAAAAAGAAAAAGAAAAGCATGAGAAGGAATGAAGGCAGTGTCTAGTTGCAAAAACTGACTCCCAGCTGACAGACAAAAAAACGAGGTCCTCAGTCCCACAACCACAAGGAAATGACTCCTACTAACAATTTGAATTTGACCTTGGGAGCAAATAAATCCCCATAGCCGCCAGGAAGGAGAGCAACTCTGCTGACACCTTGATTTCAGCCTTGTGACACTCTCAACAGAGGATTCAGCTGAACGACATTTTACCTGCGCTACCAAACTACACAATTGGGAAAGAATAAATTTGAATTACATTAAGTCACTAGTTAGTGTTAGTCGCTCAGTTGTGTCTGACTCTTTGTGACCCCATGGATTGTAGCCCTCCAGGCTCCTCTGTCAATGGAATTCTCCAGGCAAGAATACTGGAGTGGGTTGTCATTCCCTTCTCCAGGGGATCCTCCCAACCCAACGACTGAATCCAGGTCTCCTGCATTACAGGTGGTTTCTTTACCATCTGAGCTACCAGGGAAATTCTTCAGTGACTAACTTTGTGTTAATTTGTTTTGGCAGAAATGGCAAATGAATACATGGTGCTCAAGAAGATTCCAAGACTATCTCTGGTTACTGTGGGAAAGTGCTCGATGATTAATCAAAGATGTGCACCATGGACACAAGGGAGAGGTGGCTTTGGGGCTTCCCTGGTGGCTCAGTGGTGAAGACTCTGCACTCCCAATGAAGGTGGCCCAGGGTTTGATCCCTGGTCGGGGAACTAGATCCCACATGCCACAACTAAGAGTTCCCATGCTGCAGCTATTAAGATCTTGGGTTCCAAAGGGAAGATCCCACATGCTGCAACTAAGACTCAGCACACCAAATAAATAAATATTTAATTTATTTTAAAGTTACCATTAAGATGAAGAGGCTTTTTTTCTGGCTCCTCAAGTTCACACATTGTAACATCTTATATGCAGAAAATCTCCATATAATTGCAGCTGGCACACATTCCCGTGGTGGAGCCTGGCTCTCCTATCAATAGCTGGCAGCACAGCCAGGAGCAAGTCACCATATCCTTCAGAAGGTCCAGGGAGAATGGGAGGAAAACATGGTCATGAGATGCACATGATTCTTCCTGCACTAGTTCTTTTAAAAAAAATATTCATTTAATTTTTGGCAGCGCTGGGTCTTCGTTGTTGTGTGTGGGCTACTCTTCGCTGCAGTACACCAGCTTCTCATTGCAGTGGCTTCTCTTGTTGCAGAGCACAGGCTGTAGGTGCTCAGGCTTCAGTAGTTACGGCACCTGGGCTCGGATGCTCCGTAGCACATGAAATCTTCCCAGACCAGAGCTCAAACCCGTGTCCCCTGCATTGGCAGGTGGATTTCCAACCACTAGGCCAACAGGGAAGCCCCTGCACTAGTTCTTTAACCTGGGAGGAAACTGAACAAATTGAAGGAAGAAACAGAACAGGCTCTATCTTGAAAGCAGGACTTCATCTTGGGCCAGACTGTGAGCTATATGCCCAGTATCTATGGAAACGACATACCAACTGGAAAACCAGGCCCCCACTCTCCATCGCCTAAAAGAATATCCTAATTATCTGTGTAACTGAATAGAATCATACATTTGATTATGCTTAATGGGGAATGACCACAAGCCTATTAATAATTATCCACTACCTAGGCTTAAGGCATATGAATCACAAGTTAACTTTGATTGTATCTTTCTTTTTCCTTTGTTCAGACTAGTTTCAGGGAACCTTATACACTTAGGGTATATAAGGTTGTCACAAAAACTGGTCAGGAGACTAGTTTGGCTAACAGGAGACTCTGCCTTGGGCCCGCCGGTGTAATAAACTGCGCTCCACTATCTGCATTGTCCTTCTGAATGAGTTTGTGTCCCGGAATGCATGGCTACAACAAAATAACAGGGTTTGGTTTGGTAAATCGTTTCAAGCACACAAGAAAGTTGAAGGAATACCAAAACAGGGCGCTGGCACAACTCTCACCTATATTTCAAACATTTGTATATGTTCTCATGTTTGCTTTCTCTGTCTCGTGAACTTTGAAAAAATATAGTTACAGTTATCATGACATGTATGTTCTAAATACTTCCACTATCTCCTTAAAAAAGGAAATACATAACCCCCAAGCTATAACCTAGGTACCACTAGATGTCTGCGTCACTTGTTAGTCAAACAATAAAACTGTGAGCTGAAAAAATATTTGTTGTTTCTAGTTATCTCTTTGTTGTTGCTGTCCAGTCACAAGTCATGTCCAACTCTTTGTGACCCCATGAACTACAGCACACTAGGCTTCCCTGTCCTTCACTATCTCCCAGAGTTTGGTCAAACTCATGTCCATTGAGTCGATGATGCCATCCAACCATCTCATCCTCTGTCACCCCCTTCTCCTCCTGGCCTGAATCTTTCCCAGCATCAGGGTCTTTCCCAATGAGTCAGCTCTTCTCGGAGAAGGCAATGGCACCCCACTCCAGTACTCTTGCCTGGAAAAATCCCATGGACGGAGGAGCCTGGTGGGCTTCAGTCCATGGGGTTGCTAAGAGTCGGACACGACTGAGTAACTTCACTTTCACTTTTCACTTTCATGCATTGGAGCAGGGAATGGCAACCCACTCCAGTGTTCTTGCCTGGAGAATCCCAGGGACCGAGGAGCCTGGTACGCTGCCTTCTATGGGGTGGCACAGAGTCAGACACGACTGAATTGACTTAGCAGCAGCAGCAGCTCTTCTCATCAGGTGGCCAAAGTATTGGAGCTTCAGCTTCAGCATCAGTCCTTCCAATGAATATTCAGGGTTGATTTCCTTTAGGATTGACTAGTTTGATCTCCTTGCTGTCCAAGGGTCTCCCAAGAGTCTTCTATAGCACCACAGTTCAAAAGCTCCACAGTTATCTCTAGTTCACGACTTATAGTACTACTGAAATATCTATAGGTCATTATCTAGAATAATCATTGATAATTGAGAAGGAATTTTCTCAAATTCTCAAAGGCGTTTTCTAGGTCTCTGTTATGCCCAGTGTCCGAGTCCCCAAAACTGAGAGAATAAGACATCCACAGCAATGCAAAAGCATAAAGGGGTTTATTGCTAGCTCAAGCCAGAGCTCTTGTCACATCCAACACAGTGGAGTAGAACAAGAGCCCCAAGCCCAGATTTACAGCAGTATTTATAAGTTTAGAACATAGACAGGGAGTTGGCAAGGGTTGATTGGCTGCAGGGGTTTCCTGGTATTTACTGATTGGCCAGTTATCATCCCTCTGATTGGCCAGAGTTATCATCTCTCTGATTGGCCAGAGTTATCATTCCCGGAAGCCCTGGAAGCATGACTCCGGGATTATTTTTGGCCTAGTGCACCTCTCTGAGCCTGTCATGGCTCTGGTGAGGTTGTAACAGTCTCACCTTTAACAACTTATTCTACTTCTCTCTAGTTATCCATAGTTAACTATACACCTAGTTACCACTATTTACTTATAGTAATAGCACATTCCTCCAAGAAAAACAAAGATTTTAGGTGTGAAAGTTTTCAGTTTGGGAGTCTTAAGTAGGTTTTTAGTTGTTTATAGCTCTCTCCTTACATATTTATATAGGTACCACTAATTACCTACATTTAAATAATTTCTTCCAGAAGAAATATTAATTTAAGAATATTTTCAGCATCCTGACTTCAAGTAGGTTTCTAGTTGTCTCCACTTATTCCTAGATAGGTAGTTACCTAGGTACCAGAAATTGTCTATAGTCCTAACTTATTAATTCTATTAGAAATATGATTCTGAGTTCGACAAAAAAGGGTTTTCCAGCTTCCTGCCTTCACCTACTTAGTCTAGCTACAGGTAGTTATCTCTATATAAATCTTCCCTAGGTGAGTTTATTTAGAGGGCTGCATCCACATTACAAAAAGCTGTCACACGACCTGAATAGTAACGGATATCCTAACTAGGCTAGGGAACACCAGGACCATAACCGTTAGAGGTTTCTCCGGTTGTAACTAATCCCAAGCCCAAACTGTTCATTGTAGGTGAGGTGAGTAGGGTGGAGAACAAGAGTTCTGGAAGATGGTCCCAAATAAAGGGAGCGAGATGAGGAGAAAGAGGAGGGTGAGCAGGGGAAAGGTGGGCGCTAAAGAGGGGACTGCTGCTGCTGCTGCTAAGTCGCTTCAGTCGTGTCCGACCCTTAGAGGAGGCAAAGAAGAAAAAGAGGCATTTAACCCAAGTCCAGGGGCTTTCCAGGTGGCTCGGCGGTAAGGAATCCGCCTGTCAATGCAGGAGACGCAGTTCCATCCCTGGGTCGGGAAGATTCCCCCGGAGAAGGGAATGGCAACCCACGCCAGTCTTCTTGCCTGGAGAATCCCACGGACAGACGAGTCTGGCGGCCTATAGTCCAGGGGGTTGCAGAGTGGGACACGACTGAGCGACCAAACAACAGCAACCCAGTGCACACAGCGCCCGGCATAAGAACCCCGTGCACTTTTGCAGAGGGCCCGCAGCCCCAGACGCGGTAGCGGAGCACAGCAAAGCAGATGCTGTATCCTCCATAATCGCGTCCAGGGCCAAAGCAAGGGCCGCGCGCAGTGTTCTACACGTGCCCTCTGACGTAGGTTAGTACAAATTTGGATTACTTGTTGCATTTGCAAGGAACAGGCTGGATTTCTCGCAGCAGGCATCCGAGGACACCGTGTACTCTGCAAATACAGCCCCAATTTCCTGCCCCCAGTACCTCCCAGGGAACGAGACGGGCTCTGCTTTTAGTGCCTTATTGCAAAAACCCAGCAAGTAGGCTCCCACCTAATCTTTCCGTCTTTATCACTAGCCCGTTTCGTGGACTTTGAGAGCTAATGGAACAGAATCACAGTCCCATCCACTAATTACCAACTTCTCAGAGGGGAGTCGTTCTCAGAGCTCACGCGACAAGGGGGGACGACTGTCGTCTCAGCCGGCTGGGGTTGCTGGGGCCCCACGGTTTCTCCAGTCCCATCTCTGCGTCTCCCGCTCCGGGGGCAGGGGGTTGGGGGTGGGGAGGAACTAATGGCAACAAGCCTGAGCCCATCGAAGGCCAGGCGGAGAGACGTTCTCCCAACATTTCTCCCAGGCTCCCGGGACGCCACATTGAGGTCTCATTCCCAAACCCCCTCTCCCGTCCCAAGTCAGCGCGCACAATCCGGAGAAGCCCCTAGTTCAGGACCGCCCCAAGGCAATAGCCGGGAGTATTCAGCTCAGCCACAAGTGGGAGCTCGCGCGCCCCCACCCGCTCGCCCCCTGCCAGGACTCTCCCCACGCGCATCCCTCTACTCTATGGCCATGCCCTGTCCACGTGCATGCCCCAACGGCTACGCCCACCGCACGCGCCGTTCCTGGGGAGTCGCGTAGTCGACGCCGAATAGCTAGCGCGTCGGCGTGGGCGTCAACGGCCGCAGATCAGCTATAAACTCCCAACGCCGCGAACCGGACCTCGGGGTCGTCGCCGTCAACAGCGCGGAGTTGGCCGAGCCACACAGCTGGTTGGACAGCGCTAGCGACATGGACCGTGAGCCCAGAAGCCACCACGAAGACTCCGGTTACCTCAGCCTGGGAGTCGACGAGCTCCAGGAAGAACCTGGTCAGTGCCCGGAGCGGGATAGGTGCTCTGGCGAACTCGAGGGAAAGGCCCTTTCCCTGGGCGAGGCGAGTGGACGGGACGCGGCTGCGGCACGGTCGCCGTCGCCTCTCAGGTCGCGGGCCTGCGCCTCCCGCCGCCCCGCACACTCGGCGCTCCGACGCCCAGACTTCTAGTCTTTTTCCTTTCCAGAGACGAACCCCACCGAGGTCTCGGGCATCGCAACAGGTGCCGCCGTCGAGGAGGAGTCGGGATCAGAACCCGAGCCGGGAGCGGCGACAGCAGAACAGGGCCAGGTTGGGGCGGGAGCTCCCGACCCCGTGGTCGACGAGATGCTGAAGGGCGGCGGCGGCGGCGGCGGCGGCGGCGGCGGCGGCGACGGCGACAGGGAGGAGTTTCCACAGGAGCCGATGCAGGCGGACGGGGAGGATCCGCAGCCCTCGGACAGGCAGCCACGCTTCCACCGCTGCTCGTTCCGCCGGCTGCAGCTGAAGGAGCTGGAGAGCGTTTTCCAGCGCAGCCAGTACCCCAATGTGTTCGCTCGGTAAGTGGCTTGCTCTGGAGGCGCCCAAAATTTTCTGCGACGTTAGAGCTCTTCTCCCGACGCCTTTGGCGCTGTCCCTTACCCCAGAGCCTGAACTCGGTGGGGGGCTCGAGGCCCTTGAGCTCCGGGTTTGGGGCGGTGCGGTGAGTGAGTGAGTGAATTAACTCCGGAAACGTAGGTTTCGGTGAATAACGTTTCATTGGACCGGGGTTTAGGTCAGTGGGAGGCGAGTGAGACCCCGTTGTGCAAACGCAGGATTGAATCTTGCCTTTATTTAAAATTTTAGATAATTTGGTGGTCGTACAATTTTGCGCGTTTAGTCTTTAAATATTTATTTGGTTTCACCTGGTCTTGGTGGCAGCATGCGCGATCTTTAGTTTTGGCCTGTGGGATCTAGCTCCCTGACCAGGGATTGAACTGCTCCCCCTGCCTGGGGAGCGAGAAGTATTAGCCACTGGACCATCAGGGAAGTCTCTGTGCATTTAATCTTGATTCTTAAATAGTGCATTAAAAACGCTTAATATTGAATACTGAGTTTTTCAGCGCTCCCATAAATTTTGCGCACAAAGGAAAATTCTCCCTAAAGAGACCCTGGAACTATGTTCCCTGGGCATTTGAGAGAATACACAGTTAAAACAAGCATAAAATGTACATCGTATATCTCATTTGGTCCGCAACACCAAATACTGAATATTTGCCTTTTTCTCCCCTTAGGAAGGAGCTTGCGATTCCAATCGATGGGAGCGAAACCAAAGTGCAGTTCAGCAAGCCTGAAAACAACAATTTGTGAGGGCAGCAATTATAAAACCTGCTTCAAGTCTTGGACACTTTCGTCCTAGACATTCTCAAGTTTGTTTTTCTTTTTTTGATGCCTTTTCCATGTTTAGCAAATAAGTTTTGAACTTTGGGGGCTTTGGCAAGTGGAAATGGGATAAGTAAACACCAGTTTATGGAAATTGCCAATTATTAGAAGTAATGTGATTTCCTAAAAGAGCAAGAAAAGGAAATCACTGTTCCTATTTCCTGTGAAAAATTAAACATAATAAAGTTCAATTTCCTTTACTGAACTGATATCCTCTTATTATTTATCCTTTTATTCCTGGTATCCTTTATTGAGCACTTTGTAGGGTCATGTTGGGGCTGGGTCTGATTTGGGAAGTGCACATTAATGCATTAAGGATCTAGGTTATGAGAGAGTTCAACTCTATTACTTAAAATACCAAAAAGTTCTTAGCTAAATGAGTGAATTTATAAATATTCAGGCACTAGAGTTAGGGAATAATTCACATACACTGTATGAGTAAGTGTCTGTTTAGTTAGGCTGAGACTGATACGGGGAGACAGGTTAAAATCCAAGTGCAGGGGACTCCTGCCATTGTTTTTAGTCTTCAGTAAAGCAGTGTAGAAAGTGATAGCCCTACAACTTTTTAAAAAATATTTATTTGGTTGCACCAGGTCTTAGTTGGGGGTATGTGGGATCTAGTTCCCTAACCAGGGATTGAACCCAGGTCCCAGCATTGGGAGTGGGGAGTCTTAGCCACTGGACCACCAGGGAAGTCCTAGCCCTAACACTTAATGTTTGGTATGCTATGATGTGTCAGCCTGAAATCATTGCTAAAATAGTGACATTATGGTGGAGGGTAGGAGCAAGGTATACAAACTGGAAATTTGTCTAAAAATTGAAACAATTGTGAATAAAGTGGCACTGAGCTAAGAGTGAACAGTTTAAGAGAACTGCATACAGTCAAACCATACACCTGGTGGATGGGGTTCAAATTGAACTTTATGAGTGAATATCCTCTTGAGGACTTTCTAACATCGAAAGATATATTTTTGATATTATTTTAAAGAGGTGGGTTTTGTGGAATCTGGTGTGGGGTGGTGGGGGAGCATTCAGTTCAGGCCAGATTCTTTACCTGTGTTCACTTGAAATACTTTTTTGTTTGCTCGGGTAGTGATGACTGATTTGTAGGTCACGAGATTACCATTTGAGACTGTAGAAAACCATAGGCTGTATTAAGAGAGTATTTATCCAAAAATAGATGAGTTTATTAGCTTTGCTTCATGGTGCCTATGTGAGTGCAGTGATGGATACAAGCTGCCGGACTGGTGGTGGTGAGTTGTAGTGAACTTGGACCCAGGTAAGCTAAATTTTCCTCACCTCTGTAGGCTGAAATATCAAGGCAGTGTCCAGGGTGTCAGCAATTCTTATGTCCCAGTAAGACAAGCCACAAGCCCCGCTGGGCCCTCCATAACCAGGCCTGCCTTGTCTTGAGGGAAACCTGTATAAAAATCCAACTTGCTCATATTGAATATCTCCTTCAGACAAGGAACTTTTTTTTAAATTTTTTTCCTTTTTTAAAAAAATTATAATTGGAGGCTAATTACAGTATTGTAGTGGTTTCTGCCATACATCAACATGAATTAGTCACGGGCACACATGTGTTTCACATCCAGAACCCCCCTCCCACCTCCCTCCCCATCCCATCCCCCAGGGTCCTCCCAGTGCACCAGCCCTGAGCACCCTGTTTCATGCATCAAACCTGGACCAGCGATCCACTTCACATATGATATGTTTCAACGCTACCCTCTCAAATCATCCCACCCTCTGCTTCTCCCACAGAGTCCAAAAGACTGTTCTTTACATCTGTGTCTCTTTTGCTGTCTTGCATATAGGGTCATCGTTACCATCTTTCTAAATTCCATATATGAGTTAGTATACCATACTGGTGTTTTTTTCTTTCTGACTTACTTCACTCTGTATAATAGGCTCCAGTTTCATCCACCTCATTAGAACTGATTCAAATATATTCTTTTTAATGGCTGAGTAATACTCCATTGTGTATATGTACCACAGCTTTCTTATCCATTCATCTGCTGATGGACATCTGGGTTGCTTCCATGTACTGGCTATTGTAAACAGTGCTGCGATGAACATTGGGGTACACGTGTCCCTTTCAATTCTGGTTTCCTCGGTGTGTATGCCCAGCAGTGGGATTGCTGAGTCATAAGGCTGTTCTATTTCCAGTTTTTTAAGGAATCTCCACCCTGTTCTCCATAGTGGCTGTACTACTTTGCATTCCCACCAACAGTGTAGGAGTGTTCTTTTTTCTCCGCACCCTCTCCAGCATTTATTGTTTGTAGACTTTTGAATCGCAGCCATTCTGACTGGTGTGAAATGGTACCTCATTGTGGTTTTGATTTGCATTTCTCTGATAATGAGTGATGTTGAGCATCTTCTCATGTGTTTGTTAGCCATCTGTATGTCTTCTTTGGGGAAATGTCTGTTTAGTTCTTTGGCCCATTTTTTGATTGGATCATTTATTTTTCTGGAATTGAGCTGCAGGAGCTGCTTGTATATTTTTGAGATTAATTCTTTGTCAGTTGTTTCGTTTGCTATCATTTTCTCCCATTCTGAAGGCTGTCTTGTCACCTTGCTTATAGTTTCCTTCATTGTGCAAAAGCTTTTAAGTGTAATTAGGTCCCATTAGTTTATTTTTGCTTTTATTTCCGTTACTCTGGAAGGTGGGTCATAGAGGATCCTGCTGTGATTTATGTGGGAGAGTGTTTTGCCTATGTTCTACTCTAGGAGTTTTATAGTTTCTGATCTTACATTTAGATCTTCAATCCATTGTGAGTTTATTTTCATGTATGGTATTAGAAAGTGTTCTAGTTTCATTCTTTTACAAGTGAAAGGAACTTTTAGTATGCTCAGCTTCCCCCACACCCAGGGTGACTCTATCCCTGGAACGTAGGGGGTAGAGGCAGTTGGACCACTGAGGATCCACTGTCAAGATACATTTCTCCACCCTGTATCAGACATAGCATTAACAGAAGGGACTGGGTGCAATCCATCAGCTGGACTAGCATCTAAGAACTGGAAAAACCACTAACGAGTGTTCAGAGTGGGAGGAAAAAGTGGAAGGCAAAAATGGAAGCCAAAAGATATCTGGTTATCGGGAAGCTTGGCACTTAGCACTCACTAAGGGTAAACTGAAGGGAACGGGGCTGTGGTGGAAACTTTCCTAAGATATTTTATCAATAAAGAAACAGCTTCTCCTAGTGGGCAGCGGGAAGAGTGGCAGCAGTCAGGCTACTCGGCCTCGTGAAGGCTCTTGGCGTGCCACAGCCCTCAGGCCCCCAGCTCTCACCTGCCCCGCCGCCATGATGCCCAAGAGGTAGGTCAGCTCTGCAGAGGGGTCAGCGAAGGAGGAGTGCCAGAGGAGATCGAGGTTGTCAGCTAAACCGGCTCCTGCAAAAGTGGAAGCCAAAAAAGGCTGAGGGAAAGGATAAATCTTCAGACAAAAAAAATGGAAACAAAAGGGAAAAGAGGAGCAAAGGGAAAACAGGTGGAAGTGGCCAACCAAAAGACTAAAGAAGACTTACCTGCAGAAAATGGAGAGACTAAAATTGAGGAGAGCCCAACCTCTGATGAAGCAGAACAAAAAGAAGCCAAGTCTGATTAATATGGCACACCCAGTCTGGTCAGTGGTCCCTTCTTATACAATCCAGAGGAATATTTTTATCAACTATTTTGTAAATGCAAGTTTTTTAGCAGCTCTGAAACATTTTTAAAAAGGAGGAAATCCCACCTCCTCCCATTTTTTAAGTCTAAATGCTTTTTTTTTTAGGAGGTGAAATCATTTCAGTCAGTTCAGTTCAGTTCAGTCGCTCAGTCACGTCCGACTCTTTGCAACCCCGTGAACCGCAGCATGCCAGACCTCCCTGTCCATCACCAACTCTCAGAGTCCACCCAAACCCATGTCCATCGAGTCTGTGATGTCATCCAACCATCTCATCCTCTGTCATCCCCTTCTCCTCCTGCCCTCAATCTTTCCCAGCATCAGGGTCTTTTCAAGTGAGTCAGCTCTTTGCATCAGGTGGCCAAGGTATTGGAGTTTCAGCTTCAACAGCAGTCCTTTCAATGAATACCCAGGACTGATCTCCTTTAGGATGGACTGGCTGGATCTCCCTGCAGTCCAAGGGACTCTCAAGAGTCTTCTCCAACACCACAGTTCAAAAGCATCAATTCTTCGGTGCTCAGCTTTCTTTATAGTCCAACTCTCACATCCATACATGACATTTGCTCATTGTTTATTTTTTGGTACAACCAGAAAATAGTGGGATATTGGATATGGGAGGCTTTGATTGTCTTGGGTGTCAGCTTAACATTCCATACATTGGGGTAGCTTTTGTATCCTATAATACAAAAGCATACTAAATGGCAATTTGGAGTCAGTTGTGCATTTAATGTCTTGAAAACTTTAAATTACTTCTCTTCCCATATTGTTTTGGTAGAATTATTTCCTACAGCAAACTACTCCTTGATCTTGGCTCTCCTGGCCAGAATTTTGTGCCCTCTATAATATCTTTGGTCATGGTAGTTCAGGTTTCCTAGTAACTTGGTTAATGTGCTGTGAATGATTGACAGTTTGAGTATATAGTGTATATGATATTAAATTGTGAATCAGTGAGACGTATGATGTAACAGAATATCAATATTTGAAGATAATTGGTACTTGATATCCTGTTAAGGAAAATTTGCTCCGAATTTTAAGCTGGAAAGTCACTGGAATAACTGTTAAGAATCACAATTACATGATTTTTTCCATTTCTGGTATGTATGTGAAGAATTGTGTACTAACTGAAATGTCTGTGTAGTGATCCTCAAAACAACCAATAAAAATTATAAAAGAAGAAAAAAACAGTGACATGTTGTGTGTGGGGGAGTGGTTACTATGACATAAATTGCTCAATATAGTAAACCAATCCCTATTTTCCTCTCTAACTGAAGGTTTGGTTTAAGAATATGAGGGTCAAAAAAAAAGAATATGAGGGTCAAGGGGAGGAGACGCCAGAGGGCATTAATGTTCAGAAATATGCCTACCCCGCCGGGCCCCTTGTGGGCATAATCTCGGATGGGCCCTGTAATCCCATCCTTGTTCTGGAGCCTGATTGGAGAAGGGTTCTTCTGGAGCCACTGTCATGCAGGCGGCCTGTGCCATCCATGCCTCCTCTGCCCTTGCATCCCTCTGGCCAGGCTGAAGTTGGCCCAGAATCATCCCCTGTCACCTGCAACCATGCTGTAGTCCCTCATGACTAAGATATGGTCTCTATGACAGTTTTTCTGAAGTATTTTTTCTGCCAGGTTCCCATTATGCACAGCACAGTACCAAGACCACTTCACCAAATGCCTGTTAAATGAGTTGAATAAATGCAAAAAGTCAGTACCCCTCTTTTTAAAGTAGGACACATTTTTGTATTTTTTCAGTAAAGAGGTGAATTCTCAGCATCTTTGTTTTTGTGTGTCAAATGGGGTTAAGTGTGAACAGATGGGAATTTCTAAGGGAATGTCATTCACACAGAATGGCAAGGAGGCCTTCTATCAGGAGGTGCCATTCTCCAGTCATTGGCAGTGGGCCTGTGTGCATGATAAAAGTTTTCCAAGTACCCAAGGTATGTTTATACTGACTTATACTTTTTTTTCCTCCACTTTCCATTATCCCATCCTCACCCTCACCCTTTGGTATTGCATGCACATGCAAGATGGGGTGGGATGAGGTCCCAGTGAGAGAACAGTGTATTTCCAGGCAGAGTAGAGTCCCACCCATGGTAATTTAAACATTCAGCCCAATGCTAGACACAAGGGAAGCTTCCTAAGAGGCTACATTACAGGGATTCATGGGAAGGTGGCAGCCGAGCATTCATCCCACATGCTCCAAATTTTGTTCACTGTCCTCTCTGGGGAGAAGATGGGGGAATTGGAGTCCTGCCACACGGGTTCTGCTGCTTCAAAAGCAACACAGAGGAGACCCCATGAGGACAGTGAGGCATATTGCACCTTCCTCAAAAGCAATCACACCTTCAAATGTATTATCTTCCTTGAGAGAAACTTGATTCTGCTAATTCAACACTAAAATGAATTATTTTGGTTTAGTGCTGTGCAAAGCAAGAAGAGCAGCTTCCCGAGTAGCGTCCTCAGGCCCACTTTTTAAAAAGCATTAAGTTCTCGGTACAACCTTGGCTCAGAGCAGTGCAAGCCTTCTTTAATGTTCAGTTCAGTTCAGTTTAGTCGCTCAGTCATGTCTGACTCTTTGCGACCCCGTGGACTGCAGCACGCCAGGCTTCCCTGTCCATCACCAGCTCTCAGAGTTTGCTCAAACTCATGTCCATCGAGTCAGTGTTGCCATACAACCATCTCATCCTCAGGACTGATTTCCTTTAGGATGGACCGGTTTGATCTCCTTGCAGTCCAAGGGACTCTCAAGAGTCTTCTCCAACACCACAGTTCAAAAGCATCAATTCTTTAAGGTGGTTTCTGTTAAATGTGTTTAATTGTGAACACTGAGGTCCTACTGTGAAGTGATTGCTGAAATAAAGTGCCTTGATTACATTGGAATTTCCTCTCACAAGGGTTCATCCCAGACCAGTTTCACAGCTTGGATGCTCCCAGTGGAAAGAGAGGCTCTGTTTTTTGGGGGGAAAGCATGTGCTTTAGGCTGTGCTTCCACTACTTTCACTCCTCTCTTCTCTGCCTTTGCACTTGTGGCTGTGTGTCAGACATCAGCACCGTGGTTGTGTGTGATGTGGGCCTTCTGCACAGAGAGGAGGGGAGTGCACCCTGAGGCCCAGCCTCTGTTGGGAGAGAGGAACAACTGGGCCCCAGTATGCGCACGTTGCCATCCTCACTAGATGTTTTTGAAAACAGAATTTCTCATTTCTGAGTATTGACCCCTGACCTTCTTTATAAACATCAGATTCCTCAAACTTCAAAAATACAACTACAGCGTCTTGTATAAACAAAAGCCACCGGACACTATCAGACCGAATTCTGAACCCAGCTGGTCTTTGTTGACAGTTGAGCAGGTGGCTTTGCCATACAGAGACAGGAAGTCAGACAGTATTCAGCACAGATCCTGCAGTTAACACACATACCTAGTCTGACACACTTGCAAAGACTCAGACTACCTGGAAGAATAGCCGATACCCTTCTCCATAACTGACGGGTTTTAAAAAGACAAATATACTATTTTTAATGCATCTATACTTCTTGGTTCCAGAAGAATTAAGGCAGGATGGCGAGATGAAGCAGAGGAAATATCCAAAACATTGCTACAGAGAGTAATTCTCCCTCAGTCTAAGGTCTAAAATGGACAGGTCTTTTAAAATGAGTCCTACAGAAAAGCATTTCTCTTAATGTGTACTTCAAATACCACAAAGGCAAATAAATTAATTCTTCTAATATAAGGAAATTAACAGTGATTTGTAAAAACAGTCTTTAACACTGCTGCTGCTGCTGTGTTGCTTCAGTCGTGTCCGACTCTGTGCGACCCCACAGACGGCAGCCCACCAGGCTCCCCCATCCCTGGGGTTCTCCAGGCAAGAACACTGGAGTGGGTTGCCATTTCCTTCTCCAATGCATGAAGGTGAAAAGTGAAAGTGAAGTCGCTCAGTCATGTCTGACTCCTAGCGACCCCATGGACTGCAGCCCACCAGGCTCCTCCATCCATAGGATTTGCCAGGCAAGAGTACTGGAGTGGGGTGCCATTACCTTCTCCAGTCTTTAACACTGGCTACCATCAAATAGTTTACTCAAGATCGGTGATCTTTCTTGAGGTTACTTTTGGCTGAAAAGCTATAAACAATCTCGAAAAGACAGGAGTAGTTTCAGCATCTTACAATAATCTAAAAATTACTAAAAAAAAAAACCTTTATATCTTGCTTTCTAAAACTTCTAAAGTTGTTTCACATCCAATAGTATGTCTCCTTTGAGACAGCTGTGAAAAGTGAATTTTTAAATAAAGAGTTACCTTAAATGTACACAAAGAAGGGGAATGGAGTTTGTTCCGAGGTGTTATTTTTTTTTTTTTTTAAGAATAGAAGTATACTTACTTGAGTTCTGATCATGGGGTGTTAGGCTTATAATTGGGCAGCTCTGAGCACATAAACTGATCTAAACCAAACTGAGTGACACACCAGCAAAGAACAGATTAAGGGTTGTATCCGCCCCCAGCATCCTAGCTTCCCAGGTGGCTCAGTGGTAAAGAATCCGCCTGCCAACGCAGGAGATGCGGGTTCAATCTCTGGGTGGGGAAGATCCCCTGGAGAAGGAAATAGTAACCCATTCCAGTATTCTGGCCTGGAGAATCCCATGGACAGAGGAGCCTGGCGGGCTACAGTCCATGAGGTCACAAAGAGTCAGACGCTACTGAACAACAGCTGAGCACATACACGGAAGTACTGTTTTACCAGGCAATCATTTGGTGCTGACGTGATCCCTGTGGGAAATGTTGGAATCCTGGAAGTGGAGCTAAAATAGAGTTCTTCACTGGATTTCTGGACTGGTAAGCCCAGTTGGTCTCATTTGACTTCGTGTAGCCCACGACATGGACTGGGGTTTTGAAAACCTTGAGTGGACACCTCAGGAGTCAGTTACTATGACAACATAACCCTCATTACATAACCTTCATCCTAAGAATGCTGCCTGACACTACTTTCACTTTGGGATTCATTGGAGACTTTCCTTACACTTTCTTCTGTTAAACCAAAGCACTAGGGTGTTCCAGTGAGGCAAGTGTCCTTGCCTCAGCCAGGTTGTTTTCTTTTTCTTTTTTAATATTTATTTATTTTTAATTGATTGATGATTGTTTTACAGTATTGGTTTGATTTCTGTCATACATCAACATGAGTGAAAGCCAGGTTGTTTTTAAGAGAAATTTTTTAATAATTTTATTTATTGGCTCTGCTGGGTCTTCATTGCTATGTGAGCTTTGCTCTGGTTGTGTCAAGTGGGGGCTACTCTCTGATTGTGGTGTGCAGGCTTCTCATTGTGGTGGCTTCTCTTGTTGGGGAGCACAGGGTCTAGAGCTCATGGGCTTCAGTAGTTGTGGCTTGTGAGCTCAGTAGTTGTGGCGCGCAGGCTTAGTTGCCCTGTATCAGCCAGGTCGTTTTTCTCAAAAAGCATATTCTCATTTTCCTTTGTGTAACCCTCACGCGAGATTTCTTCATTTCAGGTATAACTGACTCATTATGCTGTACACCTGAAACTATCACAACATTGTTAATCAACTATACTCCAATATAAAATCAGAAATTTAAAACAAAAAGATATCTTCATTTGACAAATGAGACAAATATTCCCAGAGCCCTTCAGTAATAATCAGTCACAGAGAACCAGTCCCATTGGATCCTGTGGCTCCTCCAAGCAAAGTGCCTTTGTCTTCTGTACCCAGCTTAAAGGAAGAAACCCTGATGGTCTCCACACTACAAGGGTCATCAGTTCATACCCTTCATTTTACAGATTTGGGACACAGGCCCAGAGCAGTGGAGTGGCCAGCCCAAGAAAGCACAGAGTTCATCCCAGAGAAGGCCAGCCTCTCGGTGGCCATGCTGTCTGCTGGGCCTTGTACCATCCAGTATGACCAGTGCCCCACTCAAAGCTCCCACCGAAGCTTGATCACTGAGTCATTTTACCTCTAAGAAAAGTAATCAACCTCCCCTGCAGAGGCATTCGGCCTCCTAGTGTCCACAGTTTCAGGTCCTGAGAAGGATGCAATTTGTACCCTCCTCACAAAAGCCCGAGTGTGCTTCCACTACAACAGCCCTCATTTCTCGCAATCTCCTTGCAAAGCCAAGTCTGCCAACCAGTGGCACGATGCATGAGCAAGAGCCAGCCCTGAGCTTATGCTGAATTAGCTTTTTTAGGAAAGTAATATTAATACAACAGCATGGAAACTGTCATTGTTGTTTAGTTGCTAAGTTGTGTCCGGCTCTTTTGCAACCCCATGGACTGTAGCCCCCCAGGCTCTTTCCTCTGTCCATGGTTTCCCAGACAGGAATACTGGAGTGGGTTGCTATTTCCCTTCTCCAGGGGATCTTCCCAACCCAGGGATCTAACCTGAGTCTCCTGCCTTGGCAGGTGGATTCTTTACCACTGAACCAGTGCTCTGAAACTATCACTAGGGAATTAATATTCATTTTGAAATTGATAATTTATGGTTTGTCTTGATCAGTGTCACACTTGCTCCTTCTCAGACATCAGCATGAAGCTATGGGGCAGGAACATTTGGTGTGATGGTGTAAATATAATATTCAACTGCAATGAGCTATATCCACATACCCACCCCCCACCATCACCACACAAAGGGTAGGTCTGCAGGTAAATGTCTAATATTTACATGCCAATCTTTTATTATTTTATTTTATTAGCTAAAAACATTTTAATTGTTAAAAGAAGTTTACATTTTAATTTTTTAACTTTTTAGTTTTACTTTATTTTACTTTATAATAGTGTATTGGTTTTGCCATACATTGACATGAATCCACCATGGGTGTCGCATGTACACTCTTTTATTATTTTAAAAATTAATTTATAAATTTATTTTTGGCTGTGCTGGGTCTTCATTGCCATGCAGGGCTTTCTCTAGTTGCGAGGAGTCGGGGCTACTCTCTAGTTGCAATGCATGGGCTTCTCTGCGGTGGCTTCTCTTGTTGCGGAGCACAGGCTCTAAGGCCCGAGGCTCTTGGGCTCTAGAGCACAGGCTCAATAGTTGTGGCACATGGCATGTGGGATCTTCATGTCCCCTGCATTGACAGGCAGATTCTTTACCACTGAGCCACCAGGAAGCCCCAACATACCAATATTTCAGACTCTAGACATACAAAACACACCTCTTACATATACTCTTGCTTTCAAAATCAAGGGCCACCAGACACTGACATGGTGGCATTCAGACATGGATACATAACTGATATGCCTAGACTGTTTGAAGCACAGGCCCCAGACAAAATTAGAGCTGTTATGAGAACTGCAGCTTCTTTAGCATAACCTCCTCCTATTTCAGGCCCAAGAATCTTGATCTAGGGGGAAAAATGAGATAGGTAAGATCCAAAGAAAAGTAAGTCTCTGTCCACCTCTCCCTTGAACAAAAGACACAAAGGATGAAACAAAGGATGTGTTTTCATAGTAAGTGGAAAAGGAAGCTCCAGAGGAAAAAGAAATCTATGTCAACAGCTGGGCCCAGAGCTACTGATCTGGGTTAGGGAGCTGGGTATTGAGGCAGGCTGGCAGCTCGGCGCTGCCTCTGGATAGCAGTCAGAAGGGTACAAGAAGATGGCTCTGACCAGCTGGGCTTTATAAGAGAAAAGAGAAACAGGACTCAGGTTCATGTGCAAGTGAGTTCCTTACATCTCCTTCCACAGCACTCATCACAAGGTCAAGCAACAGAGCTCTTTTTAATTTATTTATTTGGCTGCCTCAGGTCTTAGTTGTGGCATGCAGGATCTTTGATCTTAGTTGCAGCATGAGGGAATCTTTGGTTATGGCATGCGGACTCTAGTTCCTCAAACAGGAGTTGAACCTGAGGCCCCCTGCATTGGGAGTGAGGAGTCTTAGCCACTGGACCACCAGGGAAGTCCCCAGAGCTCTTTTTTCTTTTTTCCTCCATTGCCTCAGTTCAGTTCAGTCACTCAGTCATGTTTGACTCTTTGCAACCACATGGACTGCAGCACACCAGGCTTCCCTGTCCATCACCAACTCCTAGACCTTGCTCAAACTCATGTCCGTCGAGTTGGTGATGCCATCCAACCATCTCATCTTCTGTCCTCCCCTTCTCCTCCTGCCTTCAATCTTTCCCAGCATCAGGGTCTTTTCCAGTGAGTCAGTTCTTCGCATCATGTGGCCAAAGTATTGGAGTCTCAGCTTCAGTATCAGTCCTTCCAATGAATATTCAGGACTGATCTCCTTTACGATTGACTGGTTTGATCTCCTTGCAGTCCAAGGAACTCTCAAGAGTCTTCTCCAGCACCACAATTCGAAAGCATCAATTCTTTGGTGTTCAGACTTCTTTATGGTCCAACTCTCGCATCTGTACATGACTACTGTAAAAACCATAGTTTTGAGACTATACAGAACTTTGTTGGCAAAGTGATGTCATTGCTTTTTAATATTCTATTTAGGTTTGTCATAGTTTTCCTTTCAAGCATCTTTCATGGCTGTAGTGACCATCTGCAGTAATTTTGGAGCCAAAGAAAATAAAGTGTGTCACTGCTTCCATTGTTTCCCCATCTATTTGCCATGAAGTGATGGGACCAGATGCCATCATCTTAGTTTTTTGAATGTTGTGTTTTAAGCCAACTTTTTCACTCTCCTCTTTCACCTTAATCAAGAAGCTCTTTAGTTCCTCTTCGCTTTCTGCCATTAGAGTGGTGTCATCTGCATATCTGTGTGTAGTCCCTCAGTCGTGTCCAACTTTTTGCGACCACAGGACTGTAGCCCACCAGGCTCCTCTGTCCATGGAGATTGTCCAGGCAAGAATACCGGAGTGGGTTGCCATGCCTTCCTCCAGGGAATCTTCCCAAACCAGGGATCAAACCCAGGTCTTCCACATTACAGGTACATTCTCTACTGTCTGAGCTACCAGGGAAGCCCCTGCATATATGAGATTGTTGATATTTCTCCCAGCATCCTTGATTCCAGTTTGTGATTCATCCAGCTCGGGATTTCACATGATGTACTCTGCATATAAGTTAAATAAGCACAGTGACATTATACAGCCTTGACATACTCCTTTTGCAATTTTGAACCAGTCAGGTGTTCCATGTCCAATTCTAACTGTTGCTTCTTGACCTGCATACAGGTTTCTCAGAAGACAAGTAAGGTGGTCTGGTATTCCCATCTATAAGAATTTTCCACAGTTTGTTATGACCCACCCAGTCAAAGGCTTTAGTGTGATCACTGAAGCAGTGAAAGTGAAATCACTCAGTCATGTCCAACTCTTTGGGACCCCATGGGCTGTAGACTGCCAGGCTCCTCCATCCATGGGATTTTCCAGGCAAGAATACCTGAGTAGTTTGCCATTTCCTTCTCCAGGGGATCTTCCTGACCCAGGAATTGAAGCCAGGTCTCCCACACTGCAGGCAGACTCTTTACCATCTGAGCCACCAAGGAAGCAGAAGTAGATGTTTTTCTGGAATCTCCTTGCTGTTTCTATGATCCAGTGAATGTTGGCAATTTGATATCTCATTTTTATGCCTTTTCTAATTTCAGCTTGTACATCTGGAAGTTCTCGGTTCATACACTGCAAAAGCCTAGCTTGTAGGATTTTGAGCTGAAAGATTGAGTGCAGCACTTTAATAGCATTGACTTTTAGGATTTGAAATAGCTCAGCTGGAATTCCATCACCTAGCTCTGTTTGTAGTAATGCTTCCTAAAGCATACTTGACTTCACATTACAGGATGTCTGGCTCTACGTGAATGACCACACCATTGTGGTTTATCTGGGTCACTAACATCTTTTTTGCCTAGTTCTTCTTCGCATTCTTGCCACCTCTTCTTAATCTCTTCTGCTTCTGTTAGATCCTTGGGTTTTGCTAAAGCTGAGCTGACCAGGAGGCAGGGAAATACCCAATTCAAGCTCCTTCTAGCCTTCTTGTCTCTGCTAAAGGGAAGGGTGCGAAAGTTGAGAGGCACTTGTAAAGGTCACAGTTCAGGGATACAGGCTCACTAAAAGACTGAGATCCAATCATAGGACTACAGACTGCTTTCCCTGCCCCCAAGCTTACCACCACATCAATAGTACTCCTGTGTAATAGAAGTGGATTACAGCTGAAAGAACTGCAAGCTCTGACTCTGCTTAAGAAGAAGCCTCTAGGGACTTCCCCAGTGGTCCAGTGGTTAAGAATCCACCTTGCAATGCAGAGGATGCAGATTTGATCCCTGGTCAGGGATCTAAGATCCCCTATGTCTCAAGGCAGCTAAGCCTGAGTGCCACAACTATTGAGCCCAAGCACCACAATAAAAAGATCCCCCATGATCCATCAAAGATCCTACCATAGCCAAATAGTAAATAAATAAATTTAAAAAGAGAAGAAGAAGAAGCCTTTAAGGAAACACAAAGATGACAGGGGAGATGAATAAGGATGCTAGTGGAAATTTTAGACTCTGACACCTACCACAAACAGTAAACACAGCCTAATTCCTAGCCAGATAAACACACAGAAAAAAAACTCACAAGAAAAATATATCTACTCCAGTTCTTTTATCCAATACATTATGACTGGCTTTCAATAAAAATTTACAAGGCATGCTAAAAATAAAAAGAAACATTCAAAAGAGAGAAAGCAGACATCAGAGCCAGACTAAAATATGGCAGAGATTTTTGTAATTATTGAATCTAGAACTTAAAATAACTATGATTAATATACTAAGGGTTGTAGTGAAAAAAGTGGACAAGATACAAGAACAGATGAGTAATGTAAGCTGGAGATGATAAAAACTCTAAGAAAGAATCAAATGGAAAAGCTAGAAATCAAAAACACTGTGACAGAAATGAAAAATATCTTTGATGGGTTTATCAAAAGACTGGATGAGGCAGGTAAAAATCAGTGAGGTAGAAGATAAAACAATAGAAACATCCCAATATGATAATGGAAATATCCAAAAATGATAAGCAAAGAGAAAAAAGAATTTAAAATAACAGAAAAGAATATTCAAGAACTGTAGACAATTTAAAAGGTATGGGACTTCCCTTGTAGTACAGTGGCTAAGACTCTGTGTTCCCAGTGCAGGGGGCCTGGGTTCAATCCCTGGTCAGGGAACTAGATCCCACATGCAGCAACTAAAGATTCTACATGCCATGTCTGAGACCCATCAAAGACAAATAAATAAAAATAAATATATATATATTTAAAAACTTAACCTTAAAAACAAAACCCTATACACCATTTATATTAGCACCTCAAAACTGAGATACTTGTGTGTAAACCTAAGAAAATATATGTAATATCTTAATATTTATATGCGGAAAACTATAAAAGTCTGATGTAAGAAGTCAAAAGTAGATCTGAATAAATGAAGAGATATTCTACGTTTATGGATAGGAAGACTTGATAATGTTAAGAAGTAAGTTCTTCCCAACTTGATCTATAGATTGAACACAATCCAAATCAAAATCCAGCAAGTTACCTTAGAGAAACTGAAAAACTGATCCTAAAATTTATATGTAAAGGCAGAAGACCCAGAATGGCCAAATTAATACTGAAGAAGAACAAAGCCAGAAGACTGACACTATCCAACTTCAAGACTCACTATAAATCTACTATAATCAAAATAGTGTGGCACTTCCAAATTCAGTTCAGTTCAGTTGCTCAGTCATGTCTGACTCTTTGCAAACCCATGGACTACAGCATGCCAGGTGTCCCTGTCCATCATCAACTCCCAGACCTTGCTCAAACTCATGTCCATCGAGTTGGTGATGCCATCCAACCATCTCATCCTCTGTCATCCCCTTCTTCTCCCGCCTTCAATCTTTCCTAGCAACAGGGTCTTTTCCAATGAGTCAGTTCTTCGCATCAGGTGGCCAAAGTATTGGAGTTTCAGCTTCAGCATCAGTCCTTCCAATGAATATTCAGGACTGATTTCCTTTAGGATTGACTGGTCTTATCTCCTTGCAGTCCAACAGACTCTCAAGAGTCTTCTCCAACACCACAGTCCAAAGCATCAATTCTTTGTATTAAAAGCAATGCCTTTGATATGAAACATGTTACTTGATTGGCCTGGCCAGGGTTGGGTTTGAGGTGTTGAGTAAATGATGGGTCAGATGTAAAGTTATGAATAGGTAAACAAGGTTTTGGAGAAGGAAATGGCAACCCACTCCAGTATTCTTGCCTAGAGAATCCTGTGGACAGAAGAGCCTGGTGGGCTGCTATCCATAGGGTCGCATAGAGTCAGACACGACTTAGCATGCATGCACGCATTGGAGAAGGGAAAGGCAACCCACTCCAGTATTCTTGCCTGGAGAATTCCCGGGACAGAGGAGCCTGGTGGGCTGCCGTCTATGGGGTCAAAGAGTCGGACACGACTGAAGCGACCTAGCAGCAGCAGCAGGCAAGGTTTGGGGCAGGGTGAGTTATAGATAGGGTATTAATGTGAAGTTTGAACTGTAAAAGAAGAGGGAGTAAGAGTAAAATCATGATGTGGTGTCTCATGTCTAAGGTGAAAAAATGATAAAAATAAGAATCCAGGTGTAGAAATCAATTTAGGTAGGTGTGAACGCTATGAAATCTCCCTGGAGCCAAAGATCAGTTATAAAGTCAAGGAATAAGGGGAGATCAGTAACAGTGGTGTTTCCAGGAAAGGTAAGGGCTTGTGTTACTATGTGAAAGAAAGTGGATAATGAATTCATCTAGGCTGATCACAGTAGAGGAGGGCCACGCCCAAAAAAACAAGGACTATGGAGGAGTAGGTAAAACAGAGGGAAAGCTTTAGAATGATAGTCCACTCAAGGGGAGACACAGAATAAAGTCCTATTGTGAATAAGGTAAGTAGGGGAAATCCCAGTCCAATTAGTAACCAATACATCTATTTTTGTTTTACTTATCGATATTTGTTTTTCTGCCACAGGGACAGGGGCTCTGAGTACAGCAGACTTGGGTATAACATAAGTCCTCTTGGAGGAGGTCGCCATTAACCGCACCATAGAGCTGCCAGAACTTACACAGGACTGGGAAATAGACTCTTGGAGGGCACAAACAGAACCTTGTGCACCAGGACCCAGGAGAAAGGAGCAGTGACCTCACAAGAGTGACCCAGACTTGCCTGTTTGTGTCCGGGAGTCTCCAGTGGAGGCATGGGTCAGTGGTGGCCTGCTGCAGGGTTGGGGGCACTGAGTGTAGCAGTACATGCATGGGATCTTTTGAAGAAGGTCACCATTATCTGAATGGTCTAGTGGTTTTTCCCACTTTCTTCTATTTCAGTCTGAATTTGGCAATAAGGAATTCATTATCTGAGCCATAGTCAGCTCCCAGTCTTGTTTTTGCTGACTGTATATAGCTTCTCCATCTTTGGCTGCAAAGAATATAATCAGTCTGATTTCAGTGTTGACCATCTGGTGATGTCCATGTGTAGAGTCTTCTCTTGTGTTGTTGGAAGAGGGTGTTTGCTATGACCAGTGTATTCTCTTGGCAAAACCTTATTAGCCTTTGCCCTGCTTCATTTTGTACTCCAAGGCCAAATTTACCTGTTACTCCAGATGTTTCTTGACTTCCTACTTTTGCATTCCAGTCCCCTATAATGAAAAGGACATCTTTTGGGGGTGTTAGTTCTAAAAGGTCTTGTAGGTCTTCATAGAACCATTCAACTTCAGCTTCTTCAGCGTTACTGGTTGGAGCACAGACTTGGATTACCGTGATGTTGAATGGTTTCCCTTTGAAATGAACAGAGATCATTCTGTGGTTTTTGACATTGCATCCAAGTACTGCATTTTGGACTCTTTTGTTGACTAAGATGGCTACTCCATTTCTTCTAAGGGATTCCTGCCCACAGTAGTAGATATAATGGTCATCTGAGTTAAATTTACCCATTCCAGTCTTAGTTCGTTGATTCCTAGAATATCGACGTTCACTCTTGCCATCTCCTGTTTGACCACTTCCAATTTGCCTTGATTCATGGACCTAACATTCCAGGTTCCTATGCAGTATTGCTCATTACACCATCGGAACTTGCTTCTATGACCAGTCACAACCACAACTGGGTATTGTTTTTGCTTTGGCTCCATCCCTTCATTCTTTCTGGAGTTATTTCTCCACTGATCTCTAGTAGCATACTGGGCACCTACCAACCTGGGGAGTTCATTTTTCAGTGTTCTATCTTTTTGCCTTTTCATACTGATCATGGGGTTCTCAAGGCAAGAATACTGAAATGGTTTGCCATTCCTTTCTCCAGTGGACCATATTCTCTCAGACCTCTCCTCCATGACCCGTCCGTCTTGGGTGGCCCCACATGGCATGGCTTAGTTTCATTGAATTAGATAAGCTGTGGTCAGTGTGATCAGATTAGCTAGTTGTCTGTGATTGTGGTTTCAGTCTGTCTGCCCTCTGATGCCCTCTTTCAGCGCCTACTGTCTTACTTGGGTTTCTCTTACCTGATAGACAGAGTGTCTGATGAACTATGGACGGAGGGTCATGACATTGTAAAGGAGACAGGGATCAAGACCATCCCCAATAAAAACAAATGCAAAAAAGCAAAATGGCTGCCTGAGGAGGCCTTACAAGTAGCTGTGAAAAAAAGGGAAGTGAAAAGCAAAGGAGAAAAGGAAAGATATACCCATTTGAATGCAGAGTTCCAAAGAATACCAAGGAGAGATAAGAAAGCCTTCCTCGGTGATCAATGCAAAGAAATAGAGGAAAACAATAGAACAAGAAAGAATAGAGATCTTCAAGAAAATTAGAGTTACCAAGGGAGCTTTTCATGAAAAGATGGGCTCAATAAAGGACAGAAATGGTATGGACCTAACAGAAGCAGAAGATATTAAGAAGAGGTGGCAAGAATACACAGAAGAACTATACAAAAAAGATCTTCAGAACCCAGATAATCACGATGGTGTGATCACTCATCTAGAGCCAGACATCCTGGAATGTGACGTCAAGTGGGCCTTAGGAAGCATCACTATGATCAGAGCTAGTGGAGGTGATGGAATTCCAGTGGAGCTATTTCAAATCCTGAAAGATGATGCTGTGAAAGTGCTGCACTTAATATGCCAGCAACTTTGGAAAACTCAGCAGTGGCCACAGGACTGGAAAAGGTCAGTTTTCATTCCAATCCCAAAGAAAGGAAATGCCAAAGAATGCTCAAACTACCACACAGTCATACTCATCTCACATGCTAGTAAAGTAATGCTCAAAATTCTCCAAGCCAGGCTTCAGCAATTCATGAACTGTGAACTTCCAGACATTCAAGCTGGTTTTAGAAAAGGCAGAGGAACCAGAGATCAAATTGCCAACATCCGCTGGATCATGGAAAAAGCAAGAGAGTTCCAGAAAGACATCTATTTCTGCTTTATTGACTATGCCAAAGCCTTTGACTGTGTGGATCACAATAAACTGTGGAAAATTCTGAAAGAGCTAGGAACACCAGACCACCTGACCTGCCTCTTGAGAAACCTGTATGCAGCTCAGGAAGCAACAATTGGAACTGGACATGGAACAACAGACTGGTTCCAAATAGGAAAAAGAGTACGTCAAAGCTGTATGTTGCCACCCTGCTTATTTAACTTATATGCAGAGTACATCATGAGAAATGCTGGGCTGGATGAAGCACAAGCTGGAATCAAGATTGCTGGGAGAAATATCAGTAACCTCAGATATGCAGATGACACCACTCTTATAGCAGAAAGTGAGGAAGAACTAAAGAGCCTCTTGATGGAAGTGAAAGAGGAGAGTGCAAAATCTGGTTTAAAACTCAATATCCAGAAAACTAAGATCAAGACATCCGGTCCCATCACTTCATGGCAATAGATGGGAAAACAGTGGAAACAGTGAAAGACTTCATTTTTTTGGTCTTCAAAATCACTGCAGATGGTGATTGCAGCCATGAAATTAAAAGACGCTTACTCCTTGGAAGGAAAGTTATGACCAACCTAGATAGTATATTCAAAAGCAGAGACATTACTTTGTCAACAAAGGTCCATCTAGTCAAAGCCATGGTTTTTCCAGTAGTCATGTATGGATGTGAGAGTTGGACTGTGAAGAAGGTAGAGTGCCGAAGAATTGATGGTTTTGAACTGTGGTGTTGGAGACGACTCTTGAGAGTCCCTTGGACTGCAAGGAGATCCAACCAGTTCATCCTAAAGGAGATCAGTCCTGGGTGTTCATTGGAAGGACTGATGTTGAAGCTGAAACTCCGATACTTGGGCCACCTGATGCGAAGAGCTGACTCATTTGAAAAGACCCTGATGCTGGGAAAGACTGAAGGCAGAGGACAAGGGGATGACAAAGGATGAGATGATTCGATGGCATCACCGACTCAATGGACAAGAGTTTGGGTAAACTCCGGGAGTTGGTGATGGACAGGGAGGCCTGGCATGCTGCGGTTCATGGGGTCACAAAGAGTCGGACACAACTGAGTGACTGAACTGACTGCCTGACTGAGGTCCCTGTGTGTGAGTGTTAAGTCAGCTGAATTCGTTTGATGAGGCTTTGGGAGAGAGTGATCTGCAATGTTCTCTCACGATGCGTCTAATAAGGTTAAGGATGGGTAGATAATCTCCAGCAAGGGGCTGGCAGTAGGGGACTGACCTAAGAGAAAAGGGAGTCCATGTGGCGTAGCCCTAATGTGAGCCAAAGCCATGGGAAGGCGTTCAGTCCATGGCCTTTGTAGTTCTAGTGTTTGCTTAGGTCCATTTTGAGAATAGCATTTGCCTTTTCTACTTTTCCCGTTGATTGGGTTCTGTAAGGAATATGTAATTTCCTGGTTATGCCAAGGGATTGGGCTACCTGTTGAGTGATTTGGGAGATTAAAGCTGGCCCATTATCAGATTGGAGTGTGGGAGGCCAAAGCGAGGAATGATTTCTCGTATGAGAAATTGTGTTAACCTCTGAGGCAGTTTTTGATCTCATAGGAAAAGCTTTAATCCACCCTAAAAATGTATGTACTAGAGTGAGCATGAGTTTTATTTTTCGTGTTGGAGGCATGTGAATGAGGTCAATTTGCCAGTCCTCTCCTGGGATATGACCTCGAGCCTCATTTGTTGGGAATGAGGAAATAGGCTTTAGTGCTCTCTGTGGTGAGACTGAGGGGCAGATAATGCAAGAGTGATTTGTTGTAGGAGTGAAAGAAGGTGATAAGAGGTTTTAGGAGATGATAAAGAGGTTTAGTGCCTATGTGTAGGGCCTGATGAAGAATCTTTGTGCTGAGATTGGGGAAGAACATGGTGGCCCTGTTTTGTAACCAGTCTCCTTGTGGTTGTGCTCCCTCTTGTAATAATCTTGTAATAATTGTTTTTCTTCAGGGAGGTAAAGGGGCTTTAAGTTGGGGATTACTATAAGTTGTTGAGCTGGTGATCGGAGTGAGGCTTGTTTTGCTTCTCTGAGTGTGGCATTGTTGCCCCGTGAAATGGAGCCTGAGGCCACCTGGTGACCTCAGCAATGTATGATGCCTACTTCACTTGGCATGTTAGCTGCTTTTAAAAGTTGGAGTATAAGCGGGGCATTAGTTATGGGAGAGCCTGTAGTAGATAGGAGCCCTCATTCCCTCCAAATGGCAGCATGTGAGTGTATGATGTGGAAAGTGTATTTAGAGTCAGTGTATATATTTGTTCTCTTGTTAGCTACGAGGGTAAGAGGTCTAGTTAGTGCAATAAGTTCTGCCTTTTGGGAAGGGGTTCCTCAGGGGAGAGGTTGGGATTCAATAATTTCGGCGTCAGAGACAATTGCATATCCAGCTTCTTTTTTTTCTTTCGATGTCATAGAGGAGCTGCCATCAATATACCAAGTAAAGTCAGGGTTATTTAAAGGGGTTGAGGAAATGTGGGGAAAATGGGGCATCAGGTCTTCTAATGCTGCTTTGCAAGTATGAATAGGAGGCTCAGAAGAATTAGGGATAAGTGTGGCAGGGTTTAGAGTAGGACAGCGTTCAAAGGAAAACTCAGGAGATTCGAGAAGGGTGACATGAATTAGTTGAATGCCTGAAGGAGATAGAAGGCTCATGGATTTGTGAGAAAGTAAGTCCTTAAAGTCATCTGGTGAATGAATGACAGCGGTTCTCCAAAAGTAAGTTTTTTACTTTCCTGAGCGAGGAGTGCAGCTGCTGCCAGAGCATGTAGGCAGGTTAGCCATCCTTGAATTGTGGTATCTAATTGCTTTGACAGATGAGCAACAGGGGTGAAGAAGGGCCCTGATTTTGTCCCAAAACTCCTAGGGCAATTTTGTTTCTCTCAGTAGTGTAGAGTATAAAGGGGCGAGAAAGGTCAGGAAGCGTTAGAGCTGGGGCTGAGAGAATGGCTTGCTTAAGGTTGTTAAAGGCTGAACATATATTTGATTTTAACTCTAGGGGTTCTGAAAGATCTCCTTGGCTTGATATAGGGGTTGTGTCAAGAGGGCTAAATTAGGAATCCAGAGGCGTAGATATCCAGCTAACCCCAAGAAGGACTGGATCTCTGTTTCTGATGTGGGGAGTGGTAGGGTGGATATAAGGGACTTTCTATTGGTAGTAATATATCTTTTTGTTGGCGTTAAAAGGATTCTGAGATAGGTGACTCTAGGAAGAGAGAGCTGAACCTTGATGGGAGATACTTGATAGCCTCGATCAGCTAGAAAATTAAGGAATTGTATAGTGTGTTGTTGAGAATATGTAAGCAAAGGAATACAAAGGAGGAGACCATCCACATATTGGAGGACAGTACTTGGAGTAAGGTCAAGAGAGATTAGGTCTGATGTTCAAGCTTGGCCAAAGAAATGAGGGCTATCACAAAAGCCTGTAGGAGGACTGTCCGTGTCAGCTGTTGGGAGCGATGATTGTCTGGATCAGTCCAGGTAAAGGAAGAGGTCTTGAGAGTCTGGGTGTAAAGGAATAGTAAAGAAGGTATCTTTGAGGTCTAAAACAGTGAAGCGGGTAGTGGAAGAGGGAATGAGAGAGAGAAGAGTATAGGAATTTGGAACTACTGGGTGTATGGGGATAACAGCCGCAATGATAAGTCTCACATCCTGGACCAGGCAATAGGAGCCATTTGGCTTTTTGACAGGTAGGATAGGGGTGTTATAGGGAGAATGAGTTGGGTGCAAGAGGCCCTGACGTAGGAGTTTAGTGACGATAGGCTTTAACCCTTGTTGATGTTTTTGGGAGATGCAGTATTGCGGTTGATTGGGGAATTTAGAGTGGTCTTTGAGATGGATATGAATTGGAGCATGGTGAGAGGCAACAGATGAGTTGTCTGTATCCCAAACTATGGTGTTTATGGACGAGGAGGGCAATGGGGTAGGGGAAGAAGAGGTGGGGTTAAGAAGCAGTAGCCAGGCTAGATCAGAGGGTGGACTTGGGATAGTAATAGAGGCTTTGAATTTTGAGAGAAGGTCTCTCCCAAGAATAGGAGTGGGGCATTTTGGGAGTATGAGAAAAGAATGGGATAATGGGGTATCTTGAAGTGTGCAAGGTAGAGGCTCGGTTATTCATGGTGTAGATATTAAACCATCAACCCCCATAACAGAGACCTGAGAGACCTTGGTTTTTCCAGATTGGGCAGGCATAGCAGTGTAAGTGGCGCCTGTGTCAATGAGAAAGGAGATCGGCTTACCTGCCACAGTAAGAGGTACCCTGGGCTCCATAGAGGTAATGAGAATTGGGGCCTGGCGCCCTGGGCACCTTCAGTCTTCAGCGGTGAGGAGGCTGGGCAGAGCTGGATCAAAGGACTCCTGCTCAGGACCAGGAGGGGATGTCCAGGTCCCTGGAGGGGGATTTGGGCAGTCGACCTTCCAATGTTCCTTTATGCCACAGCTGGGACATGGACCTGGAGGGGGCCTTGGCTTTAGGCATAGGCGGGCCCAGTGGCCTTCTTTGCCACATTTGAAGCAGGGCCCAGGAGGCTTCCTTTCTTTGTTGGTTGATGGAGGCTTGGAGCCATGTAGGGCAGTGGCTAAAAGGTGGTATTTGGCATGATCTCATTGGGCCTTCTCTAGTTTTGCCTGTTCTTCCTGGTTATTGAAAATCTTAAAGGCTAAATTTAAAAGGTCTCATTGAGGGATTTGAGGGCCTTCTTCTACCTTTTTTAGTTTCTTTAGGATATCTGGGGATGACTGGGAGATTAAATGGGTGCTAAGGACAACGGTGCCCTCTGCTGAAGTGGGGTCTAATTTTGTATGTTTGTGTAGCACTTCCTTTAACCTGGCTAGAAATTGTGCTGGGTTTTCATCTAATCTTTGAGTTCTTTCCCAGAGCTTATCAAAGTTGACGGCTTTATGCCTTGCCTCTTGAAGACCCACAATGAGGCAAGCAATCATACGATTACAGGCTGCTTGTCCAGGGCTCCCTGCCTGATAATCCCAGTTGGGATCATCTCGGGGGACAGCCGTTGCCGCTACAGGCTTAGTGTCCTCTGTCCTGTGTATCTCATCAGCATGTGCCTGAGAGGCTTCCCATACTCATTCCTTCTCTTCTGGGAGAAGAGTGGAGGAAAGTATGATGTAAATATCATGCCAGGTTAAGCCATAAGACTGGGTACGATACTTGAATTCTTTTAGATAATTATCAGGGTCTGAGGAGAAGGAGCCAAGATACATTTCAATCTGAGATAGATCAGTGAGAAAGAATGGGACATGAACCCGAACAATGCCTTCTTCTCTAGCTACTTCCCATAAAGGGAGCAATGAATTAGGGGAAGGAGCAGGGTCCTGTGGTGAAGTTTCCTGTTTTAAAGTTGTTCAGGGCCATTATGGGAAGGGATCTAGGGAGGTTGGGGTAAAGCCTTGGGACCCTCAGGGTAGAGGTTGGGGCTGAGGTCTCAGAGCTTATCTCAGGCACAAGCTGGGGAGGGGGATTGGGAGCTGCTGTGGCGGAGGCCTGTGCTTCAGAAGGAGGGAGGGAGGAGGGGACGTAAGGTGGAGGTTGTGGAACTGGATCTGGAATGGCTGCAAGGGGATTGGGAATGCTAGGGGTGGGCTGTGGTCAGAAGGGTTGAAGGAAGAAGAAGAAAAGTCTGAACAGGGATCAGGAGACATTGTATTAGGAGGATGTGGCCCAGAATTGGCTAAGAGTATATGAGAGGTAGAACAGTATTCACAGAGAGAGGATCAAGAGTGGAGAGCTAAGAAAATCTGAACATAAGGGATTTCTAACCACTTGCCTTTGTGGAGGCAGAAGTTATCGAGGTCCCATAGAGTATTATAATCAAGAGTTCCATTTTCTGGCCATTGGGACCTGTTATCAAGTCTGTATTGTGGCCAGACAGTGTTAGAATAGTAAATAAGTCTTTTTGGTCTGATCGCCTCTTGGAAGCCCAAAGCTTTTAGGTTTCGGAGAAGGCATCCTAGAGGAGTAGATTTTGAGGGCTGGGATTGAGAATTTCCCATTGCAGCTGAATAGGGAGGTTAGACAAGGGCGAGAGAAAGTGAGCAGAAAGGTCCCAGAGAAAAGGCATCCTTGTACTCAGGACTTTCTCAGAGAGTAATAATAGTCTGCTTTGAAATGGGTGTCCCCTATTTCAAAGTCAGACAGGGCACAAGGCCAAGGTCACGAGGGCTGTGGGGATCCTCCCGCCTAGTGCTAGGACTTGGAAGTGAGGCGAGAGACACAGGATCCAAGAGAATGGGATTTCACTCTCCCTTGTAACCAACGGATACAATGTGGGCCAGTGTGTGGATGTCAGTCCAGCAAGGCAAGTGGAAAGTCCCATTCCCGAGCTCGCCTCAGTTTCTCAGCAAGGTCCAAGGAGGGGACCACCGGAGGTGGGCTCATGAGAGGAGCCCACCCAGTTGCGTTGGATCTTCCCTCCCGGGCTTCAGCACCAGAATGTAAGGCGAGTGCAGAGAAAAAGAGAGCAAGCCGGGGAGTCAGGCAAGAAAAGGGAAATTTTATTAGAGGGAAGAGAGAGGGTGACTGGCCCTTAAGGAGAACCAGCGTCCTCCCTTTCTGATGGAGTCCTTCTTATACCTCACCAATGAAAAATTCTCTGAAGGGATGGTCACGTAGCCAGAGGTCTGGAATCTGATGGTCTCCCAGCTTTGAGAAGATAGGTACCAGTGCGATAACAGGATACCATTTGAGCAATTTGGTCAGTCTCAAGGATGACTGTGATTTATTATTTGTTTGTGAGGTCAACACAACAAGCCATCTTATCAGTGAGACCCCCATGTGGACTCTATCACCTTGATTCATGGACCTAACATTCCAGGTTCCTATGCAATATTGTTCTTTACAGCATCTGACTTTACTTCCATCACCAGTCACATCCACAACTGGGTGCTGTTTTTGCTTTGGCTCTGTCTCTTCATTCTTTCTGGAGTTATTTCTCCACTGATGTCCAATAGCATATTGGGCACCTACTGACCTGGGGAGTTCATCTTTCAGTGTCCTCCTATCTTTTGCCTTTTCATGCTGTTCATGGGGTTCTCAAGGCAAGAATACTGAAGTGGTTTGCCAGTCCCTTTTCCAGTGGACCACGTCTTGTCAATTTAGATAAATCCCCTTTACTTTGCTTGGAACTGGAAATTTAAAAAAACGGTGTGTGTGTTTGTGCCTTCTAAGTCACTGCAGTCGTTTCCGACTCTTTGTGACACTATAGGCTGTAGCACGCCAGGTTCCTCTGTCCATGGCATTCTCCAGGCAAGAATATTGGTGTGGGTTGCCATGCCCTCCTCCAGGGGATCTTCCTGACCCAGGGATGGAACCCACATCTCTTATGTCTCCTGCACTGGCAGGTGGATTCTTTACCACTGGAGCCACCTGGGAACTTATACTTACATGCATACATACATAGACATACAATTGCTCATTTACTTAGTTACACAGTACTTATTGTTCATACAGCTGTTTAGTGACACATGTCCTGTGGCCTGTCGTCCTTACCTTTAGGTCTTTAAAGTCAAAGATGAAAAAAGTACAGTCTCATGTAGAGGTTTTAGAAAAGGCAGAGGAACCAGAGATCAAATTGCCAACATCCTCTAGATCATCAAAAAAGCAAGAGAGTTCCAGAAAGACATCTATTTCTGCTTTATTGACTATGTCAAAGCCTTTGACTGTGTGGATCACAATAAACTGTGGAAAATTCTGAGAGAGATGGGAATGCCAGACCACCTGACCTGCCCCTTGAGAAATCTGTATGCAGGTCAGGAAGCAACAGTTAAAACTGGACATGGAACAACAGACTGGTTCCAAATAGGAAAAGGAGTACATCAAGGCTGTATGTTGTCACCCTGCTTATTTAACTTATATGCAGAGTACATCATGAGAAACGCTGAAGCTGGAATCAAGATTGCCAGGAGAAATATCAATAACCTCAGATATGCAGATGACACCATCCTTATGGCAGAAAGTGAAGAGGAACTAAAAAGCCTCTTGATGAAAGTGAAAGAGGAGAGTGAAAAAGTTGGCTTAAAGCTCAACATTCAGAAAACGAAGATCATGGCATCACGTCCCATCACTTCATGGGAAATAGACGGGGAAACAGTGGAAACAGTGGCTGACTTTATTTTGTTGGGCTCCCAAATCACTGCAGATGGTGACTGCAGCCATGAAATTAAAAGACGCTTACTCCTTGGAAGAAAAGTTATGACCAACCTAGATAGCATATTCAAAAGCAGAGACATTACTTTGCCTACTAAGGTCTGTCTAGTCAAGGCTATGGTTTTTCCAGTAGTCACGTATGGATGTGAGGGTTGGACTGTGAAGAAGGCTGAGCGCCGAAGAATTGATGCTTTTGAACTGTGGTGTTGGAGAAGACTCTTGAGAGTCCCTTGGACTGCAAAGAGATCCAATCAGTCCATCCTAAAGGAGATCAGCCCTGGGATTTCTTTGGAAGGAATGATGCTAAAGCTGAAACTCCAGTACTTTGGCTACCTCATGCGAAGAGTTGACTCATTGGAAAAGACTCTGATGCTGAGAGGGATTGGGGGCAGGAGGAGAAGGGGACGACAGAGAATGAGATGGCTGGATGGCATCACTGACTCGATGGACGTGAGTCTGAGTGAACTCTGGAGTTGGTGATGGACAGGGAGGCCTGGCATGCTGCGATTCATGGGGTCGCAAAGAGTCGGACACGACTGAGCGACTGAAATGAACTGAACTGAACTGAACTGAACATGTAGATCTTAGAATTGAGCAGCCTCATTCGGAACCCGAAGGATGAGGGAACCTTGTTGCCCCACCGGCTTCCTTACACGGCTACACACATCCCGTTCCTGAGTCAGTAGGACCGCCTAGGTCTGGGGAAGGAATTTGCCGACGTACCCGGAACTGTTTCCAAGGTTTCCTCGGGTTCTGGCGGAGGTACTGCTGCCGGTCCTGGGAGCCGAGGCAACGGAGAATTTTCCCAGGCTCGCGCGAGCGCCCCCTTCACCCACGGATTCAGGGACCCAGCAATAGCGATGGCTCCGGTGTCTGGCTCCCGCAGCCCGGAGTGGGAGGCCTCGAGCTCCGGGGGGAAGCGTCGCAGTTCTTCGAAGAGCCCTAAGCCTAGCAAATCCTCTCGCTCCCCGCGCGGCCGCCGCTCTCGCTCGCGCTCTTGCTCTCGGTCCGGGGACCGGAATGGCCTCAGCCATCAGCTGACTGGCTCCAGCCAAGGCTCCCGAAACCAGTCCTACCGTTCGCGCTCGCGATCACGCTCTCGAGAGCGGCCCTCCGCACCGCGCGGCGCCCCTTTCGCTTCTGCCTCCTCGTCTGCCTATTATGGCGGCTACTCACGCCCCTACGGGAGCGACAAGCCGTGGCCTAGCCTCCTGGACAAGGAGAGGGAGGAGAGCTTGCGGCAGAAGTGAGTGAGACGAACGCAGTTTCTTTCGCAAGCCCACCAGCCTTTAGAGTCCGATTTATCGTTCATTTCGCACCCGACTGTTTGCATTTCGCTCTCTCCCTGACTTGCGCGTTTTCATCCCTTCCGTCAGTCCACCCACGATGACGCCTTATTCATCCCTTTCCATCGTTAGGTTTTTCCGCTCATCCTCCGGCCCCTTCATCTAATGCCTTGGTCTCCCTCCCGCTACCCCTTCCAGCCTCCTGGCTTGTTGCGGGCATAGTCAAGAGCCTCGGACCTGCCGGAATTATAGCATTTACTTGGTTGTGTCGTTGTCATTAGTGATCACGTTTTCATTCCCCAGTAGACTGAGCCCTTGGAAGAGCCCAGATTATTGATCACAAAATTTACAGTGCGGAGCACTTTGTAGGTGCGCACCCATTGCTTGTTGAATGATCAAACAGGTTTGAGACAATAGGATAAGTGAGTGGAGTTGTTTTGCAGCGACTTGGGAAAGGTTGAGATATAAGGTTTAAATTGGAGGGGAGGAGAACCTCTGAAACAAGATGTTTGACTAAATGTAGGGGAAAATGATGTGTAGGAAAAAATGATCTGTTAAACTGTAAGGTTGGACTACATTGAGAAAGATCTTAAGTGGTCTCAATCTTCAGCATGAAAAATGAGGTCAGATTGACATCAGATCTTCTTTAATGACTGAGTATTGGAGAGGAAGATGAATAGTTTAAGGAGAAAGGAAAAGAATTGTAATTACTGTTTTGTAAGCTTTTTATTTTTTACTTAAAAAAATTGAAGTATAGTAGATATACAGTGTTTTTAAGTTACCAGTGTACAATAATATAGTGATTCACTATTTTCAAAGGTTATACTTCATTTATAGCAGTTATGTGCTTTGTAATTCTTAATATCTAATGCTTATTGAGTGTTAAATTGTGTGTCAGACACTGTACTGATCATACTGTATGTGTTTAAAAATAAAAAAAATTTAAAAGTATAACAGGCATTGAGGGGCAGGTTAAGGTTTCAACAATTGGGAGATAGCTTGAGTCTTTTTCTTCCAAAAGTGGGGGCCACTAAAGTCTAGTGATTAAGAAAACAGGCTCCAGAATCAGACTGCCTGAGTCTGAAGCCCTCCTTTGTTGCTTAATACTTGTGTGACCTTGGGCAAGTTACTTAACCTCTCTTAGTTTCATTTCTTCACCATGTAAAAGGAAAAAATTAGTACAAAAGCTTTTTAGAGATGTAATGATTTAGTGCCTGGAACACAATAAATTGCTCTTAAGTGTTAGCTGTTAGTATTTTGTGCATGGGAACAGAGACAGTAAAAACAGTCCTAAAATAGATTGGAGACTGACTTCTCCAAATTAAAATTTCCAGAAGGTAACCCCCAGGCTGTGTCCATCAAAAAGCATCCAGTTTCCATACTAGACATTCCTTACCAAAAGATGTCAGAATTCCTTGGATGAAATTTGCGTTTGTACATTTAGGAGGTAAATACTTTTAAAGTATCCACAAAGTTGGGTGGCAGGAGGGATAAGAACTTTACTGCTTGGTCTTTTTAGCCTGTCAAGCATTCTTCATCCTGTATGTATGTATTCAAAGTTTAGCTATAAGTATGTCCTCTATTAGATTTTGTGTTACTTCAAGTAGGAAACCGGAGTCTAACTCTGCACAATTATACCTTTTCCCCTGAATAAGGAAGAAAAAAATATTTTGTTTTAAAAAATCAAAAAGGATTTTATTTCTTTAATAAGGTTCTTTTTTTAAACAAGTGGAGTCACAGCAGCTGAAGTTTGAAGAAGTAAACCTTAGTTTTTGTTGTGTATTGTTTGTGTGTTTATAAGGAATATCAAACATTAAGAAATCACAAACAAAATAATTTTGTCTTCCAAGGGTAGATAGAGAATTTACTCCTTTTTGAAAAAAAAATTAGGGGAAAAACAGAAAACAAACGCTATATCTCATTAAGTAAAGTTTTGTCAAAACTTTTCTTTTACTTTCAGAGGTCCCTTTATTTTCTACTTCTAATGCTTCATTTTTATTTTCTTCATTAATTCCTGACTTTTTGAAAACGAAGGTTTGACCTTGTCAGGAGTAGAGAATTCTCTTTACTTGCATAAGGATACATAAACAAATGAGTTATTTCCAAATGTAAGACCATTTTTTCACATATTGCAGAAGATGAAATGAGCAATTGGGAGCTGTGTGATGCATGTACTAGAAATGACACACTGGACAGCCTCCCAGGCTGAATCTCTGGCCAGGCCTATCGGGCTGTCTGTAGTTTGCACTATTTGATAGAACATCAGATACATCAGAATATTAGATCCTAATGCTGAGTTTACTTAAAAAAAAAATTTTTGGCCACCTCTTGTGGCATGCGGAATCTTAGTATTTGAACCAGGGATCAAACCTGTATCACCTGCAGTGGTAGCACAGTGTCTTAACCGCTAGACTGCCAGGGAAGTTCCTGAGTTTAAACCAAGTTTTTATTAGTTTAAAGTTTAAAATGTAGAGGGAAAATAGGACTTAACTGGACCCCTTTGAATCTTATAATACATTTAGGAAACAGTTTACCTGCCTATCTCTTCTAGGAGACTAAGTGAGAGAGAGAGGATTGGAGAATTGGGAGCTCCTGAAGTGTGGGGACTTTCTCCAAAGAATCCAGAACCAGAGTAAGTGATTAAAAATGCATCTTTTGTATGGCAGAAACCAACACAATATTGTAAAGCAATTATCCTTCAATTAATAAAATATATATATATATTTTTTAAATGCAACATTTGTTTAAATCCAGAGTCTATGGTCAAAATTTTTGTTAAGTGAAGAACTTTAACTACAGCTCTTTTTTTCCCTCTTTCTTGTGATTTATGCTATTCTGTGCCTTGAGTTTTAAAAACATTAAACATACCTTAGTATTAAAACATGCTCCGAGTGGATTTTAGCATGCTAATTGTTCTCTTTAAGTTGTAATTCATGGGATGCTAATTTCCTATTCATAGAAGGGTTCAGTGTTGAAACAAATACATTTATATTATTTTGAATTATTTTTTCTCAATCCAGTAACTGATTAAATGTCAGACATTAACATTACAAAAAGTTTTTAAAAATGAATATACTGAGTCTGTTTAGTTTCCTGTATTCAGTATTATTAAAGGCCTAATGCTTTTTCCTTTTCCTTATTTTTTTTTCCCTCTGTGTTGTTGTTCAGTCATGTCCAACTCTTTGCGACCCTATGGACTGCGGCTTTTCTCTCTTTGGTGCCATTCAGAAGCTGCATCTACCCTCTGCTCTATTTCTGTGTTTTCTTTAGAGTTGAGACAAGGTGCTTGACAGGTAAACTTGTAATTTGCGACAGGGTGATAAAGCATTATTATCTGAAAGTTCTTTTTTCTTCTTAAAAAATTGTTATTTTTTCCCACCCCCTATAATTTTTTGAGATATATTTGACATACAATATTAGTTTCAGGCATGTTATAACATGATTCAATATTTGTATATATTGCAAAATGATCACCATAGTAAGTCTAGTTAGCATCCATCACCATATATAGTTATAAAGTTTTTTCTTGTGATGAGAACTTCTAAGATTTACTTTCTTATCAACTGTCAGATATGCAATACAGCATTATTAACTGCAGTCGCCATGCTGTACATCACATCCCCATGACTTCCTTATTTTATAACTGGAGTTTGTACTTCTTGATCCCCATCGTGTGTTTTACCCATGCCCTGCCCCCACCTTCTCTGCACTCTGGCAACCATCACTCTGTTCTCTGTATCTGCGGTGTGGTAGTTTTTTGTTTTTTAGATTTCACATATAAGTGAGATCATGTCTTATCTTTCTCTGTTTGACATTTCATTTAGCAAATGCCCTCACAGGCTGTCCATGTTGTTGAAAATGGCAAGCTTCATTCTTTTTTAAAGATAAATAATATTCTGCTGTGGGGTATGCATGTGTGTTTCTCATAGTTCCTTTATCCATTCATACATTCATGGATATTTGGTTGTTTTAACATTTTGGCTATTGTAAGTAATGCTGCAGTGAGCATGAGAGTCCAGATATCTCTTTGAGATATTGATTTCAGTTCCATCAGATATATATCCAGAAATGAGATTGTTAGGTGATATGGAAGTTCAATTTTTAATTTCTTGAAGAACCTCCATTCTGGATTCTATAATAGCTGTACCATTTTATATTCTCACTCTGTTATATTATAACAGTGTAAGTGTTCCCTCTTTCCCATATTCTCACCAACAGTTGTTATCTTTTGTCTTTTTGATAACATTCATCCAAACAGGTATGAAGTGATATCTCATTGTGGTTTTGATTTGCATTTCCCCAATGATTAATGATGTTGAACATCTCTTCATTACCTATTGGCCATCTGTGTGTCTTCTTTGAAAAAATCTCTATTCAGATCCTCTGCCTATTTGTAAAATCACATCATTTTTTGGGTTTTGCGTTTTTTTTTTTTTAAATATTAATCTCTTCTCAGATATGATTTGCAAATGGTGTCTCTCATACAGTCCATGCTGCAGTCCCTCGGGGTTGCAAAGAGTCAGACACAACTGAGCGACTGAACAACAACAACATTCAGTAGGTTGCCTTTAACACTCTTCTGATTCTTATTACCGTTTTCTTTAAATTCAGCTCTGATGAACACACACCAGTAGAGGATGAAGAGCCAAAGAAAAGCACCAGTTCAGCTTCTACTTCAGAAGGTATTTTTTTAATTGAGAGCTTTTTATTGAGAAATTTTTAAAAATACATTTATAAATAGTTGAACATTACACTTCACTTGTATTCAAATTGCCTGTCATCATTTCCTTTTCAGTATTTCAAATACAATAAAATTGATACTCAGAAATACTTGTGATACTTGTATATGTATGGCTGAGTCCCTTCACTGTTCACCTGAAACTATCACAGCATTGTCAATCGGCTATACCCCAGTACAAAATAAGTTTTTTAAAAAAATTTAAAAAGAAATACTTATTTAGAAGTAATTTTTATTTGTATTTTATGTAGAAGAAAAGAAGAAGAAGAAGAAGTCTAGTCATTCAAAAGAAAGATCCAAGAAAAGGAGGAAGAAAAAATCATCTAAAAGAAAACACAAGAAGTATTCTGATGATAGTGACAGCGACTCTGATTCTGACACAGACTCCAGTGGTAAGAAAGCCAATATCATTCTGCCCGCCTTACTTCAAAACTAGTTTTACTTCTTAAAGTTTATTTTAGTTTTATTTATTTTTGGCTGTGCTGGATCTTCGTTCCTACGTGGGGGCTTTCTCTAGTTGTGGCAAGTGGAGGCTATTGTTCATTGCGGTACACAGGCTTCTCTTGTTGTGGAGCTCAGGCTCTAGAGCGTGCAGGCTCAGTGGTTGTGGCGCATGGACTTAGCTGTTCCCTGGCACATGGGATTTTCCTGGACCAGGGATTGAACCTTTTTCCCCTGCATTGGCAGGCGGATTCTTAACCACTGGACCACCAAGGAAGTCCAAAGCTTATGCTAGAAAAAGGTTCTTTAAAATAATAATAACCAAGAGTTTTGAACATGCACTGACTTTGTGTCAGGCACCCTGCTAAGTGCCTGATAGGCATTATTGCTGTTTAATCCACACAGTCACTGTCAGACACATCTTAGAGTAGGGGAGACAGAGGACCTGAGCAGATTATAAGTACCGCTCATACCCAAGGTCACACAGTTGGGATTCAGAGCTAAGCGGTGTGACTCCAGAGTGGTTGTGTGTAGCTGCACAAGGCATGTGGCACCGAACCAAGTTGGGGTCAGTCTCTGAGATGTGTGGTGCCAAACCAGGCCATAGGGGGCTGCATCAGCCCAGTGGAGTAGCTCTTTGGAGAGATTCTCACACTCAGCGGTCAGCTTTGTGTGATTTTCAGAGGTACAACATAGCGGACCCTTCAGGCCAGCAGTTGATTACTGGAGGACACTTCCTGTGTGGCTGCATCACAACAAAGCCGTCTTTTGGTGTCCTCCCATGGCTGGTGATTGACAGAGGGTGCCTCCTCTGGGGACACATTTCTATGGATTTCTCATCACAAGTACCCTGTCACTCTCCTGCAGGGTCCTGTGTGGCTTGAGAGTGACTTTCATCTCCACATATTGCACGTCCTTTCTCCTGACTCTGCCATGTAGTACAGAATCCGGCTGCCTACAGTGCCAGTCTCCTTTCATGTGGCTTGGCCTACTCACTGCATGGATGGACGTGCATTACTTTTGTAATAAAACTGACTTTAGAAAGAACTAGCTTAAGAGTCACCTTTTCACGGTCAACCATTCCTCACCCACCCTCTCCAAACCAGCCTGATGGTGAGACTCCTGTGTGCGCCCAGAACATCGCCCCCCCACTTCCCTGTCACTCGGATTCTACTGACCCCTTTCCCTCTGTCTCCTCCACTAGACTGAGCTCCTGGAAAGCATCGCCCAAAACACAAACATCGTGAGGATACTCAAACATCCAGAAAAGTGAAGGGAGTAGTGTCATTAATGCCATATACATTGCTTGTCACTCAGGTGTACCATCTGTTAGCATTTTGACGTTTGCTTCAAATATGGATTTTTTGTTGTTGAGATATTCAAGGTAAATTAAAATATCACACTGCCACCCTAAATATCTTTGTGTACATCTTTAAACAATAAGGAAATTTTCCTGTCTAATCACAATACTATTATCTCATGCAATCAAGTTAATAATAATACCCTATAGAACCAAATGCTTAGTGCAACTTTAATTTCTATGTCCCTCATTCCTTGCACATTTCCTAACAATAAATGTTTGAATGAATTAAATTCTCTGTAACAACAAATAGAAGAGTTATAAGGTATTTAACTACTCAAAAGTATTAAAGTTTTAGGGTTAAAATTTTTTTTAATTATAATATGCTTTAATTTGCAGATGAAGATACAAAAAGGAGAACAAAGAAAGCCAAGAAAAAGGAAAAGAAGAAGAAACACAGATCGTCAGTTTTTTTCTTTAATTTTTATTATGGAAAATTTTTTAAATGTATACAATTATATAAAATAGTATAATGGACTTCTGTGTAACCATCACTCAGCTTGAACAATTACCAACTTATTGACAGTCTCTGCTGTCCACCCTACTGTTATATTGAAACCAGTCCCAGATATCATTTCATCCATAAAGCTGCAAGTTTCTCTAAAAGATAGGCATTCTTTTTTTAAAAAAAAAAGTACAGTACTATTAATCCACATAAAATATTTAATAATAATTCTTCATTCAGGTCTCAGCAGTTTTTTGAATAGTTTCCTCAAATTAGAATCTAAACAATGTACATGAATTGTGATTGGTTGACCCGTCTTTTCCATCTCTTTAAATAGATAGCTTTCCCTTCCCTTTTGTTCCTGCAGTTTAGTTGTAGAGGAAACAATATCATTTGCCCTGGAGAGTTTCCTGCAGTGTGGATTTTGCTGGTTGTATTCTTATGGTGTCCTTTTAACATGCTTTCTGTCCTTTATATTTCCTGTAGATTGATAGTTAGGTCTAGACACTTGATAAGGTTCAGATTTGAGTTTTTGGTAGGAATACTTCATAAGTAGTACTGTGTACTTCCAGCAGGAGGCAGATAATGTCTGGTCATCTCTTTTTGTCATATTAACCTGCATCAGTAGTCTTTGTTTAGGTCCCTTACTTCATTAGGGATTGCAAAATGATTCTTCATTTATTAGGTAAAATAATTCTATATGAGAAGCCTACCCTCATTACCTATTTGGTTACCCTGAAGTATAGTTGGTATAGGAAGGGTGGAATAATTGCTTACTTGTTTTATGAGTTTTCAAAATAATGAGTTGAGGTTTTTTGAGGTTTTTATCATCATGAGCCCAAGGATTCAAACATATTTGATGTATTTTAATCCATTATACTGAAAATTACTGATGTTCAAATTGATAAGAGCTGTTTCCTTAAACTGCTTTATTTCTGCTCTCTTTCTACAACATGAGAACTATATTTTATTGTTCCCTTGAAAGTGAAAGTGTTTGTCGCTCAGTCTTATCTGACTCTTTGCGACCCCATGGACTGTAGCCCACCAGGCTCCTCTGTCCATGGAATTCTCCAGGCAAGACTACTGGATTGGGTTGCCATTCCCTTCTCCAGGGGATCATCCCAATCCAGGAATCGAACCTGGGACTCCTGCATTGCAGGCAGATTCTTTACTGTCTAAGCCAGCTTATAGTGAAATAAGTTAAATTTTTTAATACAAATTCTTCTCTAACACATTTGAATAAGCTGAGCATCCAAATCATTTCAATCAGTCTTTCGTTGCCTTGAAAAAGTAAGATGCCCTTTAGCCTGGGAATATTAAATCAATTTATATCAAATTATAATCAATGCAGGAAGAAATATAAGAAAAAGAAGTCTAAGAAGAACAGAAAAGATTCCAGTGACTCAAGTTCTAAAGAGTCCCAAGAAGAGTTTCTGGAGAATCCTTGGAAGGATCGATCAAGTAGGTTCTTCTGATAGAGTTTGACTTCAGAACAGATAAAACACTGAATTAACTGATTAGTCGAAATGTGAATATGTTTCTAAATATCTTTCCTGCAGAGCCTGAAGAACCCTCAGATTTGATTGGCCCGGAGGCTCCCAAAACACTTGCCTCTCAAGATGATAAACCTCTGAAGTAAGTAAGAGCATGTTTATAATCTCTAAAGTGCCTTCCCAAAAGTATGGTCCTAACTTACTCTTCCAAGTATATCTTTCACTACTCCCTTATTTAGACTCAAAGTTTCTGTGCACTTTCACCTTACTTCTTCCTCCAACACGCCTTCCCTTCCCCAGTCCTGGTTTCTGCACTAACCCCAATTCCTTCCTGTTAAAATCCTTAACATTTCCCAAAACCCTTTTCAAAAGGAGGGCCATGTGCTGATTCCCAGTACCTTTCCTCCACAGGTAGGTGTCATTCCTACCCCTCTTTAATTCTTTAGTACTCACAGCATTTTCTTTTGTGTATTGTAATATATATTCTACATTGTATTAGTGTTATATCCTTATTAATATATAAATTCCACAAGAACAGAGATTATTTTTACTGTGTGTTACAAGCTTTGAGTTTAATAGATACAAAGAATTTAGTGACTTGAATGAAGGGGTGGTAGTTTTTGTTTCTTGTTTTAAAATTTTTTTTCTTCAAGTGTATTAGGTCTTAGTTGTGCCATTTGGGGTTTAGTTCCCTGACCAGGGATCAAACCCAGGCCCCCTGCACTGGGAACGTGGAGTCTTAGCTACTGGACCACCATGGAAGTCCCAGGATGGTAGTTTTCAAAGTCCCCTTGAATGAAAGTTAATAGAGAACTGTTACTGTATAGCATTATTATTGCCCGTAAGTCTAAAAAATATGTTAATTTGAGATATATTATTTCTCTACTTTGTATTTAAAGGGAAAAGGAATTCACTGGAGGCAGAAGCAATAAAGACAACAGCTGTAGGGAAAATTGATCCATAATTGTAAACCATGAATATATGCTCACTAACATCAACCTTTTTATTCTTCCAAAGTATCTCTGCATTTCTGGGTTAGTAATATAGGTCACAGTGCAGTGTTCCCTAATTAAATTAAGGTAATTTACATTAGGCTTCCCAGCATGCTGCCCAGCAACTGTTATTCCTACTGTTTTCTGAGAGAAATGTGTTTTGTGCTTTCTTTTATAATGAACCTTTTCTTAATTCTGTATTACTTTGTAGCTATGGCCATGCTCTGTTACCCGGTGAAGGTGCAGCTATGGCTGAATATGTAAAAGCTGGAAAACGTATCCCACGAAGAGGTGAAATTGGCTTGACAAGTGAAGAAATTGCATCATTTGAATGTTCAGGTTATGTAATGAGTGGTAGCAGGTATGTTCTTGGCAATGAGGTCAGTTTCCTTTATAACTACCAAAATTATATTTTGGTGATAGATTTCATTAAGTGCCCATTTCTAACAAAAAGTAGATTATAAATGTTGGTTTTTTATTGGTTTTATTAGTATAAATATAGTTGTCTAAAATTCCAAGTAGGTATGCAACTCAATTGTATCTCCAGCTTCAAAGAATTAGTCTTTCCAGTGTCATTTTCTCATTTATAGTTTGATACAGATAGTTTATCTTCTGGAGGAGATAGTGAAATTTGGTTACTTATCAGTGTCCCATGAGCAATGTGGCATTCTGGTAGTTAAGAAAGCAGTTTCATAAGACAGTAAAAGTTTCTGAGTTTGCCTGTAGTTCTCTGTGGAGAACGTGGACTCTCTAGTCCTCTGGACACTGAGAATGAAGAGTGAAAAAGGATATGACAGAGGTCAGTTTCAGCATGAGAAAAGGAATATAAAATGGGGAAGAAAAAGCAAAATACCAGAAAGAACAAGGAGAGTGAACTAATAGGGCCTCAATACCAAGATCAAGCTGAATTTTAAAACTTCATAAACTTTTAAAAGTGGGCAAATATTTGCAGGACCCTGGAAGCATCTTCAGAATCTTGGAATTCTGAGGACTGACATTTGAAAACATTATATCTAAGAACCAATAAGACAAGAAAAAAAAATGAGAGGCATAAGAATTGGAACAAAGGATGTAACACTGTCACTTTTTGTGAATAATAGAAAATCCTGAGGAATCCTCAGATGAATTATAAATAACAGGAATGTTTAACAAATGGTTAGATATAAAGTTAATACACAAAAATCAATAGCATTTCTGTGTGCCAGCAACAAACAACTAGAAAATATAATTAAATGAAAGGAAAACATTTATAACAGTATCATCAGAGAATATGAAGGACTTAGGAGTAAATCTTAACAAAAGAAGTCTAAGATCTTTACAGGCAAAACTATAAAACACTGAGAGATTTAAGAAGACCTAAATAAATAGAGAGATACCATGTTCATAAATAGGAAGGCAATACTGTAGTTATCAGTTCTTGCAAAATTAAAATGTTAGACTAAAGGGCTAAGAGTAGCCATCTCATTTCTGAAGAAGAGCAGGAAGGTGATTTTTCCTACTGACATGAGGGCTTATTATGAAGCTTACAGCACTTCACTTCAGAAGGAGTGGGGAAACAAATGAACTGTTCAGTGGAATAAAATACAGAGCCTGGTAGAGTTATGCATGTATGGAACTTCATTACATGAAATAGCTGCTTTCTCCAGTCAGTGGGGAAAGAAGGAACTAGGCAGTAAATGGAGCAGGAAGAAAATGGTCACCTGTATGGAGAAAAATGAAAGTAGAACCCTTTATCACTATTTAAAAGTCAGTGCAGCTAGATTATGGACTTAAATGTCAAAAACAACTTCATTACTCTTAGTATAGAATATGAACAGATATCTATTAGATCTTGGAGTGGGGAAGTATTTCTTAAAGTAGACCAAAAAATGCAGCAACCACACAATAATATATTGATAACTTTACCTGAGGTAAAAGCAACAAATTTTGTTCATCAGAACATCTTAAAATAAGTGAAAAGACAAGTTGGGATAAGATCTTGTAATACACACAACTGATAAAGAGTCAGTACTGAGAGTATTTAAAGAATTTCGGTAAACAAAAGGAAAGTGAGAAAATTACACAAACAGGCATTTGTCAGAAGAAAAAAATATATGGCTACACATAAAAAGATGTTCGTGATCTTGATCAGATCATGAATTCCTTATTGCCAAATTCAGACTTAAATTGAAGAAAGTAGGGAAAACCACTAGACCATTCAGGTATGACCTAAATCAGATCCTTTATACTATACAGTGGAAGTGAGAAATAGATTTAAGGGACTAGATCTGATAGACAGAGTGCCTGATGAACTATGGATGGAGGTTTGTGACACTGTACAGGAGACAGGAATCAAGACCATCGCCAAGAAAAAGAAATGCAAAAAGCAAAATGGCTGTCTGAGGAGGCCTTACAAATAGCTGTGAGAAAAAGAGAAGTGAAAAGCAAAGGAGAAAAGGAAAGATATACCCATTTGAATGCAGAGTTCCAAAGAATAGCAAGGAGAGATAAGAAAGCCTTCCTCAGCGATCAATGCAAAGAAATAGAGGAAAACAATAGAATGGGAAAGACTAGAGATCTCTTCAAGAAAATTAGAGATATCAAGGGAACACTTCATGCAAAGATGGGCTCAATAAAGTACAGAAATAGTATGGACCTAGCAGAAGCAGAAGATATTAAGAAGCGGTGGCAAGAATACACAGAAGAACTGTACAAAAAAGATCTTCACAACCCAGATTATCACGATGGTCTGATCACTCACACTCACCTAGAGCCAGACATCCTGGAATGTGAAGTCAAGTGGGCCTTAGGAAGCATCACTACGAACAAAGCTAGTGGAGGTGATGCAATTCCAGTTGAGCTATTTCAAATCCTGAAAGATGATGCTGTGAAAGTGCTGCCCTCAATATGTCAGCAAATTTGGAAAACTCAGCAGAGGCCACAGGACTGGAAAAGGTCAGTTTTCATTCCAATAAAGAAAGCCAGTGCCAAAGAATACTCAAACTACCGCACAATTGCAGTCATCTCACACACTAGTAAAGTAATGCTCAAAATTCTGCAAGCCAGGCTTCAGCAATTCGTAAACACAGCAATTCGTGGACTTGCAGATGTTCAAGCTGGTTTTAGAAAAGGCAGAGGAACCAGAGATTAAATTGCCAACATCCTCTGGATCATCAAAAAAGCAAGAGAGTTCCAGAAAGACATCTATTTCTGCTTTATTGACTATGCCAAAGCCTTTGACTGTGTGGATCACAATCAGCTGTGGAAAATTCTGAAAGAGGTGGGAATACCAGACCACCTGACCTGCCTCCTGAGAAATCATCTATTTTCAGGTCAGGAAGCAACAGTTAGAAATGGACATAGAACAACAGACTGGTTCCAGATAGGAAAAGGAGTACATCAAGGCTGTATATTGTCACCCTGCTTATTTAACTTCTATGCAGAGTACATCATGAGAAACGCTGGGCTGGAAGAAGCACAAGCTGGAATCAAGATTTCCAGGAGAAATATCAATAACCTCAGAGATGCAGATGATACCACCCTTATGGCAGGAAGTGAAGAAGAACTAAAGAGCCTCTTAATGAAAATGAAAGAGGAGAGTGAAAAAGTTGGCTTGAGGCTCAACATTCAGAAAACGAAGATCATGGCATCCAGTGCCATGGGAAATAGATGGGGAAACAGTGGAAACAGTAGCTGGCTTTATTTCTGGGCTCCAAAATCACTGCAGATGGTGGCTGCAGCCATGAAATTAAAAGACGCTTACTCCTTGAAAGGAAAGTTATGACCAACCTAGACAACATATTAAAAAGCAGAGACATTACTTTGTCAACAAAGGTCCGTCTAGTCAAGGCTATGGTTTTTCCAGTAGTCATGTATAGATGTGAGAGTTGGACTATGAAGAAAGCTGAGCACAGAAGAATTGATGCTTTTGGGCTGTGGTGTTGGAGAAGACTCTTGAGAGTCCCTTGGACTGCAAGGAGATCCAACCAGTCCATCCTAAAGGAGATTGGTCCTGGGTGTTCATTGGAAGGACTGATGTTGAAGCTGAAACTCCAATACTTTGGCCACCTGATGCGAAGAGCTAACTCATTGGAGAAGACCCTGATGCTGGGAAAGATTGAGGGCAGGAGGAGAAGGGGACGACAGAGGATGAGATGGTTGGATGGCATCACCGACTCAATGGACACGGGTTTGGATAGACTCTGGCAGTTGGTGATGGTTAGGAGGCCTGGCGTGCTGCAGTCCATGGGGTCACAAAGAGTCTGACATGACTGAGCAACTGAACTGAACTAAACTGAAAAAGATGTTCATAATCATTGGAAATGGAAATCAACTTATGGACATATGGTTTTTCATCCATTCAATAGAAGTTCAAAGTTCTAACAACTGCAAGCATTTGATAGGATGTGGGTTGCTAGTGGTGGTATACATTGGTAACAACCATTCTGGAAAACAGTCTGATGTCTTGGAAAGTTGAGCATTCACATAGTTTATGACCCAGCAATTCCATACCTGTGTACCTAAGAGGGTCTTTCCCATGTACCGGGAGATGTGTATATGGATGTTTACTACAGCATTGTTCATACAGCACTTTCTGTTCCAGATCAATTCCTCTGCTCACTGTACGCTGAGCAACCTAAATACATTGTCATCTCCTTGACTCCTTGACCTGCCACTCCCCCACCTTCACACTAACCTGAAATGAGTCTCCCCTCTTCGCCTTACTCATTTTGCTCTGTTTTTCTAGGTGTAGTTCAAGCTTCATCTGTAATTGATTGTGTAGGTTTGCATACATACACATAAAGGCAACAGGTTTTCGTGAAGTTTTCCTTCTAAATAAGCAGACCTTTTGAAGACGATCTAAGAGTTTCCCTCTTCCACAGAGCCTATACTTTCCTGATTTGGCCCTTGGGCTAAAACCCCTTCTTTCTTTTCTGTGAGCTGCTACTGGATTCTAAGGAAGTTAAATCCACCCGCAAAACATCCAAAGATTCAGTTGTAGATTTAAACCTAGTTCTTTTGGTTATAGGATAAATTAGAACTCTGAAGAAGTTCTACCAGCTAGATGACAACTTAAATCTTATCTGTCCTACTATCAAGTCTGCACACCACTTAAGTTTAATAATTTGCCTGTTTGCTTGTCTTACTGGAAACAACAGAACTAGACTTATGCCCTTAGAATTTGAAATTAATAACTTCACTCTATTGGCAGAACCTCAGAGATCATTATTTACATACTACAAATTAATCAAAGGACATGTCAGCAGATAAAATGAATAATCCTTGGAAAATCTAACCCATTAGAGAAAGTTTCTATTTGTTAGCATTTTAAATCGACCACTCTGTATTAGGAAAGGATTAGTGAGGAAGCACTATGAGAATAACTACTGAGAAATTAAGCTAAAAATACAATTATCTCCAGGCATCGCCGAATGGAAGCTGTGCGTCTGCGAAAAGAGAACCAGATCTATAGTGCTGATGAGAAGAGAGCCCTTGCATCCTTTAACCAAGAAGAGAGACGAAAGAGAGAAAACAAGATCCTGGCCAGTTTTCGAGAGATGGTATACAGAAAAACTAAAGGGAAAGAGGACAAATAAGGATTTTCTGATTGTCCATCAGACATTTTTAACAACGAAAAAGAAAGTTTGGGTTCCATATATACACACAAAAAAAGATTATGATCTGAAAAAGCTTTACAGTGCTACTGTGCCTTCTATTTAATTCTTTCAGTCCTATAAAAAAAGCTGCGTATTGATATAACTTTAGCAAGCTCTTTGGGTTATTTTGGATTAACCAAAACAACTTTCTGGTTTAAAAATCCAAATTATGAGTGAAATTCTACTGTGTTGGGGGAGGAGGCATTGAGAGAAAGTGCTGGTGAAATGAGGAACTGAACTCTTACATTATGGGACAGTGCTGCCACGAGTTCTACATGATGCCCACCCCAGCTGAACTTGTGGAAGTTATCATTCCTCTATGTTGAATGTCATAAAGGGACTTGATAGAAACATACAGGAGGCCACTTTTGTTAACAGAAAGAAGGCATGGCTGAAAAAAAGCAAATTTAGAATTTGAAGATTGACTTATTACAATGTGTTGTCTGCTCTGGAAATAATGTATTTCGATTTTAGTCCCTACCTCCACCCCCAGACCAACCAACAGACCAAACAGCAAACTAACCCACAGACTTACTGAACTGAAAATGTGAACATTAAGTTTAAAATTCTTAACAGGTTACTTAAGAATGGCTCTTTCAAATATAAAATATTGGGAAGTCTATTGTGTAAATGTAAGTACATTATTTCCATCTGAACTGTGTTTAGATCATTATTTGAACACTGTAAATGAATAGGAATCAATAATAATCAGGAGTTTAATAAGGAAAAATATAATGAATCATTGCTTTAACTTCATTATGTCATAAGGATGAAGATAATGTGATATTAAAATTTTTTTATGTCTGTACTTCATGTAAATGCAGATTTCATTTTAAACATTCTTAAACTTTTCAGTTTCTCTTTTACATCTGTCATTCAGGTTAACTTCTCACTTTATCACTTTTTTATGGCTACTGTTGACTTTTGACTTTGGGAAAAATGAAAAATTCTGGGACTATGAGATCATGATCTTTTTCTTCCCTCCTTTTGTTCAAGTTTAGTTGTTAAGACATAGGAGGGAAGTGGGAAGGGGATAGTAGAAGTTTTGGCTGTTTTTGTTAAGGTTGTTTTGAACTGCATTATTATGTGCCTAAGATAAGTATAAATTATCTGAATGATGGGGAATTTCAGACTCTGCTGTTATAAAATGCCCTCTCTCTTTATAAGCTAACTTCCCAGATGACTCAGATGGTAAAGAGTCTGCCTGCAATGCAGAAGACCTGGGTCAGGAAGATCTTCTGGAGAAGGGAATGGCAATCCACTCCAGTATTATAATAGTTGAAAGTTTTTTTTTTTTAAGTTTTAAAACAAAACAGTGAAAGTATACTTGATATACTTTATTAAAGTATAGATAAAAAACTTACTACTTAACATATATTCTAGGAAAATGTCTACCTTTAACCCACAATTAATGAACTAAACAGCCAGTTGGCATGTGGCAACATTTATGATGCCTGAATTTGAAGTGATTGTGATTTATCATCATTGTTGCCTAGCCTAATCTATTATTTCCAAAAGTTGAAACTAGGTCCCAAATTTGTGAGTCATAATCTGTCCATTTCCCTGTGTAATAAAACATAAATTTTTATTTCCCATTTAAAAATTTTATTCTCAGGAATTCCCCAGTAGTCCAGTGGTGAGGACTCCATGCTTTCACTGCCAAGGGCCCAACTGCAGTCCTTTGTCAGGGAACTGAGATGCCACAAACTGCAAAAGGGGGACACATTTTTAAAAAATTTTGTTCTCTAAGAACATTAGTTTTTGTTACTAGTTCCTAGAGACTGAATGGGGTTGTTCTCTGATTTTCATTCAGTAGGCAAGGTAGTTTAAATGCAACAGTTGTTAAAAACTTTTTATTTTGTATTGGACTATAGCTGATTAACAATGTCATGATAGTTTCTGGTGGACAGCAAAGGGGCTCAGCCATAAATAAACATGTATTCATTCTTCCCCAAATTCTCCTCCCATCCAGCCTGCCACATAACATTGAGCAGAGTTCCCTGTGCTGTACAGTAGTCCTTGTTGGTTACCCATTATGAAATATAGCAGTGTATATGTGTCAATTCCAAACTCCCTAACCCTTACCCCCATCCTTCCCCCTAAATGTAACAATTTTGTGATATGTGAATATTATGAATATCCATTGGATTCTCCTGTATCCTCCACAGAGTAGATACTCAATAAATGCTTATTGAGTAAATGAAAGAAAATATATTAATTTATTTCAGAATTTTATCATATCTTTCATTAAGATTTTTTCAGGAAAGATCTGCCAAAGAATAGCTTTGGTAGCATATTCTTTGGGAAGGAAGAGGAAAGAATAAAAGGGCTAAGAGTATTTTATTTTCAGCCCATTAGAATTACTGCTTCAAACTGTGTTTCAGTCACCTGAGCCATAAGTCAAATGGGAGGGCTGTTGTATTTGAAATATATTTTTTTTGTTCTCCAAGGAGACTTACCTAGTTCTCCCACCTCCTCACCTGTTGCTCTGATAAGATTTTTCCCTCCTTTTCAATTTATTTCACAAATGTAATAGTTGAAGAAGAAAGAAAAATTACCCACAGTTTTACCCCATCAATTGTCTTTAGTATTCTGTGTTCCTTTCCAGTGCTTATCTACATAAATACGTATTCTGATATACCTGTAAGTAATCACTCGTAATTTTGTCTTTGATGTTTTAAAATCTTGCAGCCAGGCAAGACAGCTTCACAGGATGGTAGGAACAAATGATCTGGTGTGAGGATGGAAGAAGGCCAGAAATAGTAAGGGTGGTGATTGAACCTTCCCTGTTTCATCAAGCCAATCCTCAAGCCACCCTGGTGCCATCACAGTTGTGATGCTGTGTTGTGGTAGGCAGCGTGCCCAGTTGCAGAATTTCAGAATGTATTGTTTAACAATGAGGCTTAAGTTGCATTAAATAAAGGGAGCTGTGAGTAGGGAAACCCTTCAGACTGGTTATATTATGAGCTGTAGAACTGTTGCCATTTTACTATTCCCCAGTTGTGCCCATGAGAGAGGTATGTTCAGGCTGGAGACTCAGGCTCAAATGGGGGAACAAAGAGCCAAGGACCAATCTCAGTTTGGTCTGACAGGTGAATTTTATCTACTCCCTAAACTCAGCTTTTGTATCTGAAAGACTCTGAGCAATACAGATAGTGACGGGAAAAACCTTTTAGAAAATAGAAGACAACTTAGTGGTCACTCTGCTAATGTAATGGAAGTTGCCAACTGGAAAATGAATGCAAAGGAAAACAATGCAGCTAGATTGTGTGCCACAAATTTATTATTCAATAAATATTCTGTGGTTTGATGTACAGCATCATATTTTTAATATGCTCTGATTAGAAATCTCCTAAAATATTCTGGAAGATTCCCATACTGTTGAATTGGAAGATACTTGGATTCATTAAAACATATTTGGCCTCAATAATGTCCCTTAGCCATTTTTCTCGAAAGCGAATCACTCCTGGTCTGCAGAGGAGGAAAAACAAACACAACAAAAGCTTTTAAAGGGAAAGAAAACACTGAGCCAGGGATCCATTGATTCCCTGTTTACTCTGTTACAATTCCTAGTGAGCAAAATGCCTTTTGGGGGTGGAGGCAAAGATTGTCTCCATTCCTTAGGCCCCGTCAATAAAAGGGTGAGTTTATATGTAAAGATTCTGTAAGAGACCTGCTGTACAAATAAAAGGAATCATTGAATATTATTTATGAGTGAGTTCCATGTGATTGTGAAGTTTCCCATTGAAACAATAGACGGGACCTGCTTTGGCCACACCCTAGTCCAGCAACTAACCTCAAGTTGTTAGTCACTGAAAAGCAAGACATTACAGATAAAATCCATTTTCTAGAATAAAAGCAGAATCTTACTTTCAGCCCATCTTAATGGAGTAGGTGGTCCAAAGAAGAAAAGTGACCATTACATAAATTATCTGCCGCTGAGGGCTTCCCAAGGTAGCTCAGTGGTAAAGAATCTGCCTGAAATGCAGGAGACTCAGGTTCAATCCCTGGGTTGGGAAAATCCCTGGAGAAAGATTTCCCAGTATTCTTGCCTGGGAAATCCCAAGGACAGAGGGGTCTGGAGGGCTACACTCCATGGGGTTACAAAAGAGTGAGACACGATGTAGCAACTAAACAGCAGCAACAACAAAACAGGCCCGCTGGCTTCTTGGAGTATGATGACCTTGTCCTACTACCCTTTTAAAATCTCTAAATTTTCTTTACCTGTGAACTAATGAATGACCCTCAAAGACATAAGAGACATCAATGGGTGTGTCCTAAGAGAAAAAGACAACTGTCAGCCAAGACCAGTCATACCAACTCATGATTCTTTACATTGCTACGTGTATCCATAAGTATACTCCTTAATTTCTAGAATTCATCTTCCCTGTGAATTGGAGATCTGTGGGTGGTAGTTCTTTGTCACTTCAGACCTGTGTTCGCCCAAAAGATCTTTTAGGCAATGAATACCTTAAGAGTCTCCACAAAATTGAAAACAAGTCAGGGGAGGCTGTGCTCTCATTACTAGGAGCATGAGGAAGTCATGTGCCTTCTTTACGTGGTCCAGTTTACTCAGCCAACAGAACCAACTTACCTTGTAGGGACAGCCTAAGAATGAAAAAATATAGATGAACACGGTTCAAAGACATTTTTAAAATGTCTTTTACAGTTATAGTTCTGTCTCAGTGACCCCCATCCAGTGTCCCCTCCAAAATTATACTTGGAATTCTGAGCCAGGCTCTTGCTCAGCCCCAAGTCTTCTCTCTGCGTGGTCTCGTGTACCTCCAGCAGCCTCCCTTTCCAATCTTAGAGCTTGCCAGTTAGCAAGATAGCTGATGGTGGACTGTATGACCAGGAGAAATGAGAACTCCTTGTAGTCTACCTCTTTAGATCACTCCAGGTTCCAAACTCTCCAAATAGGTAAGTTTGTACTAGGATAGGATAAATATAAGACATGGTTGGCTGACTATGGTGTGGTCATCTATAAAGCCTTAGAGTCAGGAGAGCCTCAAATAGCTTGTGAAAGGATGAAGGCAAAGGGGAAGTAACACTTTTATGTCTCCTGTATTCCAGGCATCATGGTTAGTACCACCCTGGTCCTAAGGATCCTAACCCTGGATTCATGGGTGTCATTTGGACTCCTTTCACAGCAGCTATCAACATATTTCATATTCACAGTCAACCTAGTGGTGACAAGCAGTCATTCCTTCAAATACTCAGTGCCAACTATTTGCCAGGTCTTGTTTTACAGCAGCAGCAAAATCCATGCCTTCATGGAGCTTACATTCTGGTGGGGTTGCAGAGTATAACAAGGTAAGAAATTACATAGACGATCAGAAGATGGTAAAGTATTAGGGAGGCAAGGAGGGTTCCAGTCAAAGAGAACAGCAAGTACAGAAACCCTGAGGTGGGACTCTACCTGGCTTACTTGAGGAGTAGCAAGATCAGAATGGCTGGACCAGAGTAAGTGAAGGGGCAGGGGTAATGGGAAAGCAGAAATAACAAGGGACCAGGTCACACAAGGGCTGTAGGCCCTCACTACTCAGGGTGTCATCTGCGGATCTGCAGCATCAGCAGCTCCTGGGAGCTTCTTAGTAATGCAGAAGCTCAGACCTGCTCAATCTGAATCTTCCTTTTAACAAGATCCCTGAGTAATTCACATGCATTTTGGAGTTGGAGAAGCATGTTGGAACATTTGAGGTGTGACATAACTTCATTTTTCCAAGACTCCCTCTGGCTAGCTGAAAAGAGACAGGATGCAGGTAAAGGTGGAAGCAGAAAGACTGGCTAGAAGGCTATTGAAATAACTGGTGAGGGATGATGGTGTCTTGGCCCAAGGTGGTAGAGGTGCAGTAGGAAGAGAGGCTTGGATTGAGCGCCTACTTTGAAGGTAGGGCCAACAGGATTTCCTAATGGATGTGACTGAAAAAGAAGAGTCAAGGAAGATGACAGGGATTTTGGCCATCAGCTGAAATGAGGAAGGCATAGGTAGGTCAGACTTTGAAAGGAAAATCAGAAGTTCAGCTTTGGATACAGTAAGGTAGATGTTTAAATATCCAAGTGACAGAAGTCTGGTGTGGAGACAGAAATTTGGGAATTATAAGCTAGAGGTGAGGCTTCCCTGGTGGTGTAGTGGTTGAGAATCCTCCTGGCAATGCAGGGGACACAGGTTTGATCCCTGGTCCAGGAATACACACTGCAGAGCAACTAAGCCCATGCACCCTAGGCCTGTGCTCCGCAATAAGAAGCCTGCACACCACAATGAAGAGTAGCCCCTGCTCACTGCAACTAGAGAAAGCTCACACATAGCAACAAAGACCCAATGTAGGAAAAAAAATGTTTTTTAAAAATAAGCTAGAGGTAGCATTTAAAGCCAGGAGACTGGATAAGATTGTGCAAGAAAAGAGGCTAGAGAAGATACAAAGGCTGAGTTTCAGGACATGCAAACATGAAGAGGTCAGTGAGAGAAGAGACCAGAGGACCAGTAGAGTAAACAGTGGTCAGTGAGGCAAGAGGAAAACTAGGAGAGAATGTTGTTCTAGAAGCCAAATGGAACATTTCACAGAGGAGAGTGTGATCAGCGATGGCAAGTGCTACAGATGGGCTCCACCAGATTGAAGACAGAAATATGACTGTTCAGTTTCACAAGGAAGGGGCCATCAATGGCCTTGACATGCGAAGTCTGTTCTCACTGAAGTCTCACTGAAGGGAACAGGGCAGCCAAGGAAGCACTTACCAGAGGTTTGTTTTTGTTGACCTTGATGGTGAAGTACACACTGGCGGTGATTTGGGCTATGGGTCTCCGAGCAGTTGGGATGCTCCACCGTACACAGTAGATGTAGTAGAAGCTGTGAAACGCATCTTCCTTCCTTAAAAACTCTGTGTAGTGCTCCCAGCGGTCTTGATACTCCCAGTTCTATTTCACAGGAGAAAAGAAAAAGCACACAGAGGAAGAAAAGCAGACTTCTGTTCAAGTCCTCTCAGCGCACCCCAGCCTTTTTGGCACTAGGGACCAGTTTCGTGAAAGACAGTTTTTCCACGGCCAGGGTGAGGGGGATGGTTTGGGGCTGATTCAAGTGCATTACATTTATTGGGCCCTTTTATTTCTAATCTAATGCTGCCGCTGATCTGACTGGAGGTACCTTCCGGTCTGTAGCCCGCATGTTGGGGACCCCTGCAATGAAGGCAGCACACAACAGTAGGGATTATAGCCTCACTTCTGGAATCTATTTCTAACCTTTTAGACCAGGGTTCAAACTACAGTCAACTCTCACTTATCTCCAAGGGTAGAGGAGAGAAAAGGTGGAGCTAAAATGGGAAATAAGCTAACAGTGCAGACATTGCTTGAGATTGGACTTTGGAGTGCAGGGGCTCACACTCAGGTGTGTGTACATACACACGGCATGCATATCCACAGTGACTTCCTTCCGGACCCTTACTTGGAAGGCAAGTTTGGTTAATTGGCAGATAATTAGAAAGTGCTTAGAACATGTGTTCTGCTCACTCCAGGAGACCTAAATGTGTGACTAGGAAGTAATGAGGCTGGGACTTCCCTGGTGGTCCAGTGGGTTAAGACTTCACCTTCCAATGCAGGGGGATACAGGTTCGATCCTTGCTTGGGGAGCTAAGATCCTATGTGCCTCGTGGCCCAAAACATAAGACAGAAACAATATTGTAATAAATTCAATAGACTTTTTAAAAAATAAAAGGAAAGTGATGAGGCTGATTTCATCACCTGTTGGGAAAACCAGACTCACTTCATTGCAGCCCTAGGTGGTAAGTAAAATAAGGTCAGAAAAGGAATAGGTCAGGATCATCCAGATGGCTTGGAGAAGCTTCCCCCTCCAAAGCACACACCTTAATAACACCTCAAGTCCACACAAGTCACATTGCACCCTTGAGTCTTAGCACCAGGCCTTGAAAGCCGGAGATATTCATCAAGTTCAACGAAATCCCCTTGCTCTGGCTGTTGGGCACAGAAAGCTTCCAAATTGGAAAAGATCCTAAATTAAGGTGAAGGTCCACAGAAGGACAGGAGTAGGATTCTCTAACAATCCCAGTGATATCTATCAGAAGAGAGTTTGGGAGGAGATAGTAAAAAACTTCAGGGCTTCCTTTAAAAAAAATTAATATTGGGACTTCCCTGGTGGTCCAGTGGTTAAGAATCCATCTCCCAATGCAAGGGATGTGGGTTTGATCCTTGATTGGGGAACTAAGATGCCACATGCTGAAAGGAACCTAACGCCTGTGCAACTGCATGCCACACGAAGAACCCGCATGCTACAACAAAGACCCAGTGCAGACAAAATAATAATAAAAAGAAACAAAAACTGTAGGCTGGCCTTCTGCCTCAGCTGATTTTATTTCAAACTTATACCCAATTGGCTGTTAGAGTTGGCCAGAGAGGAACATCAGACTCTAAATTTCTTGAGATCAGGTCTGTGTGTTCTTACATAGATCATTCTTCCTTTGAATTAAGGAGTTCACAGTCAACCCTATGAGGACCATTGGAGCATGCCTTTTATTTTCAACCTTTCTGTGTTATGCTTGATACACTTTTTTAGGCCTAATGTTTAATGTCACAGAGACTTTTCTGATGGTCCAGTGGTTAAGACTGTACTTCCAATGCAGGGAGTGTGGTTCAGTCCCTGGTCAGGGACTAAGATCCCACATGCCTCTCAGCGCAGCCAAAATTTTTTTTTAAAAATCTGTCACACAGTCACAGGCTCTGTAGCATTGGAGTGGTCCCTAAAGATCATCTAATAGAGCCCCTCGCTTTGCACATGAGGATCCCGGGACCTAGAAATAGGAAAGGACAAACAAAAACAGCTGAGACTGGGACCCGGGCTCCCAGGCAGCCAGCTCAGTGCTCTCTCTACCCCATCAGATGTCTCAGCTCTAGGATATTCTAAAGCGGGTTTAGACAGTAAATTCAGCTGTCTCCATCAAACCAATCTTCCCATTTTTATCTCTATGCTGTGAGTGTGTGTTATCCCATGTTTTGTCATTTCTACATAACATTGCTTTATATACTCACTTCCAGGAAAAGAGTATCTCATTGTGCTATTCTGCCATGGGTGGCTTAGACAATTACATACTATTGGCACTCAAAATCAACAGGCACCTGGAAGTATATGCACAAAACTGTTATCCCTGGTAAGTGACATCTGAGGGAGTAGAACTGGATATTGTGGGGTTAGAAGGGGGTTTCATTGTCTACTTTGTGTCTTTTTGCTCACTGAGTTTTTTTTAAATAATGATATCTTAATTTTATTATGAAAATATTGTGTGTGATAGGCATGAGGAATTTTCCAGGTTTTCTTGTATAAAGAACTTCTTTGGGTATTCTTGGGACTTCTCAGTGGTCCAGTGGTTAAGACTCCATGCTGCCAATGCTGGAGGCATGCGTTCAATCCCTGGTCAGAGGACTAAGATCCCACATGCCGTGAAGTGCACCAAAAGATAAATACAAATTTAAAATAAAATTTTTAAAGAACTGTTTTTTGTGTTCTTGTTACCACATTGCATTGCTGAAGAAAATAAACCAGTTATGCCCACTGGTAGTGTATAAGTGTACCCGTTCCCTCCCCACAAACACACAAGCCTTCTGATACCAGATTGAATCATTCTTATCCACATTGTAATACCTTAAAATCTTTTGAATTTGCATTTTTCATTGATAGTAAACTGTATTATTTTGGGCATCAAAAAAGACTCTTCCTATTATGATGAGAAAAGTATATCAGATAGACCTACAGTCAAAACTTCATTTTGCTGATTAATCAGAAAGACTTTGGACAAATTGCCCAACCTCTCTGACCCTCAGGGTTCATCATCTGTAAAATGGGTACACCAAGGTTTGTTGTGAGGAGTAAATGAGATAATGCATGTGAAGTGCTTAGTGGTGCTTGGCACATTGCAGTGCTCGCTCAGTAAATGGTAATAACTCCTAATTTGCCATCCTCTGGCGTGTGGTGAACTCTAAGAAATCTTCAGTAAGCTTGAGAAAGCGCTCCATTAGAAATGCCTGGCACTTAGATGGTAGACTTTACTTCTAGAGCTTGCTGCATTAGTAGGACTGGAAATGGTGGTTTTATGTCAGGAGTTACATAGAGCTTCTAGCTTTTCCATCACCTTCTACTTTCTAATTTGTCTCTGTCCTCAAAACAGTCCTACCAATGAGTAAGACAAATACTTTGACTTAGCTTTTCATCTGTGAAGAAATAATGGCACAGAGAATAAGTCTGTTCATATATTCAACACATATTTATAGAGCAGCTACCCTGGTGACTCAGCTGGTAAAGCATCTGCTTGCAATGCCGGAGACCTGGGTTTGATCCCTGGGTTGGGAAGATCCCCTGAAGAAGAGAACGGCTACCCACTCCAGTATTCTGGCCTGGAGAATTCCATGGGCTGTATGGTCCATGGGGTCACAAAGAGTTGCACATGACTGAGCACCCTTCACTTTCACTACTATGTACCTGACCTTTCTAAGGCCTGGAGACATGACAGTGAACAAAAATCTCTGCCCTCATGGACCATGTGTTCTGATGGCGGATAAAAGGCAATAGGGTAAATAAAATCTAATTTCCTAGATAGAGCTGAGTTCTGATGGAAAAGAAAGAAGTCAGAGGAGAAATGGGTGCAATTTTAAATCAGGTGGCGGGGAAAGGCCTCTGAGCATAAGGCGTCTTAACAAAGACCTGAAGAGGGGGAAAACATGACCCATGAGAGTAGATCTCAGGGGAGAGGGAACAGCAAGTGCAGAGACCCTGAGGTGGGAGCATGCCTGGCAGTTGAACTGCAAGTACAACTTGAGTGAGAAAAGTGACCAGGGAGAAGGTGGTAGGTGATGGGGTCTGAGCAGTCAGTTGGGAAGAGGTAGGGATGGAGACTCGGATCACATGGGGCCCTGTAGCCCAGGCAGGACTGACTTTTAGCCTTTCACTCGGGACCAGGAGGATCTCCAGAGGCACGTTTTCCTGCTTGTTCTCTGTCCCGTTCAGTCTGATGCATAAGCCCTGGGTGCAGCAGGCAGAACCTTTGGCCCAAACCGAAATGGGAGATGTTCTCCAAGTGGGAAGGCCCAAGGGGAACCAGAACTTTGCACCATTTGTCTTCATTGTGTTCCTGGTACCTCTTGCAATGGCAACAGCAGTCGTGCCGCTGGATCACAAATGGAGGGTGTGGAGTCCCAAACCCCTGACCTTTCCTCTTTCCCACTTGACTGGGACCTTCCTGGGCCTGGGAAAGTGCCCTTAGGCCAGAAGGCTTGGATGGACTGACCAGAGGAACAGACACAGCTGGACACTTCTTCCAGGCTCCGGGAGTTTGCCTCCACCAGTTTCAACTGCTTTCTCTTCCAAGGAAATAGAGCAAGTAGGGGTTTCAGACCAGTCTTCTTCCTCTACCCCGCCAGTACACAAAGCAACCCAGGGCCTTCTCCCCAGAGCTGCCAGGATAAGCCCCACAAATAGGTCAGAACCAGGACCAGGAGGAAAAAGAAAAGGAGTTAGGAGCATGTGCATCTGACTGTACAGTGAATACATCCCAGAGCTAAGGCAAAACGCCTTGTGATCTCTCTACATCCCCTCTGTTAACATGAGAACTCTAGAGCTGGGACTACAGAACCCCTGTTTTTAGAGAGGCATCTCCCTCCTTAGAAGGGCTTCCCCAGTGGCTCAGTGGTAAAGAATCTGCCTGACAATGCAGGAGATGCAGGTTCAATCCCTGGTTTGGGAAGATCCCCTGGAGAAGGGAATGGCAACCCACTCCCATAATCTTGCTTGGGAAATCCCATGGGCAGAGGAACCGGTGGGCTACAGTCCACAGGGTCGCACAAGTCAGACACAACTTAACAACTAAACAACAATTCCTTCTTAGGCCATTAGGGGCAGTGGCATGGGAAAATTGCTTAGCTGAGAATCTGATTTTCTTGGGGAAGTGTACGGTGAAGACAATACAAACACTGGGAATACGATTGTGCTGTTCACCTTCAAAGACTATCCCATCTTGATTTTGAAATCCAGATGAGACAGTTTTTATTTATTCAAGTCGCCTGTGGTATCATCACTTAGGCTTTCTAGCAGGACTTCCAACTTTTCATCAAACAGGAGCCTTTTTGTCATTCTTCGCCCTTGTGTGCAAAGCTGGAGTGGCCAAAGGACTTACCAAAACAAACTCCTCAACTTGTTGACGGCCCTTTTCTTCTGTGAATTCACCATGGGTGATCCAGTCGATATTTTTGACAGGGTTTTCAGCTTCTGCAAACAAAGTATGAATGTATTAGTTACTTCCTAGTGGAGCATTACCTAATGAGACCATAGGGACCCAGACAGGTTTACTACCTTCTGCAGATTTGACAGCAGCAGTGATGGCATCCTTGGCTAAAGTTAGAGCTATTTTTGTTATGTCTTGGGGGTCTTCTGTAGCCATCGCCTGGCTTGTAGAAGCTTTATCCTCATTTGCTTCCTTCTCAAATTTGACATTTTTGGTCACATTCATTTTCTTTTCACTAGAAAAAGAAACTCAAGAAGTTACTTTGTGTGTGTGTGTGCATGCCTGTACAAACTCATCTTAAGTACAGACTATCTCTTGAAGAATCACAAGACACAGGAAACGGTTGTTGCCTCTAGAGAGGGTATTAGGTGTTAGGGTAGGAGGGGTCTCGCTGTTTACCTTCTGTGCCTGAATGCTGAGATCCACTATTCCTGAAAACCAAAGATTTTCTGATTCTCATAACCATGAAGACTTAAGTCAAGGAAGGTGTAACTGATTCCTAACTTCCTTATAGTTCTAACAGTATTGATTTCTAATTGAGTCTTTATTAGAACTTCAACCCCCAGGTTTCCCTGGTGGCTCAGTGGTAAAGAATCTGCCTGCTAATGCAGGAGATGTAGATTCAATCCCTGATCTGGGAAGATCCAACATGCTGCGGAGCAACTAAGCTCCTGGGCCACAACTATTGAGCCTGTGCTCTAGAGCGCAGGAGCCGCAGTGACTGAGCCCACGCGCTGCAACGACCAAAGGCCCTGGAGCCTGTGCTCTGCAACGAGAAGCCACCACAATGAGAAGCCCATGCACTGCAACAAAGAAGAGCCCCCACTTGCAGCACCTAGAGAAAGCCTGTGCAGCAACGAAGACCCAGCACAACCAAAAGTATATAAATAAAATTATAAAATAACAACAACTTCAAACCCTGCTTTAGGCTACTGAGGGCATATGGCTCTTTGAAGATAAAGTGAATTAAAAGGATTCAAGGCAGTACAGTAGAGGAGGGGTTTGCTTTTCAGTTTTATTCCTCTTGGATTTTCCAGATATGCAATTATCTGTCAGAAACTATCTTTTCTTTTGCCATCTCTTTCCCTGCAATATATAAGTGTTAGCTTTGGGTAACACTTCCAGAAAAATGGAAGGGAAACGAGACAGTGGCTTCTTTTGCTTCAGGCTTCAAGGGGTGTTCTTTTTGGTGTGGCACCAGTAAGTATGATGCTGGCTCAGAGCTTGAAATTTGTTAAGAAAATATTTGTCTGCCATGGGGTCGCTAAGAGTCGGACACGACTGAGCGACTTCACTTTCGCTTTTCACTTTCATGCATTGGAGAAGGAAATGGCAACCCACTCCAGTGTTCTTGCCTGGAGAATCCCAGGGACGAGGGAGACTGGTGGGCTGCTGTCTCTGGAGTTGCACAGAGTCGGACACAACTGAAGCAACTTAGCAGCAGCAGCAGCAGCTCCTATTTTAGTAAGATGTTTGTGTGTGTTAGTCACTTGGTCATGTCTGACTCTTTGCGACCCCATGGACTGTAGCCCGCCAGGCTCCTCTGTCCATGGAATTCTCCAGGCAAGAATACTGGAGTGGGTTGCCATGTCATTCTCCATGGGATCTTCCTGACCCAGGGATCAAAGCCACGTCTCCTGCATTGTAGGCAGATTCTTCACCATCTGAGCCACCAGGGAAGCCCAAGATGTTTGTAAGAGATAATTAAATTTTTCCAAGTGTGTTTAACACTTATCCAGATTGTGCAAATTAGTTATTAGTACTGTAAAGGGTTCATCACAGAGCTAGAAGTCTTTGAACATTTTCCATCTTTTTCCCTTGAGTCTTAGAGTCTTTCTTTCCCTGCTATGCTGAAGTCTCCTCACTGAGGTGCACTCATTTCTAGCGTAGTTATAAACCCCATGCAGGCAATCCCTGCTTGGCCAGTGCTGCCTGAAAGTGGCTCTCTCGCTCCTAAGGAAGCTATTTATTTCTCTATAAATAGCAACTCCCAATTTGGGGGGTTTAATGTACAGAGACATTACTTTGCCGACTAAGGTCCGTCTAGTCAAGGCTATGGTTTTCCCTGTGGTCATGTATGGATGTGAGAGTTGGACTGTGAAGAAGGCTGAGCGCTGAAGAATTGATGCGTTTGAACTGTGGTGTTGGAGAAGACTCTTGAGAGTCCCTTGGACTGCAAGGAGATCCAACCAGTCCATTCTGAAGGAGATCAACCCTGGGATTTCTTTGGAAGGAATGATGCTAAAGCTGAAACTCCAGTACTTTGGCCACCTCATGTGAAGTGTTGACTCATTGGAAAAGACTCTGATGCTGGGAGGGATTGGGGGCAGGAGGAGAAGGGGATGACCCAGTATGAGATGGCTGGATGGCATCACTGACTCGATGGACGTGAGTCTGAGTGAACTCCGGGAGTTGGTGATGGACAGGGAGGCCTGGCGTGCTATGATTCATGGGGTCGCAAACAGTCGGACACGACTGAGTGACTGAACTGAACTGAATGTGCCTCATTCCATTTAGCTCTCAGCATGGCTGTGAGATCATGGCTGGACACCTATCTTATGCCTTCCAGGCCCACTTTCCCCACCTCCCCTGCTCTCCAGCCGGGAACACTGAACTGCCAGGACTGTATCAGTGGGCTGTCTGTGCCCTCTGGCTTCCAGGAGGTGCCACACAATGGGGAGATCAGGCTGAAAGGAGAGTGAGCTCCAGGCAGGTATTCCGCCGGGGCTCTCCGCCTCCCGGGTCACCCCTGACTGGCTGCATGGAGGAGGTGGCCACCAGTCCCAGGGCAGCTCACTCACTTCTCAGTCTGGTGAGGGTAACCATCCTCTCCCCTCAACGTCATGGCCCCACTGTTACCAGCCCCAAGGAGCCGTCCTCACCCTCCTTTCCCTACCCTCTGCCCATACCTTTGTAAATATTCCCTTTACTTAACCCTTCTCTCCGACTTTCTGTATGCCAGCCGTTTCCCCACTGGGGCCCTGAATCATAAAAAGGACTCTAGTTACCACATGAACCAGGAAGCCAACCTCACACCAGGCCATCCAGCTCCACAGCCTGCCTCTTCTCCACCCTGCCTCCTTCCTCCCCTCCACGCTTCACAATGAGTGATGACCTCATCACTGTGAGCCTCTTTCAAGAAGGTCATCCTTTGTTCCCTTTCTGGATGTCATCACTGGTCCCAGGCTGCGGTGGGTGCTGTACTAGGCAACCCAGCTCCCCTGGGTGCAGTGGAGGGGTGGACAGGGTCATCCTTTGGAGGGAAATGGAATCTTCCCAGGCAGCCTATCCTAGAGTGAGGAGGGACTGAAGGGTCGGGGTAAGGGTGTCTCGAGGCCCTTAGCCCTCGAGAACTGGCTCTCCCACCCCGAGGCCCATGCCAGTTTGGCCAAAGCAGTTTGTCATAAACCCCATCCAGCAACGTGATCCTTCAGAAAACGGCCCATTTGGCTACTTGGTCATTTGGTGACTTGACTTTCAGTAAATTGCCTCTTGATAAATTTACTGGGAGCCAAATCTGTGCCCTTCAAACTCACCAAATTAGCAGGGGCCTTGTCTATAGAAGGACCCCAGGAACCCTGTGCTCCAGTGGGGAGCAGGGCTCAGGAGGCAGTTCCCATCTTATCCTCACATGCCTGTGGACTACAGACCCAAAGCCTCCCTCCCACCGGCCTCTTCTAGCCCTTTCTCTCCCTCCCCTTCCTAATGAGCAGCCAGAAGGCAGAATGGCTATGAAGGGTTGGGGTCAAGTTTGAGATGTGAGTGACAAATGGAGAAAACAAGTGCAGGCCCCTTTTGCAGAGCCCTCCCACCCTTCATAACCCTCAATACCTGAGTGACTGGATCCTCGGATCCTGGATCCTCGTATGAAACAGCAGTGGCCCAGGAAGCCTCAGAAAGAGTCGCTGGGCAGCTTTCCCCAGGCTTCCCAGCTGGAATGTTTACATGTGCTACCAGGACAACACCAATTTCAGCCAATAGAAACCAAAGCCCGAACGATTGACTTCTGTTAGTGAGAGAAGGGGCTAGTCCAGTCACAGCAGCAATCTGACCTATGGATCAGGACTAGGCTGTCCTGTCCAAGCCAGCTTCCCCCCAGCAGGTGGGATTGCAGGGCTGCTCCAGTAGTGAGCCTCGCAGCTGGTATATACTGGGAGTCCTTATTGTGTGCCAGTCACTGGGAAGCGATACATCACAATAGCCCCAAGAAGTAGGTGTTGGTGTTTTCATTACATTCGAGGAGGGGCACAGAGTGTATTACATAAGTTAGCTAAAACTCAAACCCAGAGCTGTTGACTGAGCTGTCACTTATTTATTCCCAACCTCTGAGGTTAGGATCTCCCTTGTGTGCCTGATTGTTTTCAAAGATGTCTTTTATGAATCCAGGATGAGCTTATATTGTAACAGTTATCAGCATATACCCAGGAACAATTTACCTAACATTTCTTAGTTTGTCTATAAAATGGGGGTGACAGTGCCTGTGGAATAGGATTCTTAATGAGGATCAAATCACAGTTTTACAGAAAAGGCTGAGAACAGTACTTGGTACATCAGAGCCAAGGCAGGAGGAGGGCTCGTGTGGACACTGACATTGGGGAGCACAGAGGTTCCTGAGCTGTGAAAACGCTGGATGATGAGGACTGGCCTGAGTTCTGTTTGTTGATCTGACTCCCATACGGCCTATGGGACCAACTGCCATGAACCTTCTAGTGCCTCAGCAGGCCCTGATCCACAGCCCTGCCCTTCTCCTGGGTTCCCTGGGAGAAAGAGGGTAACTGGAAACACTGGGCCGGGAGGCACCTGCACTCCAAAAGGACAGAGCTCCAGCCGCCTGTATGCGGCAGGGGCAGCAAGACCTAAGAAGCCCTGGGGCCATTGGTGCGAGGCCCAGGGTGAGCATGGAAGGGTGGGCAGTGGGATTCTTAACTGCCCAGAGGAGAGAGACGTGCAATCCACCGATGAGACGCTCTTAGAAGGTAAAAATGTTCTCAAGGGGAAGCCAGGAAAGATTTCCCAGCTGATTAGAAAGGCTCCTTCCTCTTTGAGGCAGAAGCTTCAAGTGGGTGGCCAGAACGTCACCTTCTACCCCCAGCCAAGCCCCTCACTGAAGCGACAAACCCTGGCCTCTGGGCCTAACAGATTGAGAGACCTTTTGAACCCTTATCAGCAACGAGGACAGGGTCTTCCAAACCATGCCCTCCTCGGATGCCTCCTCCCCGGGTGGCACCGCAGAAGAGTGTTCAGGGGAGGGTGCGGTTTTTAAGTGGGGGCACAGATGGGAAAGAAGCAGGTAGGGCAGGAGGAGAAAGAGCAGAAAATAAGCCTGTGGCAGCTCCCCTCTCACACACCCCAGTCCCCAGGCTCTTGCCCTGGAGCTGGGGCCGGCCCGGGGAGAGCGGGGGCAGCGCCTGCTCCAGCCGCGCGCCAGCCTGCGCCTTCGAGAACATGGAGCCTGTGTGCCAAGACATGCCCCGCGGCCCCGCCTCGGGGCCCTTCTAGACCCTGCGGGCAGCCTGGTGAGTGTGCGCGGTCTGCTTAGGGGGTACCTTGGACACGGGGTCACACGGGGTCAGAAACGTGCCGTCTCCCAGTCTTCGTCCCTTGCTCCAGCCAGAGGAGAGAGAAGGGGCGGGGCCTCACTTGCCCCGCGTGTGGAAAGTGGGGTTTGCCCCGCGTGTGGAAAGTGGGGTGAATTGGTACCCAGCATGCGGTGCTCTGTGGGGGGTGTTGCTTTGGCCGCTGTCAGCTTCTTCCTGACTTGAGGACAGTTAGGGGAGGAACAAGTTGGGGAGGGGGACAGAAGCAGGTAGGGGGTCCTGCAGGGACAGTTGACATCGGCGCAGGAGAAAGGACAGCTACACCCTGGGCCTTGGCTTTTCTTCCTTCCCACCTGTAACCTGTTGAGGCTTATCCCAGGCCACAGGTGCGAGGCCTTGCACCAAGGCCACAGAATCGAAGCCCAGAACCAAGGACACCTCCCAAGCTGACTGAGCCCCTTTGTAATGGTTGCCAAAAGCCCCCCTGATCATCACTAAGTTCCTGACTCCCAATTAGGCCAAGGTGCCCACTCCACTAAACACCCCATAGCGCCCCAACTCATCACCTACCGCCAGCCTTCCAGCAGGAATTTTCTTTGTCTTGAGGCTATAAAAATTGGCTATTAACTCATGAAAACTGTCAGCTTTCCCTCCTCTGTCAGGAGGTCATTCCACTGTATTCACAGTGCCCACATTATCTCTGCTGTTTGTTCTTAATAAAAACTCACTCCCTTCTGAAATGCCCTGTGTCTGGAAATTCTTTTCCAACCTGCGATCAGACGGCCTCAACATAGCCCTTCAGTCATGTTCGTTCCCTCTCAGCTCCTGCCCTCACCTCTCCTGGTACCTTCATGCTCAGCCTGTCACCCCCTTCCCTTGTTTATCTTCTTACTCCCCTAACCCTGGCCTATGCCCCACAAGGCTGTTCTCAGAGATGAAGCTCATGCTATATGCTGATGATCCCCTGGCAAGTGATCCCAGTCAGCTAGCACGGGTCTTCTGAGTGCTGCAGGCCCTGAAGTGAAGTGAAGCTGAAACAAATTTCCCCGCCTCAGTGCACCTACAGTCTAGTTGGGAGGATAAACTGTGCTTACCTGAAAAAAAGAAGCAGTGAGTCAAATGTAGCAAGGCACCATGGGTTTGGGCCGCTTCTCAGCAAGTGTGGCTGACTGACTTCACTTCCACCGTAAAAGGCCTGACCAGACTCTCCTGGGAAGGGAGAGGAGGTGATAGGAGCCCAGGGCCTTTCCTAAAAGGAGGCCTGTTCTCCATCCATAAAGGCCACACACCCTGAGTACTGTGCCTGTCAGCCCCAGGTAGGCAGATCCCTGAGAGCTGTGATGTTACAAAGACCTCTTGCAACATTCCAGCGGTCCTTGAGCATGCAGGTCTGCCATTGGAGGAGTGCCTCATTGAACAGCTTCCTGCTCGGAACACAAGAACTATGACAGAACTGTTCCCAGATGGCTGGCCTTTCGATGGGGATCCCTAAATGGTCATTCCCACACTGGGCCGCCCTTAACAGACACTGGATGAAAACTCCAGAGTTGCCTTAGAGACCTGACCCAGCTTGACCCAAAGACTAGGATCTTAAAGTTAAGAGATGGGAGTGGGCTTCTGGGGGCCTGCACTGTTTTCTGGCCTCTAGAAACAAAGAGTATTAAGCCTAAAAGGAAAACAATTGGTCTGCTAAGTGAAACAGACATTCCTCAGCCGTGTGGTAGGTGGCACACAGGGGGACAGGCAGGTATGCCAAAGAAAATCTTAAACACACAGGAGAGCTTCTTGTTTTCTTGGGGGCAAGTGACACTCAGTGTTTCCATTGTCTTCCTTTTTCTCCTACTGCCTTTGGCATTACAGTTCTTTGGTGTCATAATTGAAATTACATACTTGTTGGATTTACCTGGTGGTGCAATGGATAAGAATCCCCCTGCTGATGCAGGGGACATGGGTTTGATTCCTGGTCCAGGAAGATACCACAGGCTACAGAGCAACTAAGCCTCCAAGCCACAACTACTGAGCCTGCATGCTGCAACTACTGAAGCCCGTGTGCACCAGAGCCTATGCTCTACAACAAGAGAAGCCACTGCAATGAAACCTTGTGCACTTCAACTAGAGAGTAGCCCCTGCTTGCCACAATGAAGACCCATTGCAGCCAAAAATAAAAAATAAAGTTAAAAAAGAAATTGCATACTTGCTTGTAAATTTTATTTCTCGACCACCCTCTAGCCCATATAATAATTGATTTCTCCAGGTTTTCTGGAATTAAGGAAGACACCTGCTATGAAACAAAACAACAGATGAAACAAAATGTCTGCAAACAAATAAAGCAGCATTTACATGGGTTAACACAAGTCAGATCTGCTAGGCCATTTTCTCAATGATGCCCTGAAAAGAACAATTAGGTCTTTAGTCCTCAGTCAAGATTTGTGGAAATCCCCAAACTGGTGATTTGGCTCTTTATTGCCAAAGAGCAATACATTTTGGGGGGTGGCCAACAGCATCAGACACAGAGGACACGCAAATATACCAAAGAAACCTTTAATGATGAAAGATTATGCAAACATAGCCTTGGATTGATTCTTTCCAGAAATGTCTTCATCTTGTCTTTTCTCAACCATGCATCAAACTGTGAAGGTCCTAAGAACATTCTCCTCCCCAGCTCAGACTCTACTCCAGCTTCATCTGGGAAGCATAAGAAGAGCATATCCCAAAAAGAGCATTCCCAAGTATGCGAACCTCAGAGGTGAGCTGTTTGGTCAGGAGCATGTGGATGTGGTGGAGGGAAGAAGGCAGCATTATACAAGCACACAGAGACTCAAATCAAGAAGTTGAATGCTAGTGTCTTTGAAAGTGAAAGTCACTCAGTCATGACCAACTCTTTGCAGCCCCATGGACTATACAATCCATGGAATTCTCCAGGCCAGAATCCTGGAGTAGGTGGCTGTTGTTCCCTTCTTCAAGGGATCTTCCCAACCCAGGGATCGAACCCAGGTCTCCCACACTGCGAGCGAATGCTTTACCAGCTGAGCCACCAGGGAAGTCAATGTCTTTTAGACACGCAAAATCTGCATCAACACACTTGGAAAAGAAAAACCTCTATAATCGTTCCATATGTCTTGTGTGTCACAAAAGTGTGAAAGTACAAAAGTGTAGTAGAATAATTTTGAGTTCTCGGGTCACAAAAGCATCAGGGTGATGTAAAATCTTGAAAACCAAGTGATGTTTAAGTCTCTCCCCACAATCCTGAAGTTTCCTGCTGAGGACGATGAGCTTCAGTCCTATCCAGTCACCACCTTCCCCTGGAACAGAGCAAGGAGCGTCTACCTGGAGGGGTAAACCAGGACCTGGGTTCGCAGCGGCAGGAAACTGCATCTTTCTCTCTTTCAGAACACAACTTCAGAGTAATTTGTGTCCTTATCAAAGTTAGTGCCATCTTTGCTGCAGTGTTCTGTGAACCCCCAGGCTGTAATCACAGGTTCCGAGAAGCCAAGACTGCTGCCACTGCCTACACCTGGTTACGCACTGGGTCTGAGGGTCCTCCTGACACCACATTTGGGTGTCTTTTGAGGGAGCTGGGGGCAGACTAGACAGCTTCCATAGGCACGATGCCGTCCATTTACAAACTGCTCCACAGACACGACTCCTGACAGCCAGAGATACCCAGGGATGTGTGCAGAGTGCCAACTATCCTCCCTTAAAAGATGGGAGATCTGAGGCTCAGAGTAGTGAAGTGACTTGCCTGAGGTCACACAGCTGATAGGGGGCAGAGCCTCCTGATGTGCTGGTACCCTCAGTGTTCCCAGTCTCCACAGCCCTTCGGAAAAGAAACGGTTTGTTCTTTGCCCTTCCCGACCTGAGATGCGTCATTCATGGCGAGTTGGGATACACCTGTGGGAAAACAAAAGCCTCCGAGGATGGGATAAAGTTCAGGTTTACAGATGAGCGAAGGGAGAACTGGGGCTTCTCAAGTGGTGCTAGTGGTAAAGAACCCACCTGCCAATGCAAGAGACATAAAGAGACTCAGGTTCAGTCCCTGGAGCGGGGGGGGGGGGGGGAGGGGGGGGGGGGGGAAGATCCCCTGGAGAATGGCATAGCAATCCACTCCAGTACTCTTGCCTGGAGAATCCCATGGACAGGAGCCTGGTGGGTTACAGCCCATGGGGTTGCACAGAGTGGGACACGACTGGAGCAACTTAGCACACACACACGAGGGAGAATCTGGGATCTGAACTTGAATGAAAAAAGGATGAGGAACAGGAGGAAGAAGCCATGTTGCTTGATGGAGACCTGGCTGTTTTCAGGGTTTCTCAATCTCAGCAGTGTTGATGTCATGGACTTCCTAAAACTGCCTTGGGAGGGCCAGTCCCTGCGGTCAGGCTGTTGAGGAGCGTTGCCGGCCTCTGTCCACTAGATGACAGTAGCACCTCCCCAGACTCCCCGGGTGATGGTACCATCTCCAAACTTTTAAATGTGTTCCCTAGGAACGAAACTCGCCCTGGCTGAGAACCACGGCTTGCAGTCGGTGCTCCGCAGAGCAGCCCCGCAAACGGAGCCGGATCCCCACCTCACTCTCCTGCCTGCCGCCCGCAGAGCTCCCAGCTGCCCGGGAGAAAGTCCAACACCGCGGAAGACCGATCAGCCTCTCCAGTCTCTTTTCCCTCTCCTTCCGGCCACGCCCCTCTTTGCTCTAGTTCTGCACGACTTGTGGCGCTTTCTCACGCAGCCATGCTAGTGTGATGTGCCCACACTCACGCTTTTTTTCTCACCTCAGTTGCTTATCTCCTAAATGTTCTCCAACCTTCAAGACTTGGCTTGGTGTGGGCATCACCTGGAACTTACCTGAAGCCATTTCCCTTCCCCCCATCCGAAGACTGGGTCAGGCCCCCGCTCTGTGCTCGCAGCACCTTCTGCAGACCTGTCACAGAACTCAGCACCCCATCCTGTAATGGCCTTGCAGTCACCCTGACTGAACTCCAGAAGGGCGGGGCTGTGTCGTCAGGCCCCCGCTCTGTGCTCGCAGCACCTTCTGCAGACCTGTCACAGAACTCAGCACCCCATCCTGTAATGGCCTTGCAGTCACACTGACTGAGCTCCAGAAGGGCGGGGCTGTGTCTTGTTCATATCTGGGGCATAGTGCCTCATGTGGCATTCACTCAGCAGGGTTTTGTGAAAAGAAAGTGAAAGTCGCTCAGTCGAGTCCGACTCTTTGCGATCCCATGGACAGTCCATGGAATTCTTCAGGCCAGAATACTGGAGTGGGTAGCCTTTCCCTCCTCCAGGGGATCTTCCTGACCCAGGAATGAATCCCGGGTCTCCTTCTGCACTGCAGGTGGATTCTTTACCAACTGAGCTATCAGGGAAGCCCAGATAAAAGGAAGGGTTTGCTGAAGTGAGCCACAAAGACTAAAAGCACAGGAGGTTGGGAGTCAAGACACCAGGATTCTAGTCTCTAGGTCTGCTACTAGCTAGCCAGGTGACTGCTTCTCATCCCTGAACCGGTTTCCTCATCTGAAGAATCTGAATTTAGACTAAATGTCTAAGGGTCCTTATAAGTAGGAATTGCTGATTCTAGAATGTCTTTTTTTCCCATAAATATTTCACTTTAAAGTGTTTCCCAAACAAAGGGTAGGGCCATCCTCTTCCTCTCCCTTCTGAAAGTGTATGGCTTCCTCCAATCTTTTTCAAAGTCTTTTCCTAGTGACGATTTCATTTGACCCTAGAAATAATGATGGCAGCCTGGTTAAACATAATTTCAAACAAGAACCATTCTTCTAAACAAGTGACAGAGGTAAAATACATGTCAAGTGTTACCACCACAGAAGACAGAAGAACATGTGTTTATTTTTCTCCATGCATAGAAACCCATCAGGGTAGTGTGACAGCAGGGTAGGTGATGGGCAGGGAACTTGAAGACTTTTCACTGAACAACTTATATTGTCAGATTTTTGAGCTATGTATGGTATCTATTTTAAAAATTAAAAATAAAGAATAAAACCATATGTATAAAATCAGCTACAAGGATGCCTTGTATAGGACAAGGAACATAGCCCATATTTTATAACTATAAATGGAGTATAACCTTTAAAAATTGTGAATCACTTTGTTGTGTACATGAAACTTATATAATATTGTACATCAACTATACTTCAGTCAAAAAGGCAATAAAACCAAATGAATGGCATCGTTTCCCAAGCGTCCTTTCAACTGGCCTCAAAAGCAGGTGAGTAGTGAATCTGAGGTCAGTAGCCAGATCACATCTGTCAGAGCTGCTATAAGAAAACCCTTCTGGCTAACTGCACTTTCAAAAAATCAAGAGAAACATGGGCTGCAAAGCATCACTATAGTCTTCTGGCTTCAAATTGTTTTAATCTGGTTCACTCCCTGGCAGTAGAGTATAAAAATAAGGCTAAATTTCATAGCAAGTGCTACCAAAAAGGGAGTTGAAGAATTCGGATGCTAATGCTGAACCTGACCAACTGATTTCTGTCACTTTGCAGCTCCTTGCTGTGACAAGCCCTGACATTTATCTAAGGATGAATCTGCTAGTGGATAGGCTCCACCTAGAGGCCCATGGACAGAGAACAGACCTAAAAATCAAAAGTTAGTGACAGATTTAGTAATGTTAAGTCTCCTGTATTCCTCTCTGTACTACCTGCTCTCTCTTCCTTTCCAGATAGTTCTCATAACAATCATAAAATGAGCCCTGTATAATATCATTAGACCAGAGGTGGTATTAAATTTGTAATCATGACCACAGCTTTCCTTTAAGGTGGCACAATATAGAGTATTCCTCTGAATGTGACTGCCACCTCAGTCCTCTGTAAGCACTGTCCTGTAAGATGAGGTCAACGGAAGCCATACAGTGCAGGTGTGTTTAAATTAATCAGTAGATCAAATGTTAAACTGGATTAAAAAAAATCTGTTGATGTTGTTTAGCTGCTCAGTCATGTCTGACTCCTTTGCGACCCCACAAACTGTGGCCCACCAGGCCCCTCTGTCCTTGGGGTTTCCTAGGCAAGAATATTGGGGTGGGTTGCCATTCCCTTCTCCAGGGGATCTTCCCAACCCAAGGATTGAACCTGCATCTCCTGCATTAGCAGGTGGATTCTTTACCATCTGGGAAGGCCCGGATAAAAGATGGGAGAAGAAAGGTAACTTAATTTTCTCACCCAGAGGTTCCGTGGTCACCTGGGGTGCTGATCTATACACATGGATTATCACCTTCTTCACAGTAGTTACATCTTTTCAGATCTTAATGTTATCTGGTTACCTTTAGCACTGGACATGCAATTCTTTATTTCAAATACATTCATTTTAATAAACATAATCATTGTTGCTGCTCTACATAATAAGCTAAAATAAGAATCAACACTTAAGTGACTACTATATGTGGATACAGGATGCACGAACGATGAAGGTGCAGTCTGGAATTTTAAGCATATAGGGATTCACCCAGAAAAGGAACGAGGAAAAAAATACTATTTTCTGTATCCTTCCAGCCATCTCCAAAGAAACACTGTTTTCCAATATTTTAACATCTACTGCAAGAGTAGGAACTACCTTTGGACACATCATGCACTGGGCAGTTATTGGTGCTTGGTGTATATTACAGCTGTAATTTTACAAGCCTCAGTTGCCTTCTAGTTTTTTTTTTAAGTGATCACGATACATCAGGTAGACGTCTTGATCTTGTGTAGTATTATTTTAAAAAGTAAAGAAAACCTCTGATTTTATTTTTTATTTTTATTACACACTACAAAATACAATGCATGCTACACAATATGCTGCATAATCTACTAGCAGGGATAGAAGAGCATGACCGAGTTGTTCTTCATCAACCAGGAAAACGTTTCCTTAATCAATGTTCTCCAAACCCTGAAAAACAGTTTAAAAAGGAAAATGAGAGAATTCTGTTCTTCTCAAAGATGTACAATGACTCCTAGAACCTGTAATGAGTCCTAGTTTTCATTTCTGACAGTATCAAACATATCACTTAAAACTGTTTTATAAAACAACAGCCAACATCAGGAAGAGATGATTAGCCTTATTCTACATTTTTACAAATGAAAAAAGTTAAAAAAAACAAAACAAAACAACGAAGGCTCAGCCAGGTTAAAAGACCCTTGCTTAAGTCAGTCAGGAAGTAATAGAGTCAGAATTCAAGTTCAGGGACCACCCTCCCCCCGCACTCCCCCCACCCAACCGTTCAGAAGACCATTCTATCACACTCAGTTCACAACCAAATGGTTCAGAAACTATAGAGTAAAAGTGTCATCAGTGATGACGTTTCTTCCAGGTTGTTAAAATAACACAGTCCAGGTATTCTGTTTCTATTGTAGGAATAATCTTTTTAAAGAATGAGGACAAACTTCTACAACATAAAGAACATACTATTAGGCCGAACTACATGGAAATGCTATTGTTTGACCATTTTTGACCCACAAAAAGTCATTTCGTGATTCAATCAAATATAAATTATAGTAATTCTTTAATGTACTGGTGCATGAACCGGCAAACCAATGGAGTACAAAAGAGTACATTAGTGAAACAGGCCCATGTGTATATGGAAATTTAGTTTACTAGAGTGGTATCTGAAACAAACAAAAAAATGGACTGTTCTATACGATAATTCTTGTAACTGGCTGTTTCTTGGAAAAAAACTAAAGCTAAACCCTTGCTTCACATTATACCCCCAAATGACCTGTAGACAGGTCAGAGTACTAACTGTGAAAAAGGGGAAAGCACTGTTAATTGTATTTGGAGAAACTGTAGAAATATTTTTTAGAATCTTGGATACGAAAGTCCTTTGTATCAATGTAAACTATGACAAACAGAACATCCAGATTAAAAATCTATCTGATGAAAGCCAGGATAAAGTAAAAAGGACAGCAGACAGAAAAATATTTGCCACATATAAAAGAGACAAAAGATTAACATCTGTAATGTATAATAAGAACCTTTATAAATCAAAAAGAAAAAAGACAACAGAACAAGAAAGGATACAGGCAGACAATGCAGAGAATAAGATGATCATTAAGTATGTAAAAGGCACTGTACTACTTTAATTTGCATTTTCCCAGTCTGCTGTGAGCCCTTTGGAAAACGTTAACCAGAATGCACCTCAACCCTGACAGGTGAGCTAGCATCAGAGCCATCTTACCTTTGACACATAGTAACGGTTTACTCCAGAGACGCGCCTATCTCTTTCCATCAAATACCACTGATATGAATAATGGGCAACCCTTTTTTCCTACAATGAAAGGAAATCATTATTGCAGTTTATAAAGGTGAGTGAGCCAACAGAGAGATATCAGAACTTTAATAAGTGACATTCCAGAAAAATGGAATCATCACTCATATAAAAACCAAATTAACATAGACTCAAATAAAATCAGACCACTAAACTTTAGAATTAAGACGGTAACCATGACTTCTTACACTTTCTGTTTTAACCAGCATCATTTTCTTTCTTTCCTCTTTTTCTTTTTTTAAGTCATGACTACTTGTTCCTTTTGGGGACACTGAGATGAAAGAACAGCGGTAGGTCACAAGTGAAAGACAATCACAAAACCAGAAACCAAATACACGGATACTTTATGACTTCCCTGGTGGCTCACACGGTAAAAGCATCTGCCTACGGGAGACCCGGGTTTGATTCCTAGATTGGGAAGATCCCCTGGAGAAGGAAATGGCAACCCACTCCAGTATTCTTGCCTGGAAATCCCATGGACAGAGGAGCCTGCCAGGCTACAGTCCATGGGGTCGCAAAGAGTCAGACACGACCGAGCGACTCCACTTGACTTGACTAAAAAACTAGTTAGAGAGGAAAATCACAATCCTAAAGTGAAAAACAGGAGCTTGAGCTAAATTCCTAAAGGCTTACAAGAGAAAGTGGGGGATTAAAAAAAAATGTCAAGGTAAAAACCTAATTAAGTGGAATTCCCTGGCCGTCCAGTGATTAGGACTTGGCGCTTTCACAGCCAGTCGCCGGGGTTCAATCCCTGGTCGAGAACTGAGATTTCGCAAACAGCGCGTCAAGGCAAAAAAAAAAAAAAAAAAAAAAAAACAAAAAAAAAAAACAAAACAACAAAAAAAACAAGACAAACTAAATAAATCAAGGCTAGGAAAAAGTGAAAAACGAGAAGCTACCGAGATATGGATGCGAGAAATTAAAATCAAAATCCAGCCAGAAAAGAGACTTGGAGTGGAGGCAAGACTAATTGACGCCTCTCTTCTCTGCCTAGGTAGGGCTTTCCTGGTGGTTCAGACGGTGAAGAATCTGCCTGCAATGCAGGAGACCCCGGTTCGATCCCTAGGTCGGGAAGGTTCCCTGGAGAAGGATATGATAACCCACTCCAGTATTCTTGCCTGGAGAATTCTATGGACAGTGGAGCCTGGCGGGCTACAGTCCATGGGATTGCAGAGTCGGGCACGACTGAGCGACTAATACTTTCTATGTTCTTTCTCCTCTGCCTAGGAGTTTAGACTTAGCCTCTTTTAATCTCCTACCTTTCCAGCCCCCAGTCTCTACTCCACCCTCCCGCCCTGGCTTTACCCAGCAACCTTACTAAATCCTTACTAAAGTGGAATACGGTTCCGGACGGGTTTCCTTCCTCAAGTCTCCGCTTTTAGGCAATAAAAAAGACTGGCGAGGACGGATCTCAGTATTACCATCTCGGAGACAGCCTCCGGATCCTAAGGGCCTCCCGACGCCACCATCCATTACGTAACGGCAGCGATGGAATCAGCCGCCGGGCCGGAGAAGCCGCCTTACCTTGCCCCCGTTACTGAACCTGTGGATGCGCGCGGTGGCCATTCCCGGGATGAACAAGCACACGCCCATGACGGCGATCCCGGGGAGAACCTCGAACCACATCTCGACGCCGTTCCCGAGGCCAAACACTCCCTTCCAGGTCCCTTAAAGGTGACCCGGCTTCGATCTCTTCCGGGTAAGCTCCGCGGCTGCGCGCGAGCGGGGCCGGAGTCACGTAAGCCTCCAGAGGAAGCGACGGGGCGCGGCAGGGCTCAAGAGGGGCGCGCGCCCGCGCTCTCGTACACTCCCTGCTCCCGCAGTCCTCTGCGCTCTCGCACACTCCCTGCTCCCGCAGTCCTCTTTCTGCAGCAGATTTTGCATCAACTCGCAGTCGTGCGCCCGACGTGCAGTAACGCCAGCCAGCCCCGCGCCAGCCAGTAGACCATCGCCGTTTCGGACCTCAAGACTCTAAAAATGGCAGAGCAACTTTCCCCAGGAAAGACGACAGACCAGGTGTGCACCTTTCTTTTCAAGAAGCCTGGGCGAAAAGTGGCTGCAGGCCGCAGAAAGCGCCCAATCTGCAACCAGGAGTCCGGAGACAGCAGCAGCAGCAGTGACGAAGGGAACACTGTGGTTCGCCCGGAAAAGAAGCGAGCGGTCCACAATCCGATGATACAGAAGACCCGTGGCAGTGGTAAACAGAAGGTGGCATACGGCGACCTGAGTAGCGAGGAGGAGGAGGAGAACAAATCCGAGAGTCTCGGCGTGGTCTATAAGTCCACTCGCTCGGCGAAACCCGTGGGGCCAGAAGATATGGGGGCGACTGCTGTCTACGAGCTAGACACAGAGAAGGAGCGTGACGCACAAGCCATCTTTGAGCGCAGCCAGAAGATCCAGGAAGAGCTGAGGGGCAAGGAAGATGACAAGATCTATCGGGGAATCAATAATTATCAAAAATACATGAAACCGAAGGATACGTCTATGGGCAATGCTTCCTCCGGAATGGTGAGGAAGGGCCCCATCCGAGCTCCCGAGCATCTGCGTGCCACCGTGCGCTGGGATTACCAGCCCGACATTTGTAAGGACTACAAGGAGACTGGCTTTTGCGGCTTCGGAGACAGCTGCAAATTCCTCCATGACCGTTCAGATTACAAGCACGGGTGGCAGATCGAACGCGAGCTTGATGAGGGTCGCTATGGTGTCTATGAGGATGAAAACTATGAAGTGGGAAGCGATGAGGAGGAAATACCATTCAAGTGTTTCATCTGTCGCCAGACCTTCCAAAACCCAGTTGTCACCAAGTGCAGGCATTATTTCTGCGAGAGCTGCGCGCTGCAGCATTTCCGCACCACCCCGCGCTGCTATGTCTGTGACCAGCAGACCAATGGCGTCTTCAATCCAGCGAAAGAATTGATTGCTAAACTGGAGAAGCACCGAGCTGCAGAAGGGGGTGGTGCTTCAGATTTCCCAGAAGACCCCGATGAGGATCCAGTTCCCATTACTTAAATTTTCCCATTATTCTCAAATCTCAAAATAAACGTTTTGTTGTTTTGGAAATTTTAACTCTCGTGCTTCCTTTCTGGGGAAAGTGAGTGAGAAGAAAAGGTGGGTGGTGAAGTGGGGTCCCGGATGGGTGGCTTGCAAAGGCATCAAGGTAGGTAAAATCTGGAGCTTTACCTGGCATAAATGCTGCCTGTGTGTAACAGTTACTTTTCATAACCCTTTTACATAAATTTGGGGGATGGGAGAAGTTCAACAAAAGAGCTAGAATTTGCTTGAAGTGACCAAAGCTGTGATAAAAACAAGAACTGAACCTATTTATTATATCACAATTATGCATCACTTAATAATGTACAAAAGTATTTTCATGCATGATCTTTTGGGAGCTTGTAGTACTTCAAAATACACCCCAGCCAAGGTGTGTGTGTGTGTTAGGGGCTGAGGGAGCAGTAAGAGTGGGAGAATTAGGATGGGGGACTGGTAGCTAGCCCTGCAACCTGTGTATGGGGACTGCTCCTTGCTCTCCTTGAAGCATAGGTAACTTCTTCCATGGATGATTGAAATGGTCTGTACTCCGGGGTCCAATATGATAGCCACTAGCTTCATGTGGCTGTTGAACATTTGAAATGTAGCTGGTAGTGACCCTATGCAGTTCTGGACTGAACTTGTGAACCTGCAGAAGGCAAAAACCTAACATTTGTCTGAAACTGTTTTCATAAAGCTGATCATGCCCTATTAATTTATGTACCTGTTTTCCCAACTAGCCTGTTAATTCCTCCATGACCAGGCCAGTGCTTGGCATATAAGAAGCACTTAATAAATAAACTCAGAGAGGTCTGAAAAAGGAGATCGGGGCCAAAGCCTTGAACCCAAGCCGAGGAGCTTTGACTATATTCTGTAGGTAAAGAGATTTGGGGAGGGGAACACAAACTTTTTTTTAAAATATAACTATGGTTACAGGCTATCAGACTGCAGCAAGATGGAAGGCAGGGAGGCCAGTTAGGACAAATGACTAGTAAATTTTTATTGATCTGAGTAGAATTTGGGCTGATCCCAGGGAAAAGATGTAAGAATAAATTGTGGGTTAGAGTTTTTATATTCATATACATTAATCTATTTAAAGATATTCTTTGAGGAGCCACCCTTGTCAGGCACTGTGCCTAGCATATGGGATATTAGCAAAGAAGATAGACATAGCCCCTGACCTCATGGAGCTGGACATCACACAGTGCAGGTTTGATGAGTACAAAAACAAAAGTGCACTGGGCTGACCTCTCAGGATTAAGCCAATTCCAGCCCTTGAGAGAATTCAGAATCAAAGTCATTTCATACAATGTCATATATTCTTTAACAGAATGTATTAAGTACAGTGGGGATACATGAGAAGCCTAGCGGGAAAAGGGCTTAAGAAAGTATGACACAGAAAACAGCATTTAAGGGATGAGACCAAAAAAAACCAGAAAGGAAAGAAATAGTTGTAGAGGCAGTCGGAGAAAGAGAAACTTAGGTGGCGCTAGTGGTAGATAAACTGCCTGCCAATGCAGAAGATGTAAAATGACGTAGGTTCGATTCCTGAGTCAGGAAGATCCTCTGGAGGAGGGCATGGCAACCCACTCCTGTATTCTTGCCTGGAGATTACCTTGGACAGAGGAGCCTGGGGGCTACAGTCCATAGGGTCACAGACAGTCGGACACAGGTGAAGCAACTTAACACACACACTGAGGTGGAAGGCAAAGTAAACTGTTCTAACAAGTGTTATGGAAAGAAACAGGACAATGAGTAGCAAAAATCGTGGTATGCTCAAGGTATTTTTCATGTTTACAAAGTTTATGATTAAAATTTTTAAAAGAACTATTTTTATTACTCTAATTAAATGGTGCAACTTCATTTCATAGGTGAAAACTAAATAGTTCTTACAAATTAGAAAAAAATTAAATATGGGGGTGGTTCCCTGGTGGCCTAGTGGTTAGGACTCTGGGCTTCCACTGCCATGGCCTGGGTTCAATTCATGGTCAGGGAACTGAGATCCCGCAAGCCTTGCGGCATAGCTAAAAATAAATAAAATAAATATGGGGGGATAAAGAGCATGCCAGCCGAGATGAGTTGCAGCTGGACCCTAAAGGCACTAACCTAGTCTGAGAGTTCATAGGAGGCTCCCCTAGGAGACGACCCTCAACTAGAGACCTGTAAATGGGGATTAGGAAGAGTATCCAAGTCAGAGGGTCAGTAGATACCAAGGACCTGAAGTGAGAGACTGGCTTCAGCTAAGAACTCCAAGCAGTCCAGGATGCTGGAGGAAAAAGACAGGTGGCCAGGTAGTCAGGGCCAAAGAACAGCCACCTTGCTGTCATGTTAAGGACTCTGGACTTTATCAGAAAGGCAAAGGGATGCCATCAAAAAGTTTTAAGAAAGTGAGCTGATCAGATTTGAATTTTAAAAAGATAATTCTTCAGTGTGGGGAATGGACTGTAGAATCTGGACACAAGACAGATCAGTCTGAAGGCTGGTGCACCAGTCCACGTGATATCATGGCAGACTGGACTAGACTGGGGACTGCAGACATTCATTTAATTTTTTTTTTTTTACCATTCTAAAGCCGTTATTAGCATCAGGTAGATTATTTCATTATAACTTCTTAACTTCAAGACAGCCATTGAAATAACTTGCTGGAGGTTACCTAAGGCCCATAGGAGCAAAATCTCAGTCTGGGATTGGGTAGATAAATACCAAAAGATTAATGTACCCCAATTAAAGGAGCAAAGCTACTGTACAGTAGGTCTCCATACATATCTTAAGTACACAGGTGCCTTGCAAACCTCAAATGCATAAGACCTCCTTTTATATAGTTTGATATTTATAATACATGAATACAACTGAGTTTCTCTGGTGGCATTTGTCAATGGAAGTTGAAGCATTTAAAAAGGTTTGTCATTATGTAATGATGGTGCCTAAAACCTCTATTTCTATGGTATTTTTGTGAATTGCTAGGTTTTATTCACTTTTTAATTCTAATGACATTAATTACAGAAAACTGTACAAGTAAGTTGAGAATACTAAAATAAGCAAATGAAATACTTTTTCCAGTTTAGAATTTTCAAATCAGGACTGTCTCTTCCAAACATTAAGGCATTTTTTTTTTCTTTTTAGGAATGGGAAGGAGTAAAATTGATAGGAATAGTGTGAAGAAAAGCCATCTTTTCAATGTAGTCTGTACAAAAATGACATAAAACCTTCTCTATATTTGAGCATATAAACCTCATATAGGAGAATTCTAACCATTACAAAGTTAAATCTAAAACATTCAAGCATGACACCATAAAAATATTCAAAAAACTTTATTTGGGTTACTATATAATTCCATAAAGCTAAAGTTACATTTAAGTATAAACTTTCAGTAAATATGGCAACAGCAAACATCAAAAGCATATTTGCCAGCAGTTTCCCATACCTCTGTATAAAATAGTATTTCAAAGAAGCATGACTGGATAGCAGAATTACCCATTTTTCCTAAGACTTTCATCACCAGTATCACCCTATGCCCCACTATTGTTGGGTGAAGTGCAAGTTATCATGAGATGGTTTTTCCCTTTGAAAAAAGATAAGGAGAAACTAAGGAAGAAAATTTTAAAACATAGATTTAAGACTTATCTGTGGATGAGCCAAAACACCCCAACTTGCCTACATTTTAGTAAACGTCAGGCAAATTGAAGTAGTTTCTGTCCCAGTAGCTGCCAGAATAAAGCCAGTCCTGAGCTCCGCTGTAGGGATTAGGGCCTTGATGGAACCACCTCGTCTTCCAGTCCTCTGACTTGGACCTGTTCTTGCGTACCACTCTTTGCTTCTCGAGTCGCTTTTTTCTTCACTGGCTTGATCCATTTCCCTGTTCTCCATGGCTCTGATGTCAGGTCGCAGCCTGCAGTCTGTCTTAGGAAGCATGCTCTCCATCTCCTTGTCTACTTCATTCAAAACCACTGCAAAGCTAGTAAAATTATACATCTAGGCCGAATTCGGAAGCCGTGGGGCCATTTGCCACAGGAGAACGCTCCCAGGGATGACAAACACGCTCTGGAATTCTGGCACTGGTATTTCATTTGACTCCTCAGAAGCACTCACCTGTTTGCTGTTCTTCTCTTCAGTATTTTTCTTATCATTTTTTTGGTAAGCATCAAATGTGGCCAGGTCAACACTGTATAAACATTCTGTCTACTTCCCGTAGAGAGCACAGAGCTTTCTGCTTTTATCTTGAATGTAGCCTTCAACTACGTGTAATTATTTACCAAAAAGGCCTCATGGCTTAAAATTCAACACGCATTTGTCCCCAGTCTCGTGGTTTGTGATCTCCACATTCCCATACTGCTCCATCCAGAGCTTTCCCACAATGATGTTGTGCACACAGCAGGTAGGATTCATCCACGTATATGCTTCATTGTGTTCAAGAAGCTCCAATGTCATGGTTCCTTTGGGTTCTGCTTCTATGCTTTTCCCCCAGAACTTCAGTTTGGGATAGATTGAACCATGAAAGACGAAATCATGGTTTAATCCTTCAGCATGAAATGCACTAATGGGTGGGTGATGGCTGACCTGCTCAGAGATGAGTCTAAAACCAAGGTCATCTCGAACTAATTCATAATTCTCTCCCAGAAGTGGGTTGAAAGGCTTTCCAGTGCGTTCCCACTGAGAAGCAACAGCAGAGACAGCAAAGGCAGCTACCCACTGCATCCTTTCCACAGGATCTGCAAACGAACTGGCCTTGTGGATGAGGTATGCATGCTCCATAAATTCAGTGAGTCGCTGGAGGAAGCTCAAAGGCTCATTAAATATAACTGGCATGGTGATTGTGGAGAGTTCCATTCCGATACATTTCCTGAGGCTGCTCCAGATACTGAAGTCATTTCTGGAAAACATAGGGGAGGGCAGGCTTGTTCTGTGTTTTTTGATGCCTTTGGAGAACGCGTCTCCACAACCAGAGTCCTTGCCTTCCGACATTATGTGCTGTCTACTGCTCGGGTGCTCTGCTTCCTCTTCCAAGGAGTGCGTGGTCAGTCACTGCTTCCAGTCTGCTCAGGGACAGGACTCGCCCTCACTAAAGATGCTCAGAGGCGGGGAGCCTTTGACCAGAGACTGCTCTAATTCGTGATGTTCAGTGGCTAGAGTCGCCAGCGCTTCTGATAAAATTTTGGTTTTTTTCTTGTTCCTGTTCCAATTTCAAAATCCTCCCCTGGGGCAGGGCCGGAGCTCTCCCTGACTCCGCCTGGTGCTCCTCGCGCCGCCCGGGGCCACTCTAGGCTCTCGCACGAATGCGCTCGGCCTGTCCTTCCGCCTTTTTTCCAGCCCAGCCAGGAGGCGCGATCCACGGCAACACCGCAAGGTCTCCCTAAGTCACCTTCACGCGGCCTGCCCCCGGCTCCGGAGAGGTCGAGACGCGGCCCAGGACCAACGCCCGGGCCGCCCGCGGTCCGTGCTCGCCCCTCGGCTGCACCGCCGCCCTCTGGGGTTCCCGCTAGCCTAATAAATAGTTTTTGAGCACCCACTATATGCCAGGCATTAAGTTATGCACTGGAAAGGAAAGTCGCTCAATTGTGTCCGATTCTTTGCGACTCCTGGACTGTAGCCTACCAGGCTCACTCCATTCACAGAATTTTTCAAGCAAGAGTACTGGAGTGGGTTGCCATTTCCCTCTCCAGAGGATCTTCCCAACCCAGGGATCGAACCCAGGTCTCTCGCATTGCGGGCAGACTCTACCGTCTGAGCCACCAAGTCAGGTGCTATGCACTGGAGATACAGCCAAAGCAAAGGCACTCGAGTCCCCACACTCTAGAACTTACATGAGAGAGTGTAGCAGAATCGCACATGCATAATATATAATAAATGGAGCTAAGTGCTATAAAGAACACTGGAGCAAGGTAAGGGGATGAGAGAGCAGTGGGCAGTGGGGAGGGGCATGTTGTTGTATATAGGGTGGTCAGGGAGGATCTCTTTCTGATAAGGTGACATTTGAGCAGAGACCTAAATGAAGCAGATAATCTGGGAGAACAGCATTCCAGACTGAGGACACTCAGTACAAAAGCCCTGAGGCAGGAAACTGCCCTATTTGTCCTGAGAACAGAGAGGAAGAAATTTAATGATCTGTTTTAGGGAGCCCACACAGAATGAACTCAAGGAAGAGGAAAGAACTCTAAGATGAGATAAGAGAAGTAATGGGGGGTGAGGGCAGACTGTGTACAGCTTTATGAGCCAGTGCAAGAACTTGAGGTTTTATTTTCAGTGACAAGGAGGGTCACTGGGAGGTTTTAAGCAGAGGACTCACATGATCTGACACTGGCTTTAGAAAGGATCCTTCTGGAACTTATGGGGGGGTAGTGGGAATGTTTTATGTCTTAACTGGGGTGTATGTTACACTAGTGTCTACATTTGTCAAACTCATTGGAATGTACATGTATGTGCATTTCATTGTGTGTGATTAATATTTCATTAAGAAATACCTTCAAGTCAAAGGAGAAAACAGAAACTGGTTGCTATGTAGAAAATACTCCAGGGTAGGCAGGTCAAGGGATGAAGCGGAGAGATCAGAAGGCTACTGCTATTGTCCACGTGAGAGACAGCAAGTGCCTCAAACCAGGTGGTGAGATGTAGTCTGAAGGTAAAACCGACAAGATGTCTTGGCAGGTTAGATATGAGGTGTAAGATAAAGAGAAGAGTCAAGGTGACTCCAACATTTTTGACTTGAGTAACTGGGTAGAAAGTGGTACCATTTAGTGAGATGGAGAGAGGCACATACAGAAAAGTACAAAAAACACAACTTTGCAGTATAACAAGTAGCTACATAGGAAGCCTTGGCATAACCACCACCCAGGTCAAGAAATACAAAAGTAACAATGCTCAAGAAGCCCCTCAAGTATCCGGATTCTCCAGATGGCACACACAGGTAAACACTCTGCTGATTTTTAAGGTAATCACTCCCTTGCTCTTTTTTACATTGATCTTCCTCTTTAGCTATTTCTCTCTCCTTCCCTCTCGCCAACAAGAATAATATATACTTAGTATCTCTCATTTTCTTATAACAGCTTTACTGAGATACAACTTGCATATCATATAATTCACCGTTTTAAAATATGCCCTTGAAAAAAAAATAAATAAAATAAAATATGCCCTTGAGTTGCTTTTATTCACAAGTATATTCACAAGGTTGTGCAATCATCCCCACTATAATTTCAGAACATTTTCTCAATACTTCAAAAAGAAAAGCCTACCCTATATCTGAAACTAACACAATAGTGTAAATCAACTATGTTCCAATAAAAGTAAAATTTAAAAATTTTTCTAAGAATAGAAAAGCATACCCATTAGCAGTCATTCTCCATCTCCCCCGTCATCCAGCAGTCTGTCTGTCTCTATATATTTGCCTTTCCTGGACATTTTGTATCAATGGAATCATATTGGGTTGGCCCAAAAGTTCATTTGGGTTTTTTACGGAAAGCCTGGACTGAACGTTTGGGCCAGCCCAATACAATGTGTGGCCTTTTGTGTCTGCCTGCTTTCTTTTAGCGTGTTCTTAGGGTTCATCCATGTTGTCGAGTATATCAATACATTCCGTAATGTGGCTGAGTAATACTCCATTTTACGGAGATACTACCTTTTGTTTATCCATCTATCAATTGATGGACTTTAGATTGCTTCCATATTTTGGCTATTATGAGTAATGATACATTCATGGACACATACTTCTGTGTTTAGGTGTATCTTCATTTCTCTTGGGGAGATATATAGGAGTGGAAATGCTGTTATATGGTTAACTGCTTAACCTTTTTAAAACTGTTTTTTAACTGAAGTGAAATTCACATAACATGAAATTAACCAGTTTAAAGTGAACAGTTTGGTGGCATTCACAATGTTGTGAAACTACTGTGCGTGTGTGCTCAGTCACTTCAGTCGCGTCCAACTCTTTGTGACTCCATGGACTATAGCCCGCCAGGCTCTGCTGTCCATGGGATTCTCCAGGCAAGAATATTGGAGTGGGTTGCCATGCCCTCCTCCAGGGGATCTTCCCGACCCAGGCGTCTCTATGTCCCCTGCATTGGCAGGCAGGTTTTTTACCACTAGAATCACCTGGGAAGCCCTATGAAACTACTAGCTCTATATAATTCCAAAACATTTTCATCACCCTAGAAGAAAACCTCATACCCATTAAGTAAATGCTCCTGAGTCTCTCCTCTCAGCATCTTCTGGCAACCACCAATCTTCATTGTTTCCGTGGATTTAGCTATTCTAGATACTTCATGTAAAAGGAATCATACAGTATGTTGTCTTGTGTCTGGCTTTCACTTAATACAATGTTTTCAAGGTTCATTCACATTGTTGTATGTATATGTATCAACACTTCCTTTTTGAAGCTGAATAATATTCCATTGTATGTATACACCATAATTTATTATCCATCTTTTTGTTGATGGATATTTTTGTATTTTCCACCTTTTGTCAATTGTGAATAGTGCTGCTCTGAAAAATGAGTGTATATATCATTGAGTACCTGTTTTTCGATTCTTTTGAGTATTCACCTAGGAGTAGAATTGCTAGGTCATATGGTAATGCTCTCTAACTTTTTGAAGCACTGGCAAACTGTCTTTTTTGAGCAGCTAAGGCATTTTATTTAGGAAACCTGAACAAACTTTTTTTTTATTTACGTATTTTTAATTGAAGGATAATTGCTTTACAGTATTGTGTTGGTTTCTTCCATACGTCAACATGAATCAGCCATAGGTATACATATGTCCCCTCCCTCTTGAACTTCCCTCCCACCCCTCTACGTCTGAACAAAGTTTTGGCCAACCCAATATATTCCTACCAGCAGTGTAAGAGGGCTCCAATTTCTCCACATCACCAGCACTTGTTATTTCCCTTTTTCTTAATAGCAATCCTAGTAGGTGTGAAGCAGTATCTCATCATGGCTTGGATTTGTACTTTCCTAATGATTATACAGTGGAAATGAGAAATAGATTTAAGGGACTAGATCTGATAGATAGAGTGCCTAAGATGAACTATGGACAGAAGTTCATGACATTGTACAGGAGACAGGGATCAAGACCATCCCCATGGAAAAGAAATGCGAAAAACCAAATGGCTGTCTGGGGAGCCATTACAAATAGCTGTGAAAAGAAGAGAAGCAAAAAGCAAAGGAGAAAAGGAAAGATATAATGCAGATCTGAATGCAGAGTTCCAAAGAATAGCAAGGAGAGATAAGAAAGCCTTCCTCAGCGATCAATGCAAAGAAATAGAGGAAAACAACAGAATGGGAAAGACTAGAGATCTCTTCAAGAAAATTAGAGATACCAAGGGAACATTTCATGCAAAGATGGGCTTGATAAAGGACAGAAATGGTATGGACCTAAAAGAAGCAAAAGATATTAAGAAGAGGTGGCAAGAATACACAGAAGAACTGTACAAAAAAGATCTTCATGACCAAGATAATCACGATGGTGTGATCACTCACCTAGAGCCAGACATCCTGGAATGTGAAGTCAAGTGGACCTTAGAAAGCATCACTATGAACAAAGCTAGTGACGGTGATGAAATTTCAGTTGAGCTATTTCAAATCCTGAAAGATGATGCTGTGAAAGTGCTGCCCTCAATATGCCAGCAAATTTGGAAAACTCAGCAGTGGCCACAGGACTGGAAAAGGTCAGTTTCCATTCCAATCCCAAAGAAAGCCAATGCCAAAGAATGCTCAAACTACCACACAATTGCACTCATCTCACATGCTAGTAAAGTAATGCTCAAAATTCTGCAAGCCAGGCTTCAGCAATACGTGAACTGTGAACTTCCAGATGTTCAAGCTGATTTTAGAAAAGGCAGAGGAACCAGAGATCAAATTGCCAACATCCGCTGGATCATCGAAAAAGGAAGAGAATTCCAGAAAAACATCTATTTCTGCTCTATTGACTGTGCCAAAGCCTTTGACTGTGTGGATCACGATAAACTGTGGAAAATTCTGAAAGAGATGGGAATATCAGACCCCCTGACCTGCCTCTTGAGAAACCTGTATGCAGGTCAGGAAGCAACAGTTAGAATTGGACATGGAACAACAGACTGGTTCCAAATAGGAAAAGGAGTACATCAAGGCTGTATATTGTCACCCTGCTTATTTAACTTCTATGCAGAGTACATCATGAGAAATGCTGAGCTGGAAGAAGCACAAGCTGGAATCAAGATTGCTGGGAGAAATATCAATAACCTCAGATATGCAGATGACACCACCCTTATGGCAGAAAGTGAAGAGGAACTAAAAAGCTCAACATTGAGAAAACGAAGATCATGGCATCTGGTCCCATCACTTCATGGGAAATAGATGGGGAAACAGTGGAAACAGTGAAAGACTTTATTTTGGGGGGCTCCAAAATTACTGCAGATGGTGATTGCAGCCATGAAATTAAAAGACGCTTACTCCTTGAAAGGAAAGTTATGACCAACCTAGATAGCATATTCAAAAGCAGAGACATTACTTTGCCAACAAAGGTCCATCTAGTCAAGGCTATGGTTTTTCCAGCAGTCATGTATGGATGTGAGAGTTGGACTATAAAGAAAGCTGAGCGCCGAAGAATTGATGCTTTTGAATTGTGGTATTGGAGAAGACTCTTGAGAGTCCCTTGAACTGCAAGGAGATCCAACCAGTCCATCGTAAATGAGATCAGTCCTGGGTGTTCTTTGGAAGGAATGATGCTAAAGCTGAAACTCCAATACTTTGGCCAACCTTGTGCGAAGAGTTGACTCACTGGAAAAGACTCTGATGCTGGGAGGGATTGGGGGCAGGAGGAGAAGGGTATGACAGAGGATGAGATGGCTGGATGGCATCACCGAATCGATGGACATGAGTTTGAGTGAACTCCAGAAGTTGGTGATGGACAGGGAGGCCTGGCGTGCTGCAATTCATGGGGTTGCAAAGAGTCGGACATGACTGAGCGACTGAACTGAACTGAATGACTAATGACTGAGCATCTTTACATGTGCATGTTAGCCATTTATGTCATCTTTGGAGAACTGTCTATTCACGTCCTTTACCCAGTTTTCAACTGGGTTTTTTGACTCTGGTTGTTCAGTTGTAAGAGTTCTTTATATATTCTGCATACCAGGCCCATATCAGATATATAATGTACAGAATTTTTCTCCCAATCTGAGTTGTCTTTTTACTTTCTTGTTGGTATTCTTTGAACCACAAAAGCTTTTCATTTTGATGGAGTACAATTTAACCACTTTTCTTGTTATTCATGCTTCTGGTGTTATATCTGAAAATACATTGATAAATCTGAAGTCATAGAGATTTACCCTTATGTTTTCAAGAGTTTTATAGTTTTAGCTCTTTCATTTAGGTTTTTGATCCATTTTAATTTTTGTGTATGGCATGATATAAGGGTTTGATTTCATTCTTCAGCCTGTGGCTATCCAGTGATCTAGCACCATTTGTTGAAAAGACCATTGAATGTTCTTGGCACTCTTTTAAAATGAATCAGTTGACTGTAGCCAAGGGGGCTTGTTTCTGGACTGTCAGTTCTACTCCATTTACCTATATGTCTATTCTTATGCCAGTACCACAAGGTCTTGATTACTGTCATTTTATAGAAAGTTTTAAAATCAGAAGTGTGAACCTCCCTATTGTTTTGGACATTCTGGATCTCCAAAATTCCTTATGAATGTTTGAGTCAGCTCATCAACTTCTACGAATAAATCAGCTGGGATTTTAATAGAGATTTCACTGAATCTGTAAATCAATTTAGGGATTATTTCCATCTAAATAATGTTAACTAATATGGGGAATTCCCTGGTGGTCCTGTGGTTAGGACTACATGCTTTCACTGCAGGGGGCGTGGGCTCGACCCCTGGTCAGGAACTAAGATCCTGAAAGCTGAGAGGTGGCAGGGCCAAAAATAAATAAATAAACTATGTTAATTAATAGTAATCTTCTAATCAAACTCAGTGAACATAGGATGGTTTTCCATTCATTTTAATCTTTATTTTCTTTTACAATTATTCAAGGTGTTCATTTGTGATCCTTTTTATCTGTATAGGATCAGCAATATGCCTTCCTCATTTCTTTTGTTTTTTTTTCTTTTTTGGCCATGCTGCATGTCTTGTGGATATAAGTTAAACCCAGGCTGGGCAGTGAAATGCTAAGTTCTAACCATTGGACTGTCAGGAAATTTCCTATTGGTTTCTGATTCTAGTCATTTGAATCCTCTTCTCTTTTGTTATTTTTGAGTCAATCTAGCAAAAAGTTTGCCAATTTTATTGATCTTTTCAAAGAACCAACTTCTGGTTTCATTGATTTTTCTCTGTTGTTTTTCTAGTCTCTCTTTCATTAATTTCCTTCTAATCTTTATTATTACCTTCCTAATGCTTGCTTTAGGTTTAGATGGAAAATACACTTTTCCAGCATTTTTTTTAAATTTTATTTATTTATTTTTGGATATTCTGGGTCTTTGTTGCTGCACTCAGACTTTCTCTAGTTGTAGCGAGTGGGGGCTACTCTTTGTTGTGGTGTGTGGCCTTCTCACTGCAGTGGTTTCTCTTAGTGCAGAGCACGGGCTCTAGAGCACACGGGCTTCAGTAGTTGCAGCACGTGGGCTCAGTAGTTGTGACGCATAGGCTTAGTTGCTCTGGGGCATGTGAGATCTTCCTGGACCAGGGGATCGAACCTGTGTCCCCTGCATTGGCAGGCAGATTCTCAACCAGTGGACCACCAAGGAAACCCACCATTCATGTCTTAGTGCATCAGAATCAGCTTCAGATTTATAGTAATTTAATTCCAGTGAGACATAAAACATTCCTATATACTTCTATTCTCTTTTGTCCCTTTTCATGATACATATTACATCTATAAATGTTACAAACTAACAATACATTATTACAGGGGTCCCCAACCCCCAGGCCACAGACTGATACCACTCTGTGGCTTGTTAAGAACCAGGCCACACAACAGGAGGTGAGTGGCATGCGAACAAGCATAGCTTCGTCTGCATTTACAGCTGTTCCCCGAGAACATGAACCTGAGTTCCCCCTCCTGTCAAATCAGCAACAGCATTAGATTCTCAGAGAAGCACAATAAATGTAATGCATCTGAGTTATCCTGAAACCACCCCTACCACCACCCCGGTCCATGGAAAAATTGTCTTCCATGACACTGGTCCCTGGGCACCACTGTGTTATTATATTATTCTATATACTTTTATGACTTTTATAGGACCTAAGAAAAGAAATGAAAACAATTATATATTTATACCTTCTGTTATATTAACCTTCTTTTTATCATTTCTGATTCTCTTTATTTATTCTGGTAGATCTGAAAAACCATCTGGCATCATTTTCTTAGTCCAATACATGTTTGTTCCACCCACCTCTTTCGTGCTATTATTGGAAAATATATTACATTTCTGTTGTAGACCCAACAATACAGTACAGATATATTACTTTATACAGTTAATATATAAATTGGTTGAGAGAAGAAGGGAGAAGAAATACACATTTATATTGTTTTTTAATAATTCAGTTCAGTCTCTTAGTCGTGTCTGACTCTTTGCAACCCCATGGACTGCAGCACACCAGGCTTCACTGTCCATCACCAACTCCCAGAGGTTGCTCAAATTCATGTCCATCGAGTCGGTGATGCCATCCAACCATCTAATCCTCTGTCGTCCCCTTCTCCTCCTGCCCTCAATCTTTCCTAGCATCAGGGTCTTTTCAAATGAGTCAGTTCTTCGCATCAGGTGGCCAAAGTATTGGAGTTTCAGCTTCAGCATCAGTACTTCCAATGAATATTCAGGACTGATTTCCTTTAGGATGGACTGGTTGGATCTCCTTGCAGTCCAGGGGACTCTCAAGAGTCTTCTCCAACACCACCGTTCAAAAGCATCAATTCTTCGGCACTCAGCTGCCTTTATAGTCCAACTCTCACAACCATACATGACTACTGGAAAAACCATAGCCTTGACTAGACGGATCTTTGTTGGCAAAGTAATGTCTCTGCTTTTCAATATGCTGTCTAGGTTGGTCATAGCTTTTCTATCAAGGAGCAAGCGTCTTTTAATTTCATGGCTGCAGTCACCATCTGCAGTGATTTTGGAGCCTCCCCCCCAAAAAAATTATTATACAACTACTATTGGTTTGTAACCTCAGAAGTTCCCTGAGTGAAACCTGAAATTGACCCCCTTACATGGAGCATAAGGAGAGACCAATAAAAGAGGCAGACCACTCCAGATTTGCAGGTTGCAGTTTTAATAAGCAAGGGAAGTTACATAGGAGGCTTGTTTTGGGTGGCTGCAAGCTGAGTAAATCCTGCATCCACCCACCAAATTCACTCTCGTAACAACTTTCATATATAATGTACAGCAGTGTTAATTATATTTATTTTTCTTATAACTTGAAGTTTGTACTGTAAACAGACAATGTGGAGTGGCATTCCAGTTCTACAAGGATAAAGTCATTGGCCACAGCAGTCACTGACCTACAAGGCACCCTGAAAGAATTTAGGATGAAACATTGTGTGTTTTAAATATATGGTCCCCTAGATAGTTAAAATGCATATCTAAGGAGATATATGGGCCCCTAGATAGTTAAAATGCATATCTAAGGAAGAATTTCAGTGACCCCATTATTCTTGGATCTTCCCATACTTAAAAAAGTACTAAAATCATTAACTGAGATACTTGATCCTCATGAGCAGTAAACTTTCACCAAGATCTTGACTGCACTATATGTACTACCTCTTCAAAACTATTTCTCAGAGTTTTCTGAGAGGCTGTCTCCTGGGCTACAGTCCTCAGCAAGAGTCAGAATAGGTTTAACTCACAGTTCTTACATTGTGTTTTTTCCAGTACCTTTTGATTACTTTCGTTCAACTTCCCCTCTCCCCATCTCCACTTCTGGTAACCACAAATCTGATCTCTTTTTCTGTGAATTTGTTCATTTTTGAAGTTTAACTGACCTACAATACTAGCTTAGCTGCTAGTATACAGCATAGTGATTCCATATCTATATACATTTCAAAATGATCACCATAATGAGTCTACTTACCACTGAGCTGTATCCTTATGAAAAGAAGAAATGTGGATACAAAAAGAAATCAGGGGCCTTCCCTGGTGGTCCAGTGGTCAAAAATCTGTCTGCCAGTGGAAGTGACATGGGTTCGATCCCTGCTTCTGGAAGATTCCACATGCCTCAGGGCAACTAAGCCTGAGTGCTACAACTACTGAGCCTGCACTCTAAAGCTCCACAACTAGAGAAGCCACTGCGATGAGAAGCTTGCATACCATAAATAGAGAGTGGCCCCTGCTCACCACAACCAGAGAAAGCCCATGCACAGCAAGGAAGACCCAGCACAGCCAAAAAAAAAAAAAGGAAGAAACATCAGGGGTACATGTACATAGAGGAATGACCGTGTGAGAACATAGTGAAAGATAGCCATCTGCAAGCCAAGGAGAGAGTCCTCAGAAATAAAACATGGGGACGCTTTGATCTTGGAATTCTAGCCTCCGGAACTGTGAGAAAGTAAATATCTGCTGTTTAAGCTGCTCAGTGTGTGGTATTTTGTTATGGCAGTCCTAGCAAGGTAATATAGGGCTTACTTTGGCCACCTGATGGGATTCCCTGGTTGCTTAGATGGTAAAGAGTCTGCCTGCAATGTGGAAGACCCGAGTTCGATCCCTGGGTTGGGAAGATCCCCTGGAGAAGGAAATGGCAACCCACTCCAGTATTCTTACCTGGAAAATCCCATGGACAGAGGAGCCTGGTGGGCTACAGTCCATAGGGTCACAAAGAGTCGGGCACGACTGAGTGACTTCACTTTGGCCACCTAATGGGAAAAGCCAACTCATTGGGAAAGACCCTGATGCTGGGAAAGACTGAGGGCAGGAGGAGAAGAGGGCAACAGAGGATGAGATGGTTGGATGACATCACCGACTCAGCGGACATGAATTAGAGCAAATTTGGGGAGAGAGTGATGGACGGGGAAGCCTGGCATGCTGCAGTCCACAGGGTCACAAAGAACTGGACATGACTGAGAGACTAAACAACGACAACAGGTGGCACTCATGGTAAAGAACTTGCCTGCCAAAGGTAATTAATACAAGACTCTCTAGTAAGTTTTTCATTTAAGTTACTGTACCTTTCATTCTAGAATTTCCAATTCTTTTTTTATATATAATTTATTCTTGTTGAGTTCTCTATTTCATACAACATTGTCTCATACTTTTATTTCTTTAATCATGGTTTTCTTTAGTTCTTTGAATGTATTTATAATGGATACTTTGAAGTCTTTGTTAAATCTGATACCTGGTTCTTCCCTGGTGGTTCAGTGGCTGAGACTTTGTGGTCCCAATGCAAGGGGGCCTGGGTTTGGTCTCTGGTCAGGAAACTGGATCCCACATGCTACAGCTAGGACCTGGCACAGCCAAATATATAAATATTTTTTAAAAATCTGACACCTGGTTACTATCACAGATAGTTTTTGTTACCTGTTCCTCCCCAAGTGTGTGGGTAATACTTTTCTGTTTCTTTGTATATCTCCTAATATTTTCATTGGAATCTGGGTGTTTTAGATAATATACTGACTCTGGGTGTAGGCTCCCCAGCCACCACTCTGGGCTTCTTATTGTTATTTGCTTACTGAGAGGCTGGATCGTTAATGAAGTCTCTCCTTGCTCTCCATCCCCCACTGTACCCCTCCCAGTGTAAACCTCTGATGTTGGTCCTCAAGGAGTATGGCCTTGGTGAACCCATAGTCTCCCAAGATGACAGTGGTTTTGACAGGTTTCTCTGTCTCTTTTCCTGACAGTACCCAGCTGTTAGATTCCTTTATTTGCAACATTGTTGTTCTACTGTCTTCTACAACACCCTGAGGCATAAACTGCTCTATTGTCCATCCCAATCAAACGAGAGCTCCTTTGGAGGACCAGTTCCTGAGGTCAGTGTTTGAGCTTTGTTCTGCACCTAGGAGGGCTCCTTACACAGTTCTCTTCTTAGAGGAACTGGCCTACAATTTAGTTTATATCTCCACTGAATCTAATAATCTTAAATGCTCCCAAAGAGCAAACTCCTCCTTTTACCATGACCTCCGCTGTGTTTGAGAATACCCTTAAAGCTCAAATTTCCTCATCCCGTGTTGCTAATAAAATCAGTTCCTTTGGGATGAGATTACTGACTGTTTTGTGACCTCCTCCAAAGAAAAAGCTCCAAGCCAAGACTCTGGTGTTGAGGGCTGAGGTTGTTTCTTTCTGTGCAACCTCCACACTTTAGGACTTGAGTGCTAGGCAGAGGTGCGGCAATAAACTCAGGTCTTCTCAGCTTGCCTCTACCAGTGTGGAACCACCATATCAGCCAGGGCAGTGGTGATCAGGGCCCCAGTATTTTTGGCCCCACTGTGCTCATGATAGAGCCTCTGTCCCACCAGAGGGAGCTGGGTGAAAGAAGGGACCCCGACCTTTCAGACACATTACCCCAGTACTTAGCCATAGCAACAGGTAGCCAGAGGCAGGATGAGAAATGGCAATGTCTTGCCCTTCCAAGGAAGATAGCCCTCTATGGGAGCTACAAAGAGAGGGAGCCCTGTATTCTTGGCTACACCAGTCTGGAATGGAGCTTCCATCTCACTGAGCTGGGAAGTGGGAGGGAGAGAGCAGTCTTGGTTCAAATACCATAGGCTCTTGCTGTTCTTATAGAATCTTAGTAGATCTTTCTTTCTTTCTTTCCTTCTTTCTTTTTGCTGCATCACATGGGAACTTAAGTTTCCCAACCAGAGATCAAACCTGAGCCCCCTGAAGTGGAACCACAGGGTCTTAACCACTGAATGGCCAGGGAAGTCCCAGTAGATTTTCTTGGATAGGTATTTTCTTCATTTGGTGTATACTTTAAGGATTATTTCCAGAGACTGTAAATGGTTGTTGTTGGTTTTTTTTTTTTTTTAATAATCTTCACCAGTTTCACTGGGGAGTGGGTCCATGGAGCTCCTCATGCCATCTATAAGAATTCAGTCTTTCCTCCCGCTTCCTCTTTAGCTCACCAAAAAGCCTTCTTTTGGCCTTATCATTTCTCAGGGACATTTATTAGTGATGACCAATATCTTGTTTCCCTTCCTTCTGGGGCACAGGAGACTGCACTTCTAAATACCCTGAATTACACAATGCCACATGGCTAGATCTGACCAAGGAAATGTGAACAGAAGCAATATCTGCACAAAGCCTCTATGTGAGTCTCCAGTTTCTCCCTTCCCCTGCCCAAGTGAACCTGGAAGCCTCCTGTTGATATGGTTAGTCACCCCAGGGGGGACAGCTGTTTTGATGAGTTTTTTGGACCTGAAAGACTTAGGGAAAGGGAGAGTCTTGTCTCACACCACTGAAATTTCTGGTGTTGTCTGTATTGCAACATCGTCTACCCTGTCTTGATAAATTCAGCATTCCAGGAAATTCCCTGGTGGTCCAGTGGTTAGGACTTGGCACTTTCACTGCCTTGGCCTGGCTTAGATTCCTAGTTGGGGGAACTGAGATCTCACAATCTGTGTGGTGCAGCCAAAAAATAAAATAAAGAGGTTTAAAAAATTCACCTGGAGAAGGAAATGGCAACCCACTCCAGTATTCTTCCCTGGGAAACCCCAAGGACAGAGGAGCCTGGTTAGCTATAGTCCATGGGGTTGCAAAGAGTCAGACATGATTTAGTGACTAAACATGGACAACTAGGTTTGAAACCCAAGGTCTCCCTGGCTGTGTGACCATAGGACAGTTACTTAGCCTCTCTGAGCCTGTTTTACCTTTTGTAGAAGAGACACAAATCCCCCATCTCAGGATGGTCTGAAGGCCCTTGAGGACATGGAACTCAGACACTGTCCCTGGCCACCCTCAGAACCCATTCCAGTCCCCAGGAAGCTCTAGTTAGGGCCAACCCTCTGGCCAGTTACCAAGGGTCAGAAGAGAGGGAGCTGAATAACTGAAAGCTAGAGGTAGCAGTCCCATACTGACAGTGGGGACTGGGGTCTGCTGAGACATGCCTACTGGAATGGGGGCTGGGAGGCACCTCCCTCCTGGCTCTGCAGATCCCCACTCTGGCCCAAGTTCCCCTCCTACAACCTCACAGCCTGGACGCCAGTTAGGGACCTGGGTTTGGGGGCTCCTGCCTCTCAGTCAGGTCAGGGGTGGGAGCAGGTCCAGGCCTTCCTAGGTTATGCTTTGGTGGAAAGACTGGTGAGCCTGGCTGGGTATAGTGGCAGCCTGGGTTCCTGCACTGAGTTTCCTGAGGTCAAGTGCACATCCTGGTTCTTGGTTTTCCCATCTCTATAAAGGGCATCATGGTAGCACTTGTACCGAGGTTGGGGAGGGGAGCGAAGCTGAGAGGACATGGGCTAGCAGACATGAAGAGGACTGAGGGGGTTCCTGGCATGTGATACTTAGTTTTCGAACCAGGAAGGTCTTAGGCAGATGGGGACAAGTTGGTGACTCCACATCTCAGGCACCTAGATAATAGTGCCTGGCACATGGTCAGAGCTCATAAAAGCTGGTCCTGGGTACACAGACGGGACAGACTCCCTATAGTACCTTAGGGTCCCCAGGAATCCCCAGGACCCTAGTGGTGTAGTCAGAGCAATGGTGGACTGCAGTTTTAGGATCAATCAGCCAGAAACACGAGACTTATACCAAATTAACATCAGATGGAGCAATGCGGGGGATGAGACACAGAACAGGAACCTTGGATTTCCCCATGGACAAGCGCAGGCAGGTCAAGTGAACAATAGAGCCTGAAGTGTTGGGGAATCAAGTTAGTCCTGAGCCTGGGGAAAGGAGGGCTGAGGAGGGGTCAGTATATGAAGAATTGAGGTTAATTTCAACAGATGTAGAGCTAAATGATTATTAATTTTGTCTGAATAGACAATACATTCACATAGTTCAAATATCCCAAAACTTGAAAAGGCCTTTGTCCTCCCCTCTTCCTTATTCCCACCCCACTCCCTTCATAACTGCTGTTAGGTTATTTTCCTCTCTTTGAACTTCAAAGACAAGCAAACCTGCATTTGTATTCTTATAGATCTCTGCATCTTTACACAGTATTTTCAGTCCTGCTTTATTACTTGTATCTGAACCCCCCAAACTCAGCACTCCACTGTAATGACTTTTGCTAAGGTCACCCAGCCTTAACAAAAGGTTTATACCTTTCTAAAGTATAACCTAGTTCCAAATTATAATTTTTAGTATTTACCTTATTTTATTTCTCTGCAGCATACAACTGCTACTATTTATAGAGACATGCATGGCTAGCATTTTATAAATATTATCTCATGAAAATAAAATGAAATCAGACTTGTCAGATGAGGGGTCCTAATTTGGGGGTAGTGGAAACTAAGTCACTGTGGCAGAGAGGTTAGCACCTGTTTCTAGAAAAACAGCCCCTGGTTGAAACCACTGGTCTAGGTATACCAGACAGCCAGCATTTCCTAACATGACATGCTGTTTCATACCTCAGATAATTTGCATAAACTATTTCCTTCATCTGTAATATCTTCCCGCCTCCTCCTCTGCCTGACATTTGTTAATGGTTCAAATACCTGCTTAAAATACCTTTCTTGGGTAAAGTCTTTGTTTCCTGTGTTAATTTCTTTCCTTTTTTTTTTTTTTGGCCATGCCACACAGCATGTGGGATCTTAATTCCCTGATCAGAGATCGTACCTGTGACCCCTGCATTAGAAGTGCAGAGTCACCACTGGACCACCTTAATTTCATTTTTTAAGCTCCAGTGCCTAACACAGTCCCTGGCATAGAGTAGGTGCTGAATGAAGAAAAGGTAAAATTAAAATATAGGTGCTGAATAAATGTTTGCTAAAAAGATTAATCATCATTATTAAGAGAATTTTATTTTAGCTCCTTAAGCACTGAATTTCATAAAGGGTATAAAGCAGGATCCTAATTCTAGGGTGGTTTACAATTTAATGGGTGTGATAGAAACTGTTAATTTTCCTCCATTATCCTTTCTATCATTTTGTCTTGAATAAAAGAAGCCCTGATGTCTGCCTAGTAAAAACATTTCTCAACCTCCCTTACTAAGTCCTAGTCTTGTGATATAAGTGAAAGTGGCATGTGTCCTTTAAAAGAGGAGGGCATGTTCTTCTTACCTTCCTCCTTCCTTTTGGCTAGAATGCAGATGAATTGGCTGGAGCTCAAGCAGCTATTTTGGGTTTTTTTGTTTGTTTGTTTTCAAACAGTTATTTTGGACATGAAACAGAAGCCTCATGCTAAGGATGGTGGAGCAACAATAGAGAACAAGCCTGTGTCCCTGATGAACATGAAGCCACTATTCCCACCTTGGACTTTATGCCTTCTGACTTCATTTATAGGAGAAACAAATACACTTTTATCTTGTTTTAAAAAGTATTAAATTTCATCTTAAGCAGACAAGATTGGATTGAAGCAGAAGAGCAAAACAGAATCCCAGGAGGCCTGAGGTAGTTTGCACAAGGGTAAACAATTGCAAAAAGGGTTCAACATCAAGGATGCATCAGGCCCAGAGGTGCTTGGGAGTAGAGTTTAAATTCTTCACACCTGCAAAATGCAAGGTCCCTCAAGCTGAGAAACAAACAATAGCAACAACAAAAATGACAGTAAAACAGATCTGAACTGGTGGAAATCAAGGGACCCAGTAAAGGCAAACACAAAATTTATCTGTAAGGGCATTCTTATACCCAGACACATGGGACTTCTACAGAGAGCAAGCCCAATGAATACGGGCTTATAGCTAAGGTTATAGACCACATCAGGAAATCTTCCCTCTGCTTGAGGGAGGAGTCAGAAGAGGCAACAAATGGGATAATTTACATCTGAGGAACTAGGGATAATCAGTTCCGACTCTTTGCAGTCCCATGGACTGCAGCACACCAGGCCTTCCTGTCCATCACCAACTCTCAGAGTCCACTCAAACTCATGTCCATCGAGTCGGTGACGCCATCCAACCATCTCATCCTCTGTCGTCCCCTTCTCCTCCTGCCCTCAATCTTTCCCAGCATCAGGGTGTTTTCCAGTGAGTCAGTTCTTCACATCAGGTGGCCAAAGTATTGGAGTTTCAGCTTCAGCATCAGTCCTTCCAATGAACAACCATGACTGATCTCCTTTAGAATGCACTGGTTGGATCTCCTTGTAGTCCAAGGGACTCTCAAGAGTCTTCTCCAGCACCACAGTTCAAAAGCATCAATTCTTCGGTGCTCAGCTTTCTTCACAGTCCAACTCTCATATCCACACATGACTACTGGAAAAACCATAGCCTTGACTAGATGGACCTTTGTGGGCAAAGTAATGTCTCTGCTTTTTAATATGCTGTCTAGGTTGGTCATAGCTTTTCTTCCAAGGAGCAAATGTCTTTTAATTTCATGGCTGCAATCACCATCTGCAGTGATTTTGGAGCCCCCCAAAATAAAGCCTGTCACTGTTTCCATTGCTTCCCCATCTATTTGCCATGAAGTGATGGGACCAGATGCCATGATCTTCGTTTTCTGAATGTTGAGTTTTAAGCCAGCTTTTTCACTCTCCTCTTTCACTTTCATCAAGAGGCTTTTTAGCTCTTCTTCGCTTTAGGCCGTAAGGGTGGTGTCATTTGCATATCTGAGGTCATTGATATTTCTGCCGGCAATCTTGATTCCAAGCTTGTGCTTCATCCAGTTCAGCATTTCTCATGATGTACTCAGCATATAAGTTAAATAAGCAGGGTGATAATATACAGCCTTGGCGGACTCCTTTCCCAATTTGGAACCAGTTCCCCATTGGAACCACTAGACCATTTAGGTATGACCTAAATAAAATCCCTTACAATTATACAGTGGAAGTGACAAATAGATTCAAGGGATTAGATTTGATAGAGTGCCTGAAGAACTATGGATGGAGGCAGTGATCAAGACTATCCTCAGGAGAAAGAAATGCAAAAAGGCAGAATGGTTGTCTGAGGAGGCCTTACAAATAGCTATGAAAAGAAGAGAAGCAAAATGGAAAGGAGAAAAGGAAAGATATACCTATTTGAATGCAGAGTTCCAAAGAATACCAAGGAGAAATAAGAAAGCCTTCCTCAGTGATCAATGCAAAGAAACAGAGGAAAACAACAGAATGGGAAAGACTGGAGATCTCTTCAAGAAAATTAGAGATACCAAGGAAACTTTCATGAAAAGATGGGGGCAATAAAGGACAGAAATGGTATGGACCTAAAAGTAGCAGAAGATATTAAGAAGAGGTGGCAAGAATACACAGAAGAACTCTACAAAAAAGATCTTCACGACCCAGATAATCAAGATGGTGTAATCACTCACCTAGAGCCAGACATCCTGGAATGTGAAGTCAAGTGGGCCTTAGGAAGCATCACTACGAACAAAGCTAGTGGAGGTGATGGAATTCCAGTTGAGCTGTTTCAAATACTGAAAGATGATGCTGTGAAAGTGCTGCACTCAATATGCCAGCAAATTTGGAAAACTCAGCAGTGGCCACAGGACTGGAAAAGGTCAGTTTTCATTCCAATCCCAAAGAAAGGCAATGCCAAAGAATGCTCAAACTACCACACAATTGCACACATCTCACACGCTAGCAAAGTAATGCTCAAAATTCTCCAAGCTAGGCTTCAACAGTACGTGAACCGTGAACTTCCATATGTTCAAGCTGGTTTTAGAAAAGGCAGAGGAACCAGGGAACAAATAGCCAACATCTTTTGGATCATTGAACAAGGAAGAGAGTTCCAGAAAAACATCTACTTCTGCTTTACTGACTATGCCAAAGCCTTTGACTGTGTGGATCACAACAAACTGTGGAAAATTCTTCAAGAGATGAGAATACCAGACCACCTGACCTGCCTCCTGAGAAATCTGTATGCAGATCAAGAAGCAACAGTTAGAACTGGACATGGAACAACAGTCTGGTTCCAAATCGGGAAAGGAAGTATGTCAAGGCTGTATATTGTCACCCTGCTTAGATAATTAGGGATAATAGAGCAGTCCAAAAGAGCTTTTGGAAAAAGGAAGGAATAAGAACCATAATACAAAAAAATGTTAAAGCATTAAAAAAGATGGATTTGAAAAATATCCAAAGAGAAATTTTAGCAGCATCTCTGTCTGCTACCCACTACATGCCAGTAGCACTCGTAACAACTAAAAAATAATCATTAAACTTTGAACAAAGTTTATAAATGGATAGACTGGACACAGCCAAGGAAAAAAAGTCACTGAATTGGAATACAGATCAGAAGAAATAACCTTGAACCTAACACAGTAAAACAGTAAAAGAAAACCTGATTACATGGTAGGGGGAATGAGACATTCCAACACACATCTAATAGGGAGTCAAGAAGGAGAGAATGAGAGACAGACAATATTTGAAGAAATGACAATTGAGAAATTTTTAATAAATGAAGTAAATTTTTAGAAAGAAAGTAAATCTTCAAGCTAAAGGAGCAGCCTCAAGCACTTGGCAAGATAAATAATAACTGATCCATATCTGACATGTTGTAGTAAAACTGCAGAGCATCAAAAACACAGAAAAAAATCTTAAAAGATAAGAGAGATAGATTACCCACACAGTAACAATAGCAGAATAACTACAGAATAACAGGCTTCTCAAAAAAATAAATAACAGAGATGATAGAATAATCACATGATAAAATAATATCTTCAAAGTGCTGAAGAGGGGCTTCCCTGGTGGCCCAGTGGTTAAGAATCTGCCTGCCAATGCAGGGGACACAGGTTTAATCCTTCCTCTGGGAAGATCCCACATGCTGCGTGAAAACTGAGACAGTGAGCCCCGACTACTGAAACAACGCTCTAGAGCCAGTGAACTGCAACTACTGAGCCCACAAACCGAAACTACTGAAGCCTGAGTGCACAGAGCCCGTGTTCCCCAACAAGAGAAGCCACCACAATGAGAAGCCTGCACACAGCATTACAAAAACGTACATAATAGCCAAAAATTGAAAACAACCCAAATAGTCAAACACAGAATGACATACAATAGACAGGGGAGTCCAAGAAAGGCAAAGTGAAGTCCCAGGAAAACATTTATGTAGCAGGCCTAAAGATCAATCAACCCTTACAGGAGTAGAATGGTAGATGGCAGGAGGAAATATGTCTCCAAACAGAAAACAAAAACTAGTAAATGACCTGATTTGTTTGACCTTATGGAGTATGACTTGACATCTCTGGATGGGTTTGGCAGAAAATTTAGTAACAGGTAGTACAAGGAGACAAATCAGTCAAACTAAGTAAATAACCAAAGTAAGAATTTCCCAGCAGTCTAGTGGTTGGGACTCCTCGCTTTCACTGCTGAGGACATGTGTTTGATCCCTTGTCAGGGAACTAGGATCCTACAAGCTGCAGGGCATAGCCAAAAAAATAAAATAAGCAAAGTAATTAATAACTTCAGGGGGAAAATGTCATATACTAAAGGAAGAATAATAATAATATGTTATATGTCTCAGCTAGGAACAACATTCACATAGTCAACGTTAACAGGCTTTCCTGGTAGCTCAGTGGTAAAGAATCTGCCTGCAATGCAGGAGACACAGTTTTAATCCCTAGGTTGGGAAGATCCCCTGGAGAAGGAAATGGCAACCCACTCCAGTATTTTTGCCTGGGAAATCCTGTGGACAGAGGAGCCTGGAAGGCTACAGTCCAGGGGGTCACAAAGAGTTGGACAGGACTGAGCGACTCAACAAAAAAAACAAATAATGTTAACATTGAATTAGGATTAAATGAAAAAATAAAACTAAATGGGGTAAGGAGAAGTATATGCAAGAACAAGATGTGGCATTGTGAATAAATCCTGTTGGAAGCTGTTATTTACTTGCGGTTTATCACTCTGCCATGATATGAGTGATTTATAACATACAATTTGTGAGCTGGAACTATTTTCTACAATAGACATATTTATGGCATCACAAAATTCTCCAAAACATGTTTTACAAGCTACTGGAGCTAATACATGCCTAAAATAAGATGGGTAAAGACAAGTTCTTTAGTAAAATATTATGAGTCCTTAAGTCCTTATGAAGTGGAGCAGGGTTTTATGGTCCTTCCCCCCTGCCACTCCTCATGTTATCTGGGAAAGGAGTTAATATAAAAGGGACAATACAATTGATAAAAAGCTGCCTGCTCAGTGAAGGCCAGGGAAGAATTTTCAAGTAAGAATTTTTCTCTTGTATGTGTAGACAGACAAAATTCTTTCTGCTTTTCTACAGTAGGGTCCCAACCATGATATTGCCAGCTTGGGAAGCTGGAAGAAGGATCTTGCAATGTTCAACCAAATGCTGAGAATCAATGATGTAAGGAACTTTGGGGAGAGTTCTTTCTGTCTCTCTTTTGCTCTCCCTCAACTGGTGAAAAGGAGCCATAACACCTCTTCACCATGGTTATGTTCTTTTCTTTTGCTTTGGAATAAATAATATATTGACATGGTGCGATAACCAAAAGGTTAAAAAGCCATACAGTAAAAAAAATGAAAAGGTGCTCAACTGAATTAGTCATCAGAGAAATGCAAAGTAAAGCTACAATGTGTGCTTAGTGGCTCAGTTGTGTCCAACTCCTTGTGACCCCATGGACTGTAGCCCACCAGGCTCCTCTGTCCATGGAATTCTCCAGGCAAGAATACTGGAGTGGGTAGCTATTCCCTTCTCCAGGGGGATCTTCCCAACCCAGGGATCAAACCCAGGTCTCCCACACTGCAGGCGGATTCTTTACCATCTGAGCCCCAGGGAAGCCCCAAACTACAATGAGCTACCACTATACATCCACCAGACATTACCAAGTGTTGGGAACGATGTGAAGCAACTTGGACTCTCACACACTATTGTGAGAGTGTAAACTGGTACAACCTCTTGGAAAACTATTTGGCGGTATCTAATAGAGTGAAGTGTATGTTTACTCTATGATCCAGCAATTCCACTCCTAGATATGTATCCATAGATATGTAAATGCATACCTATGATCACCAAATAACATGTACTACAATGTTCAGAGTCGCATCTCAAATATTGGAATGGATAAATTGTGGTAGATTCATTCAATGCAATATTACACAGCAATGAGAATGAACAATTCAAAGCTACATAGGACAACATAAATGAATCTCATAGTCATAAAAATTGCAAAAGGGAGTTCCCTGGTGGCCTAGTGGTTAGGATTCTGGGCTTTCACTGCTGTGGCCTGGGTTCAGTCCCTGATCAGGGAACTGAGATCCTGTAAGCCACATGGTGCAACCAAAATTAATTAATTAATTAATTAATGATAAAAATTTAGAGAAAGAAGCTCAACATAAAAGAATACATACTATGTGATTCAGTTTACATAAAGTTTAAGCAAACTAGTTTAAGCAAAACTAACCAATGGTCTTGGTGGGGGAAGTAACTGGGAAGGAACACAAAGAGAGCATCTGGAATGTTGGCATTGTTCTGCTTCTTGATCTCAGTGCTGCTTACAAGAGCGTATTCACTCTGTGAAAATACATCAAGCTATATGTTTATTTTTTGTGCACTTATCTGTGCATGTGCTACACTTTCAAATTTTAATTAAAAAGAAACTTTACAGTGTGTGGTAGACAAAACAATGATCCTTTCAAACTGTCTACACCCTAATCCCCAGAACTCCAGTGACTATGTTAAATTATGTGGCAAAGGGAATTAAAGTTACTAATCAGCTGACTTAAACATAGGGAGAGTATCCTATATTATCCAGGTGGGCACAGCGAAGTCACAGGGGTCCTTAAAAGGGGAAGGAGGGGGCTCCCCTGGTGGCTCAGTGGTGAAAAATCTGCCTGCCAGTGTGGGAGAAATAGGTTCGATCCCTGATCCAGGAAGATCCCACATGCCACAGGGCAACCAAGCCTGAGCACCAAATCTATTGAGCCTGTGCTCTAGAGCCTAGGAACTGCGACTACTGAGCCCATGCACCAAAACTGCTGAAGCCCGCACACCCTAGAGCCTGCACTCTGCAACAGTAGAAGCCTCCCCACAATGAGAAGCCCACGCACCACAACAAGAGAGTAGCCCCTGCTCGCTGCAACTAGAAAAAAGGCTGCACGGCAATGAAGACCCAGCACAACCAAGAAAAAGTGGACGGGGGAGGAAGAGAGAGTGAAAGAGACATAGATGAAGCAGGGTTAGAGAGAGATGCCATGTTATTGGCTTTGAAGATGGAGGAAAGGGCCACAAGCTGAGGAATAGAGTAACCTTAAGAATCTGAAAAAGACAAGGAACTAGATTCTTTCCTACAGCCTCCAGGAAGGAACTCAGTCCTGCTATCATTTCAGTTTTAGTCTAATGACATCCCTGTTGGACTTTTAACATACAGAACTGTAAGATGATAAAACTGTGTTATTTTAACCCACCGAATTTGTGGTAATTTGTTTCAGCAGCAATAAGAAACTAATACAGGCCATGTTAGGAGAGATCAGGTGTTTGGTTTCAGACATGTTCAGAAAATCTCAATGTGTTTGATATCTAAGTGGAGATGTCAAAGTAGGCAGTTAGATACATGAGTCTTGAATTCACAGGAGAACTATGGGCTGGTGGTATAAGTTTTGGAGTTGTCAGCGAAGAGAGAAAAGCCAAAAGAACAGATAATAGTAACAAAGGAGTGAGCACAGATAGAAAAAAGGTCTACAAACAGAGCCCTGGAATACCCAGCTCTGACGACTGAAATAGAGTTGTTTAAATCTAGCAAGCACCCCAAAACAGGCATATACCAGGATATAAGTGAAGTCGCTCAGTCGTGTCCGACTCTTTGCGACCCCATAGACGGTAGCCTACCAGGCTCCTCCGTCCATGGGATTTTCCAGGCAAGAGTACTGGAGCGGATTGCCATTTCCTTCTCCAATATCAAGATATAAATGCAGAGCTAAGTAGGAGGTCAGAAGCAGATAGACACTTGGCTAGGCTTGTAAGAGTGGGCAGATACTGGAGGCAAGAGTGAGTGACAGACCTCAAATACAGGAAAACAGTCATGGCAACAGGAATTATGAACTTAAACATAAGCTTGGCAACAGAGATAAGAAAATTTAAGTATAGAATCTGGGTAATATATTCTAGATGTCTACAAAAAATGGAGCCTTGGCCCTGAGCCAGCTTTCTGCTTTGTGTTTCTATTACATCCTTAATTTGGTTCCTGCCTGCTGTGGCTGTCTGTATCTCACTCTGGCTTATCATTTGCCCTCCTCTCCCATTTTACCTCTTTTTACCCTAATGGCACATAATACAGATATAATATGTTCAATTCATACTAAGACTTTTTTTCACATTCTAAAACTTTTTATTTTATATTGGAGTATAGCTGATTAACAATATTGTGATAGTTTCAGGCTCACAGCAGAGCTGTTTAGCCACACGTATACAAGTATTCACTCTCCCCCAGGGGCTTTCCAGGTGGTGCTGGTGGTAAAGAGCCCGCCTACCAATGCAGGAGATGCGGTTTTGATCCCTGAGTTGGGAAGATCTCCTGAAGAAGGAAATGGCAACCCACTCCAGTATTCTTGCCTGAAGAACTCCATGGACAGAGGAGCCTGGTAGGCTACAGCCCATGGGGTCGCAAAGGGTCGGATACAACTGAAGCAACTGAGCACTCACTCTCCCCCAAACTTCCCTCCTATCAAGGCTGCCACATAACATTGAGCAAGTTCCCTGTGCTACACAGTAGGTGCCTGTTGTCCATCCATTTAAAATATAGCAGTGGGTACGTGTTCGTCCCAAACTCCCTAACTAACTCTTCCCCTGTCCCAACCACAAGTTCATTCTCTGTAAGACTTTTTTTTTTTTCCTCACATTTTAACACCTCTGAAACCAAGATGCATCTTAAAATTGATGGTATGCCATATTTCAATCGGCAGCATTTTTTTCTTTTTTTGATATATAAAATAATGGTTTTAGGTTCATTGATATCTTAGCTTTGATGAAATACAAATGCTCTATCACTTAGAGCAATACTTCTTTTTTTCCTTTTTATTGGGATATGCTGCTAAGTCGCTTCAGTCATGTCTGACTCTGTGCGACCCCATAGACGGCAGCCCATCAGGCGCCCCCATCCCTGAGATTCTCCAGGCAAGAACACTGGAGTGGATTGCCATTTCCTTCTCCAATGCATGAAAGTGAAAAGGGAAAGTGAAGTCGCTCAGTCATGTCTGACTCTTCTCGACCCCATGGACTGCAGCCTACCAGGCTTCTTCATCCATGGGATTTTCCAGGCAGGAGTACTGGAGTGGGGTGCCATTGCCTTCTCCATTATTGGGATATAGGGGTCTGCAAATTATTCCTCACCATTCTATTAATAATCTTCCTGCAATAGCTTTTTGGAGCTTTTTCTTGGAGCTGCTGCTCTTGCTGAGCAGCAGGTCCACGGTTGAGTGGCTCCTCCTTGAAAGAGAATTTCCTCTGTATCTTGGGGACCCTCTTCTTTCCTGACTCCTCAGGGTCACTAACTGCTTCCTCTTTGGGGAAAGAGTTCTTCCTCTTGGAACAACTTCCACCATCAGCTGTCTCTTCAAGATCACTACTAACTAGCTCCTCCATGCAAAAAGATTTCTTTTTCTTGGGTTGGGAGGAGACACATGGGTCTTCCATTCCGTTCTCCTAAGGAGCCTTCTGGGACTTTTGCAGAGCAATATTTTTCAAATTTTGCATTTCTTTTCATTTCAGGGGCTGATCTTCGAAAAATAATTTACATAAAATAACATTTGGCAATTTTGTGTACAATTCAATGAGTTTACACAAATGCAACCACCACCACAATCATGATAAAAATATATATTTTTTATTATTCCAAAATGTTTCCTGAAGCCCCTCTGCAGTCCCTCCCTTCTCCCCAACCCTGCCCCTGGCTATCACTGATCTGCTTGTGTGCATGCTAAAATGGCTTCGGTCAAGTCAGGACTCTGAAACCCCATGGACTGTAGCCTGCCAGGCTCCTCTGTACAAGGAATTCTCCAGGCAAGAATACTGGAGTGGGTTGCCATGTCCTCCTCCAGAGGATCTTCCCGGGACTGAACCCCATCTCTTCAATCTCCTGCATTGGCAGGTGGGTTCTTTACCACTAGCGCCACCTGGGAAGCCCTTCTCTCACTCAGTTCAGTTCAGTTGGTCAGTCGTGTCCCACTCTTTGTGACCTCATGAACTGCAGCACACCAGGCCTCCCTGTCCATCACCAACTCCCAGAGTTTACTCAAACTCATGTCCATTGAGTCGGTAATACCATCCAACCATCTCATCCTCTGTCGTCCCCGTCTCCTCCCACCTTCAATCTTTCCCAGCATCAGGGTCTTTTCCAGTGAGTCAGTTCTTCACATCAGGTGGCCAAAGTATTGGAGTTTCAGCTTCAGCATCAGTTCTTCCAATGAGTAGTCAGGACTGATCTCCTTTAGGATGGACTGGTTGGATCTCCTTGCAGTCCAATGGACTCTCAAGAGTCTTCTCCAGCACCACAGTTCAAAAGCATCAATTCTTCGGAGCTCAGGTTTCTGTATAGTCCAACTCTCATATCCACACATGACTACTGGAAAAACCATAGCCTTGACTAGATGGACCTTTGTGGGCAAAGTAATGTCTCTGCTTTTTAATATGCTGTCTAGGTTGGTCATAGCTTTTCTTCCAAGGAGCAAGTGTCTTTTAATTTCATGGCTGTAGTCACCATCTGCAGTGATTTTGGAGCCCTCCAAAATAAAGCCTGTCACTGTTTCCATTGTTTCCCCATCTATTTGCCATGAAGTGATGGGACCAGATGCCATAATCTTAGTTTTCTGAATGTTGAGTTTTAAGCCAACTTTTTCACTCTCTTCTTTCACTTTCATCAGTCAAGAGGCTCTTTCTTTGCTTTCTGGCATAAGGGTTGTGTCATCTGCATATCTGAGGTTATTGATATTTCTCCCGGCAATCTTGATTCCAGCTTGTGGTTCATCCAGCCCAGTGTTTCTCATGATGTAGTTTTCATATAAGTTAAATAAGCAAGGTGGCAATATACAGCTTTGACTACTCCTTTCCCAATTTGGAACCAGTCTGTTGTTCAATTCCAGTTCTAATTGTTGCTTCCTGACCCGCATACAGATTTCTCAAGAGGCAGGTCAGGTGGTCTGGTATTCCTATCTCTTTAAGAACTTTCTCTCACTAGTTTTACCTTGTCTGGAATTTCGTATCAATGAGATCATACAGCATGTACTCTTTGTGTTCTGTTTCTTTCACTCAGCATGATCATTTTGAGATTCATTCATGTGGATGGATGGATGGGTTCATTTGTAATTAAGTAGTATTTCATTCCGGAGAAGGCAATGGCACCCCACTCCAGTACTCTTGCCTGGAAAGTCCCATGGACGGAGGAGCCTGATGGGCGGCAGTCCATGGGGTCACGAAGAGTCAGACACGACTGAGCGACTTCACTTTCCCTTTTCACTTTCGTGCATTGGAGAAGGAAATGGCAACCCACTCCAGTGTTCTTGCCAGGAGAATCCCAGGGACGGGGGAGCCTTGTGGGCTGCCATCCATGGGGTCGCACAGAGTCGGACACGACTGAAGCGACTTAGCAGCAGCAGCAGCAGCAGCAGCAGCAGCAGCAGCAGTATTTCATTCTATGGATGTGCCACATTTTGTTTATGCATTAGTGGGTTGACAGACATTTGGGTTGTTTCAGTTTGGAGATATTATAAATAATGCATAACTGGCCTTTTTAAAAGCTGGAAGGAGGTCAATCCTATCTAAAGTGAGTTGGATTTTATTTTCTCCTACCTACAGGGCATCAGTACCATGATAGATTCCTATTAACTTTTAAAAAGAGCGGTGAAAACAAATCTCACACATTTTGGTCATAATGTTCCTTTAAATGTCAGTGTTTTGTGCATTAAGTGTCTGTGAATCCTAAAAAATATAAGGAAAAAAAAATTCTAAAGGTTCTGAAAGCTCACTTTACAACCAATAATAGAAAATACAAGTCGTTCCCCTAGTGAGGTAAACTTTGGATAACATCGGTTTTATCTCTGGAAAACGAAGCCCACAGAGTGTATCTTTCGATCTGAAAAACATTAACCTTTCAAGATTAAACTTTCCATTTACTTATAAACAGGGAACCTGAAATACTACGACTTCAGAACTCAGCCAGAAGCGGGTAACCGCTTTGAATGCCGGGATTTGTAGTCCGTGAAATACTCGTCCTAACCAAGATGGCGGATATGCTAATGAGCGGCCCCGAGGGAGTCTGGGCCGCGAGGGGATTGGGCGATGCGGGGATTCCGCGGGAGGGAAGCTAAGACCAGGTGTTACAACCTTTCCAGCGAAGGAAGCCGGATGCCCTGAAGTCTCGCGAGATCCTGCCGGGGCCCAATGGAGCGTTGGGGTCGGCTTATCACTAGGAGAGCTTGTTGGGGGCGGAGCTCTGCCCTGAGCGGGCCGGGAGGCGTAGGTGCCCGGCGTAGCGGCGTTTAGGCCGAGCTACCGCGGTGAGGAGCGAAGCTGTGGCCATGAAGGAGGAGAAGGAGCACAGGCCTAAGGAGAAGCGAGTAACCCTCTTGACTCCCCCAGGTGCTACAGGCAGCGGCGGTGGGGCTTCGGGAGACAGCACCAAAGGGGAAGATAAGCAGGATCGGAACAAGGAGAAGAAAGAGGCGTTGAGCAAGGTGTCTGGCCGGCTGTTGGCCCAGGAGAGGGCGGGACGGTTCCACCACCCGAGAAAGACGGTTGGGAATGGGGCTGCCCTCTTCCTCTCCCAATCTCTTCCTGTTTCTTCACTTGAGTGAAAATCGCATCACCCTGTCTCATCCGCTCTCCCAAAATGGGGGTTCCCTTCCCGGCAGAGCCCCGGGATGGGAGTGAGGGAGGGCGGGGGGATTCCCTGACTAGAAGGGTTTAGGTCAGAGCCGTGAGATGATGATGGGAGGGGGGGCGGTAGCGAAAAGGATGAGGAATTGAGGTGGAATTATTAAACAGGAAGGTGCTATCACCAGCGGGAGTAGTACGTGATAGGAATATTAACAGGTTAGTTAAGGGAATGGGTGGGTGGCGGCTATTAATGGTCTTGGGCAAAATCGGGTACATTCTGTTCGGGGAGCAGTGAGGGAATTGGGGGTATTTCTTCGAATTTTGAATTCTTTATGCTGACTGAATAAGGACTTTATCAATCAAGAATTCCTGGCACCCACAAAAGACCAGGGTTGGTTTACAAATTTCTTACCACTACTGAAAAATGGGTGACAGAAAATGAGGCGAAAACCTAGTAAACTGTTCAGGTTAACAGAACCTGAGATTTCCTTGCTCCAGGCAGTTCTCGTTTCTGAGAGTTTTTTTTTTTTTTTTAAACTATGTTACTGTTAACGTTTGACTAATCGTTCTGAGCGTTCTGAACATTCTCTTGGGTTTTTAGAAGTGATTTCATCTTTTAAAGGCCAGCTTTCTTCAGGGACAGTGATTCAGGTATGACAGAAAATTGATTTGTACTAATTTTATTTTCCTTATTCATTTCTTAAGGTGGTAATTCGGAGATTACCGCCCACTTTGACCAAGGAGCAGCTTCAGGAACATCTTCAGCCTATGCCTGAGCATGATTATTTTGAGTTTTTTTCTAATGATACTAGGTAAAATAAGAGGGAGGGGTAAATGAAAAAGGTTTCTTCCATTCTTTTTTTTAATCCTACTCGTGATTTCTATTTGATTTTTGAGCCTTTTTAATATATGCATACTTGTAATTCAGCCAGACACCTGCAAGCACATTCACATAATTGCTTTCCTCCCTGCAGTTTGTATCCTCATATGTATGCAAGAGCATACATCAACTTTAAAAACCAAGAGGACATTATTTTGTTCAGGGATCGTTTTGATGGTTATGTATTCCTTGACAATAAAGGTGAGTCCTTTTAACTGAAGGGGAGTTTGTCATTTCTTTAAGACAATGTATCCCTGTTCTCTTGATGCCTTCATAGTGTTTCTGAAATCCTGAGTAATAAGATGAGCAACATTTAAAGAGTTTTATGCATTTGATAAGCTTATGACAGCCTTATAAATAGATAATATGAGTTTTTACAGGTATTTGTATTAACCTATTATTTCTGTAGTTTGTCAACCAAAGGAAATTGCCACTGTTTTCTCCTCCTGTGACAGTTCTTTTGCCCTGTTTTAGGTGATCCGTTGTCTTGAGTATTTACTAGTTTTAAGTGATACTGACAAGTGACTCTTTAAACTTGTATGACAAGTTTTAAATATTTACTTCTCATCTTGCTTCAAGGACCGATACTTATTTAATTCAGATCCTTTATGTCAATAGTTGCCAGTTGGAGTACTGTTTAACATTCTAAGTTGTATGTAATTAAACCACTGAGTTTGATGATTTCCCACTTCCTATCCAGGAGTTTATAGGGAAGAAAAACTTCTGCATTAACCCTCATTTTATTATTTGTTGCTTGCAACATTTAGCCAGAGAATGTCCAAGCCTCGCTACTTTTGCTACTAAGTTTGCTACTTTTCTTTTGGCTTTGCAATATTGAATGATGTGTGTTTTTGTTAGATTATATTTTTTCAATATTACTTCAGAGTTGGTAAAAAATGAAATCTTTGTCAGGGAATATGCCAGTAAAAGTTGAAGAATTGCTACTATATTTGTCCAGTTTTTATTAATCCCCCCAAACCAGCTACTTTTCTGCTCCACAAATTTATTCCAGTAGATAGCAAATGGTTTCCTGAAAATCTGAGTTGTGTTTAACTTTTTCCTCTCTTTATCCCTTACATTTAAACAAGTGATGGATTTTGTCAATTTATTGCTTTTTAATATCTTGTTCGTCTAGACTGAGGACGTTAGACTTACTGATACTTTCACATGTCCTCATCACCTAATGCTTAGACAACCACTGTCTCTAAACTTATAGAATTTTCCATTTTCTGTATAATTTAGTCTTACTTTGCCATGAAAATAATCTTTTTGAAGATAGTGACTTAAGACAGCAGTTGTGGGAAAAAAGTCCAAATTCCTTAGGTAGACAAAATGTTTTCATCACTTCAGAAAGAATCCTGTATTCATTAGCAGTCATCTCCCATTGTTTGGCCTCACTTCTAATTTTTTTTTTTTTTTTTTTTTTTGCCTATATTCCACAATTTCCTTTTACTTCGGTCTGGTTTATCTATTCCTTTTCAGGTATATCAGTTATTAAGGTAATATGATTCTGCACTCACTAGGATTTCTAAAATCTTGTTTCCTCTGTGACTGCTTTGTGATATCTAATGGTCAGTTCTAGTAATTTATCCTGGCTTATGTTTACACACCAAAGGTGTAAAGATGGTATTTTATACCTTCTATGACATTATTCTATAGTAAGGATTTGATATATTTTTCCAGTAGTCACTTAGGTTTTTAAAAAATTATTATTGAGATATAACTCACACCATAAAATTCAGTGGTTTTTAGTATATTCACAAAGGTTTATAACTATCACCACTGGGTAATTCCAGAATGTTTTCATCATTTCAAAAAGAATCCTGTATTCATTAGCAGTCATCTCCCATTCTCCTCTCCCCCAGTCCCTGGCAACGGCTAATCTACTAACTATGGATTTCCTTATTCTGAACATTTCATATGAACTAAATCATATAATATATGGCCTTTTGTGACTACCTCTTTTACTTAGCATGTTTTTAAGATTCATCCATGTTATAGTATGTATCATTATCTCATTGCTTTTTTTTTTGTTTTTTGACATTATTAAAAATTATGGTAAAATACACATAAATAAAATTTATCATCTTAACCATTTTTAAGTGTGCAGTTCAGTAGTGCTGAGTACATTCACATTGTTCTGCAACTAATCTCTAGAACTTCTTCATCTTGTAAGACTGAAACTCTGCCCATTAAACAACTCCCCATTTCTCCCTGCCCCAAGCCTCTGACAGCTAGCTGTTAATACAGTCTGCCTCTTTGAACCACTATTCTTATTAAGTTGACCATTCTAGGTGTCTCATATAAATGGAATAATAGTATTTGACTTTTAGTGACTGGCTTATTTTAATTAGCATATTGTCCTCAAGGTTAATCCATGTTATAGCATGTGTCAGAATTTCCTTTTCCATTGTATGTATATACTTCATTTTCTTTATCCTTTCATCCTTTGAGAGACATTTGGCTATTGTGAATGCTGCTGCTGGAAATGTACAAACATCTGTTCAAGTTTCTGCTTTCACTTCTTTTGAATATATACCCCAAAGTGGAATTGCCGGGTCATGTGGTAATTCTATTTTTAATTCTTTGAGGAACCACCATACTGTTTGCCATAGTGGCTGCACCATTTTATATTCCCACCAGTAATGCCTGAGGGTTCTAATTTCTCCATGTCCTTGCCAACACTTGCTATTTTCTGGGTTTTTTCCCCCCTTTAATAGTAACCATTCTGACAGGTATAAGGTGATATTGCATTGTGGTTTTGATTTGCATTTCCCCAATGATTAGTGAGGTAATATTTTAATCTCTTCACATTCTTAAGCGCACAGCATCTTTTCATTTGCTTATTGGCCATTTATATATCATCTCTGGAGAAATGCCTATTCAAGTCCTTTGAACATTTAAAAATCAGATTATTTGGGGGTTTTGTTGTTGTTGAGTTACAGTTCTTTACATATTCTGTATATTGACCCCTTATCAGATATATGATTTGGAAGTATTTTCTCCAGTTCTGTAGGCTTCCTTTTCACTCTGTTGATTGTGTCCCTAGATGCACAGAAGTTCTTAATTTTGATGCAGCACAGTTTATCTGTTTTTCACTTTTGTTGCCTGTGCTTTTGGTGTCTCCTGCTGTATTTTCTAATAACAGCTTTACTGAGACATAATGCACATGCCATAAAATTCACCCTTTTAAATAATTACAGTTCAGTGTTTTTTTAGTATATTCACAAAGTTGTGCAGCTATCAGTACAATCTAATTTTAGAACACATTCATCACACCATGTACCCATTAGTTGTTACACCCCATCTCTAGACAAGCACTAACCTGCCTTCTGTCTCTAGCCTTACTTATTGTAGAGATTTCTGGTTTTGTAAAAAAATCAATTAAGGTATAATTTTCATTTTAAAATGCATCCATTTTACATGTGCATTTGGTGACTTTTGACATATTTATACCCCTGTATAGTCAGTATTGTGATCTTGTTTTGTTTTTTGTTTGTTTGCTTTTTGGCTGTGCCATGCAGTTTGCAGGATCTTAGTTCCCCCACCAGGAATCCAGTCTGGACCCTGAAGTGAAAGTGCCAAGTATTAAGCACTGGACCACCAAGGATTCCCTTTGATATATTTTTTAAATGAAAATTAGTTTGTAGATTTTTTCCCCCCACATATCACAATATCAGAGTTTAGAGGTTGAATTTAAATGAATATTTTAATTCCCTCCCATATATTTTTGTTGTTTTTTCGGTATGAATTGGGGACTGCTTTGGTACCATGTTGATTTTAGTTGTGCCAATAAGATTTATGCCTTTTGGGAGACCCTATTCAGATCACTGTCATCAAAGGAAGCCTAGAGAGCAGGAGGTTGAGTCTCTTGTATCCATTTTTGACATTTTCTTTCTTTTAGCAAGTGTGCTATTTTTCCTAAACAGGTCAGGAATATCCTGCCATCGTAGAATTTGCACCTTTTCAAAAAGCTGCAAAAAAGAAGACTAAGAAAAGAGATACTAAAGTTGGAACTATTGATGATGGTATAGTATAGCTCTAGTTACTTAATGCGCTAATGCCATGTGTTTTTAAATTTAATCTTCGATTAATAATTGATTTACAATGTTGTGTTAAAGTGATTCAGTTATACATATATCCATTCTTTTTCAGATTCTTTTCCCATATGGATTATTACCAAATACTGAATAGAGTTCCCTGTGCTATATAGTAGGGCCATAGATTTTTAAAAGAATATATTACCTTTGTGGGAATTGAGTGGACTCCAATCTTTTAAATTAAGAAAACATATGAAATAAAGTTCATGAGAAATGTAATTCACTGATGAAAGCTTTGCTTGTTAGAATGGAGATGGGTTTCCTCTAGTTATCACTCTCTTTGGCTAATGGCTTTTCATTCCTTCACCATTAAACAATATATTGTTGACTGTTGAGTAGTAAGACAATGGAAAAAGTCAGATGTTTCAAAATACAACTCCTTAAGGCCCCTTACCATTTTTATGATTATTTATTTGACTTTTGGTTTCCATTTGTATAAAGAGGAAGAGTTATCATTGAGAACTGTGATGGAAAAATTTCTGTGCTTGAGTAACAACATAAAGTAACTGAAGTGGCCAATCCTGTTTCTAGGCTTTGAATATGCAGTTAACTGCACACATTGAACTGAAATACTGGAACTAAAAAACAAATAATTGCCATTTATGGTAAACTGGATCCAGGTTTTGAGATCTCTGTAATGTGGTTGTTGGTTAAGGACTTAGCCATAATATTTTATATCAGATTGGTATTTCAGAATCACCTAGTTTGGTTTCCATTATTATTTATTACTATAATGTGTATTTTATAAAGAAAACACAGGCAAGACTCAACACACAGCTGCTTATTGACTATATCATAGACTCAGATGTTGAAGACTAGATCAGGTGACATGCTCCACAGTGCATTCTCCACATAGAATATAATGACTCAGATGTGCTACTCCTTCTGATGTCGGAGGCATCTAGGAAAGAATTCCAGATATTACCATCACCTCTAGTGCCACATCTAGGACATCCCCCCTCATTTATTGGGTGTTTAGAACACCCAATTTTCATATTCTGAGTTTCTTTAAAGTGAGGTGTACCCATGTAGGAACTGCTTACATGCTCTACATGATACTCTCTGAGGGTCCCATAGCTATAGCTTACAGTTCTCCCATAAGTATGACTCTGGATTAATAGGAGTGGTGGTTTTTGAAAGCAAACTACTTAACATCCCTGGAGGTTGTGTTACAATGCATGGTGTCTCACTTTGCCTGACTCTGTCGGTATATCTAATAGGAGTTCTCAGAGTAAGTGACCAATAAAGCCCCAAATAGTCTATCTTATGGGTATAGTTGGGTTTATTTTCAATCTTCCATGAAGCAGAAAATTATCTTTGATAAGTAAATATCCTGGATAATATTTCTTATTTTGTTTAAAGTCTGCTATATTTTCTATTTACTTAAATAATTATTTAGATCCAGAATATAGAAAATTTTTGGAGAGCTATGCTGCAGATAATGAGAAAATGACATCTACTCCAGAGACACTGCTAGAGGAAATAGAAGCAAAAAATAGAGAACTAATAGGTAAGTGGGCAAAAGAAATTAAGCATTATGGTTTTTTCATCAGAAGACCTGTCAGACTCCCACTTCCATCATTTGCTAGCTATGTGACCATAGTAAAGGCACTAACTTCTCTGAGACTGTTCGTTCTACTATAAAGTGCAGATAATAGCTGACTCACAGGATTATAAGAATCCATCAATAAGATGGGAAATATTCTCTGACTTAATTGCATATGTGCAATTAAGTCATGTCCAACTCTTTGTGACCACATGGACTATAGCCTGCCAGGCTCCTCTGTCCATGAGATTCTCCAGGCAAGAATATTGGAGTGGGTTGCCATGCCCTCCAGGGAATCTTCCCCACCCAGGGATAGAACCTGGGTCTCTTATATCTCTTGCATTGGCAGGCGGGTTCTTTACCAGTAGAGCCACCTGGGAAGCCCCCTCTGACTTATTTAGTGCCACACAAATGTTAGTATAAAACTTTGAAGAGCTATATGGGACCTTAAGATGTTAATGAGTCTTTGAAGATCAGTTGATGTTTTCTACTAATAAGTTCATATTCGTAAAAAAAAAATTTTTGACTTGAAAATATTAAAAAAAATGACATTGGTTACTGCAGAATTGAAAACCTCTTGAGAAATTCTAGCTTGGATTTTGGTTTTGGTATTAAGTTGTCACTACTGCATCAGCTCTAAACATAAGCATAGCCTCCAACCTGCACAGGATTTCCACTCCTAGGAATTTCTCCAAAGGAAGTATGCTTTTCAAAAAGCTAGCTGTAAGATTAGATAGCATTGTTCAGAATATTGAAAAATGAATTAAATATTCTTTTAAAACTTGGTTTTTATTAATGGATGCTTCCCTGGTGGCTCAGCTGGTAAAGAATCCACCCGCAATGCGGGAGACCTGGGGTTCACCCCTGGGTTGGGAAGATCCCCTGGAGAAGGGAAAGGCTACCCACCCCAGTAATCTGGCCTGGAGAATTCCATGGACTATATAGTCCATGGGGTTGCAAAGAGTCAGACACGACTGAGCGACTTTCACTTTCATAGTATAAGCCCACCTCTGATAGTTTCCATAAAATAAATTCCCAGAAGTGGAATTATGGGGTCAAAAGTATTAGATATTTTTAGCCCCTTATCCCAGTTTCTTCCTGGTTGAACAGATTTATACTCCCATCTGTAAAACAAGAGAATGTCCTTCACACCTTATTCTCACTGACACCAGGAATTGCTCTTTTTAAAAATTGTTTTATTGTTTTAATTTAAATTTCTTAACTTTTAATATTTTAAACCTTCCCAATTTAAGTAGACTATTGTAAAACTTCTTTCCAATAAGATAGTTATGAACTTACTGTTTGAGGGGTGTAGTTTTCCCACCTCGGGTGGTTGGCAGGGAATGTCAGAAAATGGACTCCTTTCTAGGGTTTGATTAAGTATTATTAATAATCTGTTTACATTTGTGTAGCTAAAAAGACAACTCCACTTTTGAGCTTCCTGAAAAACAAGCAGGTAAACCTTTTGTTTTTCTGGTTCTCACAATACTTCTATTTCATTGGTTCGCATTCTGTAAATTTAAGAGCATTGGGATCGTACAGTAGGGATAGCTGCTTTCTCTACCACTGTTCTTTAAATATTTGGCTCTCTGACCTGCTCCTTCACTCTGGTTGTTGGACCATAGATTCACTCTGCAGAGCTAGGGATTCCTTAGCTTGTTCCAGTGGCATTCTTGATTTCCTGAAAGCCTTTGGATACTGTAGCAAGGCAGCAGTGGGAAACTGATGAGCAGGCTGTGGTCTTTTTCTCTCTCATATTCTGAATGGAGTCGGGAGGGGGTTAAGGAAGTGGAAAGTGGGAAGGAAAGATGATACAGTTAAGTGGGTGCCCACCGTACTTTCTGAACTATGTTTTTGGTGGTAATTACCTTGTCTGAAGACTGTTGATGTTTCTTTGCAGAGGATGAGAGAAGAAAAGAGAGAAGAAAGGAGGCGGCGAGAAATAGAAAGAAAAAGACAAAGAGAAGAAGAGAGGAGAAAGTGGAAAGAAGAAGAGAAACGAAAACGGAAAGATATAGAAAAGCTAAAGAAGATAGACAGAGTTCCAGAAAGGGACAAATTAAAGGATGAACCAAAGATTAAGGTATGAACATAAGTTAAACTGACTGCATGTTGCTGAAAATTGCATGTACTATATCTACTTCTTCAAATATGCATGCATCTTGTATTGGTGTAAACTATTTTAGTTTTGTTTTTGTCTTTTTTGGGAGGGAGTGAATCTTTCCTGTAATATTCATGTATTACTCTTAATTTAAGATAATTTAAAAGATTAAGTAGTTTACATGGGATTTCTTTAGTGCAGTGTTATTTATAATCATTGAAAATGTTCGATTTTGGATTATTATTCTCTCAGTTCATATATAAGGGCTTAGGGCTGGCTGGCATGAATTATGGGTTTTATTCAGCTTTTCCTTCATATTTGATACATGAAGTTGCCTCATCTGTTTGTTTTCCACTGTCTTCAGGTACACAGGTTTCTGTTACAAGCTGTGAATCAGAAAAATGTAAGGACCAAGTACATGATACAGAGCACCTAGTATCATGTCACACACACACAGGTCTTAGTTAATAAGTCCTTTTGGTGGCGGTGGTGGTAGTGTTACCTGTAGAAAATGCCCTCAGGCTGACTTGAGTCTTAAAAGCTGAACCGTTTTAAATTCCTGATTTAGAAAGAAACCCAGATGATTTCCTGATGCTCTGCTGTGTACCCAGAAGCTTCAACAATGTGCAGTGAGAGGACAGCCATGCCTTAAGAGCTCTTTCCCCTTCCTTTATACACCTCTCATACCTGGCTGCCTTGTGGGAGTTTTTGGAATATACATCCTCTCCCCTCTCACATGATTCCCCACGTTACCTTCTTGGGTCTACCTGGGAATCTGTGAGCAGCAGATTCTGATTAACACACTGCATGTAGGAAGAGGAAAACCTGTGGAAAGACTCCAGCCTAGCTGCTTCCCTTCCAGGGGCCTGGCTTGGGCAGCCCTTGCTCCAGCAAACTGCCCAGGGAAGTACTTGTACATAGTACGGCAGAGAAAGTCAGAGAAAATCTCACAGAGATGATGGCTGAGTCTCCTTTTACCTCCTCAGAATTCAGCCGGTCAAGTCGCTAGGGCACCCCGAGGCTCTCCAGGACTCATTGGTGATAAGGGGCTTGGCGGTGGCAGGGTGGGGAGGTTCTCGTCTTAATTCCTTCTATCGATCTCTGTGTCTGCCCTGCTACAAGCAACCTGACTTGCTATTTCTGTCAGCAAGGCAGAAGGTCAAGCCGGCTATGCTAGAGACGTTCGTTAATAGTCTTATTAGAATAATGAACATCTTGGCTCCTGACGAAGATGTTCATTAGAGAAATAAGAACACTTGCAATGAAACCTGCACATGTTATCCTCACTTTGCACTGGTGCCTCTATAGTGTCCACTCTGGACTCACTGTTTTCAGTGGCTGTCTGTGTGCTGAAATACTTCATGCTTAAGTCTCATGCGCGGTGCTTTGCCTTTAGCTTCATGGCTTGTATGATGCCTTCACACTGAGATGAAACTCTGTATGATGCCTTCACTCTGAGACTTGAAATTCCTAAAAATCTCTCTGAATATCCAACACTTGGGGGTGTATTCTAGAGAGATTTGTAGAAGCGGCATAATAAACTTCTGTTAACAATCTGAACTTTATAAACCACTTTTTTTAGAATTGCATTCTGTCATATATACATATGACATTGAACAGAGTTCCTATTCAGTAGAGATGGAACTTCACAGTTCTTTTGTATGAGATATTTGGATTTTTAAATCAAATGCCAAATAATTCTTGCTTTTCATCTCTAATGATAGTATGATTGTACCATCATAAGTATGTAGCTAATCTCAGACTCAAGGCAAAATTATTCCTGCAATGGATCTCTCCTTTGGTGACAAGGTATTTGTTGTTCTAATAACTGTGTAAAAATAGTCCAGCAATAATGACCTGGCTAGCATTTTAAATTTGTACCATATTTTCCTATCAAGTTATACCGACATGCTGGCTTGCTACAGAAGGCATACTTGAAAGTAAGGGTTGATCTACTCAAAGGTTGACCCATTTAAAGCCAAAGGAGTCTTGATCCTATTGCCACAAAGTGATTAAACCACTTCACTGGAGTGCATAACACTTTCACATTAATAGCACCCTTTTAGCAAATTACTGCTCTTTGTGCACTGTTTGTTCACCTGAAAGTCTGAGTACTGCAGAGATGGGGCCTTCAGTAGCCTGCATTGAAAATATTTAGTATATTGTTTTCTTTGCGAGAATCAGAAGACAATCCCATCCTTCAAAATAAACCTAAGTTTGTTCTCTTTAAAGCTGCTCAAGAAGCCAGAAAAAGGAGATGAAAAAGAATTGGACAAAAGAGAAAAGCTCAAGAAATTGGACAAAGAGAATCTGAGTGATGAAAGAGCCAGTGGGCAAAGTTGTACATTGCCCAAGCGTTCTGAGGGTGAATTTAAAGATGAAAAGCCTAAGAGGTCGGTAGTCGAGGGCTCTTGGGTACATTTGTTTTCGACCTGTTTCTGGCTGCTAGTTTTACTGCTGCATTCTGGACTTGTACCTGAATCAAGATACTGGGTTTTATGAGGGGTATGGGGATGAGGAGGACAGGTTTCAATTATTTTAGTACCTTAATCTGGTTGAATGGCTTGGGGTTTTTTTCCAAATTGCTTTTAAAAATAGTAGTTTTTTTTTTTTTTTCAATGCTGCTCCGAAAGTTCAGCCTCGTTGGAGTGGCCAAGGCAGGATCAGAGTGTTCCTTGTGATTAGAAGAGCTTCAAGGGTGCATTCTCAGATTTGTTTTTCGTGCAGACCTGAAGATGAGAGTGGCAGAGAATACAGGGAGAGGGAGCGGGATTATGATCGAGACCAAGAGCGCATCCTGCGGGAGAGAGAGAGGCTGAAGCGGCAGGAAGAAGAGCGCCGGAGGCAGAAGGAGCGCTATGAGAAAGAGAAGGCTTTCAAGAGAAAGGAAGAAGAAATGAAGAAGGAGAAAGAAACACTTCGGGATAAAGGAAAGAAGCCTGAAAGTACAGAGCCAGTAGGCAGCTCAGAAAAAACTGAAAAGAAAGAAGAAGTGGTTAAGAGAGATCGCATAAGAAACAAGGTGCTGCATTTCATTAAACTTCTTTTCATGAGGATTTTCTTTGTCTTTTCCTGCAAGTATAAAGGAGAGGGCTAGCTCATTGTTATGGAATTTTAGGGGAACTTTATCTGTATCTTTTTTCAGTCTTGGTGGGGTCCTTTTATTAAAGTTTGTGTATACTTTTCAACAGAGAAGGCAATGGCAACCTACTCCAGTACTCTTGCCTGGAGAATCCCATGGACGGAGGAGGCTGGTAGGCTGCAGTCCATGGGGTCACTATGAGTCGGATATGACTGAGCAACTTCACTTTCAGGTTTCACTTTCATGCATTGGAGAAGGAAATGGCAACCCACTCCAGTGTTCTTGCCTGGAGAATCCCAGGGACAGGGGAGCCTTGTGGGCTGCCATCTATGGGGTCACACAGAGTCAGACGCGACTGAAGCAATTTAGCAGCAGCAGCAGCAGTACTTTTCAAACATACACAAAAGTAGAGAGAACAGAGGAGTAGTAGGATGTACTTATCACCCAGCTTTGGCAATTATCACCTTGTGGCCAATTTTCTTTCTACTCTACCCCATCTTACTCCTATGGGATTATTTTCAAGCAAAACCTAGACAGATAATTTCTTCTTTAAATATGTCAGTATTAAGAGTAAAGACTTTTTTTAAAAAAAGTTTGGTCACACTGTGAGGCAAATGGGATATGAGATCTTAGTTCCCCAACCAGGGACGAAACCCATGCCCTCTACAGTGGGAGTGTGGAGCCTTAACCATTGGATTGCCAGGGTTTTTTCTTAATAAAATAACCCTAATATTATTTTTCTTAATAAAATAACCCTAATAGCATTTTCACACCAGACAGAAGAAGAATTTCTGACAATAACTCCTTAGCATCCTATCTACCCAATGTATAGATTTTCCCAATTGTCTCATTAACATCTCTTTTCATTAACATCTTTTTTATAGGCTCTAAACAAGGTCCACAAATTGTATTTGCTTGAAATGTTCCCTTAAGTCTCTTTTAATCTAAGTAATTCCTCCTCCTTTCGTTTTCTACCATTTCTTTGTTGCAGAAACCAGTTTGCCCTCTAGAGCATCTAATAGTCCAGAGTGGCTAATTATATCCCTGTGGTAACATTGAACATGTTCCTCTACCTTCTATGTTTCCTTGAAAACCAGTAGTCATTCTAGAGCAGGGTCAGAAAATTTTTTTCGTTCAAGGGCCAGATGGTAAATATTTTAGGCTTTTGTGGGCCATGTAGTCTCTGTCGAAACCAGTAAGCTTTGTAGGAAAGTAGGCATAAACAGCATGTAAAAGAATAAGCATGGCTGAGAGCCAAACTTTTTTCACAGAAAGAGGTGGGTGGCCCCCTCATCTAGAGGCCTTAATATATTCAGACCCAATTGTTGGCAAGAATACTTGATAGGTGGTGGTGTGCAGTTCCTACTGCATTGTATCAGGAAGCATACAATGTCTTGGTATCCGTTTATTGTGATGTTAAGATTGACCAGTAGTAATGGTACTATGGTTATGTGATAAGATGTTCTTGCTCTTAGGATACACAAGCTGAAATATTACCAATGAAGAATCATATGATCAATAATAATGGTATTATGGTTATGTGATAGGATGTCCTTGCTCTGAGGATACACAAGCTGATACACAAGCACTTATTCTCCAGTGGTTCTGCAAAAATAATAATGTATCTATGTATGTGTGTGCCTGCATACACACTAGAGACAGCAAAGGCATTTTTGACAAAATGTTAATCATCATGAATCTAGGAGAAGGGTATTAGGTATTCATTGTACAAGTTTGGCAACATTCCTATAGATTTAAAATTTTTTGAGATAAAAAGTTGGAAAAATGGCTGATCAATTAGCTCAGGTATTGTAAGCCTGATCCATATAAAATTTTTTATCAGCCTTTCTCCTAATGATGTTGTTTAGATTCATTATTTCATAGGGAGAGATTGGAAAATGTTGATATATATATATATATACAAATTCTGCCTTTCCTGTTGCATTTATGATCTGAAATTCTTCCACAGAGACTTGTTTTCCCTTATCAACTATTTGGTTAGTCTTGAAATTCAGTTCACACAGGAAAGGCAAAAATAGCACTTGATCCATTCCTTTTATTTACAGTATTCAGAGTAATGAGTTGGTGTCCCAGCAACTTGTAGGGGTTATCAATGAGTTTTGGTCTGCTTAGTCTTTAAATAACTTGTGGATTTAGAAATACTTGGTGAACTCCAACTTGTTATTATCAGTTATTGCCCTTGCTGACGTTTAACTTGTACTATCTTTGCGCACTGGCAGCCCCATCATCGGTTTCTCTAAATACTATGTGGCAGTCTCATCTGTTTTAATGTTTCTTCTTGTTAAAACAGGGAAATGTTTTGCTGGAATTACTCACTTGAGAATAATGCTTTAAGGCTCTTTCATATGTCAGAGAGAAAGGACAAGGAAGGCTCATGTTGTCTTTTGTTGAATTAGGAAAAAAAGGGCCTATACATTTAAGTTTTCCAGGGTCATATTGTGATAAACCAAACACATTACTTGAACTTAGAGGTACCTGGTGATGATATTGAGGCCTCTTTAGGAACCTGAGATGTAAAGTGTTACCTAGAGATTCTCAAGCTGGGTTGTCACCTTGTCAAATCTGAATTAAGAGAGAGTCATATTTGTGCTAAGTTACTAGTGTCTGAGCTCATAACTTCAGGGACTTTGCATTATTAAGAATTGGCATTCTTTATTATTGTTTTCACTCCTAAAATTTTCTTAAGTGGTGGTGCATTTTAAAATCCATTTACTGATGGGGAGGAGAGATAGACAACAACCACAGTTTCTAAATAAAAACTATTCAAGCTGATTCAGTACATCTTGAGATAGTAAAGAAAATTAGGCAGTAAACTTATCAAAATTTACTCTGGGCATATAAAATAATACTTGATAACTATTGCTTATAAATAGTTGTTTTTTATTTATAAAAATAAATAGTTGTGAAATAGTTGTTTTTCTTTGTAGGTAGGGGAAAGGAAGCAGGCAGTTTGAAGCCAAGTAACCATCAACACTTACTGTCATGTACTGTGCCCTCAAATTTTGATCTCGTGTGGGCTCTCACTGGTATATATATTCCCCTGGACATGCTTAGTAGCAGTTTTGTAACATGAGCATTTCATTTTACTTTAGGATCGCCCGGCGATGCAGCTTTACCAGCCAGGAGCTCGAAGCCGAAATCGACTCTGTCCCCCTGATGACAGCACCAAGTCCGGAGATTCAGCCATAGAAAAAAAGCAGGAAAGTGGTATTAGCCATAGAAAAGAAGGAAGCGAGGAGTGATAGGTCCAAATGGCCTTAGGTGTCCTGACTGTCTAGGCAGCCAAAGAGCACGAATTAAGCAATCCAGAAGTGCCTTCAGGGCAAAGGAATAGAGAGAGAGAGAAAGGGGGTCGCTGTGCTGGTGGGGTACACTGCAGAGGAGTATGTTTTGCGTTAAAGCAGGAACCCGATTGCAGGTTCAGATTGGAAGTACAATTTTCATTTTTTATGCAGTTGCTACAAATTTAAAGTGTCAGACAAAGCTGAGGGGGAGAGGACATGCATTGCAGTTTGCAGGCAAGAAGTATCACGAGAGGACTTACTTAGGTATGACACGAGAAGAAGATAGAAGAAGTGGCTTTAAAATCAAAAAGTTTTCTTAATCCTGGATTGAATTTTCTTAAATTTCAATGGAGCAAAGTCACTGTGAAGTCTCGTTCAGATCTAGTTATAGTCATTGTTGGTGATAACTGTTGACTTTGTGTAGTGTAGAAGCAAGAAGCATGTAATTGTAATACAAGTACAGTGAAGGATATAACACATTTTCACTTATGCAGAAATTTAAATAGTCATGTCATGTCGATATCTTATGTCCTAAAGTTTTAGGATTAGTTTGGGAACAGCTACCCACTCCAGTATTCTGGCCTGGAGAATTCCATGGACTACATAGTCCATGGGGTTGCAAAGAGTCAGACACAACTCAGTAACTTTCACTTTCAGTTTAGTTCTTTGTTTGCTTACGTGAGATTAGTGTAAAAAAAATTTTTTTAAACATCTCCTTTTGCCTTTAGTAATTTTTATATTTGTAAAGTTTAACCCTTAGTTGGTTCTTGACAATCCAGTCTTTGTTTGACTTTAGGTCTCATGAGCTGAGTGCCTACCCTCTCCAGGAAGGAAACTGCACCAATATTTGTTCCTGTTAAATAGCAACTTAGCTTGTTTTGCATTGATGTCAATAAATATCAACATCACTCAAGTATGAAGCTAAGTGTGTTTATTAACTTTACAAAATAGCTATTACTTTTGAGAAATTAAACTTTTGATACTTATCTTTTGGGAGTTTTGAAAGTGGATGAATGCTATTTGTTTCTGCCTTCACTAGCACCATGCTTTTATTTTACCCCCAAAGAAGACCAAATCATGGTTCACCGTTCTTGTTCCATGAGAACCAGAATTCGTCTGGATGACATCCTTGAGCTACTGCTTCATTTCCATCTTGCCAGCTTCTCCTACGATGGCGTCAGTTTGCGTTTACTTAATAAGTCACTGCTTTATGTTTACTCAGCTTTTAGAAACCAGAATCCCAAAAGGCAGGTAAAGAGGAAGAGACATTGAAGGTGATTGAAAGAGAATGCTCCTCAGCTGACACAAAGGAAGAGGAATTTTCAAGGAGAAGAATGTCTGGCAGTGTCCCATGCCACAGGGAGAGGAGATTAAGGAAGACAAACATGCAGTGTTCACTGGATTTGGCACTATTGAAGCATGTGTGAACTGGTGAGAAAGAAACCATGTTATAGTGAGGGGTGAGTGGCAGGTGGGAAGTGGAGACGGGGGCAGATGGACATACGGGTCTTGGAGCTCAGAGGAGAGATTTGCACTGTAGATACCAGTTTGGAATTCATCTATTTTTAGGTGATCATTGAAGCCATGGACCTGGATTTAATCACTTAGAGGGAAAGAGTAGGGAAAAAACAGAAGTAGACCTAGAGCCCAGCCTTAAAGAACTCTTAAGGATGCTAAACAGGTAAGGGAATGTATCTATAAAGACAGAAAAGGAGTAGCCAGAAAGTAGGTGAAAAACCAGAAGACCAGTATTACCTAACCCAAGAGAAAAGAATGAAGAAGGAAAGGGGAGTGGCCATCAGGGTTAGATGCTGCTGGAAGGTCAGTGTGATGCCTGAAAAAAGGCCATGGAATTCAGTGACTTAACAAATCACTGATGACTTGGAATGATAAGGAATGAAAGCCAGACTGCCCTGAGAATGGAAACAGCATAGACAGCTCTTCAGAGAAATCAAAAAAAATGGTGATAGATAAAGGGTATTGGGGAAGGATTTTTTTTTAAAATATGACAAATACTAAAGCATTTTTAGAAGCCCAAAGGAAAGATCTGAGAAGAGATGAATACCAGGGGAAGAGAGAACCAGTAGTGTAGGTTTCCTGAGAAGGCAGGTGAAAAGGGAGCCTCTTGACAGCTGAGGTTGTTGACAGTAGAGGAGTTGGCCTTCGGAGGAGCATCACCCCAAAACTATCAGTCATGAGTTGGCATCACTTGCCTTTGTACCCAGCCTGGGGCCTGTTTCCAGCCCTCATGGCTGTTTTTGTATCACTACCTCCCTCTTCTCTTCTGCTGGCCTTGCCAGTCCAACTCGTTAAACCATACTTACCTATCCCCTGTTAAATTTCCATCCATTGATGTACTCCCTTTAACAAACATTTACTAGTTCTGACTGTGTGCTAAGCCCTGGGATTCAAAGACTCAAACAAGCCCTTGTCCTTGAGGAACCATCAGCCAGTGGTGTCAAGAGACAACCAGAAATAACCAGAGCACAGTGCACCATGTGAGAAGGAGTGGGGATCTGCCCCTAGGCTGCCAAGTGTTGCTGAAGAAAATCCCTAAACCAGGCCAACTGCTGAGACTACAGGAGGGCCCTCCCTCCTGCAAAGCAACTGATGGCATTTTTGCCTTCTTCAGATACAGATTTGATTTCTTTGGAAAAAAAGACAGGATGGAGACAGTTCAGACACTGGATATCTGAATATTCATCTAGCACCTCCTGTATGTTGGCACTAAGGCCATAGTTGTGAATAAGGTCCCTGCCCTCCTGAGGCTGACAGCCTTGCAGAGTTTGCTGCTCTGGTGGAGAGAAGTGATGCTAAGGGAAAATAGGCAGGAAAAGTTCAAGGAGCGAGGGTAGTGAGAATAGGTACCTACAGGGCAGTGAAAAGGGGGTGGCCTATACATTCATGAGGCTTTCATGCCTTCAAAATCAGAAACCATATCCCCTTGCCCAGCAGGCATATACAAAGTAGTCCTGAGGCAGTCATTTAACTGATTATAAATTAAGATCTAACTTGACCTTATCTTTAGTTCCATAGGAGATTAATTAGAGTTTTGTGGCCTTTTCTGGGTATATAGAAGCTCAGTGTACATGTTTTTATGGAGTAGTCCAGAATTTACTATCTCTGGGACTGTCCTCTACACTGTAACAATGTATTATGACCATTTATATCCTTAGAAAGGAAGCAAGGAGCAGATAAGCTGCCATTTGGTGAATTCTTGGAAAGTGTATACTGACAATATATAGGATCGGCCATCCTTCAAAATCTCACAGAGTTCATTTGTTCATCTACCAAATACTGATTTCAGCTCCTACTCTGGAGACATGGGTAAATACATAACAGTTCATTGCTACTGTGGTACCTGATGTATTATCCACATTTCCAGACTTTAAGACTCTCCTGCACATCTCCAGCCCTGACTAATCCATCCCCTGGACATCATCCAAAGACCCCAAGTATCTCTGGCCGCAAACTGAACTCAGGTTCCTCCCATCCGGTTTTACAGAGGATGTGAACCACCTACTCACTCAGCACTGAGGATCAGGTCTGACTCCATCCTCACTCCCCATGGCCACTCAATCATTCTGCCCATTCATCTCCCTCCTCTCCAGCCCTTCATAGCCCAGGTTCAGGCTGCCATCATTCATGCAGCCATTTAGTCATTCACCATTTTCTGAGCACACACCATATGCCATTCATGTTCTAGATTCTGGAATTACATCAGTGAACAAAACAGACAAACTTCCTGCCTTCATGGAGCTTACATTAAAGTAGAGAGAGAAAATAAGCAAACTACTTATGGTTAGAAAGTGACAGGCACTTAGGGGGAAAAATAAATCAGGGGAAGAGGAGTATGATGGTCGTGGATGGGGGCTGAAAGACTTCCATGAGAAGATGACTTTTGAATAAAGAGAAGGAAATGAGATAAAGAAAAACCAGAAAAAAAGATTCTGATGGAGCAGTCAGTAAGATAGGAAGAAAACCAAGCCAAATGTGCTGTCCTGGAAGTCAAGTAAATAAAGCATTCTAAGGAGAGGTCAGCTAAGACAAATGTTGACAGGTCAGATCAGATCAGAGAAATGAGTATTTCACAACACAGGGGTCACTGATAATCTTAGGACAATTTCAGCTTGAGTGCTAGGTGAAAACCTAATTGGAGTGGGCTCCTGAGAGTACGGGTACCCACTAGGATGGCTATAATTTTTTTAATAGAAAATAACAAGCATTTGGGAGGTTGTAGAAAAATTTGAACTATTATGCAGTGTTACAGGGAATGTAAAATGGTACAGCCATTGTGGAAAATACCCCACTAGTTACTCAAAAGGTTAAACAGTTACCATATGACCCAGCAATTCCACTCCTAGATATATATCCAAAATAACTGAAAACACGTAGTCAAACATACTGGCTTCCCCGGTGGCTCAGTGGTAAAGAATCCTCTGGCCAATGCAGGAGATGCGGTTTGATCCCTGGGTTGGGAATATGGCAACCCACTCCAGTATTCTGCCTGGGAAATTCCATGGACATAGGAACCTGGAAGATTACAGTCCATGGGGTAGTAAAAACAGTTGGACACAACTTAGCAACTAAACAACTCAAACATAATTGCACACCAGTGTTTATAGCACTATTCATTGTAGCCCCAAACACAGAAACAACCCTACTGTCCATCAACTGATAAATGGATAAACAAAATGATATGTCCACACAGTGGAATATTACTTAGCCATAGAAGGAAAGAAGTACTGACACATACCACAATATGAAAGAACCCTGAAAAATTACATTATGTAAAAGAAGCCAGACACAAATGGTCACATAATGTATGATTCCATTTATATGAAATGTCCAGAATATGCAAATCCATAAAAACAGAACGTGGTTGCCCAGGCCTGGGAGGAGAAGGGGACTGCAGAGTGACTGCTAATGGGCACAGGTTTCTTCTTGGGGTAATCAAAATGTTCTGGACTTAGATACTGGTGATGGTTGTGCACATACTAAAACCCACTGAATTATACACTTAAAAATGGTGATGTTTATGGTATATGAACTATAGCTCAAAAAAAAAAAAAGGATGGGGAGAGTAATTGAAAAGTACATATAGAGTGATAGTAAGTCAGAAAGAAAAACACCAATACAGTATACTAACGCATATATATGGAATTTAGAAAGATGGTAATGATAACCCTGTATGCAAGACAGCAAAAGAGACACAGATGTAGAGAACAGTCTTTCGGACTCTGTGGGAGAGGGAGAGGGTGGGATGATTTGGGAGAATGGCATTGAAACATGTATAATATCATATATGAAACGAATCACCAGTCCAGGTCCGATGCATGATACTGAAGGCTTGGGGCTGGTGCACTGGGACGACCCAGAGGGATGGTACAGGGAGGGAGGAGGGAGGAGGGTTCAGGATGGGGAACACATGTATACCTGTGGCGGATTCATGTTGATGTATGGTGAAACCAATACAATATTGTAAATTAATTAACCTCCAATTAAAATAAATAAATTTATATTTAAATAAATAATAAATAAATAAATAAAGACCAGGTTTTTGTTTTGAGTGGATTTTTAAGATGGGAGAAACAACCACGTATTTATCTGTGCATTGATGGGAACAATCCAGGGAAAAGCAGGGACAGAAAGGGAGAAACAGCCAGAGACAGGTTTCTGAATAGGTAACAGGGGTTAGGATCCATTGTAGGAACAGGACAAAGGTAGAGAGGATTGGAGTACAGTGTTGGTAGCTGGCATATGGTAGGTGAGTTGTGGAGTTCTCCTGTAATTGCTGAAGTTTTCTCAATGATTAGGAAGCAAGGCTGTCGCTGAGAGTGAGAAGGGAGGAAGCAGGGCTGAGACAGCCATCCAGGCCAACAGTGGGCAAACTGTGGACCAAGCCTGGTCATTGCCTATTTGTATACAGCCTGCAAGCTAAGAATGGCTTTTGTATTTATGTTATTATTTTTCAGTCACTCAGTCGTGTCCAGTTCTTTGTGACCCCATGGACTGCAGCATGCCAGACATCCCTGTCATTCACCATCTCCCAGAGCTTGCTCAGAAGCATGTCCATTGAGTTGGTGATGCCATCCAACTACCCTTCTCCTGCCTTCAATCTTTCCAAGCATCAGGGTCTTTCCCAATGAAGTCGGCTCTTCACATCAGGTGGCCAAAGTATTGGAACTTCAGCTTCAGTTTCAGTCCTTCCAATGAATATTCAGGACTGATTTCCTTTAGGATTGACTGGTTTGTATTTATAACTAATGGGGAAAAAATAAAGAAAATAATATTTTGTGATATAAAATAATTCTATGAAATTAAAATTTTAGTCTCTGTAACTAAAATTTTGTTGGAACCTGATCACACCCATTAGTTTATGTACAGTAGCTACAGCAGCAGAGTTGACTAGCTGTAAGAAACATCTATGTCACCTGCAAAGCCTAAAATATTTGCTATCAGAAACAGTGTGCCAGCCCCCTGATCAAGGCCCTTTCTGGGACCAGGGGTCACCTGGGAAGCTGTCAGAAATGCAGACTCGGAACCTCTCATCTTGGACTTCCCTGGTGGTACAGTGTGTAAGAATCCGCCCGCCAACGCAGGGGACACCGGTTCAATTTCTGATCTGGGAAGATTCCATATGCAATGGAGCAACTAAGCCTGTGTGCCACAACTACCAAAGCCTGCATGCCTAGAGCCTGTGCTCTGCAACAAGAGAAGACACTGTGATGAAAAGCCTGCACACTGCAACTAGAGAGTAGCCCCCGCTCACTGAAACTAGACAAAGCCCAAGTGCAGAAACGAGGACCCAGCTTAACCAAAAGAAAAAAAAGAGAGAACCTGTCGTCCATGTCCAACAAATTTCCCAGGTGACTCGTGTGCACGCTGAATCTTGAAGAGCACTGCTCTAAGAGGACCAGAGGGTGGCTACACTGGGGGAGTTCAGAGCTGCAGGGCAGCACTGAGAGACCACTGGAAGCCAGAGGTTGTGAACCTCAAGGGAGGCCCGTCGGTCTTCTTCAGCCTCATTCAGCTGCCAGAGGCACAGGCTGTCAAGGAGGTGAACTGGATTTACCAGGGTTACGGTTTCTCCAAGCAAGTACAAAAAAGGGCAGGGTGTGGACCACTGAGTGGCTGATACAATTTAAGTGAAATAAGGAGGGAAGAGGAGACATGGCGGGGCAGTGGAGGGAATAGGGAAAGGGTATAGGTTCAATGGCTGGGTGGTCCTAGTGAGGTGGGAGCATCATCAGTACTGGGGTCCTACAGGAAGTTAGCTGCAAGGAGAGCAGAGAGTGGGATCGTCGTAAGGTTGAAGGCAGGGCAAAGGAACAAGAGGCTACAAGTGGATGCTGAATTCCCCGAAATCATGACAGGAACAGTGCTGGAGAGAGCAGCAGTGAGCCAGGAGTTAAGTCTGCAAGGAATGGTGGGAGAGGCTGGGGGACACTACAATGAAAGAGCGCATGGTTGTGCTGGGACTTGCAGCAGCGGCCCCTGTGGGTCTCCTTGTTTCCACTCTTTTTGAAGCTCTACTCTGAGGAACCCTCTTGGCTAGGCAGAAGTGCTTTAGGGGTTCCTCAAACAAGAAGTGTCCAGGCCAAACACTGAAGCTGTCCACTGCCCTGAGGGGCCTGTTCTGTTTTGTCTGTCTGAGGTCTTTAGTCATTCATTAAGCTTCCCTTGTAGCTCAATTGGTAAAGAATCTGCCTGCAATGCAGGAGACCTGGGTTCAATTCCAGGGTCAGGAAGATTCCCTGGAGAAGGAAATGGCAACCCACTCCAGTATTCTTGCCTGGAGAATCCCATGCACAGAGGAGCCTGGTGGGCTACAGTCCATGGGGTCGCAAGAGTCAGACACAACTTAGCGACTAAACCACCAAACCAAGGTCATTCATTCATCAAATATTTACTGAGCACCTACCATGTGTGAGGCACTATTCTAGGCTTGGGGAAGACAGCAGTGAACAAAATATATAATCTATGACCTCATGAAATCTACTTTCTAGGGAGGGAGTTAGGCAATAAAGAAAGAAAAAAAGGACTTCCCTGGTGGTCCGGTGGCTAAGACTCCATGCTCCCAATGCAGGGCACTCGGTTTCGATCCCTGATCCGGGAACTAGATCCCACATGCCGCAATTAAGATCTCGAATGCTGCAACAAAAAGAATCCACGTGCTTAGTCAACTAAGACCCAGTGCATCCAAATAAATAAAAATAATAAATATTAAAAATATTCATTTGGCTGCATTGGGTCTTAGTTGTGGCACGTGGGCATGCAGGGCTAATCTGCTCTGCACCATATGGGATCCTAGTTCCCCAACCAGGGATTGAACCCACATCCCCTGCATGGGAAGGTGGATTCTTAACCACTTAACCACCAGGGAAGTCCCAAATAATAAATATTAAAAAAAAAAAAAGACTCCTCGAGTCCAATGCAGGGGACCGAGTTACATTTCATCTATAGTTTTATCTTTGGATCCAAGTAAAAGTATCTTTATGTTGAAATATAACACCCATACAGAAAAGCACACAAACCCAAAGTGTTCAGCTAGATGAATTCTCACAAAGGGAACACACCCATAGAACTAGCACCCAGATCACAAAATAGAATGTGACCAGTGTCTCCTCCCCCAACAAGGACAACCACTATGCTGACTTCTAAAGGCATAGATTAGCCTCGCCCAGTTTTTGTTTTTTGACATAAATGGAATCATACAGTAAGCATGTTTCTGTGTCTGGCTTCCTTTGTTCCACATTAGTGGATGTTTGTGAGATCCACCCATGCCATTGTGGGTAGCTGTAGTTTGTTTATTCTCATTGCTGTATAGGAACGGTTCACAAACATTTTGGTCTTTAGGACCCCTTTACAGTTAAAAATTATTAAGTGGGAAGACCTTTGTTATGGTTGTGGGCTCTCCACCTCTGCCGGATCAGGAAGCTGGGGACACGCCCTCAGATGCCGCGACTGGTCCCTAACTGTAGCCCCTCCGCTACTCATGATAGATTCCTGTGGCCTTTTAAATGATTTAATAACGATAAAAGTGGATCCAAAGTGACTTCTCTACTGAAGCAGAAGATTCTTATTATCTTCCATTAACTCAATTTAGTCTTCGGGAACGGGCAGAATGAGTGAAGTACAGAAAACTGAAGAGAAGAAAACCTCACTTTGGAAGTTACTCCATGACTATTCTTAAACCCTGCCTTTCTACTTGTTTTAATTTTGCTGTAAATTTATAAATAGTGAGGACCAAAGAAATAGAAAAAACATTTGGGAGCTTTATACCAAGAAATTTGCCTAGAAAGCTGCTATTCTTGGAGGGAAAAGCATATCAAGTTCCTCTCTTTTTTCTTTTTAACAAGGTTTCTTATGTCCTTAGATTTTGAAGGATAGGACATATAAACTCATACCTGCAGACTATTTTTACAGCTGTGTAAGAATAATGAGATTTGTAAATTAAGGGCTTTGTAATGTAGATGTTTTGCTACTAGAGTTGACTACTCAGAAAATCTTTTATAGCTCTTCAATATTTTATTTTTGATCTATCACTTCAATGACATTATTTGACCAAACAGAAGTCATTCTGTCTTCTTAAGCTATGACCTTGTGAACAGTATCTGCATTCACTGTGCAAATGTCCATGTATTATCTATGTAAGCAACATCGTAGTGTCATCACTCAAGGAAGTTGAATGAGGTGAACATTGATATACCTCTTTCCCCTTCCCCCATTTTTTAAATGTAACAAATACTTTTTATGTTCCCCTTTCCTTTCCCCTTTCCCCTTCCCCTTTGGGAAACATGTCAGGAACTAGATAGTTTAAGACGAGCAATTGAGGGGACTGTGAGATTGATCCACAAAGAGCCTGGCTTCTTTGTGCTTCATCGTAAGGCATTCTGCTGGCCAGCCTAATTAAGTACCCTTTTAACAAGAGAACCTCATGAAAATCCAGCTGGCAACTCAAGAAGTTCAGGAAGCAGGACCACAGAGGTTATACTCTGGGATCCTGGTCATGAGCTTGGATGCCTCATCTTGTTGAAAAGAGACACTGGACCTAAATGGTGCAGCATGACTTTGTTCCTGCTTGGCTAAATTTCTTAACGCCACAGTCAGCTAAGTCACCTACAGTGACTTTTGAAAAACACGGAGAGCACCTACCCCAAGGAAATGGTAGATTTGGAGTAAGCCATTGTAGACATAATTCCTCTGATAGCTTTTTCAACAATGGATCTCTTCGAACGACAGGAGGTTCTTGGCACCAGCCCTCCCTGTTCCGCCATGATTCTGTGGACTCTGGTGTCTCTAAGGGAGCATATGCTGGAATCATAGGGAACCTATCTGGTTGGCATGGCTCTTCACGAGGTCGTGATGGCATGAGCCAGCATAGCAGGGGTGGCACAGGAAACCACTGCCACTGGAATGGCAGCTTCCACTCCCAGAAAGGCTGTGCCTTTCAGGAAAAGCCACCTGCAGATATTAGGGAAGAGAAGAAAGAAGGTGGAAAAGTTGCAGTTTGAAGAGGAAGACTTTCCTTCTTTGAATCCAGAAGCTGGCAAACAGAATCAGCCATGCAGACCTATTGGGACCCCTTCTGGAGTGTGGGAAAACCCACCTAGTGCCAAGCAGCCCTCCAAAATGCTAGTCATCAAAAAACTTTCCAGAGAGGATCCTGCTGCTGCCTTCTCTCCTGCATTCACCTCACCAGGATCTCACCATGCAAATGGAAACAAATCGTCAACCATGGTTCCAAGTGTCTATAAGAACCTGGTTCCTAAGCCTGTACCACCTCCATCCAAGGCTAGTGCATGGAAAGCTAACAGAATGGAACACAAATCAGGATCCCTTTCCTCTAGCTGAAAGTCTGTTTTTACCAGTCCAATCTCTGTTACCAAACCAGTAGTACTGGCTGGTGGTGTAGTTTTAGCCTCTCCCAAAGAGAGCCCCGCCAGCACCACTCCTCTGATTGAGATCAGCGCCTCTCGTCTGACCAAGCTGACCCACAGAACTACTGACAGGAAGAGCGACTTCCTGAAGACTCTGAAGGATGACCGGAATGGGGACTTCTCAGAGAGCAGAGAGGGTAAGAAGTTGGAAGATTTGGAGGACAACAGCACACCTGAACCAAAGGAAAATGAGAGGAAGGCTGTCATCAGAATGGTCTCGCTTTCCCTGGAGAAGGAAATGGCAACCCACTCCAGTATTCTTGCCTGGACAATCCCATGGACAGAGGAGCCTGGTGGGCTGCAGTCCACAGGGTCACAAAGAGTCGGACACGACTGAGTGACTTCACTTCACTTCACTTCACTTCACTTCACTTCACTTCACTTCCCTGTAGAAGAGGAAGGGAAGGCCCCCTCTCACTCTTTGGAAGCAGAGCACAGGTTACTGAAAGCAATGGGATGGCAGTAGTATCCTGAAAATGATGAGAATTGCCTTCCCTTCACAGAGGATGAGCTCAGAGAGTTCCACATGAAGACAGAGCAGCTGAGAAGAAATGGCTTTGGAAAGAATGGCTTCTTGCAGGGTCGAAGTTCCAGCCTATTCTCCCCTAAGAGAAGCATTTGCAGAGCAGAGTTTAAGGACTCGGCCAAGGAGACAAGTAGCAGTGAGACATCTGATGACAATGCCTGAAAATAGGCATATAAGTGCTCACAGTTAAATCTGACCCAGTAAACTCAGCTTGTGTGTTTAGGGATTACACAGAAGAAATCGTTCTTTTCCTTTTCTATGTTATTGTTGAATACTTCATGCACAAGGGAAATAATCATATCCCAAAGAGAGAGTGAGCAATTGGCTTGTTCAGCTTTTGTTGTTGTTCTTCCCTGTTATCTGCTTAATAGAGAGAACTCTGTGTGGTGGGAAGAACTTTAAAAACACACACACACATACACAAAGCATATATGGGGCAATGCACAGGTGGGAGCTGGCAGTCCTGAGTGAGGAGGAAACACTGGTTTGCAGCAACAGCTTCTACTACCAGCCCTTGGGGCACTCACCCCATTGCTCAAGCAATCACTGTCAATGACAAAGTGACTATTGAAGTTATAATTGTATTAAATTAATGCTAACAATTTGGATATTTTATTTTATTTCTGGCTGCTCGGGTCACGTTAGCCCTTAACCAAGCATATGTGGTTTTCTTCCCTTTCTGGGTACAGCTGTAAAATATTTGGATATAGGAAATATTGTGTTATTCTTGCAGCCTTGATATTCAGGGTGGATTGTAAAATATAAATTTTTGTGAGATTTCAAAGATTAAGATTATTTTGATAACATTATTTACAGATTTAAAAGATGTAGTTATCACAAGTCTGTTGAGGGGGAAAACTACTGCATAAAATAACTAACTTGGAATAAATAATTTGCATCAGTTTGGATTGTCTTGTGTAAGAAGTATATTTACTTTAAAATTAGATGAGTGGATTTAGAGGTCTGAGGAAAATCTGAATTCAGACACACCCATTTCTCCTTTTAGCAGATACATTTTTGATGCAGAAAAACATGTGCAATAAACTACCAGTAATAAAACCAGAAAAAAAAATTATTAAGGACTCCAAAGGGCCTTTAGGGTTTCCCTGGTGACTCAGATGGTAAAGAATCCGCCTGCCAATTCAGGAGACCCAGGTTTGATACCTGGATGGGGAAGATCCCCTGGAGAAGGAAATGACAACCCACTCCAGTATTCTTGCCTGGAGAATTCCATGTACAGAGGAGCCTAGTGGGCTAGAGTCCATGGGGTCGCAAAGAATCAGACATGACTGAGCAACTAACACTTTCACAAAGGGCCTTCGTGCGGATTATTTCTATCAACTGAACTGAACTGAACTGAACTGAACCGAACCGAGTCTCTGAAACCCCACAGTACACCTGTGAGAGGACAAGAGTAAAAGAAGCAGATGACTTCTTTGTATTATTATAAAAATACTTTGATCCTGCAGGCCCTTTGAAAGGGGTCTTGAGGATCTCCCAGAGTTCCCTGGATCACACTTTGAAAACTGCTGTTGTACAATAGCCCTGTAAATATACCACACTTTACATGTTCAGTTGAAGATAGACAGTTTCCTGTTTGGGGTTGTTAGAAATAATTTTGCTATAAACAATTTAGTACATGCCTTTTTTCAAATTAAAAAATATATATATTTACTTTTTAAAGCCACACCCTATGACACGTGGAACCTTAGTTCCCTGACCAGGGATGGAACCTGTGCCCCCTGCATTGGGAGCACAGAGTCTTAACCACTGGACCACCAGGAAAGTCCCAGTACATACTTTTTGATGCATATTTGTTCACCTTTCTGTTGGAGAAACATCTAGGAAAGGAAATGTAGGGCCATATAGAATGTAAGTGGAACCATGGAAAATATTTACATGATTAAAAAACAAAATTAAATTTACAAAAACAAATTCTCTCTTCATCCATCTTTTTTCCCTCCTAACTTGGGAAACGACTGTTGTCCTTTTCAAGGCAAATTTCTTTCCTGATGCTCTTCAGCCTGCCCACTGTGTCCGCTGAGACCCCCACACTATTAAACCTGGGTTTCCCTGCATCTTTAATGTCTCTCCTTCCTGCCTTTCTCTCCACGATCTACCAGAAACCACCAACTCCTTTTTATTTTTTGGCCGCACTGTGCAGCATGGGGGATCCCAGTTCCCCAACCAGGGATTGAACCCATGTGCCCTGCATTGGAAGCGCAGAGTCTTTACCACCGGACTTCCAAGGAAGAAGTCCAAGAGAGAATTTAAAGCCATGATATTGGGTGAGGTCACCAAAGGAGAGAGTGTATATAGGAAAGAGAAGAAGTCCAAATCTGAACCTCAGGGCTCTACAATGTTTAAAAAAAGAGAGAGAGATAAGGAAGTGAGATAAGGAAGAATCAGCAAAAGAAACTCAGAAAGGGTGACATGCAAGGTAGAAGGAAAACCAGGCAGAACAAGTGCCCTATGAAGCTGTAAGAATTAAAAGAATGATTTATATAAGCTCTTAGCAGTGTCAGTCACACTCTAAACCTGAGGAAATGGTAGCTATGATGATGATGATGACAATTAAAATTCATCTATTAAAGGCTTATCTGTTGCTCCTTCTGGCCACCAAAAATAAAATACTGGCTCTTAAATAAATAATAAAAATCCAAGGTAAGAAGCCTGAGGTCTCACTTGAATCAAATGTAAGTTTGGATGAGGGTCTGAACTTAAACACTAAGTGGGATTAAAGTAACTAAACTTCTGCTGTTAAAAATCCTTACCTAAATCTATTACTGTAAAAATGCTTGAAGTGATTGAAAAGATAGAGGTCTTTGTTTTTAAATGTGGAGAAGAAAAAGAAGCGACTGCCAAGAAAGAACTGTTGTTTAGTCGCTAACACGACTCCGTGCGACCCCAGGGACCTTAGTCTGCCAGGCTCCTCTGTCCATGGGATTTTCCAGGCAAGAATACTGGAGTGGTTTGTCATTTGATTCTCCAAGGGATCTTCCCCACGCAGGGATCCAACCCTCATCTCCTGTATTGGCAGGCGTGTTCTTTGCGATTTAACCACCAGGGTAGCCCCGCAGAGAAGCAGGTGTGGGTGCAAATCCCACTGGCCCTCCTTGGTTGGGCGTTCCCCGCCCCCGCCCCCGCCCCCGCCCCCGCCCCGCCCCTTCGCGTGCTCCCTCCCTAGCCGAGGACCGAAGTCCCTTGCGCTGGAACATGACGTCTCCCCCGCCCTCTTTGGAGATAGCCCCGCCCCCTTGCTCCTCCCGCCTTCGGAAGGGTTTCTGCCTTGGCATTTATCATGGACCGTCTGCCTCACCCATGACACAAGGTGCCCCTGGCACACTAACAGGCTCCAGAGGAACCCAGTTACGTAACTGAAGCAAACCAAATTCCATTTCACACGAACAAGCGCTCTTTCCCACGGTCTAACGGGAGCGTGGGCAGAGAGGGACCGCCAGAGGGCGTTGGTTGGCGCACAGTGTGACCTTCCCAAGCCCCGCCCCCAGCGGCGCCTTCTAAACACGTCCTTCCGCTCACTTCCTCCTCTTTTCTCTTCTCCGCCATCCTATGTGTGGTTGAGTTCTCTCCTCACCATGGTAAGTCCATCCGTTACCATCGGTTCTGGGGTGGCTTTCCGAGACCTGAGATCTCTGCCAGCTCCCCAGCGCCGCGGGCTGCGTCGAGGTGCGGGATCCTTTTTAAGGCCTTTTCCAGAGGAGATGGGAGTTTGGTCTCGGCTCCAGCCCGAGGGCCTGGCGGGAAGCGAGCGAGCTAGCGCCTAGGGAAGGGCGGGCTGTGCCTGCCCCGCAAGGTCCGAGAGGGCTCTCTCTGTTGCAGGCCGTTACTCAGGCGGGCGGGGATTCCCGTTTTTCCCAGAGCGAACTGTGTTTCTGGGGCAAGACGTCGAGTGGGCATCCCAGAAACTGGGCCGACTTCGGGATGTTGTCAGTGACACGCGGGATGTTTCGGTCATCGAAAAGGGAATGTGGACTGCTGGTTTTCGAAGACTTATTAACTTGGGGGCCAGAATCCTTCCACTTGATGAGATTATAGGATTTTTTAGCCCTTTGTTCGGGAACTTGAACGTTACCCCGTTTAAACTTGAGGGACAAGGGGTGATGTAGCGTGAATCTGTGTGTCATTCGGGCGTTCTTCGTAAAATGCTAGCTGCGTGCGGATTTTTCCTGTGGGAAAAACTGGGTTTTTCCTCTGATAGTACCCTGGAAAATTTTAACTGTGTATATGCTTTTAGATGTGGAGAGGATCGGTATCTGGTGTTATACGGTTTTATTAGCAGAAATTTACAGTTGCTGCTATGAGGTGGGAGAGAGGAGTGTACTCTTTTCCTTTGTAATAACTCCTGTTATGCAAGGGTGTGTTGAGCCACATCGGTCAGACTTTAAACCAGCACTCAGGCCATTTCTCTGAACTCTACTGCACACCGGGGAGGGAGGTGTTTGGGTTTGGATTAGGTGACCCATGGAGAAGGAAATGGCAACCCACTCCAGTATCCTTGCCTGGAAAATCTCATGGACAGAGGAGCCTGGTGGGCTGCAGTCCATGGGGTCGCAAAGAGTCGGACACGACTGAGCGACTAACACTAACTAGATGACCCAAGTTCTTTATGAAAGCCAAAAAACAGCGGGAACTTGGGAAAGTGACATTTTAAGTAGAGTTAGATTTAATACCAAGATGGTCGGTGAGCTGGAACAGGTCTGCCAAATGTCAAGGACTTTGTGTAAGGTGTTTTTTTCTCTTTTTTGAATGCACCGCATGGCTTGCAGGAATCTTAGTTCCCGACCGGGGATCGAAGGTGGCCCCCTGCAGTGTAAACACAGATTCCCTAACCACTGGCCCGCCAGGGCATTCCCAGTAACCTGGTGTACAAAACAGTGCACTGAAGCTGGTTGACTTGCAAGTTGTTAGTGGAAACCATGTGCTCTAGTCCCAGTCTTCAGTGATTGTGGTCCTTTCAGTCCTAGGGTGACAGCAGGGAAGACTGGATCACACCCTAGCCTTGTATCTGCCTTGGGGGAAGTGAGGAACAAAGCAAGGGGCAGTGATGGGTTTAGCATTGAGAAGGTTTTGGGCATATGTTAAGCATTTGAGTATTTGTTGGATTTAGAGAGTTCCCAACTTTTGAATAAGTTCTGGTATTGCTGTTAAATTGATTGCGTTTCCTTCCCAGTCTTCTCACAAGACTTTCAGGATCAAGCGATTCCTGGCCAAGAAACAAAAGCAGAATCGTCCCATTCCTCAATGGATTCGAATGAAAACTGGCAATAAAATCAGGTAAGGACACACTCCCCCACCCATGTGTTTTGTTAAATTTAGGATTACTTTGGGTGCACAGTTGAAAGTTATATGCAGTTTAATTAATTAATCTTGTGCCACCATTCTGAAATTTTTTTTTATTTCCTGGTTGCTTTCCCTCTGAGCCAGAACATAAGGTGGCTCTCTCATTACACATCCCAGTGGGAAGACCAGAAACTGTTTATGTTTTCTGAAGATTGAAAGACTTGCTTTCCCCTGAAGAATTGAGCTGATGGTTTTAGGAGAAAGACATTACTAGAATTTCTGCAAAGGACCTCTGAGGTCATTTAGGTTAACTCTAGACAAAGCTGGATCTAAGACTCTCCTGCATGCCTTTCAACCAAAGTATTTTCAGAGCATTTTTAAGCTGACACTGTAGGTTGGGCCTAGCAAGTGAGTCCTTGCCAAGATAAACACTGAAGCTCAGGAGTGCAAGATTGTGAAGCTAGTGTAGAAGTCTGATTTGGTTGTATGGCAAATAGAAGTGGGATTAGTTTGCTGATGTGAAGACCAAGGTTGAGATGTGAATTGTCAGGGCTAAAATGAAGGCCCATTTCCTTAGTTCATTTAGCCAGTTAGACATGTGGAAATCGCAACCCACTGTAGCTTTATAGGCCAATTAATTGCACCCTTTGGTTTATTGTATCCCATCCGTGATGGTAGGACCTGCGTTTGTAGTTGTGAGAAATGAAAGAAATGTATGTAAAGCTCAGTGCATAGCTCAGTAGAGGGTACCTGCAATTATCAGATGCTGGTCTTTTGCTCTGTGGTCTAACTTAAAATGCAGTGAAAGCAGGTTGCAATTACAGTGCTTTCTTTTGTGGAAGTACTGACATTATCCTGCTGACAGAAAATCTGTTGATTGTTTTTTGATTTTGCCATTTATGGGGGTAAAATCATGACAGATTGACATGAACAGTGGATGGCCTTTGAAGTGACTGAGGATATTAATGTATTAACATTATGCAAGAGCTTTTATGTACATGTAAGCCATTATGTAGAATGACTGGTTTGATCTAGTTTAGTAGTTGGAGTTATATATCTCCGTCTGGGTCTGCTCCAGGTCTGTTGAATCAAAAGTAAGTGAGCTTCTCTACTACTTACTTCCAGTAAAGAACGAGTGTGTTTTCCTTAGCCTGGAGTCATTTTGAGAGGTAAAAAATTGATTTGACTAGTTCTTTAACACATCTAGCAAATCATTTTTTACTCTCCAAAAAGAACTCCAAACTTGCTAAAGAAGGGAAAATGGAACCCTTTGCTTTCAAAGATTTTTTTTTTTACGGTACTTTTAAGGCGAAGTTTATGGTGAGTAAGAGCAACTAATTTGAGGTCAGACTGCCTTTGTAACTTGGTATTTCCTTCTGTGTAGGTACAACTCCAAGAGAAGACATTGGAGAAGAACCAAGCTGGGTCTATAAGAAGCAAGCTGGGTCTATAAGAAGTGGTCTTAACATGTGTGCCACACATGTTAAGACCACTTTTTTAAGCAGCCAAATCACAGTGAGAACATCACTACTGTAATGCTTGGCTCCTGATGTATCTTATTTCCTAACTATCAGTCTGAGACTCAGTAATAAATATGAAACGTTGGAACTGTTGTATTATATGGTTTGTGATGACGTACTGAATAAATACTCCTGTCAGTTAGGACACGGGGCTGTCCAGTGATAGAAATGTTCTCTAGCTACCGAGTACTTAGAAGTACAGCTAGTAAATTAGGAACTGGCTTTTTAAAATTTTGTTGTCTTATTGTTCCCTATAACTAGCAGCTCTTAACACCTACTGTAATAGGAAGTACACGTATGTGTCATCCTTGTACCTGAAGGCAGCACTTTTTAAAAATAAGCTGTGGGGGGAGGGATGCTTGCCACAAGACATGCAGGATCTTAGTTACCCTACCAGGGGTTGAACCCACTTGGCTGCCAGGAAAGTCCCATAAAAAGCATGTTTATATGCTGTTCTATGGTGTGAACCAGGGTTTGGCAAAGTGGTCTCCCGCCTGTTTTTGTACGGTCTGTGTACTAAAGTTATGCATTTTTAAATGGTTGAAAAAATCAAGTATTTTTGACATTTAATAAATTCAAGTTTACCTACCAGGCATTATTCCTAGGTACTTGGGATTAACCAATGGATGGATAGACAAATGTATGTTAGGCTAGTAATAGGCCAATACACAGGCCATAGCTAATGTCTGGGAAAGATGCATGCTCAATTACTCAGTCATGTCTGACTCTTTGGACCACAGGTGCCTCTGTCTATGGGATTTTGCAGGCAAGATTAATAGACAGGGTTGCCATTTCCCACTCCGGGGGATCTTCCCCACCAAAGGATCAAATCTCCTGCATTGGCAGGCAGATTCTTTAATCACTGGAGGGAGCTAAAATGCCCTAGTTACCTGTGGAGTTAGGTTGGAACTGCAGCAGGGCAAGGGGGATCCTGTTTAGTGTTATCTGCCTACCCAGTTTGTACACCTCCTGTGCTGGAGCAAGCGAAGAAAGCAAGTGACAGGAGCTGTCAGTGCAGCAAGTGGGGGTAGTGGCCATGCATAGCCAAGAGGTCCCTGACTTGTAACCACACTAGGAGACACATGACCACAAGGACCACTGTACTCACCAGAAGTTTTAGAGTGGCTGCCAAATAACCAGCCTAGGAACGTGGGCGCTACCAACAGATCTTGGAAGCACATTTTCTAGTTTACGAATCCCAGATTTCAAATATTTCTTCTTAGTGCATCAATCTTTGCTTTATATTCAAAGACAGCTGTCACTGTGTGAACAGCAAGGCAGAGGGACTTGATAACAATTGACAGTCATGTGATGGAAATTACTAACCATTTGGGCTTCTCTGGTGGCTCAGAGGTTAAAGCACCTCCCTGCAATGCAGGAGACCTGGGTTGAGAAGATCCCTGGAGAAGGAAATGGCAACCCATTCCAGTATTCTTGCCTGGAGAATCCCATGAAGGGAGGAGTCTGGTAGGCTACAGTCCACGGGGTTGCAACTGAGCTACTTCACTTCCACTTTGGAGTCCTAGGGATACCTCAGCCTTATCATTCAGAGTAGGTGGGAATTCTTGAGCCCAGGGAATTTATGAAAAAGCTAAGGTCACATGGCAGAGGGAACTTTCTCTACAGACCTTAAAAAGGAGGGTTAAAATTGAAAGAGAAAATGATAGACATTTTGGGTGGGTTAGTTGGCCATGTAAAAGGGGTTTGTTTCTTTTGAGCCTGGGGTTGGACAGGTCCTGGATCCAGTGGCTCCACACCCCACCTTGTTTAGTCGGTAAGTCATACTGGACTCTGCGACCCCATGGACTGCAGTGCCAGGCTCCCAGTATTTGTTTGCTCCATGGACTAAATCCCTTACTTCCTGACGGGAGGAATAGCTTTGAGACGTGTAGGGCTTAACATTTATCTTTAAGAGGTACAGTGTAAGATCAGCTTTTGAAAGACAGTCAACCCCATGGTGACCTAAGAAGCAGGCAGCAGAGTCTGGCCAAGAGTTGGCAGTCTGGAGGAACAGGACTACAGAGTCTGTATTCCATTTCTGTTGGTGCATCAGCTGTGAGCCTCAGTGTCATCTGCAACATGGGGCCAATGGGACCTCCCTCAAAGGGCTTTGAGGATGAAGTAAATAATGCACAGAAGCAGTTGATTCATGACTAGGAGAAGGGAGAACAAAGGGGAGTGAGCAGAACTAAAAGTTTTGGTGTGGGCTGTACTCGTGGTCAGTCCCTCAGTCTAACTCTTGGGACCCCATGAACTGTAGCCCACCAGGCTTCTCTGTCCATGGGATTTCCCAGGCAAAAGTACTGCAGTGGCAGAGGTCAAACCTGTGTCTCCTCCTTTAGCTTCCCTGGTGGCTCAGAGGTTCAAGTGTCTGCCTCCAATGCGAGAGACCCGGGTTCGATCCCTGGGTTGGGAAGATCCCCTGAGAAGGAAATGGTAACCCACTCCAGTATTCTTGCTTGGAGAATCCCATGGATGGAGAAGCCTGATAGGCTACAGTCCATGGGATTGCAAAGAGTCGGGCATGACTGAGCAACTTCACCTTCACCTTCACCTTCTTTACCACTGGGAAAGCCTGGATAAAGCAAAAATAGACACAGGGACTGAAGATGGTGGGAAGGGGCAGGTTGGCATGGGGGGATCAGGCAGAGCTGGTGTGGAATTGATGCTCAATATCAGCCTTTAGATAGATAACCGTTCCCTATTTCCAGGGTTTGCATTTGGAGTAGAGTAATCCCTTGAGGACTTGGAAAGAAAGGAATAGGGTGACTTAAGAGCTAAAATCTTGGGCCTTACACTTGCCTCTAGTTGAATCCCAGCTCTGTTCCTGAACCAGAGATCCACTGGAGAAGGGATAGGCTACCCACTCCAGTATTCTTGGGCTTCCTTTGTGGCTCAGCTGGTAAAGAATCTGCCTGCAATTCAGGAGACGTGGGTTGGGAAAATCCCCTGTAGAAGGGAAGGGCTACCCACACCACTATTCTGGCCTGGAGAATTCCATGGAAAGTAAAGTCCATGGGGTCGCAAAGAGTCAGATATGACTGACTTGCGCTTTAAGGATTGAATGATAATGTCTGTAAAGGATCAGTTCTACCAGATAATCCTCCCATTTTACAGATTGAAAAAAAGTGAAACAGTTCTCCAACAATTTTTTTTTAAAAAAAGCAAATTCCCTGGCAGTCCAGTGGTTAGGACACCGTTTTCATTGTGGTGACCATGGATAAAGAAAAAAAGTTACACAATCCTCATTCCTGCTAACAGCCACTAACAGTTTGAGTAACTTATGGCAGGTGACTGCTCTCAACAGGAATGTCAATGAGAACCAGGTTGAACAGGGAATTGATTTTTCTTGGAAAGAGTGGGGTGAAATATTAACCATTTACACTTCCCTGAGGGTATTTTACCCCAGAGAAGCAAACATGAAGCCCATGCTTATGTAAAATGTTGAGTATTTGAGGAGCCAGAGGCAAGTATGACCTGCTGGGTATTGCAATCGAGAGCATGCCGTGAGTCTATGCCTGTGCATGTCACATATGCCCATCTAGGAATGCAGGAAGGGAAGGTGGCAAACCCTCAGAAAATGAATCGATCCTTCATTGGGAGCAACTTCCCCCCCCCAGGGGACATTTGGCACTGTCTGGAGACATATTTGGTTGCAAAAAATGGGGGGAGAGGAGGTACCAGTGGCAGCTGGAGGATGTTTAGCCAAGGATTCTGCAGAGTCGGACACAATTGAGGTGACTTAGCACACACACATGTTGCTAAACATCCTTACATCTATAGGACAGTCCTCTACAACAGAGAAGTGTGTGTGTGTTTGTGTATGTGTTCACGCGCACTCAGTCGTGTCTGACTCTTTGGACCCCATGGACTGTAGCTTGCCAGGCTCCTTAGTCCGTGGAATTTTCCAGGCAAGAATACTGGACTGGAGTGGGTTGCCATTTCCTTCTCCAGGGGATCTTCCCCACCCAGGGGTCAAACTGCGTCTCCTACATTGGCAGGCGGACTCTACCACTTCACCACCTGGGAAGCCCACAACAAAGAATTATCTGGCTGAAGATGTCAGTAATGCTGAAGTTGCGAAATCATGGTTTAATAGCACTGCAACCAGCCAGAGTCAGCTTCTTGAGACAGATGTGCTGGGCTCACCACTCCCCCCTCCAACCCTTCACACTACTCTTGGGAAAAATCTCACTCTTAACATGGCCCCAAAGGAGTAGGGGTGGCTCCCACCCTCTCTTTACTCAAGGTTGGATCCAGCTGCACCGGGCTCCAGGTCTCTGAAAGCACAGCTCCACCCAACCTCAGCCTTCCCACTGTTACTCCCTTGACTTGGAACATTCTCCCCCTTCACCTGGTGAACTCCCATTCATCCTTCAGGTCTCAAGCTACTTTGCACCTTCTGGCGGTGACCTTCCCTCACTGCCCCTCTCCCCTCAATCTAGTCAGGGCCTGCTGCTTAGCACCTCTTAAATCACCCCTTGAGTTTCCATCCTGATTGTAACTGTAAAGGTCTATATGTGGTTAGTTAATTGATGTCTGTCTCCCTCACTTGACTGAGCTCTACAAGGATAGGTCAGTCTTGCTCATTGCTGATTGCTTTTATGTACCAGCATCTGGCATAACAGAGCTGCCCAATAGATACATTTGTTGAGTGAGGAAAGCAGGCACTCAATAAATGTGTTGAATAAATGAGGAAAGGGATACATACGGGAGCACAAGCAGTACAAAATGTGTGCCTTGGCGTGTGTTTACAAGGAGTGAAGGACGAATGACTTGCCTGGGGAGTTGGGAAGGCCTCACCCAGGTTCACAACGAGGCCAGTGGTGTGTGTGCACGTGCATGCATGGTAGCTAGGCAACTGGGGTTTAAGGTGCTAGGGGAAAAATTGGAGACTCAGGCACATCATGGAAGCTCAGGCATAACTGGTAGGGAAAGGTGAGAACTTCCCAGCACTCACCCTCTGTTGGGGTACCTTGTCACCACACTGCAGGGCCGACGCCTGCCCTTGGATTCTGGTCACTGACGAGGCCACCTGCAGCTGCCTAGAAGCAGCAGGACAGGACTCGTGTCTCACCCTGATCCTAAATGGAACTGTGTTCTCTGGACCAATTTGAATAATTTAGAGTCCAGCAGAGTTGATACTACAGATGTTTCAGAAATGTTCCATAAAGACAAAGATGCCTATCTTTGAGTGAGAGAAATGATAGAAAAAACGCACCAAAAAAGCCAACACCAACAGCACAGGCCAGGCCAGAGGCGTTTTCTAGAAGAAGCAAAGAAAAAGAGAAAGTTTCAAAGTTAACAACTCTCTCCTCTTAACAAAACACCAAAACTCCCACTACTGTCAATACTGGAATTACAGGCCATTTAAAAAATTCTCTTGAAATACAACATATACACAGAAAAGTGCCCTTTCCCTAAGTGTGCACCTCGGTGAGTTTTCACAGCGTGAATGTAGCTGTGTCACCACCACCCACATTGTTTCAGTTTGCTGTTTTCTGTGGGTGTTTTCAGAGGCTTCAGGAATACTGAGACATGTCAAGGACACCAGGGATAATCCTGAAACATTAATCTCTGAGCTGTGGGATCTGAAAAAGACATACCTTTTTGACCTGAGACCAAATTCTTTGGTTTGGGTTGCAAGGAGTTCAAGCTAGAGTCTAATGTTTCCTCTCTCCAGACACTCAGGGACGAGTCCCAGGTTCTTATCTGGAGCTGCTTGTTCTGCGGGAGCCTTTGTAGCTGCCTTACACACACCCTGGCACCTCTTTCTGAGAGTTCTCTGAGTCACTTATTTGGATGGGTTCCAAACAGCAAAGGGTAGAGGTAACTTTTTCTGTTGTTATCAATTCGTTATTGTGGTTGTAATAAAAATTTTTTGTGTAATTTTTGGTCACACTGTACAGCATGCAGAATCTTAGTTCCCGGTCCAGAGATCAAACCTGAGCCCCTGGCAGTGGAAGCATGGAGTCTTAACCACTGGACTGCCAAGGAAGTCACTGGAATAAAAAATGTTTAAAAAAATAACTGTAGGGGAAATTGAATGCAAGGTATATAGGAACTTTCTGTAATATTTTTGCAACTTTTCTATAAACCTAAAACTATTTGAAAATAGACTATTGATTTTAAGATAAAATGACCAACCATACATCTAAACCTAGGGGTGAAATTGATTGATTAAGCATGCATTTTAAAGCGCTCAAGGAGACATGCTCATCGGCGAGTGAGTCCCTGGTATGTTTATAAATCACCAAGGCTGTCGAGCTCCACCAATGATGTCTACATCATAAACAACTACCTTAAGGCAGTGACTACTCAAGTTGGTTCCCCATTTGTTGGCAGAGGAAATGCACTGTTTGCTGTTTTTTTCATAACCCTCTGGGTTGTGCTTTGGTTAATTGCATGGAGACTGCAGAGTGACAGGGAAAGCTCACAGAGCATTGCAGCTGGGCAGGTCTGGGTTTATATCATGTACCTTTCATTTGCTACTTTGGGGAGTTCCTTAAGCTCCCTGAGCATGTATAAAATAGAAGTGAATAATACTGTGCCACAGACTTGCTGTGACAATTACATGAGATGGCATGTCTAAAGTGTCTAGTCTATTGCCAGGACTTAGTAAATGGTAGCAATCATGTTTCAGAGTTTCTGATGCAAGTTAGTTAGTATTAGTTGCTCAGTCACGTCCTACTCTTTGCAATCTCATGGACTGTAGCCCACCATGTTCCTCTGTCCATGGGATTCTTCAGGCAAGATACTGGAGTGGGTAGCCATTCCTTTCTCCAGGGGATCTTCCTGACCTAGGGATCGAACCCGAGTCTCCCTCATTGCAGGCAGAAGCCCCTCCTGGTATAAACCTATAACCAATATTTTGTCTTCTTTTTTTCTTTTCCGTTCCTTCCTCCCTTCCATCCATCCTTCCTTGTTTCTGTCCTCCCTCCCTGCCCCTCTCCTTCCTCTTTTATTTTTTGACCAGATTGGGGAGGGGATGGACAATATCTGTTTCAGCAGGAAATAACAGAAAGCTGACACTGGTGTAGACATTCAGGTGCAAACTGGAAACTGAAAGTGAATGGATAAAAAATAAGCTGCTATAAGACTTGTTAAATTAGGGAGAAAGTTGAAGTCTGGAGTCCAGTGCTAAGAAAACAGTAAACAGTCCCAAGAATGTGAGGATGTTCATCTCCAAATAGGAACAGGGAAGAATAACCTTCATTCATTTAACAAATATTTATAGAACATTTACATGTGCCAAAGAGTGTGCCAGCTGCTGGGGTTACAGTGGTGAATAAGTGACACGTGGACGCTCCTGAGGGATCTCATAGTCTAGTCCAGGGGCGACACATATACCCTTGCAAGTTTATTGATTTAATACTTGTGTGTGACTCATGCTTGTGTTTTTTTTTTAATATAATAAATGCATTTTAAAAATGAATGTCATGACCCACTAATAGGTTGCATCTGCAGTTTGAAAAACGCTGATGTGAACTGGGAAGTAGACACATAGACAATGTTATAAGTGCAATGATAGAGAAGTATTCCTCGGGGTAAAGGGAAGTATTCTGAACTCACATATTTTTAAAAACTTTGGTTAAGGCCGATGCCAAAACAGTATATGTCCCTAGTGTGAGATACATTTTTGCATCTTGAAATCACCAAAGTGACACTCATATGTTTGTAATATGCATATACATATATTTAGCATGTAATTTGTGGACCCCAGAATGACAACATTTTATACAAACAAAAGCTTTGTGTTTTAAAAGACACCTTTTCACTCACATTTTGGAAAACACTAGAGATAGTATGTTTTTCCATTATCAATTGTCGGGTAACAAACTCCCCAAACAGTGACCTAAAAGGAACATTTTGTTTCTGTAATCATTTTTACTTCCTGGGTTGGGAACTGGAAGCTATGCTCCCAAGCTGGCTTTTACACTCACATGTTGGCTGCCTGGGTGTTGCTTGGCCTTTCTCTCCACATGGCATCTCAGCCACCAGGCCTCTCTGTGTGGCTTGGGCTTCTCAGTGTGGTGATCTCAAGGTAGTCGATTGCTTAGGTTGCAGCTGGCTTGACTGAGTGTTCCAAGAGACAGGAACAGGAAGCTGTTGCCAGTCTCCAAGGACCCAGAAACTGACAGGATGACCAGCTTCACGGCTTCTGACCCACACAGTCACACGGGACCCTGTGCTTAGTTTGATGCTCTGCTTTTGTGATCTTGAAATTCTTAATACATTTTTTGGTGGGATCTTTCATGTTCATTGTGGGCTCTGACCAGTATATCTCTCTGGCTGTATTTTGCTGGTCTAAGCACGGAGCCTACCTGGATTCAAGGAAGGGGGATAGAGATCCCACCTGTCGTTGGGAAGAGTATCACAGAACTCGTATTTGTCTTTAATCAGTCACAGCATGGTATGAGAGAGAGCATGGGAATACTGGAATCAAGAAATCTGAGGGCTTTCCCTGGTGGTCCAGTGGTTAAGAATCTGCCTTGCAATGCAAGGGACACTGGTTTGATTCCTGGTCTGGGAAGGTCCCACATGCCTTGGAGCAGCTAAACCCATAAATCATAACAACTGAACCAGCACTCTAGAGCCCAAGAGCTGCAATGACTGAGCCCATGCACTGCAACTGCCGAAGCCTAAAACCCTAAAGCTCCACAACTAGAGAAAGCCCATGTGTGGCAATGAAGACCCACCACAGCTTAAAAAAAATTAATTAATAAATCTTAAGGAAAAAAAATAAATCTGAGGCCTAGTCCCAGTTTTACAGCTACAATGAGCCTGTTACTGACAAACCAAGTCACCTTGGGGACTTCAGTTTTGTGCCACTCAAAATGAGGAAATTGGTTCTAGAATTCATGAACCTCTAAGGCCACATTTGTGACTCTCTAAATGTATATCTGATTCATTAGAAAAAGTGTTTCCACAGTGCTCACCAAAAGGAGCATGGGAACAGAAGAGAAATGAGCTCCAAAGGGGAAAAAAAAAAAAAGCCTGCAAATCTAAACTCAAGCCTCCAGTCTCCACTTGTTCATTCTGCAAATACCTAATGCAGAAGCAGACACAGCGTTCTGGGTGCTGGGCTGCAGCGGTGAGCCGTATCAACAGGTCCCCATCGTCACAGGCTAACAGTCTGCAGGGGGCGGGCGAGTGTGCCGACCGCCAGGGACCCTGATGCTAAGTGCTGTGGTGAGGAGGGCACTGGGTCCTTGGGAACCTACCCTGAACATGGGAGGGAAGGAGGGGCTGAGGAAGAGCAAGCTGAGCCCCCAAGGCCAAAGAGGAATTAGATCTGGTGGGTGGAGTGTGGTGTGTTCATATCCTACACAGAGGAGACAGACGGTGAAAAGGCCCAGTCAAGAGACACAGATGTATAGAACAGTATTTTGGACTCTGTGGGAGAGGGAGAGGATGGGATGATTTGGGAGAATGGCATTGAAACATGTATAATATCATATAAGAAATGAATCGCCAGTCTAGGTTCTATGCAGGGTGCAGGATGCTTGGGGCTGGTGCACTGGGATGACCCGGAGGGATGGTGTGTGGTGGGGGAGGTGGGAGGGGGGTTCGGGATTGGGAACACGTGTACACCTGTGGCAGATTCATGTTGATGTGTGGCAAAAACAATACAATATTATAAAGTAAAAATAATAATAATAATAAATAATAAAAAAGAACTATTTTAGGGACTTGAAAGTCACTCTGTGTGGCAGAAGTATGGAAAGGGGACATCCTTGGGGGTGGTGGGAGAGGGTGCCAAGTGGAAGTAGTGATGAATGAGGAAGCTGGAGAATAAGTAGAGGCCAGATCACTAGGAGACCGACGCCTTGAGAGAGAGATTGGATTGCGTCTTGAGACCTAGAAAAACATTGAAGGGCTTGAAACTTGACAGATGCCTATCTGGTTTGGGTTTAAGAAGCTACTGAGATTAGTGTGTGGAGTGCTGAGATCAGGCTGGCTGGGGATGGGGCAGGACTGGCTAGTAGAGACTAGTGAGAGGCTGTGGTTTGTCATCTGGGTGAAAAAGGATGGTGACCAGCATTAGGGCAGAGGCAGTGGAGACAGAGTTACATGGGCAGAGGAGAGATTTCCTAGAAGCAACAAGACTTGTGACTGAGTATAAGTGGAAGAGGAAGAGGGAGGTGGCAAGGATGATGCCCAAATTTCTGGCTTAAGAAGGTGGATGGCAGTGTCATTTGCTGAGAGGGAAAGACCATGAGAATACTGTTCTGGTGGGAAAGTAGAGTGAGTAATCAAGCTGGTTCAGTTTGGGGTCTATATCTAGCTTGGGATGGCTGTAAGCCTTTCAGGTGAAGGTATTCCATAGACAGCTGGAGAGTGAAAATGCGAGTCAAGAGAGAAATGGAGAAAGCTGCTGGGTTTTTTTTTGACCCGAGTGACAGCTTGTTTGAATCATGATTTGAAGGGCCCAGAAGGGAAGAAGTAGGAAGACTGAGGGGACTGTATGCAGTCACTGAACCAAAGCTCCCAAGGGCTGAGAAGTAATGACTCAGAACTCAGGATTCGGGATTTGTCTCACAGACAAAGAGACCCCAGGAGTTAAGAGGTCAGACTCCCGAGTCTGGGTTGGAACACTTCATTCTATTACCTTCTGACTGTGAGACTTTTGGACAAGTCACTTGCTTTCCTTGAGCCTCAGTTTTCCTTGACTACAAAATGGGGAAATTATGAGAACCTACCTCAGAATTTTGAACATGATGATTAAAGGAGATAATGCATGCAATATGTTTCAGTTCAGTTCAGTTCAGTCACTCAGTCGTGTCTGACTCTTTGCAACCCCATGAATCGCAGCACGCCAGGCCTCCCTGTCCATCACCAACTCCCGGAGTTCACTCAGACTCACGTCCATCGAGTCGGTGATACCATCCAGCCATCTCATCCTCTGTCGTCCCCTTCTCCTCCTGCCCCCAATCCCTCCCAGCATCAGAGTCTTTTCCAATGAGTCAACTCTTCGCATGAGGTGGCCAAAGTACTGGAATTTCAGCTTTAGCATCATTCCTTCCAAAGAAGTCCCAGGGTTGATCTCCTTCAGAATGGACTGGTTGGATCTCCTGGCAGTCCAAGGGACTCTCAAGAGTCTTCTCCAACACCACTGTTCAAAAGCATCAATTCTTTGGTGCTCAGCCTTCTTCACAGTCCAACTCTCACATCCATACATGACCACAGGGAAAACCATAGCCTTGACTAGACGGACCTTAGTCGGCAAAGTAATGTCTCTGTTTTTGAATATGCTATCTAGGTTGGTCATAACTTTTCTTCCAAGGAGTAAGCGTCTTAATTTCATGGCTGCAATCACCATCTGCAGTGATTTTGGAGCCCCCCAAAATAAAGTCTGACACTGTTTCCACTGTTTCCCCATCTATTTCCCATGAAGTGATGGCAATATGTTTGCTGTCAACTAAAAAAAGCCTCCCTCCAAAAAAAAAAAAACCCTCCCACAATCTAAAATATGTGAATTATGTTTTATTTGGGGACCTTACTGAGAACTATAGCCCAGGAGACAGCCTCTCAGAGAGCTCTGAGGAAATGTTTCAGAGAAATAAAGGAGGAGCCAGGATATATCAGAGAAGGCGATGGCAACCCACTCCAGTACTCTTAACTGGAAAATCCCATGGATGGGGGAGCCTGGTAGGCTGCCGTCTATGGGGTCACACAGAGTCGGACATGACGGAAGTGACTTAGCAGCAGCAGCAGCAGCAGCAGGATATACAGGAGAAAAAATGGGGGAAAATGTAGTCAAACATGAAAAGATTACTACTAATCACACAAAAACATCTCAAGTTAATGATTTTAGCGCTTTTCTCTGTATGGGAAAATTCGGGCGTGGGCTATAGAAGTCATTTCTTAGATATGCATCTTAACTATCTAGGGCCAGTATCCAGTTTCTCTCTCTCCAGAATTCTCCTTGGGAGAATTCGCCTTGCCCTGAAGGCATTTGCAGTGGCTGCTGGTTTGATGGCAGGCGACATTTTATTTACTAAAACGTCAGGCAACATTTTTTTCGTCCACATTACTGTAGTGCCTGGCACACAGTTAACACTGCATCAGTGGTAACTGTCATTACTATATCAAAGCACAGGAAGGGAAAAATGAGTGCACATGAAGGTCAGTTCATAGATTTGATTGCAGGAAGTTGAACAAATTCTTTTTAGGTGGTTTTTATGTTTTTGATGAAATAGAAAATGAGGTTATCTACTGGGGGGCTACTTGCTAACATTTCTGGGGGGTAGAAAAGCCACTCTTTTGGCATTGAGTAGGATACAGGACAGTCACTATCAACAGAGGGTCAACAGACTACCAGCCACTTAAATCATCAAGACTTGCTTTTATTTTTTAAAAACTTTTTATTTTGTATTGGGGTATAGCCAATGAACAATATTGTGATAGTTTCAGATGAACAGCAAAGGGACTCAGCCATACATATACATGTATCCATTTACCTCAAACTCCCCTCCCAGCCAAGCTGCCACATAACATTGAGCAATTCCCTGGGCTGGACAGTAGATCCTTGTTGGGTTGAGGGGAAGTGATAGCTAAGGAGTTTGGGGTGGACATGTACACACTGTTACCAATTAAGACTTGCTTTTAAATTAAAGTAAAAATGAAAACAGCGGAATGACTCCTCATTTTGTAGCCTAGTACTAAAACTTGTAGAGTACAGGGAATTCCATGACGGTCCAGTGGTCAGAGGGCTTCCCAGGTGGCGCTAGTGGTAAAGAAGCTACCTGCCAATGTGGGAGACTTAAGAGATGTGGGTTCCCCAGGTCAGGAAGATCCCCTGGAAGGGGAAATGGCAACCCACTCCAGTATTCTTGCCTGGAGAATCCCATGGACAGAGGAGCCTGGTGGGCTATGGTCCATAGGATCACCAAGAGTCAGACACGACTGAAGGGACAGCACGCACACATGCTAGTGGTTAGGACTTGGCACTTTCACTGCTGTGGGCTTGAGTTCAATTCCTGGTTAGGGAACTAAGATCCTGCAAGCAGTACAGTGTGACCAAAAACTAAAATAAATTTAACTCAGTTATCATTAAAAAAAAATCTTGTAGAGTATATATTCAGAAGTATTTATCTGATTTTTTCCTGATCTAATATTTTTAAATAAGCTTTATTTTTACAATAGTTTTAGATTTACAGAAAAGCTGAGAGGATAATATAAAGTTCATAGTTTATTCAGATTTTTTAAGTTTTTACCTAATTGCCCTTTTCTGCTCCAAGATCCTATCCAGGACACCACTTGCATATGGTAGTTATGTCTCAGCGTGGACCCCTGTTCCAAGTTCACAGGACAAAAATCTCTGGAACTGACCAAGCCCCGTAGCAACTGTTGCCACGATCCTCCAGATCTAAACTGGACAGTTCCCTGAGATTTTTGTCCTATGACCTTGGTATAGGGCTCCACACCTGTGACTTTGGTATGGGGCTCCACACTTAGGCTCCTCTTGGCTGTGACAGTGTCTCAGACTCTCCTTGTTTTTGATGACTGTTGTTGAACCCAAGTGTGTGGGCCCAATGCACAGGGAGGCCTAACAAGCCGAAACATCTGAGTTTAAAGCAGAACCCCTTGCTTGGCAATAAACCTTTCTCTGTTCCAAACACTGATGCTTTGCTTGGTTTGTCCTATGTGTCAGGCTCATGAACTTGGGTTCAACAACATAACCTTGACAGGTTGTTGTTTTGTTTAAGTATGTGACTATTTTTGGTTGCACACAGGGTCTTTGTTGCTGTGCGAGGACTTCTCTTGTTGCTGAGCATGGGCTATAGAGCTGCGAACAGGCATAGTTGCTCCACGGCATTTGGAATCTTCCCAGACCAGGGGTCGAACCCATGTCCCCTGCATTGACAGGTGTATTCTTAACCACTGGACCACCAGGGAAATCCCCAACCTTGACAGTTTTGAGGCATACTGGTCAAATATTTTGTAGGATGCCCTTCTATTGGATTTCGTTTGATGCTTTTCTCATTATGAGACTGGTTATAAGTTTTGGGGAAGGAAGATCACAGAGGTAAAGGGCTGTTCTTATCAGGTCATTTCAAGGATATGTACTCTCACCATGATTTTTCACTGTTGATATTAACCTTGATCAACTGGCTGAAGCAGTGTTGATCAGGTTTCTCCACTGTACAGTTACTCTATTTTCCCCCTTTCCAACTGTACTCTTTGAAAGGAAGTCAGCACATGCAGGTCTCTTAAGAAGTGGGGAGTTATGCTCCCCTTCTTTAACTCTTCAAGTGTTGAGTATCTCCATAAATTATCTGAAATTTTCCTGCATGGGAGATTTGTTTCTTATTCCCTATTTATTTATCCTATCATTTCTTTATATCAAGATGGACTTGTGGATGCTTATTTTATACTTATGATATAATCCAATACTCCCCCAGCCCAGAATCAGCCATTTCTTCAAGCAAAACAAGAAACCTTGATTCCTTTTATTGAAGAATGGTATTTAGAAACCACTATCCAGGCATTAGACGTGTTCTATCTGAATAAACTTTAATTTGATCACAAATTTATTATCCCAGAGTAACATAGTTGCTTTTGGTATGAGTCAAGGTTCACCCAGAGAAGCAGGACCAGTAGGAGATATATGTTAAGGGATTTATTGCAAGAAATTGGCTTCTGCAATTATGAGGACTGAAGAGGCAAACTGGGAATTCCCAGGGCAGGCCTTCAAGAAAGCAGACAGGACTTCATGGGCACCAGCCATCCGCTGGCTGAAGTTGCTGTCTAACAGAAGAATTTCTCTTGAGGCTTTGCAACTGATTAAATCAGGCCCATTCAGATTATCAATAATAATCTCCTTTACTTCAAGTGAGCTAACTATGGACTTTAATTACATCTGGAAAATACCTTGACTGAAACACCTAGATTAGTGTTTGAGTGACTGGTAGCCTTGCCAAGTTGACATATCAAAAGACCATCAATCCAGGAGGACCTTATCTGTTGAGTGTGTTCCATAAAGTACATTTTCTGGATGACTGAGAAGTATACCCTGATGAACCCCAGCTTTTAGACTGTTACTTATTTAGGAAGCATCATAAACTTCTCTGCCTTCTTCAGTGGAGATACTAAACAATTTAGTCTGGTTGTAATGACCCAGGGCCCCTATGTGAACACCGTTTATCACGCTGAACTGAGCTTACAGGGATGCTTCAGGGACTATGAGGCCTGGAAGGAGCCTTATCTCCACATCCGGGGATTCATTGCTCTAGCTCTTTTAGTTCCTCTGTCAGCTTTCTATTTATATACTTTTTCCTCTTTCCCTTTCTGAAAGCTGCCCCTCCTCACTTCTCTTGCATTCATTCAATAACTCCGTGTGTGTTCTCACTGCTCTCAAATCTAAGAGGATATTTGTCTCTGGTTCTTTCTGTTTTTTTTTTTTTAATTATTTTTTAAGTAACAGCTTTATTAAGGTACAATTCACAGACTATACAATTCACTCATTTAAAGTGTAGAGTTCAGTGGTTTTTAGTATATTTACAGATATGTGTAACCATTACCACAGTCAATTTTAGAACATTTTTGTCACCTTAAAAAGAAATTTCCAATAGAAAGCCCAGAAACAAACCCCCGTACTTATGGTCAATTAATCTATGACAAAGGAAGCAAGAAAATACAATGGGGAAAATACAGTCTCTTCAATAAGTGATGCTGGGAATACTAGGTAGCTACATGCAAACAAATTAAATTAGAGCATTCTCTAACATCATATACAAAAAATAAACCGAAAATTAAAAAAAAAATTCAAAATGGATTAAAGACAAATGTAAGACCGGATACTTTAAAACTCCTAGAGGAAAACATAACACAGAACATTCTTTGACATAAATCACAGCAATATTTTTGGATCTGCCTCCTAGAGTAATGGAAATAAATTAAAACCAAAAATAAACAAATGAGATCCAATTAAACTTAAAAGCTTTTGCATAGCAAAGGAACCCATAAACAAAAAGAAAAGACAACCTATCGACTGGGAGAAAATATTTGCAAATGATGCTACTGACAAGAGATTAATTTCCCCAAAAATGCTAACAACTCATATAGTTTAATATAAAAAAAAACCAATGTCAGACTTCCCTGCTGGTCCAGTGGTTAAGACTTCATGGTCCCAATGCAGGACGTCTTGGTTCAGTTCTTGGTCAGGGAACCAGATCCCACATGCAACTAAAGATTCCACATGCTGCTACAAAGATTGAAGATCCCAAGTGCCACAACTAAGACCTGGCACAGCCAAATAAATGAATAAAAATATTTAAAAACCCAACCCAACCAAAAAATGGGCAGAAGACCTAAATAGACATTTCTCCAAAGAAGACATACAGATGACCAACAAGCTCATGAAAAGATGCTCAATATCACTCAATTTTTCATTGTAGTTTGTAAACCAAAACTACAATGAGGTATCACCTGACACCAGTCAGAATGGCCATCATTAAAAAGTCTACCAAAAAAAAAGTCTACAAACATTAAATGCTGGAGAGGGTGTGGAGAAAAGGGAATCTTCCTGCACTCCCTGCATTCCCTGGTAGGAATGCAAGCTGGTGCAGCCACTGTGGAACAGTATGGAGGTTCGTTAAAAAAGTAAAACTAGAGCTACCATATGATCCTGCAATCCCACTCCTGAGCATACATCCAGAGAAAACTCTAATTCAAATAGATACATGCACCCCAATGTTCATTGCAGCATTATTTGCAATAATAAAGCAATCTAAATGTCCATCAATGGTGGAATGGATAAAGAAGTAGTACAGATATATATTGGAAAATTAGCTATAAAAAAGAACTAAATAATGCCATTTGCAGCAACACGACCTAGAGATTATCATATTAAGTATATCAGACAGAGAAAGACAAATATATTGCTTATATGTGGAATCTAAAAAAAGATACAAATGAATTTATTTACAAAACAAAAATAGTCACAGACATAGAAAACAAACCAAAAAGGATTAGGGAAAAAAAGAGGATTAGATGGAGAGAAATTAGAAGCTTGGGATAAACATATACATACTACTATATATAAAATAGATAAACAACAGGGACCTACTGTACAGCACAGGGAACGATATGCAATCGTGTAATAACCTATAATGGGAAAGAATCCGAAGGCAGGATCTCATTTCCCCAACCAGGGATTGAATCCTTGCCTCCCATAGTGGAGGTGCAGAGTCTTAACCACTGGGCCCAGGGAAGTCCCAATTTAAAAAAATGATTAAAAAAATGTCCTACCCTTTAGCTATTACCCCCCTCCCATCCCTCATCCTCTTCAATGCTAGGCAACCATTAGTCTTCTTTCTGTCCCTATGGATTTGCCTATTCTGGACATTTCATATTAATGGAACTATATAATATGTGGAATTTTGTGACTAGCTTATTTCACTTAGCACATATTTTCAAGGATCATTCATGTTATAGCAAGAATCAATTGTGGTTTAGTCGCCAAGTCATGTCAGACTCTTTTTTGACCCCATGGACTATAGCCTGCTAGGCTCCTTCTCTCCTTGGAATTTTCCAGGCAAGAATCCTGTAGTAGGTTGCCATTTCCTTCTCCAGGGACTCTTCCCAACCCAGGGATCAAAACCGTGTCTCCTGCATTGGCAGGCGGATTCTTTACCACCGAGCCACCAGGGAAGCTGGCATGAATCAGTACTTCATCACTTTTCATGACTGGATAAGATTCCATTGTATGGCTACATCACATTTTGTTTGTCCTTTCCTCTGTTGATAGAAAACAGCATTGTTTCCATCTTTGGGTTATTATGAATAATACTGCTATGAACATTCACATATGTTTATATTTTCATGTCTCTTGGGTAGATACCTAGGAGTGGAGTTGCTCAGTCATATGGTAAATAGGTTCTGGTACCAACTCGATGGACATGAGTTTGAGTAAGCTCCAGGAGTTGGTGATGGACAGGGAAGTCTGGCATGCTGCAATCCATGGGGTCGCAAAGAGTCAGACACAGCTGAGCAACTTGAACTGACTGAACTGAACAACGAAAAATTTTCCAACACCAGCTGAGTGTTCTACAATGCAACTCATTTCTGACACTACACATAGACAGCATCAGATTCCATAGGTCCAAGGTTCAATCCCACAAGACTGTCCCTGGCCCCACCCCTTCAGATGCTTGTCACAACCCCAGACTCTCACCTGTGCTTCTGACTGACAGGCTACAGATGGGAGCTTCCAACTACCACACCCCTTGGGTTTCACAGGCCAGTTGCAAGTGCAGGTTGTTACCTGTACTGATCGACTGGATATAAATCAGAGATCCCCTGCTTGGGATCGATTCATTTGCTAGAGAGGCTCACAGAACTCTGAGAAACATCCTGTGTACTAGATCACTGGTTTATTATAAAATGATGTAACCCAGAAACAGCCAGATGGAAGAGATGCAAAGGGCAAGGTATGAAGAACAGGTTAAGCGCTTCCATGCCCAATCTGAAGGCGCCATGTTCCCCAAATCACCATGTGTTTAACCAACTTGGAAACTCTCCAAACCCTGTCCTTCATTGGGCTTCCCTGGTGGCTCAGCAGTAAAGAATCTGCTTGCAATGCAGGAGACCCAGGTTCAATCCCTGGGCAGGTAAGATCCAGGGGAAGATCCCCTGGAGGAGAACATGGCACTCCGGTATCCTTGCCTGGAGAATTCCCATGGACTGAGGAGCCTGGTGGGCTACAGTTCATAGTGTCACAAAGAGTCAGACATGACTGAAATGACGTAGCACACACCCACTAACAGAAGCTTCATTAGATAAGCACAACTGATTAAATCACTGGCCAATAACTGATTCAACCTCCAGCCCCTCTCTCCTCCTGGAGGTTGGTGGGAGGGGTGGTACTGAAAATTCCACCCCCTCCTCGCACCTTTGGTTCCCCTGGCAACCAGCCCCTAACTTTAGGTTACCTAAGGGCTTTCCCCAAAGTCACCTTTTAACATACAAAAGCCACCTTTATCACTCTTATTGTAGGAAATTCCAAGGGTTTTAGGAGCAGCCCTGCACCAGGAATGGGGTTGAAGACTAAATACATGTTTGTTATCATAAATTTTCGGAGAAGGCAATGGCAACCCACTCCAGTACTCATGCCTGGAAAATCCCATGGACGGAGGGGCCTGGTGGGCTGCAGTCCTTGGGGTCGCTAGGAGTCGGACACGACTGAGCGACTTCACTTTCACTTTTCACTTTCATGCACTGGAGAAGGAAATGGCAACCCATTGCATGAGTGCATGCTAAGTCACTTCAGTCATGTCCGACTGCTTGCAACTCCATAGACTGTAGCCCACCAGACTTCTCTGTCAATGGGATTCTCCAGGCAATACTGGAGTGGGCTGCCATTTCCTTCTCTAGGGGATCTTCCTGACTCAGGGATTGAACCCAAGTCTCACATCTACCTGCATTGGCAGGCGGGTTCTTTACCACTTGCACCACCTGGAAAGCCCCATAAATCACAGTATTACATATAATAATCCCATGTTTAACTTTTGAGGAAATGGCATACTATTTTCCAAAGTGACTGTACCATTTTACTTTCCTACCAGCCATGACATTGAGCACATTTTCCTGTGCTTGTTGGCAATTTGCATATCTTTGAGAAGTGTCTATTCAAGTGCTTGCCATTTTTTAAATCAGGCTGTTTATATTTTTGTTGTTGAATTGTAGGAGTTCTCTATATATTCTGGATACTAGGCTTCCCTGGTGGCTCAGGGGTAAAGAATCTACCTGCAATGCAGGAGCTACAGGAGGCGCAGATTCGATCCCTTGGTCAGGAAGATTCCCATGGAGAAGAGCATGGCAACCCACTCCAGTATTCTTGCCTGGAGAATCCCACGGACAGAGGAGCCTGGTGAGCTACAGTCCACGGGATCACAAAGAGTCTGACACAACTAATGCGACTTAGCATGCACAGACTCTTATGAGATATATGGTTACAAATATTTTCTCCTACTTTGTGGGTTGTGTTTTTACTTTTTGTTAGTTTCCTTTCAGGCCCCAAAGTTTTTAATTTTGATGAAGTTCGATTTATCTATTTCTTCTTTTGTGCCTTGTGCTTTTGAGGTCAAATCTATGATTCCATTGCCAATGGATACCTATTTATTGAGCACCTTCCATCTACCAGGAACTAGGGACAATGCAGTAATAAGACAGACTTGGTTCCTGCCCTTGTGGGATTTAAGTCTAGTGGGTCAGAAGAGGGGCTTCCCAGGTGGCTCAGTAGTAAAGTATCTGCCTGCCAATGCAGGAGACACAGGTTCAATCCCTGGGTTGGGAAGATCCCCTGGTGAAGGGAATGGCAACCCACTCCAATATTCTTGCCTGGAAAATTTCACGGTCAGAGGTACCTGGCAGGCTGCAGCCCTCAGGGTCACAAAGAGTTGGATACAACTGAATGACTGAGCATGCACATATACATGGAGCAGGGGCGATATCAGTCTAATAACTGCGTGGATAACGTCTCAAGTGTGATAAGGATTAGCAAAGGTGCAGTTCTAACATAGCCTGAGGGTCAGAGAAGACTTCCCCAAGGAGGTGACATTTAAACTGACATTTGAAGGGTAAGAGTAGACCAGGTAAAAGGGGGCAAGGAATAGAGGGAGAGTGTTTCTAAACAGGGAATAGCATATAGGAATCCCAGAGTTCAGGAGAACACAGCTCTTTTGAGGAACAGTGAGGACTGTGTGGCTGGAGCAGAGTGGGGGTGGGTTGAGTGGGGAAAGAATGAAATGTCTTAGGGAGAGAATGTAAAGTGAAGATAACTTTCCAGGACTTTAGCCTGGTAAGTGCCAGCAACTGCAGCCGTAGGAAGTCATGGAAGACTAGAGAAGAGAGTTTCAAGGAGGAGGAAGGAGTCCACACTGGCCAGTGGTGTCAAGAAATGATGGGTGGTAAAGAATCCACCTGCCAATGCAGGAGATGCGAGTTTGATCCCTGGGTCTTGAAGATCCCCTGGAGAAGGAAATGGCAACCCACTCCAGGATTCTTGCCTGGGAAATCCTATGGACAGAGAAGCCTGGTGGGCTACAGTCCATGGGGTCACAAGAAGTTGGATACAACTGAGCAACTGAGCACAAACACACACATGCATGCTTGCCAAGAAGTGAACAAAGGTGAGGACTTCTCTTTGGCAGCTGGGCCCTGATAGCTCAGTTGGTAAAGAATCTGCCCACAGTGCAGAAGGAGACCCTGGCTCGGGAAGATCCCCTGGAGAAGGGAAAGGCTACCCACTCCAGTATTCTAGCCTGGAGAAGTCCATGGACTGTATAGTCCATGGGATCACAAAGAGTAGGACACGACTGAGCGACTTTCACTTCACTTCAGGTCATTCTGGGAGACCTTTGCGGCGGAGGCAGAAACCAGAATGCAGAGGAGTGATTAAGAGGTGAGGAAATGGAGGGACTTCCCTGCTGGTCCAGTGGTTAAGAATCTGCCTTGCAATGCATGGGATTCCTGGTCGGGGAACTAAGATCCCACATGCCGCGGAGCAACTAAGCCCATGCACAGTAACTACTGAGCCCATGTGCTCTGGAGCCTGCAGCTGTAAGGCAGCAAAAACAAGAGAGAGAGAACGAGAGAGAGGTAAGGAGATGTGAAGGGAACTGCCTTCCTTTGAAAAAGTTTGGCTGGGAAGTGTTTGTCACCCAAAAAGCCTGGCTCCTAGTAGGTGGTCAACAAGTGATTATTATTGCACTAAGCTAAACTGAGGGCGCTCTCCAAGATACAGAAGAGGGACAACTGACAGAATTAGGCTGTGGGAGGAGGCAGGCTTGAGAGCATGCATTACCTCTTGAAAGGAGACAGACATGCTCTTTCCCTTCATTAAAATGAACGGAAAGAGCGAAGACGGAGGCTGGGTGTGGAATGCAGGGTATGTTGGCTGGGATAGGAGGGGGCATTTCTGTAGATAACAGGGTCAGGAGATGAGCAACTTGTATGCTTTTATTCTCTTCAGAGGATTTCAGGTTTAGCTCTAAGTCCAGTTTATGACTTTCTCTGGAAATAATAGCTAACCTGTTTAATAGCTGGTGGGCAATTACTTAGTTGCTGCTTTGACTTCTATGGGCTGAGAACAAGGTAAGTCAGCTTGTTTTGATTGTGTCTAAAGTAAAAATGGGTAGGCGGTGAACAACATCAGCAGAGGAACCAATACCTCCTTTGTGGAGCAGCCACTCATCTAGTACAAAAGGAAAATAATCTGCAATCATGGACACATTCTGGCGGTGGGACAATGTAGGAAACCACTAGAACTTGCTGTGTACCTTTCAATTTTTCCAAATGAGAATTTGTTAGTAAATTCTTTTTTTTTATTTGAATCAGTTCTGATGAGATGGGTGAAACTGGAGCCAATTATACAGAGTGAAGTAAGCCAGAAAGAAAAACACCAATACAGTATACTAACACATATATATGGAATTTAGGAAGATGGCAATGACGACCCTGTATGCAAGACAGGAAAAAAGACACAGATGTGTATACCAGACTTTTGGACTCAGAGGGAGAGGGAGAGGGTGGGATGATTTGGGAGAATGGGAATTCTAACATGTATACTGTCATGTAAGAATTGAATCGCCAGTCCATGTCTGACGTAGGGTGCAGCTTGCTTGGGGCTGGTGCATGGGGATGACCCAGAGAGATGTTGTGGGGAGGGAGGTGGGAGGGGGGTTCATGTTTGGGAACGCATGTAAGAATTAAAGATTTTAAAATTTAAAAAAAATAAAAAAAAATAAAAAATATTGATTGATTGATATGGCTGCATCTGGTCTTAGTGGCACCATGTGGGATCTTAGTTCCCCAACCAAGGACTGAACCTGTGTTCCCTGCATTGGAAGGCATATTCTTAACCACTGGACCACCAAGGAAGTCTCCTAATAAATTCTTTAATACATTTGTTAATGAATACATCTACTGTTATTGCTTATTTCCTATGTGTCCTGCGGATTGCTAGGTGTTGTGCATTGTGTTTTCTCGAATCATCGGAACATCCCTGCAAGGGAGCTTGTATTGGTCCCATGTTACTGCTGAGGACACTGCAGCTCAGAGAGGTGAATGATTTGCTCAAGGTCACTAATCAGTAGCAGGTTTGGAAGCCAGGTTAGGCTGAGTGCTTTCGACCACTCCAGCTCTTTTGGCGATTTTGCTCCAGGGGCCACTGTGCGCCCTCCGCTGGTCTAAGATGGATGCACGGGGTTGGGAGGCGAGGTCCAACCCAGATTCACCTCACTAGCTCCTCACTTGTCACTTTTACATCTGGGGCTCTGAGGTGAGCTTCATTTAAGCAAAGGCTGTGTGTGTGCTAAGTCTCTTCAGTTGTGTCCGACTCTTAGGGACCGCACGGACTGTAGCCCGCCAGGCTCCTCTGTCCATGGGATTCTCCAGGTAAGAATACTGGAGTGGGTTGCCATTGCCTTCTCCGGGGGATCTTCCCCACCCCAGGATTGAACCTACGCCTCCTGCATCTCTTGCATTGGCAGGCGGGTTCTTTACTGGTAGTGCCACCAGGGAAGCCCCAAGCTAAGGCTATGGAGAAGAAAAAAACAAAGTCTGAAGGCCACTGCCTTCCACAGGGGTCTCTGAACTTCCCAGCAGAAGCCTGGATTTCCTTGAAGCATTTCTCCTGAAAGACACTGCTGAATGATGTGTTTCCCCCACTTGTCTCTCCTGACACATCTATCCTCCACAGGACTGTAAGAATGATTTTTCTAAAATCCCATCCTGTTTCTCCCCTGCTTAGAAACCTATGGCTCCCAGCTACCTCGAGGTTAAAATTCTCTGTTCCTCTTTTAGCATGACCTTGAAGACCCTTTGTGATCTGGACCCCCATCTACTTCTTCTCCAGAGTCGCTGCTAATTACTCCCCAGCTCCCACCTTCTTGCCAAACTGGCTGACTCACATCTCTTGGTACTCGCTCTGTGCACTGATATATACTCCAGTGGCCCTGCCAGGAGGCTGCTCCCCTGTCTCCACTGACATACTCCTGCTCACCCCTCCAGCCTCAGATCAGCTATGATCTTTCTCCCCAAAGCCTTTCCTGCACCTTTTGGCCTGGGTTAGGCCCCATCCTCTGTGCAGGATCCCTTCCTCCAACCCTGTTGCTTACCTGGTTACAGCCCTGCTTCGGCGTCCTTTTCTTGTCCATCTGTCCCACTAGAATGCAGATTTGCATCATCTGCTTAACTCTGCTTTGCTCCCCTGGAAAGAAGTTTCTCAGGGAACTTGTTCTTTCTCTTGGGGTGAGCATACCAGAAATGCCAATGGCTTGATGTGAGGCATGCGGAGTTTTCAGCATGGGAGTTTGTCCCCTGCAGCCAAACCTCAATTTTACATGGAGGAGGTAGGCTAAGCAACATCACATGATGAAAAAAATTTGTGGGAAGAATAGCTGACGACAGGAAAAAACTCTAGAAAGCTGCTTTCAAATCTTCCAGCTGACTTGGTTTTCATTCTGGACAGAACAGGGCAGATGCTTGTCGTAGGTCCCTGAATCTGCTTATAGTTAAGATTCTGAGGTTCAGACTTTTCCTATAAGAACGGACTACTGTTAGAAGTGTCCTTTGGATGTGGGGCAAAGTCACATGCTAATCTTCTTTCTAAGCCCTGTGGCAGGAAGGGAAGGCCTTCACCCAGCCAGCCTTCACCAAGCCCAACCCACCTTGGGAGAGGCTGTGAAGCAGAAACCACCATCCTGCATCAGTTAGCCAATTTGCATCTAGAAAATGGGCATGGGGGTGGAGGAGGGTTATACCAGGTGCCCATGCCAAATGCCACAAGCAGGAGATGCTTGCCCTTCCACTGCGGACATCAAAGAAGTTCTTTTACAGTTTTTCTTTTTCTTTGGCTGTGGCACACAGCTTGTAAAATCTTAATACCCCGACCAAGGATCAAAACCAGGACCCTGCAGTGAAAGCACTGAGTTCTAATCACTGGACCACCAGGGAAGTCCCAAAGAAGTTCATTTAGAAGATGAAAAATTAACGCATATATATGGAATCTAGAAAGATGATACTAGTGAGCATATTTGCAGGGCAGTAGTGGAGACGCAGACATGGAGAACAGACTTGTGGACACGGAGGGGGAAGCAGAGGGTGGGAAGAACTGAGAGAGTAGCATGGAAACATAGACACTACCATGTGTGAAATAGATAGCCAGTGGGGATTTGCTGTGTGACTCAGGAAGCTCAAACTGGTGCTCTGTGACAACCTAGAGGGGTGAGATGGAGAGGAAGGTTCAAGAGGGAGGGGACATATGTATACCTATGGCTGATTCATGTTGATGTATGGCAGAGACCGTCACAATATTATCCTCCAATTAAAAATAAATATATTCTTTTAAAAAAGAAATGCTACATTCAGAAGAACTATACATAAAGGTCTTAATGACCCAGATAACCACGATGGTGTGATCACTCACCTAGAGTTAGACATCCTGTAGTGTGAAGTCAAGCAGGTCTTAGAAAGCATTATTTTGAACAAAGCTAATGGAGGTGACAGAATTCCATCAGAGCTATTTAAAATCTTGAAAGATGATGCTGTGAAAGTGCTGCAACTCAATATGCCAGCAAAATTGGAAAACTCAGCAATGGCCACAGGACTAGAAAAAGTCAGTTTTCATTCCAATCCCAAAGAAAGGCAATGTGAAAAAATGTTCAAACTACAGTACAATTGTGCTCATTTCACATGCTAGCAAGGTGATGCTCAAAATGCTCCAAGTTAGGCTTCAACAGCATGTGAACTGAGAACTTCCAGATGTACAAGCTGGGTTTAGAAAAGGCGGAGGAAGCAGAGATCAAATTGCCAACATCTGTTGGATCATAGAAAAAGCAAGCGAATTCCAAAAAACTTCTGCTTCATTGATTATGCTAAAGCCTTTGACTGTGTGGATCACAACAAACTGTGGAAAATTCTTAAAGAGGTGGGAATACCAGACCACCTTACTTGTCTCCTAGAAAATCTGTATGCAGGACAAGAAGCAACAGTTAGAACCCAACATGGAACAACGGACTGGTTCCAAATTGGGAAAGGAGTACGTCAAGCTTGTATATTGTCACCCTGCTTATTTAACTTACACGCAGAGTACATCATGTGAAATGCCGGGCTGGATGAATTCCAAGCTGGAATCAAGATTGCTGACAGAAATATCAGCAACCTCAGATATGCAGATGATCCCACTCTAATGGCAGAGAGTGAAGAGGAACTATAGAGCCTCTGGATGAGGGTGAAAAAGGAGAGTGAAAAAGCTGGCTTAAAACTCACATTCAAAAACCCAAGATGATGGCATCTGGTCCCATCACTTCATGGCAAATAGATGGGGAAAAAGTGGAAAATGACAGAATTTATTTTCTTGTGCTCCAAAATCACTGTGTATGGTGACTACAGCTACAAAATTAAGACACTTGCAACCCACTGGAGGATTCCATGGACTGAAAGCCTGGCAGGCTATAGTCCACAGGGTTGCAAAGAGTTGGACACGACTGAGCAACACACACACACACACACACACACACACACACACACACACAAACACACACACCTCCCTGCAGACAGCTCCTCTGGACTGAGACTCACAGGAGGCCAGACCTAGATGCCAAAGAGTCTGGGAGACAGTTAAACAGCGTGTTTCTACTCAGAGCCAAGGTGAAAGTAGCTCCTTTGGTGTACAGCTTGGCCACTTTCTCTTGAGAGTGAGGTCCAGAGTCTGTTCTGGACCTCTTCCCTGCAAACACAGGGAGCTTCTCCCTTGGTGGTTAATGAAAAAAAAAAGTCACTCAAATGACAGCTTTATCATGTGAAAGGAAAACATTCCATTTTAATATGCTAAAGAAGTCATTGGGGATACATTAGAAAGGGTCCCCTACCGGTAAGCCCTGCTTGTCTCCGGAGCAGGTTGACAAGGGCTGGTTCATTCCCCAAAATAACTTGTTAATAGCTAAGTCAGGCCTGCAGTTAGACTTCCTCTGGATCACTGGTTTACAGTCTTATCTCATTCTTCTAGCAAATGTTTCCTAATAAACCCAGAGCTTCTGCCTGCCAAGAAATGGCTACTGGAAGCATAACTTTCCTTGTCCCAAGCTTCTGCCCCGAACTCCTAAATCCTGTAGTTTGGGGACTCGGCACAAGGACCGCTTGGTGCCTGGTTTCAGCGTCTCTTGGCCGGTGTAGTAGGAGACCCACACCGAGGGGGTCTGCTCCTGGCAGGCCCAGCGCCCATGGCTGCGGCTCGAGCTGAGTCCCGGGCGCCTCCCCATGGGGGTGGGGGGGCAGGTCGCGCGACCACCCGGGACAGAGGCCTCGTCGCTGCGTCGGGGTCCCTCCACGCTCTCCAGTCTCCGTCGCCTTCAACGGTCCTGGAAGAAGGGGAACATATGGCGGAGAAAGCCTTGAATTTGCGCCACCCGGCTGCCCACGGAGTCTTTCCCCTTGGCTGGCGCCACCGCCGGTCTGGCCGTCTTCTCCACGACCTGCGCGCCCACTGCACTCGGGGCGTGTCTCAGCGTCCACGCGGCGGCGCTGCTGCTGCTGCTGTTGTTGTTGGCGTTGTTAGGATCCCCATCTCGGCCGCCTGCCCTCTCCCAGTCCTCGGCCCCCGACAGCTCCCGCAGGCTCCAGGGTGCGTCGGGCCTCAGGTAGTGACAGGCCCGGTGGCCGCTGTGGTCGCGGCGCGTGGGGTCAGCTCCCAAGGCGCCCACCAGCACCTTGATGACCATATCGTGGCCCTGCAGGGCCGCCAGGTGTAGGGGCGTGAGGCCGCCGCTACCCGGGGCGCTCACGTCGAGCCGCAGCCCCTGGCGCTGGGCGAAGTCGTGCACTAGGATGAGTTCCTCGTGGCGCCCGTGCTTGGCCAGCCAGTGCAGCACCGAGTAGCCCGTGATCGGGTCTCCCCGCAGCAGTAGCCCCGGCTCGGCCTCCAGCAGCTCCTGCAGTGCCTCAAAGCGGCCTTCGGCGGCCGCCAGTATCCACGCGTGCTCCCGGGGCTCCAGGCACAGCCCGCTACCGCCCAGTCCGTTCGGCCCGCCCGGGGACTGCTCCTCCAGGCGCTCCTCGGACAACCACCCGGCGGGAGCCGCCCCCTGCAGCCCCAGCAGCTCCAGCCGCGCTCCCCGCCGGCGCGCCGAGCCTGTTCCCGAGGGCATCAGCGCGCCAAGGAAAGGGGGCTCCCTGGAGGCGGCGGCGTTGCCCCGGTACCTGCTCAGGCTGCCGGCGTCCACTCTCGAGGGGCGGGGCTGCGGGGCGCTCCGCGGGCTCAGCTTGGTCGGTGCGAAGGAGGCCTTGGGGGCCGGCTTGGCGGCCCCTCGGGGCTCGGCCATGGTCCGGCCGCCACGGCGGTCCCAATGTCTAGCGTCGGCTGCCCTTCCCGGGCCCCACCGAGAGGAACTGGCGCTGGCTTTGGGGAAGGAAGCAGCTTGAGCAATTGAGCTCGGAGGGAGGGAGCGAAGGAAGGGAGGAGAGGGAGGGAGAGCGCAAGCGAGCCGAGGGAGGGCCCGGGCGTTGCGGGGGTGGGGGCGACGCGGAGGGGTGGGAGCTCCGGCCCGGCCCCCAGGACGAGCCCCTCTCCAGCGCCCGGGGTGCAGCCGCCGCCTCGGTCCCCCCAGGTTTCGGGCGTCCCCGCCCCAAACGGCCAGGTGAGCTGCCGGCCCCGCCTCCCGCCCGGCGAGGGCAACCTTGGGGCGGGCGCGGGGGCGGGCTGCGAGCGGGGTTCGAGAGCCGCCCGGAGCCGCCCGGCTGCTCCAAACGCCGGGTTCTCTGAATCCGCACAGCTACCGGAGTGAAGAGGATCCAGGGAACCCCCTCGCCGGCGAACTGAGCTCGGCTTCCAGCCAAGGCCTCCGGGAGCGTGATCTTTAAGGCTCCGGGGCGCTAGCTCCCCGCCCCTTCCTTCGTCCTTCCCTCTTATCTCCTCAGAAGTCTCCGTGCACTTTGTCCTTGAGCCGCCTTTGTCCCGCGCCTCGCATTCGGGGAGGTGGCCTGGCTGCCCCGTGTGACTAGGGTTCCCTTGCACTCCCCTTTTGTGCCTTGACCCCTTCCCGCAGTTGCCCCGGATTCCTGCAGAGAAACTCGGGAAAGGGTCCAGGCGCGAGCCCTTTCAGGGAACTGAGGACTATTCCCTTGCTTAGGGCTTCCCTGATGGCTCAGTGGTACAGAATCCGCCTGCCTATGCAGGAGACGTAAGAGACGTGGGTTGGATCCCTGGGTCGGGAAGATCCCCTGGAAGAGGGCGTGAAAACCCCCTCCAGTATTCTTGCCTGCGAAGTCCCATGGACAGGGGAGCCTGGTGGGCTACAGTCCATGGAGTCAAAAAAGAGCTGGACAGGACTTAGCGACTAAACAACAGTATTATCCTGCTTCCCCTCCGGGGGCTCCCTACCCAGCTCTCTGCCCTCATCTCCTCTTTAACCTTTCCTGACTAGACCTGAAGAAGTAGGTGAATCAGTCATTGGCCAGGAACGCCTTACCCTCTTCGGAGATGTATCCTGCTCTCTTCTAGAAGGACCTGCTGATTTCTGGGAATTCATTGTTTTAGGGTTTTTAAAAGACGAGGCTGTTTTACCTTTTCACTTCTAACAGCCTCCTCTTTGTTCTTTTCTTCTCTCAATAAACGGTAGTTCTTGCATCTCCCACACCCTCCCCCATGTTAGGGAGTTCAGTCAGTGAGCAGTGGGGAGCCACAGAAGGTTCTTGAGCCATAGACACAGCCATGATTAAGGTAGGTTTAAGGAAGATGATTAGGGGTTTCCCTCATAGCTCAGTTGATAAAGAATCTGCCTGCAATGCAGGAGACCCGGCTTTGATTCCTGGGTTGGGAAGATCCCCTGGAGAAGGAAATGACAACCCACTCCAGTGTTCTTGCCTAGAGAATCCCATAGACAGAAGAGCCTGGCAGGGTACAGTCCATGGGGTCGCAAGAGTTGGACATGACTGAATGACTAAACCACCACCACCAAGGAAGATGATTATGGGAGATGCAGAAAGCCAGGAGACAGTTCCAATAGTCTAGGCCAAAGGGAGGCTAAGCCAGGCCCCTCTACTGGGTCTCACAGTGATGGAAGGTACCAGAGGCTTTTCCACCTTAACCCTCAAATATTTGAGACCAGTCCTAAATATCTGGAGCTTCCCTTCATGACAGCCTATGCATTTGTAGTCCATTTTTTGAACATTGTTTTCATGTGCCACTCTGCCAAATGCTTATATGTGTTATTCTATTAACCTTCCCAAAGATCTCAAGAGCTAAGTATTGTTACTATCCTCCCTTTGCACAGAGGTTAGGCCACTTGCCCAAGGTCACCCAGAAGGAAGTAGAAGAGCAGGTATGGGTGACACCATAGCCTTTGTTCTGGCACAGAGGACCTGGCGTTCAAACCAAGCTTATCAACTGCAAATCACTCACACAAGTCCCAAATTCCAGCCAAATGAGTGCATTTGTCCTAACCTGAGCATATCTTGAATTCACCCTCCTCTACCCAAATGTCCTCCCTTATAGTTTCTATTTGGTGAAGTTCTTCCCCCTGCCCTTCAAGGTTGGTCTCAGTTGCCACCTTCTCCACTGAGCCTCCTCTGATTACCCCTGCCCAGAATGATCCTTTTCAGTCCTCCAGCCACCTATTTGGATTACTCCTTCGGCAGCCAGAAGAGACTGCCCTGTGTTGTATTTCTCTCCCTTAGCTCTGACATGCCAATCAAACTAAATTCTTTGATGACTCTGTTGTGCTGCCCTTGTGTACCGAGTAGGTGAGTGAGAAATACTTTAACCACCTTTTGGTTTGGCAGCCTGGGGAAATGTAATTGTGTATATATGTGGCTGGGGTGGGGGTGAGACCATTGTATGCACCCGTGTTGGGGGAGGTGTCTGCCCGCAGAACCTGGAGGGGGGGATCCCACTCCAGCATCTCTGCCCCAGACTGAATCTGCAGGACACCTAAAGCAACTCATAGACTTGGTCAGTTCTTGAAAGAGAAGCAAAAGGTGAACAAGTGGTTGCTTCACTAAGCTAACCAAAGCCACCTCGTGACCTTTGCTGATTCCTCAGAGACCAGGCCCAGAGTGGGCCCCAAGCTTTCAGGCTTTCATTTTCAAAATGAACCCTGACTGACAAGCAGCTACTTCCGTTGCTCTAGAAACTTCCCTCCACAACCTCAAATCTGTAAACACCAAACCACACACACTTCCAGAATATGCAAACAGCTGCAACAGTGTTTTTTTTTAATCAAAATGCCAGCATGGAGAATGCAGGATGGAAGAATGCTTGGACTATTAATTTTCCTCACCACTAAGCAGGTAGTTCCCTTCCCTATCAGCAGTAACATTATCTCTGGTTCCAGTTCAACGACCGCAAAGGCACAGACCCAGGATGCACGTGCCCTTGCTTAACTGTTGCCACAGACCAAAGCCAGGGTGCCGCCCTAGCAGCTCTTTACTTAGTAAGTGCTTTGTATAGGTCACCAATTGCATACACGATTCAGCAGAACCACAGCGCCCATCTCTGTTTCAGTACACAGGGTCTGTGGACAAAGAATGTGCTTGTCATTCCAGTAAAGAAATGCCATCAAGCCATTGGCCACTGCAGCCGATGACCCCCTGCATCCCTCCACCCTGTGTGCTCTGACTGAAACTCAGGATGGAGAAAAAAAAGGATACTGGCCCTAGAGAGTTTAGATGCTTATATAAGGAATACTTTCAATAAGCTCAGGCTCTTACATCTTGCCATACTCAGGAAAGGGCTAAAATCACTAGTTTCAGATATCTATTTTGGGGGGGATTAGCAGTAATCTTTGATATTCAAACACATGCTTTTACTTTTTCTTCAAGAACTCCATATATCCTGGCTCCTCCTTTACCTCTTTGAAAGAGTTCCTCAGCGCTCTCTGAGAGGCCATCTCCTGGGCTATAGTCCTCAGTAAGTCCCCCGAATAAGACAGAACTTGCAACTTCTAGGTTGTGTGTTTTTCTTCAATCAACAGGTCTCTGGAGTGGGGTGAAGAGAGCAGAAAGCAGAAGAGATAGTACAGACCCTCCTAAGCCCAAAATGCCCATCTTCTGAGGCAGCTACTCCCCCTCCAAGGGAATGGGGCAAAACCCTTAAAGCCTTTGGAGATGGCCTCTTGAAAAGTTGGATGTAGGGTGAAGGTTTGGATTTCGAATGGTGGTAGTGGTTGTTGTTCTAGTCGCTAAGTTGTGTCTGACTCTTTGAGACCCCATGGACTACCCCACCAGGCTCCTCTGTCCATGGGATTTCCCAGGCAAGAAGACTGAAGTGAGTTGCCATTCCCCCCACCCCCCTACCCCCCCAACCCCCACCCCCCACCCCCCTACCCACCCACCCACCCCCGCCAGGGAATCTTCCTGACCCAGGAATCAAACCCATGTCTCTTGTGTCTCCTGCATTGGTAGGTGGTTTCTTTACCACTGAGCCATCGGGGAAGCCCTTAAATGGTGGTACTTGGTATCTTTTCCAAATGGCAGCCTCTCCAGTGTTTCTGGGGGTTTGTTTATTTGTCCTGGAATATTCAAACTATAAGAACTGTTAATGTTTCCTTAGTCAGGGTTTTCATTTTCCAGATAAGGTTTAGCTGTCAGAGAGGATGGAAGGACGCAGAGAAACTTTAAGCTGAAGTATTGAAAATCAAACTTGATGAGGAGTACAGCTCAGAAATCTTATTGGAGGCTGGTGGGAAATCATAATTGAATTACAAAAATTTAATTTGCACACAGGAGAAGGTGTACAAATTCACCCCAGGAGAAGTCAAGAGCGTGTGTATCTGGCTCACAGTGGAGTTTGCCAATGGAGCTTATGGATTCAGAAAAATTCATGGGGGGACTTCCCTGGTGGTCCAGTGGCTAAGACTCCACACCCTCAATGCAGGGGACCTGGATTTGATCCCTGGTCTGGGAACTAGATACTGTATGCCACAACTAAGACATAGCACAGTCAAATAAATAAATATAGATATTAAGAAATCCATGAATGTAGAGCAGATATGAGCAGATTGTGTGAAATATGAGAAGTAAAGTTCCCTAGGGCAGGAGCAGGGAACATTCTTAAGGTTCCAGACATAAATGATAAGTCTCCTTTCCTCCAAAGACCTGTGCTGATATCACCACATGATTCTCAGTAAGAGAGAAAGCTTCTTTCTCACTGAGCAAAAGAGCTTGACTATGAGTGTGTAAATGTGTGTTCATGTGTGTGTGCACACGTGCACACACTGACGGACATCACTGCCTCTGGTTGTCATTTGCCTCTTTCCAAGTGTCAGGGCCTCCTTTGAAGGGATCCCTGTGAAAGGTTTAACATTCTGAATATCTTTTCCTTAGGTTATAGAACAAATCATATTTAGTAAACACTTAAAACATCCTCTTTTTAGTGTTTTGGATTTGCTTTTTTCCCCTTTTATAAAAAAAGTATGATCTTACTTTGGGAGCTGGGTAAGCTTGGAATAATAGAAGGTGGTAAGACCAAGCTGAAATCTGTGTATGATGAGAACACGGTTTTTCAAACTAACTGAAGAGAAAGATGTGGGCAGGGAGCAGAAAGAAATCTTTAGGCCTGAGTGTAAGCAGGAAGCCTGCCTAAGACTCAAGCTGCAATGGCTTAACTGGAGTCCAAGTGTCAAGCGTGGGCCATGAAGTGTGAGTAGAAAAAAAATTTTCCGTTACATCTTTTATTGACGCTGAAGAAAAATATCACCTCATTGAAGAGGCCTGAGGTGTTACCATGTGGAGACACAAGAGGGCGCTCCAACTATTATTAGACATTAAGAAAACCAGATTATATTCTTTGCAGCCAAAGATGGAGAAGCTCTATACAATCAGCAAAAACAAGACTGGGAGCTGACTATGGCTCAGATTGTGAACTCCTTATTGCCAAATTCAGACTTAAATTGAAGAAAGTAGGGAAAACTACTAGACCATTCAAGTATGACCTAAATCAAATCCCTAATGATTATACAGTGGAAGTGAGAAATAGATTTAAGGGATTAGATCTGATAGATAGAGTGTCTGATGAACTATGGACTGAGGTTCATGATATTGTACAGGAGACAGGGATCAAGACCATCCCCAAGAAAAAGAAATGCAAAAAAGCAAAATGGCTGTCTGAGGAGGCCTTACAAATGGCTATGAAAAGAAGAGAAGCAGAAGGCAAAGGAGAAAAGGAAAGATATAAGCATCTGAATGCAGAGTTCCAAAGAATAGCAAGAAGAGATAGGAGACTTCCTCAGTGATCAATGCAAAGAAATAGAGGAAAACAACAGAATGGGAAAGACTAGAGATCTCTTCAAGAAAATTAGAGATACCAAGGGAACATTTCATGCAAAGATGGGCTTGATAAAGGACAGAAATGGTATGGACCTAACAGAAGCAGAAGAGATTAAGAAGAGGTGGCAAGAATACACAGAAGAATTGTACAAAAATGATCTTCATGACCCAGATAATCACGATGGTGTGATCACTCACCTAGAGCCAGACATCCTGGAATGTGAAGTCAAGTGGGCCTTAGGAAGCATCACTACGAACAAAGCTAGTGGAGGTGATGCAATTCCAGTTGAGCTATTTCAAATCCTGAAAGATGATGCTGTGAAAGTGCTGCCCTCAATATGCCAGCAAATTTGGAAAACTCAGCAGTGGCCACAGGACTGGAAAAGGTCAGTTTTCATTCCAATCCCTAAGAAAGGCAATGCCAAAGAATGCTCAAACTACTGCACAATTGCACACATCTCACACGCTAGTAAAGTAATGCTCAAAATTCTCCAAGCCAGGCTTCAGCAATACGTGAACCGTGAACTTCCATATGTTCAAGCTGTTTTAGAAAAGGCAGAGGAACCAGAGATCAAATTGCCAACATCCACTGGATCATCGAAAAAGTAAGAGAGTGCCAGAAAAACGTCTATTTTTGCTTTGTTGACTATGCCAAAGCTTTTGACTGCGTGGATCACAATAAACTGTGATCATTTTTGGGGGGGGGGCTCCAAATCACTGCAGATGGTGACTGCAGTCATGAAATTAAAAGACGCTTACTCCTTGGGAGAAAAGTTATGTCCAACCTAGACAGCATATTAAAAAGCAGAAACGTTACTTTGCCAACAAAGGTCCGTCTAGTCAAGGCTATGGTTTTTCCAGTAGTCATGTATGGATGTGAGAGTTGGACTACAAAGAAAGCTGAGTGCCGAAGAATTGATACTTTTCAACTGTGGTGTTGGAGAAGACTCTTGAGAGTCCCTTGGACTGCAAGGAGATCCAAATAGACCATCCTAAAGGAGATCAGTCCTGAGTGTTTATTGGAAGGACAGATGTTCAAGCTGAAACTCCAGTACTTTGGCCACCTGATGCGAAGAACTTACTCATTTGAAAAGACCCTGATGCTGGGAAAGATTGAAGTGAATTGAACTGAAGAAAACCAGAAAGGTCAAACAGATTTCTACCTGGAAACAGAGACATTGCAGGCCCTTTATTAATGTGAATTCAGGTTTCTACCCAGGATCAGGCTGCTCACCCTTGGCCCTTAAGTAGATTCAAGGAAGGAGGTACTAGCCATAGGGGCTGTGGTGAGAAGGTCAGGGTGTCATGTTGAAGAGAATCTGAACAATCTGGAGAGAGAAGGAGGGTGATGAATAGAACAAATGTTTCCTGACTTTCTTCTAGAGGTGTGAGTTTCTGTAATATGTAAGACTTGCAATGATAATGCTTTATGGTTTTCAAAGTGCTTTCATATTTTTAAATTATCTCTTTGACCTGGGCAGCAAGGCTGTGAGTTATGTAGAGAAAACAGTATTTATAGCCAACTGTCTCACACAAGACTGAGAGAAGTTAAGTGAACTGCCCTGTATCATGCAGCTCAAAAGTGATGGAGCCAGACCTGTGCTCATGCCTCTGGGTCACACTGCCTTACTCATTTGGGTGTGGCGGGCAGGGATAGCTCTCTGTGACATTGTGCAGAAAGTGAATACTGTCCCTGGTGACTTCCACCTCTCTTTTTGACATCCAGGCGCCCATCGTCCAATGTAGCACTCCCTAATAACATGGACAGCAACCACGTGCTGGTATTGAGCACTTAGGTGCTTGGCAGGCTCCATGCTAAACATTAAACCTGCCTTATCATGCATGAGTATTCACAATAGCCACAATCCAGAAACAGCCAAAATGCCCGTCCACTGGTGAATGCATAAGCAAAATGTGCTATATCCATGCAGTGAAATATTATTTGGTGACAAAAGAATGAAGTAATGATACATGCGACATACAACATAGAGGAACCCTGAAAGCATTGTGCTAAAGTGAAAGAAGCCAGACACAAGAGACTGCATGCAGGCTGATTCTATTTGTATGCAATGTCCAGAAGAGGCAGGTCCACAGACACAGAAAGTAGGTTGCCTAGGCTGGGTGAGGAGAGTTGGGGAGGGGAAGGGAGCGCGGAGAATGACTGCCAGTGGGTTTCCTCTTGGGGTAATGAAAGTGTTCTGGACTTAGATATTGGTGATGGTGTCCCACCTTGTGCATGTACAAAAGCCCACTGAATGGTTCATTTCACTGTATAATGGTGGTGTTTATGGTATGTTATTTATATTTCAATAAAACTGTTACCAAGAGTGCATCATCTCTCTTATTCTTTTTTTTCCTCTTAATCTTTATAACAGCTCTAGGAGTTAGGGAATAATGAGAACTTGAGGCTCAGAGAAATTGGTCACATTCTTGCAGCTAGTAAATGGCAAGGGAATACATCCAACTTTGCCTGAAGGCAAGGCTCTTGCTTTTCTTTCTTTTTTTATTGGGGTGTAGTTTCTTTACAATGTTGTAAGGCTCTTGCTTTTCACCATTTCACAGTGCCTCTAATGCATTACTCATATAGAGGATATGGTAAGAGCCAATATTCACCGAGGACTTATTGTGTGCCCAGCACATTGCATTCATGACCTGGTTGATGCCTACAACAACGTAGGCACTATTCAAGCGGAGGTCTCTCAACTTTTTTGATTGTACATCTCTCTACTGAAAATATTTTGAGAAGCATTCTCAATATTTAAGTGTTTTGTAAAATGATGTACATGTTACTCTATTAATACATTATGTATGTTCTAAAGCATACATCAAAAGGACATTTTAAAAGGATGAGATAAAGATGAAATATCGTTTAAACTTTTTATATTATCTGCAGTACAAAAAACTATTTTGGCTCTCACTACGATGTCATGAATACATTTTTTCCCCACAGAGAATGTGACTGCATACACTTCATTAAAAAAAAACCTTGGGTGAATATCAGTTCAGTTCAGTTCAGTCACTCAGTCGTGTCCAACTCTTTGCGACCCCATGAATTGCAGCACGCCAGGCCTCCCTGTCCATCACCAACTCCCAGAGGTCACTCAGACTCACGTCCATCGATTCGGTGATGCCATCCAGCCATCTCATCCTCTGTCGTCCCCTTCTCCTCCTGCCCTCAATCCCTCCCAGCATCAGAGTCTTTTCCAATGAGTCAACTCTTCTCATGAGGTGGCCGAAGTACTGGAGTTTCAGCTTTAGCATCATTCCTTCCAAAGAAATCCCAGGACTGATCTCCTTCAGAATGGACTGGTTGGATCTCCTTGCAGTCCAAGGGACTCTCAAGAGTCTTCTCCAACACCACAGTTCAAAAGCATCAATTCTTCGGCGCTCAGCCTTCTTCACAGTCCAACTCTCACATCCATACATGACTACTGGAAAAACCATATAGTAATATAGTAATACAGCTATAATTATAGACTATAATACAGCTATGTGAAGGTGTGGATCTAAGTTTAGTTTGTTTCAGCACTTGGTTGCAGTGACTGTCATAGATGAGAAAGATGTTTGAAAAAGATATATAACTCTCAATGGAAGGCAGATTCCAGAGGCTGCGTTTACCATGTCATCACGATTCTTTTTCAATTCCACCCCCCAATTATGCAACGTTTTTTGATAAAGTTTAGCTGGTAAGCCATCTCCTTTCCTGATGCCAATTATTAATTTTTACCAACCAATCAGCACTTGTTGCACTTTTGTGTTTTTAACAAATGGGTTTGAAATCCACCAAAACTCTACAATTGAAAGATTTTAAAACAGGGTAGACATTTTCAGTCCCAGATTTTAAGTGTGTAGATATGAGAGGTTTTCTAGGTATGCAACTTACATCATTTTTGGCAATAAAATTACATAACAATGAAAACACAAATATCTGTTCTCCAAATGTTCTCTCCATGAACTAAGTTTCCTTCCAAAGCAGTTATTTTCCTCACTCACTGTTGAACTCTCAACTTAACCTTCAAGACTGACATGGGGGTGTATTTATTATAACTGTTTAAAAAAATACCCACTGACTCTTAAAGGACCCTACAGAAAAGGTCAGTAAATTTAAAATGCATTTTTCTGTGAAGGGAAATTTTATCTTTTAGTCTGAAAACTCTTTTAAGTGCCCTGCCACAAAATAACCAGCTAACCTCTATGTGATAACACAGAAGCTAAGAAAGTGACAAAGGGAGTGTCACTCCCTACCTTGCTACAAAATAGACTACTGTGAACATTTCAGAAGTCTAGTTTCTGTACTATATTTTTAAAGTCAATCACAATTCTTTTTAACAAAAAAATTATCTATTTACCTATTTTTTACTACGAGGGGACTTCGTTGCTGTGTGTAGGCTTTCTCTGGTTGCACTGAGCAGGGGCTACTCTCTTGTTGCAGAGTACAGGCTCCAGGGCAGTCAGGCTTCAGTAGTTGTGGGTCACCGTCTTAGTTGGTGACCTTAGTTGGTAACAATGTTTGTTAGTTTCCACATGCCTTCCCAGGGCATGTGGAATCTTTCCAAACCAAGAACTGAACCCATATCCCTTGCATTGGTAGGTGGATCCCAATCACTGCACCACCAGGGAAGTCCTCTCTGTACCCTACTGATAAATCTTTTAGCACTTTGTACATTTTAGGCTTCAATATCTTTGCTGTGAAAGGTTGCCAACTTTTTCAGTAAACTTACTTTGAAATTCACCCCCACCTTTTGAAAAAACTTCCTGTCAAAGTAGCACTTGGAAAAAAATTAGTCTTTTTGTTCATACTATATCTTCTTTCTATCTTTCCTTTGGTAGCCCATATCATTAGAGTAAAAAACTGCTTTTCCAGTTTTCCTGCAAGGCATTAAAAAAAAAATTAAAGCGTTTCAATACTCTGTAATGACCTACATGGGAATAGAATCTAAAAAAGAGTGGATATATGTAGATGTATAACTGAGTCACTTTGCTGTACAGCAGAAACTAACAAACATTGTATATTAACTATGTATGTGTTAGTTACTCAGTCGTGGCTGACTCTGTGACCCCATAGACTGTAACCCAACAGGCCCTCCTGTCCATGGAATTCTCCAGGCAAGAATACTGGAATGGATCGTCATGCCCTCTTCCAGGGGATCTTCTCTACCCAGGGATCGAACCCTGGTCTCCTGCATTGCGGGCAGATTCTTTACCATCTAAGCCACCAGGAAAGCAGATTTTAAAGTTCTTGCTAATCATGATAGCTTCATATCATTATTAGCTAATATATCAAAGCAAAGTATACACTTACAATGAGTTTTTTATTAACATAGCAGACATGAATCATATTTTAAATAGCTTTCTTTTTTTCCAGGTTGAACTTTTTTTTTTCTTTTGGGCATGTCACACGGCTTGTGGGATCTTATTTCCCTGAGCACGAACTGAACCCAACCCTGGCAGTGAAAGAGTGGAGTCCTAACCAGTGCACTGCCAGGGAATTCCGTAAGTAGCTTTCTTGATGTTTTCCTTTTCTTTCTTTTTTTTTGGGGGGGGGGCTGATTTCTTATCAGAACCAATTTGTTCATTGTTGTTTTTATAATGCTTTTAAGTGGGGCTGATGAAAAGCTTATACTAGGAATGGGAGATGAATCAGTTTTGCCATTTTCCTGTTGCCCACTTGTATTCTTCATAGTCTTCATTCAGGCTGTGGTTTATTTGTCGGAATCTTTTCAAACCACTTTTCCATTTGAGGAGAACTGGTTTAGTTAAAACCAGATGATATAATCTGTAAATTCAGAACCCAACACAGACATTACAGAACTTTTCAATAGGCTAAAAATGAAAGAGGGTGGATGCCACCACCAAACCCTTCTGTGCTATGAATTTACCATTCCTTCTTCGGGATATACCCATCAGTGTCCATCTTACAAACAGATCAAATGAGGGTGCCAGTGTCACCACATGTCTTGGGTACATTATAGTTTAATGTCTTTTATCTTTTTGCTTCAAAATAAATTTAAATTAAAGCTGGAATATTTTCTTCATATACCTCAATGTATCATCTTGTACATGTCACTTTAGAGACAACTGGTTTATTACACTGATTCCATTTTACAAATGAGGCAACTGAGGTCCTGACAGGCAAAGAAATGAACTCAAGGATACACAGCTAGTATGTGCTAGAGCTAGTATTCAAACAGACCTGTTTGGGTCCAGTGCCCATGCTCCCTCTATTACAACCAAAAGACCCTGGCTGGTTCAATGACACATGATTTCTGGTGACACCAGAAGGAGGGAAGACTGATGATCTTATTAATAACTCCCAGCTGAGGGCTCTTTTCCCTTCAGGTGGTCTACAGCAGAGAAAGGGGCAGGCTTAGAAGGAGGACACTTGCAAATCTGGAATCTAACCACCAGTCATCAGGCACTTACTATGTGCAAGTCACAGAGCTCAGGGACTTCCTTGGTGGTCCAGTGGTTAAGACTGCACTCCCAATGAAGGGGGCCTGGGGTTTGATCCCTGGTCAGGAAGCTAGATCCTGCATGCTGCAAATAAGACCCAGAGCAGACAACAACAACAACAACAACAACAACAACAACACCAACAACACACACACACACACACACACGCACACACAACCAAGCACTGAATCCTCATGACCCTGGAAGGGAGCTCCGAGTGGTATGTCCAATTCACAGATGACAAAATGGAATAGATGGTCATGCTGGCACTCCAAGCCAAAAATGGAATGACTCCCAAACCTGGGATCTTAACCAATACACAGTGTGGCCTCTAATCCACCTGCCTCATAGACAGTATTGTTTCAGTAAGCACACAGGAAGAGCAACATGCCAGGCTCTGTGCCAACTGCTTTCCATATATTTCATCTCATTTAACTCTCACAACAGCTTCATGAGAAAGGTACTGCCAGACACTGTCCCCGTTTTACAGATCCAGAAACTCAGAGAGATTAGGTAACTTGTCCAAGGTCATCAGGGTTGCCAGCAAGTGGCAGATCTTCTTCCAGTCTGGCCTCCCTTTCATCATTGCTTTGGGCAGGGACTGGGCAGAATCTTCCAGAGCCAGCCTTTCATGGGGAGGCCACATCCATCTACCAGCATCTCCTCACTGAGTGGATGGAATCCAGAGAGATCAAGAACAATGTGGTCTGTGGGCAGATGCCAGCTCAACAAGATAAGAAAGGACATTAAGAGTTTGGAAAGTTTTTTTTTTCAGTCTTTTTATATTTATTTATTGAAGTATAGTTGGTTTACAATGTTGTCCTTGTTGTTTATTTTATATACAGTGGTGTGTATACTTTAATCCCAAACTCCTAATTTACATCCCTCCTTTCCCCTTTGGTAACCATAAGTTTGTTTTCTATGTCCGTGGTCTATTTCTGTTTTGTAAATAAGTTCATTTGTGTTATATTTTACATTCCACATATAAGCAATATCATATGATACTTGTTTTTTTTCTGTCTGACTCACTTCACTTAATATGGTAATCTCTAGGACCATCCATGTTGCTGCAAATGGCATTATTTCATTCTTTTCTATGGCTGAGTACTATCCCATTGTATATATACCATACACATACATAGTATTTTTAAAATTTCATAATAAGTACCTTTATTTAGTGATCAGAATCATTCAAACATGGGGCTTGCCAGGATAAAGAATAACAGAAGAGGTACTTGGTGATGAGAGTTTGGGAACCGGGCTATAAGACTCAGGACAGATGATGCCTGCTTCATCTTAGAGTCGTCAGTGCTGGCGCATACCTCAAGTGCTCATTAACTTTCAAACATACACAGTGCAAAGAGAACACATTACTACAATAAGCTCCCATGTACCCATTTCTGTGTGTGTTTATTCGCTCAGTTGTGTCAACTCTTTGTGACTCCATGGTCTGTAGCCCCCCAGGCTCCTCTGTCCATGGGATTCTCCAGGCAAGAATACTGGAGTGGGTTGCCATGCCCTCCTCCAGGGGATTTTCCCAACCCAGGGATAGAACCCAGGTCTCCTGCACTGCAGGAAGATTCTTTACCATCTGAGTCACCAGGGAAGCCCATTACCCAGCTTCAAGAACCATAGCTCATGGCCAATTTAGCCTTCTTATGCTCCCACCTGACTGACCCCTAAACCTCCTTGCAGATTGTTTTGAAGTCCCAGATATTGTATAATTCTACCCAGAAATATTCTAATATGTCACTCTGAAAGATAAGTGCTTTATAAATGCAACATCGTCATACCTAAAAAATGAACAATAATTCCTTAAATATCATCTAGGGACTTCCCGGCTGGTCCAGTGGCTAAGACTCTGCCCTCCTGGGTTTGATCCCTGGTCAGGGAACTAGATCCTCCACGCTGCAAGAGAGTTTGGAAACATTTATACAAGTTCGATATTGCTGCAGCATCCAAGTGCCTAATTATTTTTCAAAAAGTTTTACCAAAGTATCTGTTCACAGCAGATAGTTTGAAAAGCACTGGTATAGACAAATCTAGTCCATGCTCCATGCCCACAAGCTGTCCTTTTGAGAGTAGGGGTGATCAGTTCTGAGCCAGCAGAGGGGGTGAATTGCCTGCAAATGATTCCCAAAGGATTATAGGAAAGCCTTGGTTCAATCAAGTTGAACCTGATTCTGAGGGTTTGTCAAAGACAATAAAGGCCTGATCCTGTTCCTCTTGGGAAGCCTCCAAGAAGAATGAGGCAGTTGGCTTTACATGATGTTGATGCTGCCTCAGAAGATCCAGCCTTATTTTTATTTCGAGGACACCCTCAGTAGTTCTCCAATGACTGTCCATCAGCAGAGGGCATCACTGTGACATCCTCCAATCCAGAGATGCCACTGCTGTCCTCAGTTTCCAGAGGCATTGCTGTCTCCCCAGATACAGGACATGATCCAGTTAACTGTTGGGAGCATAGGCAGTGAGGTGTTGGGAAACGAGATTGTAAAGTGAGCTTTAGGAGCCTAAGATAAAGGTCTGGGCAGATGACCAGACTCGTTTTTCCCTTCCGCTTTCTGTCAGTGCAAATGCTGCCTATCCCAGTGCAAATGCTGCCTATCCTGGCTCTGCTTTCGCCAGGCAGCTCTGCTTGACTACTCTGATCCTAGTTACTTCCCCCTTCACAGCATCTTTATATCCTGTCACACCCAACACTTCATCATATAGGGTCCTACATGGTTCTCATGTGACTTAGGTCTCAATTTCTTGTGTAGGTTAAAGGTTGCCAAAACAACTGCAGGAGAAAAGGCAAGGATTTAACAACCAGAACTGAGACATGACAAGAGGGGGCTGGGCCTCAAGAGTAAGGGGGCTTCCCAGTTATCATAATTGAAGTCTGAGGTTAGGGATGGCCCGGTAGTAAGGGTGACTCCCTGCAGGGTCCCAGAATGCTGGGCTGGAACTACTGATGTCCTTCTGGGCTAGAGCTGGTGGATGGGCTGAGTCTGAAAGTGGCTCTAGACTTGGAGGGGGAGGAAGAGAATCTGGGAACCAGGCAGGACCTGAGCCTGCACTGTTCCTTGGCCTCCCATCCAAAGCCCTTCACAATGTGACCCCATCATAATGGTAACAGTTAACATCTGGTGAGCACTTCCTATGTGCTCCAGGTTTCCATGAATTAACTCATTTAGTCCTCAAACTAACCTTATGAGCAGGTTTCATTATTATTCCCATTTTACAGCTGAAGAAAATGAGGCAGAGAAGTTAAGAGGTTAACTGACTCGCCCAAGTTTGCACAGCTAGCATGGGGCGGAGCTAGGATTCAAACAGGCAATGTGGCTCTAGGGGCAGAAGTTCAGCCAAAAGCCTTTGCTCTGAAATCTTTGTCTTGTAATCAGGGCCTTCAAAGCCTTAACTTGAAGGACTGGCTCTAATAGTAGAGCTCTCAGATATGCCGGCGCCTGATAGGGGAGAAAATTTGGATCAGAGGCTTTCCCTTAGAGGCACACTCAACTCTGCCATCTGAACCCTAAGTTTCACAGTGGCTCCTCTGTGAGGCTGTATCTACTTCTTATATGAGATAAATGAGGGAAGAGATTCCCCTGCTTGGGTTTGTGGCATCCTTCTAAATGACCCCAGGCCTCCAAGCCATGGACTCAGTGTTTCAATGACCCTTGTATGGGCTGAGTTCACTTGGACATTGATTCCACTCAAATGAGTGGAACCTGGTGAGACCTCAACTTGAAGCAGTTTTAGAAGGATTTTGTATTGTGCCCCTTGGTCATTCATTCTATTTCTGGAGATCAAGAAATAGGGATTTGCCATTACGGGTGCTGAGACTGTCTTCATCTGTGTATTCTGTGGTTTTGGGGAAATAACTCTATTTTTTTTCTTCTTTTAAAATGGAGGTATAGTTGATGATATTCACTATGTTCCCTGTGCTGTATAATATATTCTTGTAGGTGATTTATTTATTTTGCAAAATCGTTTTTGAAATTTATTTGGCTACGTTGGATCTTGGTTGCAGCACATGGGATCTTTGTTGCATCGTGTGGGATCTTCGTTGTGGTGCACAGACTCTCTGTGGGTGGCGCACTAGCTCAGTAGTTGAAGCATGTGGGCTTAGTTGCTCTGCAGCATGTGGGATCTTAGTTCCCAGATCAGGGATTGAACTGGCATCCCCTGCATTGCAAGGCAGATTCCTAACCACTGGACAACCACGGAAGTCCCTCATTTTATACACGATAGTTTCTATCTCTTAATCCCTTACTGCTCTCTCCCCTACACTGTTAACCACTACTTTGTTCTCTATATCTGTGAATCTATTTCTTTTTTGTTATATTTGCCACTTTGTATTTTTTAAATTCCACGTACAAGATATATCATACAATATTTGTCTTCCTCTCTCTGACTTGTTTCACTAAACACAATTCCCTCTCTGTCTGTTTTCTTCTATGGTTATAGGGCTTCCCTGGTAGCTCAGCTGGTAAAGACTCTGTCTGCAATGCAGGAGACCCTGGTTCGATTCCTGGCTCAGGAAGATCTGCTGGAGAAGGGATAAGCTACCCACTGCAGTATTCTTAAGCTTCCCTGGTGGCTCAGCTGGTAAAAAAGATCCACCTGCAATATGGGAGACCTGGGTTTCATCCCTTGGTTGGGAAGATCCCCTGGAGAAGAGAAAGGCTACCCACTCCAGTATTCTGGCCTGGAAAATTCCATGGACTGTGTAGTCCGTGGAGTAGCAAAGAGTTGGACACAGCTGAACAACTTTCACTAGGGCAGGTGTGGGCGGTCCTTCACGACTGGTCTGCTAAGAGCATGATGTTGGTCCAGGTTGGCAGAGAGGCAAGGAGGGCCTCAAGCTGGGCACAGGCTTTCAAGAGGAGACATTGTCCCTGAGTCAGCTCTCCCCATGGGTGGCTAGAGACATCCCCAAAGAGCAGGGAAAAGGAGGAGAGAGCACTGCGGTTGGTCGCAGTGCCTTTGCTAATGGATTTGTGCACCATCTTTGGCACGCATACCACAGGTTCCCAATCCCTGGAAGAAAGTCAACCCTGACCCTGCTGTAACAGTTGAGGGATCAAGGTCAACTGCCTGCTGGATGCTCTAGGACCCTGGAGCCACCAGTTCAGTAATACCTATCCTGGGGTGGTTCCCATTCTTCTGCAAGTTTAACTGCTCCCTGAAGGCACAAGGAAGAACTGGCCCCAGACTGGTCACCCTTTCCAGTTGGCCAGCTGGCATCATCATCATCAAGAGTTCTGTTCCTAGGGTCCCCTGGCAGCCTGTTTGGCAAGAGCGGGCTGGGAAGAATAGTCACTTGGTTTGTTTTCTGTCTGCCAGACGCTCAGAGCTGCTGGAAATCCAGGCGGATGCAATAACTCGACATGGTTTCATTCATGGAAATCCAGAGGGAGGACACACTCCTTCCAAAGATGGATAGGGCCCTCATGCCTAATCTGGCAAGTCGAGTAGGGCTCCCATTTCTCCACACATTTCAAAGTCTAATTAAATGCCGGGGCTGCCTCATGTACCTCCTTCTGTGCTCACTGAACACTTGTTTCTCAGGGCTCCTGGGGACCGAAGATTTTGTAAAGGAACAAAACAGACCAAAAACACATATGCAAGTTATCCATATTTATGAGTGAACAATGAGTAAGACAGCAGATTGATGAAGCTTCCCCGCCAAGAGAGGAATTGGATTCCAGGCTGCAGGAATGGCAGGACAACAGCCAGAGCAAAGCGGGTGGGGGTGCAAAAAGCTTGCCCTGCGCAGGATTGGCCAGACTCAACCCGGAATATTGTGCTCACTTTGGGAGCCCAGCTACAGGGGTGACCGAGAGTGAAGGTGAGAAGAGTTGGGAGTGTTTAGCAGGAGGAGGAGAAGGCTCCCGGGGAACATGACAGCTGCCTTTAGAAAACCGGAGGGCTGGCCCGTGGGAGAGAGGAAGGGGACTTAAGGCAGAGTGGAGGAGTGGAAAGTGTGGGCTATGGATTCAGGAACCCTCAGCTGAATTCTTCACTCTGCGATTTACTAGGCCTGCTCTCTTAGGTCACTTAATCTCCTGAAGCCTCGTATTTTTCATCAGTGCAGTGACTTGAAAGATAATTCCTCCCTGGGCTATGAGGATCCACTGAGAGGAGGGTCCATAAAAGAATACATGAAATCTGCAAACACTTATCCATTGATATTGCTGTGAGTCTGTGGTTCCGGAGCACATAGCCTGGTCCAGTGGGTGAAACTGACAGAGAGGCAAACTGTGATGCAGTACAGTTACAAAGAGCTACCTAACCACTCTAGGGGTAGTGGATACAAATAACTGCTTTGAGAAGTAATCAGTTTGTCATCACTGGAGATGTTCAAGCAAAGGCTGGACCAGTATTTTCTAGGAGTCCATATGGGGGAGTTCCCGTATATGGAAGAAAGCTGGAGCAATCACCTCTAAGGTCTTTTCCAACCCTTCGGGTGGAGGTTTTGTTCTTTAATATTAATTAATGTATTTATTTGGCTGCATCAGATCTTAGTTGCAGCATGGCAGCTCTAGAGCATGTGGGTACAGGGGTCGATAGTTGTGGAGCACAGGCTGAGTTGCTCTGTGGTGTGTGGGGCCTCAGTTCCCTAACTAGGGACCTAACTGACATCCCCGACATTGCAAGGCAGATTCTTTTTTTAAAAAAAATCTTTTATTTATTTATTTATCATTGGCTGGAGAAGGCAGTGGCACCCCACTCCAGTACTCTTGCCTGGAAAATCCCATGGACGGAGGAGCCGGGTAGGCTGCAGTCCATGGGGTCGCAAAGAGTCGGACACGACTGAGTGACTTCACTTTCACTTTTCACTTTCCTGCATTGGAGAAGGAAATGGCAACCCACTCTAATGTTCGTGCCTGGAGAATCCCAGGGACAGGGGAGCCTGGTGGGCTGCCGTCTATGGGGTCACACAGAGTCAGACACGACTGAAGCGACTTAGCAGCAGCAGCAGCAGCAGCAGTGCTGAGTCTTGGTTGCCATATGCAGGCTTTCTCTAGTTGTGCTGAGTGGGAGCTACCCTCTAGTTGGGCTTCTCATTGCGGTGACTTCTCTTGTTGCAGAGCGCCGGCACCAGGGCATGCGGGCTTCAGTTGTTGCAATGTGTCGGCTCAGTAGTTGTAGCTCTCAGGCTTAGTTGCCCTGAGGCATGTGGAATCCTCCCAAACCAGGGATCGAACTTGTATCTCCTACAGTGGAGATATGGAATCCTAACCACTGCAAGGTGGATTTTTAACCAGTGGATCACCAGGGAAGTTCTCAGGGTTGAAGATTCTATACTGAGCTTCTGCCAAGTCTTGTTGGCATTTGACGTGATTCCCTCTCACTGACCTCAATACTTTGCTCCAGCAATAGCCGCCTCTCTCCTGTGTCACTTTCCCCCTTCTCTACTGGATCCTTTCTATCACCACACAAATAGGCTGTTTAACCTCGAAATGAAGAAAAAAAGAAAAATGGTTTCCTCCGGCTGTTGCCCCATTTCTCTCCTTCCCCTTTCCTAAACCTTTCAAAAGCATGATCTGCATTTGCTGTGCACCCCACCCAGGTCTTTCTTCTCGAGCTCTCTCCTTTACATACTCCAAACTGGCTTTTGTCACTGTCATGCTACCAAAGTTGTTCTTGTTAAGATCACTGTGAGATAATAGAGACTGTATATACTGATCTCTGACCCAGTTGCTGGCACAGAACTCCTGAATCCCTTGTAATTTCCTAAGTGATAAGAACACTTTGAACATCTTTTGTTCTGTGTCTTTGATCCCATTGCGGACACAGGGCTCCTAAAACCCTGGTAAATTTGTAAGTAATCAGAGCAAGGTGGGTTTCCCAGGTGCCTCAGATAATAAAGAATCTGCCTGCAATGCAGGAGACCCGAGTTCAATCCCTGGGTTGGGAAAATCCCCTGGAGGCGGTCATGGCAACCCATTCCAGTACTCTTGCCTGGAGAATCCCATGGACAGAGGAGCCTGGTGGGCTAGAGTCCACAGGGTCACATAGAGTTGGACACGACTGAAGCGACTGAGTGTGGCACACAGAGCCATGAGGAACATCTTTTGTTCTGCTGAGGTTGTTCTCGGTGCATGGCTTCTAGATGGGAGTGGTCTCCAGAAAGACCAAGCCACAGTTAAAATCTTGGGATTTTCAGTCCCCCCCCGCCATATTCTCCAGAGAGGGAAGAGGGGCTGGAAATGGAGTTAATAATGGATCATGCCCATAACATTTATAGAAGCCTCCATAAACTCTCAATAGTAGGGGGTCTGGAGAGCTTTCAGGTTGATAAACACACCCATGTCAGGAGGATGACACACCTCAGCTCCACAGGGACAGAAGCTCCTGCACTTGGGATCCTCTCAGACCTCACCCCATGTAGCTCTTCTTCTGGCTCTTCTGTGGCCTTTATCATATCCTTTGATAACCTGGTAAATGTGTTTCCCTGAGTTCTGTGAAGGGTTCTAACAAATTAATTGAGCCAAAGAAAGGGATCGTTGGAACCTCTGATCTATAGCTGGTTGGTGAGAAGCATAAGTGATAACCTTGGCTTGTGACTGGCACCTGAAGTTGGGGGTGTATGTGGCAGTCTTGTGGGCCTGAGCTCTTCGCCTGTGAGATCTGATGCTGTCTCTGGGTAAATACTGTCAGAACTGTGTTGAATTATTGGTCCCCCATACCACTGGTGTCTTAGAGTTACTTTTTAGTGTGGGGAATCCCACTCCCCCTACATTTGGTGACCAGAAGTGTCAGAAGTGAAGTGTTCTCTTTGTAGGTAGAGACACAGGGAAGAAGTACACAGTGAAGAACCAGGTTTTTCCCTACATAGGAAGGAAAAATACTGAGGTTTTCTCTACACGATCACCAACAACCTGTGTGTGTGTGCTAAGTCACTTCAATCACGTCTGACTCTTTGCGACCCTGTGGACTGTAGCCTGCTAGGCTTCTCCGTCCATGGGAATTCTCCAGGCAAGAATACTGGAGTGGGTTGCCATGCCCTTCTGCAGGGGATCTTCCTGACCGAGAGATTGAACCCGTGCCTCCTGCGTCTCCTACATTGCAGGCAGATTCTTTACTGCTGAGCCACCAGGGAAGCCCCATCAGCAACCTGCTGCTGCTGCTACTGCTGCTGCTAAGTCGCTTCAAATCCAAGGATCAGTTTTCTCCATCCTCCTGTGACTTGTCTCATCTGCATAACCGACCAAGTTGATCTCTTCTTCATCCTCCTCCACAGTTTCCTACCTTCTCGGTTCTCAGTCTCCTCGGCAGGTTCCTCTCATTGCCTGACTTGGAAATGATGGAGTGCCCCAGGGCTGTGTCCTGACATCTCTTTTCTTTCCTCATGTTTCCCAGTGGTCTCATCCAGCCCTGTGGCTTTAAATATACATACAGACATGGTTCTTGCCTCTATATAATGCACAACTCCCACAGTCATAGTTCCAGCAGGGGTCTCTTTTTTTAAAGAAAATTTTATTGAATTATAGTTGATTTACAATGTTGTGTTACTTTCTGCTGTAATGCAAAGTGATTCAGATATATATATATATAAATATATATATATATATAAAACATCTTTTATATATAAAATAAAACATCTTTTCCATGATGTTTTATCACAGGATATTGAATATAGTTCCATGTGTTACACATAGGACCTTGTTGTTTATCCATTCTCAATATAATAGTTTGCATCTGCCAATCCCAAACTCCCAATCCAACCCTCCCTTTGTTTCTGTTTAGTAGATAAGTTCATTTGTGAGGGACCTGTATCTTGAACTCCACACCTGTATAACCAACGGCCTTCTTGGCATCACCATCTGGATATCTAGTTGTTACATCATATTTAGCAGGTGCAACACCAAATCCTTGATGCCCCCCCCAAACCTGCTCCTCTCAGTCTTCTTCATTTCTGAAATGGGGACTACATGCTTTCAATGGAGCACTCAGACCAAAAAACTTGGGTCAGATTGGGGCAGGCCACCCCCAAATATGCCACTTTGGCATATTAATTATTTTGAATTAAAATTGTCTGAGAAACAGCCAGTGCAGAAAGGACACTATGACCCTCCTCTCTGTCCCCCCGAAAACAGGAGATAGGGAGACATCCTCATTAACAACAGTAGGGAGGTCTCTTCAACCCTTAGAGGAGCTGTGTTAACAAACTCTGCTTGGTTACTTCACTGATTAGTACCCAAGCCTAAGTTTCTTTGTTTTGTCATTTCTTCACACATTTATTGTTTCTTTGTCTGAAAGGTATAAAAGCTGCCTGCTTTGGTCATTTCTTTGAGCCTCATATTTCTATGAATTCCTGTAAGTACCAAATCAAAATTTGATTTTCTCCTGATAATCGGTCTTACATTAATTTAATGACTAGACCAACCAAAAGAACCTAAAAGGATAGAGGGAAAGTCTTTTCTTCCCCAATAGTCTTCACACATCCCACAGCCAGTTCCTCAGCAAATCCAGTCAGTTCTCTCTGCAACAGGTATTCGAATCCAGCCACTTCTCACTTCTGGGTAAAACGCAGCTCACATCGCATCACTTCTCTGCTCAGAAAGGCCCAGTGGTTCCATCTTACTCAAAGCACAAGTTTTCCTCTCCAACTAGTCTCCACACCACTCACCCTGCCTACTCTGGGAATCAGCTGACTTTTGCTTCAGGACCCCGGCTAGGCTACTGGTGTGGAATGCTCCTTCCCCAGGGGTCTGGTTGGCCTGCTCACTCACCTCCTGCCTTCCCTGATCATTCTATTTAAAACTGAACCTCCTCCTGCCATCCGCTCCCTGCTTTCCTTTTCTCCCCAGGGCTCATTATCACCTAGCATACTATCAGTTTCACTCACTTATGTTACTTCCCCGCCCCCATCATTAGAATGTCAGCTCTATGAGGGTAAGGATTTTTAGGCTGTACAAGTCTCTCTACCTCTTAGAACAGTGTCTGGCACAGGGTGAGTGCTCAATACATGTTTGTTAATCTCCCAGATGGACTGGTAAGTGACAAACACAAGTTGCAGAACAATGAGAATTAGCGTGATCTAGTTTATGTAAAAGAACACCCACAAAGCGCCACTCTGCACCTGTATACATTCATGCATATGGATGTAAATTCATGCAACGGGCTCTGAAAATATTACTGAGTCCAAGCTAGCTCTGCTCACCACATGACAGGTCAATGAATCTGAGAGATGAGGTGTTGAGGCAAGGAAGGGACTTTAATTTGGGGGCCAGCTGACCAAGAAGATGGCAGGTTAGTGCCTCAAAATAACCATCTTACCAAGGCCTGGTTGCCAGGTTCTTTTATGGATCAGAGATGGAGGGGAGGTGAGGAAACAAAGTAAAAAGACTGTTCAATTTTTGCAAATATCCCCTAGAATGGCAAGCCTCAGGCAGGGGAATATGTTACTTTCACTTTCTTATAGTCCTTTACAGAAGGGAGTCTGAGGTTATCTCCCTGAGGCAAGTCATTATGTATGTTTATAATAATAAAAAAGGGTTAAAGTCACAGAAGCTGGTCCAGTGTAAACGTAAAATTAACCCTTCCTGGTTACAGAAGGATCACACCAAAGCACTGACACTGCTTATAAGCAGGGCTCTCCTCAGTGGGCCTGGGGGTGCATGGGAGTGTCCAGGGAGATTTTAGTCATATCTGTGTAGTCCTGTTAGTTGTTCAGCCGTGTCTGACTCTTTGGACGCTATGGACTGTAGCCTGCCAGGCTCCTCTGTCCATGGGATTCTCCAGGCAAGAATACTGGAGTGGGTTGCCATCTGTAAAGTTTTCTTTTCTCCCCTAGGAAAATGTATCCCTGTCTTACTTTAGTAGGATTTAAAAGAAATGAAAATGAAGCAATTAAAAGTCACATTTTAAAGTGAAGACAAAAGTTTAAAGGACTCATTTGTGCATGCTCAGACTCTTTGTGACCCCATGGACTGTAACCCACCAGGCTCCTCTGCCCGTGGAATTTTCCAGGCAAGAATACTAGATTGGGTTGCCATTTCCTTTTCCAGGGAATGTTCCTGACCCAGGGATTGAACCCAGGTCTCTAGCATTGGCACGCAAATTCTTTACTGTCTGAGCTACAAGGGAAGCCCTCAAAGGCACTAGGAGTGATAAAAGCCATTCTCAGGGCTGGGGCCGGCTGAGAGCTTCCAGGATGCACCTCCCTCCTTTCCCATCCTCCCACCCTGCATAAGACACATGATTTTTTTAGGCCTTGTGGTTTGTGGGACCTTAGTTCCCCAATCCGGGATTGAACCTGGCCCTCACAGAGTCCTAACTACTGGATGCCAGGGATTTCCTGACACATGGTGTTTCTGTAACTGGGACTGGACTGGACTGGACTGGAGCTGGTCTCCTCACATAGTTCACTTTTTGGTGGGGGACCCAGAGCCCCAGCTTCTCACCCAGATCTCTGTAAGTTGAAGGTCTGAATTCCGAAGTGGCAGGAACAGGGTCCCTGAGATGCTAGATCCACAGACCCAGGTTGCCTCTGGCCATGTAGATTGGTCCTTGGAATTCTTCTTTCTAGAGCCTTCTCTCATGGCTGGGGTGAAGGATGGAAGAATAGAACACTGGTCAGAGTTAACATATAATAATCTTGCACCTCCGCCCCAGACTCAGTTGATGGGGGACTGACTCCATTCTGCCGCCAGAAGACAGAAGACAGCAGATCCCTGTGTTGCAGAGAGGAAGCCAATTCTGATTCCATGTTGGAAACTTTTTCTTGGACTTACTTCTATTATTATAATCATACTCAATGGTTTGCCTGGAGGACCCTGCCCCTCTGCTTGACTGTAAACTAAAATGCCTTTGTTCAGCTCCTGAAGAGAGAGTTTTTCCCTGCTCACCTGTGAATAGAAGAGATTAACCCATCCCTTCTGAAGGCTGGACATTCCCTTGGAGATGTTTTGCAAGACAGAAGACCCTTTCACTTTACTTCCTCACTTCATCTCCTTCTCTAAGCTGACTTTTGACTTTAGTTCCTCATAGCTTCTCTCCCTCTGATCTGTAAAAGAACCTGGCATCCAGACCCCAGTAAGATGGTTATTTGAGGCACTAGCCTGCCATCTTCTGGGTCTGCCAGCTCCCCAGTTAAAGTCTCTTCCTTGCCTCAACACCTCATCTCTCAGATTCATTGGCCTGTCGTGTGGTGAGCAGAGTGAGCTTGGACTTGGTAACACGTGAGAATTGGGTTTCTCACTTCTGCCTGCCCTTCACCTCTGATCTCACCAGCAGGGCCAGGCTGCTGGACAGGCCGTGGACAGGCCCACTACCTTCTTACCAGTAAGGCCTGGAAGCCACATTTCTGTGTTCAATTCACAGTACTGGGGAAGGAAAAAAAAATCTCCTTTACCCTTTCTAAAGTTTTCTGGTTGGTCTAAGAAAATGACATGAGATAGACTAATAGAAAATCCAAATTTAATTATGCATGTGCAGGGGCTCTATAAGAACACCAGTGCCAAGCACAAGATGAGAAGTGGCGGGGAGGGGAGGGACTTCAAAGGGGAAGAAGGCAGTTTTCATGGAGATAGAAAAACAGGGGTTTGGTAAATGAATATTTGCTGGGCCAAGCAGCAACAGTCGGATACAGAGAAGACTTCAGTTTCCAGGCCCTGGTGAGTCCCCTTACTGAAAGTGTTTACCACAGACTGGGACTTGAACCCAACCAAAATCCAGTTTGGGACTCAAACCCAGCCAAAACCCTGCTTGGGACTTGAACCCACAAGTTGGAACTCAGTTCAGTTCAGTTAAGTCACTCAGTCGTGTCCTACTCTTTGCAACCCCATGAATCGCAGCACGCCAGGCCTCCCTGTCCATCACCAACTCCTGGAGTTCACTCAAACTCATGTCCATCAAATCGCTGATGCCATCCAGCCATCTCATCCTCTGTTGTCCCCTTCTCCTCCTGCCACCAATCCCTCCCAGCATCAGGGTCTTTTCCAGTGAGTCAACTCTTGACATGGGGTGGCCGAAGTATTGGAGTATCAGCTTCAGCATCAGTCCCTCCAATGAACACCCAGGACTGATCTCCTTTAGAATGGACTGGTTGGATCTCCTTGCAGTCCAAGGGACTCTCAAGAGTCTTCTCCAACACCACAATTCAAAAGCATCAATTCTTCGGTGCTCAGCTTTCTTCACAGTCCAACTCTCACATCCATACATGACCACTGGAAAAACCATAGCCTTGACTAGACGGACCTTTGTTGGCAAAGTAATCTCTCTGCTTTTGAATATGCTATCTAGGTTGGTCATAACTTTCCTTCCAAGGAGTAAGCGTCTTTTAATTTCATGGCTGCAATCACCATCTGCAGTGATTTTGGAGCCCCCCTAAATAAAGTCTGCCACTGTTTCCCCATCTATTTGCCATGAAGTGATGGGACCAGATGCCATGATCTTCGTTTTCTGAATGTTGAGCTTTAAGCCAACTTTTTCACTCTCTTCTTTCACTTTCATCAAGAGGCTTTTTAGTTCCTCTTCACTTTCTGCCATAAGTGTGGTGTCCTCTGCATATCTGAGGTTATTGATATTTCTCCTGGCAATCCTGATTCCAGCTTGTGCTTCTTCCAGCCCAGCGTTTCTCATGATGTTCTCTTCGTATTAGTTAAATAAGCAGGGTGACAATATACAGCCTTGACGTACTCCTTTTCCTATTTGGAACCAGTCTGTTGTTCCATGTCCAGTTCTAACTGTTACTTCCTGGTCTGCATACAGGTTTCTCAAGAGGCAGGTCAGGTGGTCTGGTATTCCCATCTCTTTCAGAATTTTCCACAGTTTATCGTGATCCACACAGTCAAAAGCTTTGGCATAGTCAATAAAGCAGAAATAGATGTTTTTCTGGAACTCTCTTGCTTTTTTGATGATCCAGCGGATGTTGGCAATTTGATCTCTGGTTCCTCTGCCTTTTCTAAAACGAGCTTGTACATTTGGAAGTTCACGGTTCACGTATTGCTGAAGCCTGGCTTGGAGAATTTTGAGCATTACTTTACTAGCGTGTGAGATGTGTGCAATTGTGTGGTAGTTTCAACATTCTTTGGTATTGCCTTTCTTAGGGATTGGAATGAAAATTGACCTTTCCCAGTCCTGTGGCCACTGCTGAGTTTTCCAAATTTGCTGGCATATTGAGTGCAGCACTTTCACAGCATCATCTTTCAGGATTTGAAATAGCTCAACTGGAATTGCATCACCTCCACTAGTTTTGTTCGTAGTGATGCTTTCTAAGGCCCACTTGACTTCACATTTCAGAATGTCTGGCTCTAGGTGAATGATCACACTATCGTGATTATCTGGGTCATGAAGATCATTTTTGTGCAATTCTTCTGTGTATTCTTGCCACCTCTTCTTAATATCTTCTGCTTCTTTTAGGTCCATACCATTTCTGTCCTTTATTGAGCCCATCTTTGCATGAAATATTCCCTTGGTATCTCTAATTTTCTTGAAGAGATCTCTAGTCTTTCCCATTCTGTTGTTTTTCCTCTATTTCTTTGCATTGATCACTGAGGAAGGCTTTCTTAATCTCTTCTTGCTATTCTTTGGAACTCTGCATTCAGATGCTTATATCTTTCCTTTTCTCCTTTGCTTTTTGCCTCTCTTCTTTTCACAGCTATATTTATAAGGCCTCCTCAGACAAACATTTTGGTTTTTTGCATTTCTTTTCCATGGAAATGGTCTTGATCCCTGTCTCCTCTACAACATCATGAATCTGCATCCATAGTTCATCAGGCACTCTGTCTATAAGATCTAGTCCCTTAAATCTATTTCTCACTTCCACTGTATAATCATAAGGGATTTGATTTAGGTCATACCTGAATGGTCTAGTGCTTTTCCCTACTTTCTTCAATTTAAGTCTGAATTTGACAATAAGGGGTTCATGATCTGAGCCACAGTCAGCTCTGGTCTTATTTTTTGCTGACTGTATAGGGCTTCTCCATCTTTGGCTGCAAAGAATATAATCAATCTGATTTTGGTGTTGACCATCTGGTGATGTCCATGTGTAGAGTCTTCTCTTGTGTTGTTGGAAGAGGGTGTTTGCTATGACCAGTGCGTTCTCTTGGCAAAACTCTATTAGCCTTTGCCCTGCTTCATTCCATACTCGAATGAAGTATGAGTTTGGCTGGGACTCGAACCCAGCCAAAACCCTGCTTGGGACTTGAACCCACAAGCTGAGACTCAATCCCAGCCCAAATCCATGGTACCTGGTTTCAGGACCTAATGAAGATCAGGTTCTTGAAGTCTCATGGCAGAAAGAATTCAGTGAGACAAAGTGACAGATAAGAATTGGATTTATTCAGATTCAGAGAGAAGCACACTCCACAGACAGAGTGTGGGCCATCACAGGGCGAGTGTGGCCCTGATATTTGGCATGGTTAGTTTTTATAGGCTGGGTAATTTCATATGTTAATGAGTGGGAGGATTATTCCAACTATTTTTGGGAAGAGGTGGAGATTTCCAGGATTTGGGCCACTACCATCTCCTTGGTCTTTTAACAGTGCCTTAAGGGGACAACAGAGGATGAGATGGTGGGAGGCCTGGTGTGCTGCAGTCCATGGGGTCGCAAAGAGCGGACATGACTGAGTGACTGAACTGAACTGAACTGGAATGGTCATGGCACCTCTGGGTGTGTCATTTCACTTGCTGATTGAGGATCAAGTTCTAGTCTTATCTGCCATCTTGGTTCCATTTGATTCTAACTGTCGTATGTTGTGTCCTTGGGCTATGTCATTCATTCAAAAGTTGTACCCTGCCCCTTTCCCTCCTATTACATTACCACAATGAGACCATTTTCTTCCCAGATATCTTTGATGGTAGCTCTCTTTCTGGACCAGGCCCCCATCTAAATTATTTTAGGCCGTTAAGAAGGAGGTAAAACAAGACTTTCTAACTCTTTTGATTCCTGAAAATTAATCAACTTAAAACAATCCTCATGACAAAGAGACTTTTGAGAGTAACCAATTTTGCTCCCCAACAACAGTCACAAAGGACGGGTACATGCGCTATTTTCTCCAGAGACTGCCTCAAACTCTCCCCACTCTTTCACTTCCCTCCTTCAGTCAAAACTGCCCACCTGGGCTGAAGCCCCTGGATAGGGTCGATTGAAATGCTTTTCACAAAGCTGAGGGCAAGAGTTATGTCTTGGTCTTCTTTCTGCCACCAGCCTGGGCAGTCCCTAGCCTAGGCCTTGCCCATATGTCCTGTGCTGCCGGCTGGCTGTACTGGGCCTTGTCATTGTCCTTTATCTCTGTTCAGGCTTCCCTTGTGGCTCAGCTGGTAAAGAATCCGCCTGCAATGTGGGAGACCTGAGTTTGGTCCCTGAGTTGGGAAGATCCCCTGGAGAAGGGAAAGGCTACCCACTTCAGTATTTTGGCCTGGAGAATTCCATGGATTGTATAGTCCATGGGGTTGTAAAGAGTCAGACACAACTGAACAACTTTCACTTTAGCTTTGTTCAGAGAATATTTGGACACGCCCTCCTCTGGCCCCTCTCCGCATTGCAAACAGACCTGTGGTTGGCAGAGCTGGTTTAGAAGCTGTAAAAGAGAAACTCAGCCTTTTCCTTCCTATTGAAGGGAAGCAGAATATACTGCCCTAGAATATGTCTCTTTGGCATATTGATTATCTTTAACTGATTATTTTTAAGAAACAGCAGACATGGGTGAAGCTCTGAAAACTGAGTGGGCATTCCTCTTTAGTAAGAGACAGTTACATTTGTAGGGAATATCTCCATGTGTAAAGGTGTCTCCCCCTTTTTACTAGGAAGAGGAGGATGACTCTGAATCTCTAGAAACTCTTATCAATGCCAAAAGCAATGACTTAAATCTGCATAACAGCCTTTTTACTGCTTACCATGCTTTTCCTGGTAACCTCCCCAAACTGCCACTCATCCCCCCCAACATCTTTTGTCTGGTATGGTATCATCTTTTGATGGTATTTAAAGTGATGATCACTTGGGCCATTTCTGGAAGTAACTCAGTTTTCCTGGGTCTCTCCTGTGTGTATAGGAGTTATACATGTTATTAAACTTCTGTTTGTTTTTTTCCTGATAATCTATCTTTTATTACAGAGGTGTCTCAGCCAAAAACCTAGAAAGATACAGGGAAAATCATTTTTTCTCCCCCTATACTCTGTAGGGGAAAAATCCAGTTCTTCCACTTTATGTATTTATCCCCTGTGAGTCTCCTCTACTACTGACGCCAGACACTTCACTTTCAGTCACCAAATACATGGCTTTTCCCCTACATCAAAAAATTCTGTGACACCAGCTGGGTGTCCTACAATTTAATTCCATTGTGATATTATGTACCCAGTGATAGCCTCATCTCTCCAAGGTCTGCATCCGCGTCCATCTTCACATCACCTTCTGGGTGTGCCTTTCCCTACTCTTCTCTCATTGGGACTCACAGGGTTTAGGGCCCACCCTAATCCAATCTGATCTTACTTCAAGATCTTTACCTAAAGTACATCTGCAGAAACCCTTTCTCCTAATATGATCTTTTGGGAGAGGGCTTGTCATCCAGCCCACTGCAGAAAGTTGCTTCAGAATATCCAAGGACTTCCCTGGAGTTCCAGTGGTGAAGGCTTTGTGTTTCCATTGCAGGGGGCGTGGGTTCGAGGAACTAAGATCCTGCAAGCCTTGTGGCATGGCCAAAACAATTTTTTTAAGTTTCCAGATGGCGACAGAAGAGCCTGAGATCAGTGCGGGACCTTGCTGAGAGAGAGCTGTCCCCATGCATGCCCATGAGGTGGGGGTGTGCCAAGGCCATCCACGGCCTCCCTTCCTGCTGTTGGGTCCAATGGTGAGTTCTGAGTCCTCATGTTACTGAGGCTCTCAGGGCGTTTGACATGGTTAATCACTCCATCCTCCCTTTGAGCCTTGCTTCTCTTGGCTTCCTGAACAGCAAGCTCTCCTGCTTTTCCTTGGAGCCCCCTGGCCAGTCAGTCAGTCCGTCCTCAGGGCCTCCAGCTGCCTCCTTCTCCCCTTCTCCTCTAGTGTCCACGGCTCTGGCTTTGGACTGCCTCCCTCTGTGTACTCCCTCCCTTGAGGGTCTCTCTGGTCTGATTTGAGGTTTATAAACACAGACACCTGCTGCTCTAAATCCTCCCCTTAGAGATCCAATAGGCCTTGCAAACTCGGCAAATCCAAACTGGAGTACTCCTCAGCTTCCTTTTGTCTCCTCCATGTCACCTAATGGCATCTCCAGCCTTCCAGTTGCTTGGGTGAAGACCTTCGCACCATCGTAACTCCGCGCTTCCCTCTAGCGCCTCCCCAGCCTACTCAGATGTCGCCACACTTTGCTGTGCATGGCTCACAAGACCCTCCTGTGATTGGGTCCCCTTCTACCTCAGCCACCCCATCTCCTATGGCACACATGTACTGAGTCAAAGGGCGAATCTATCTGACCATGTTGCTCTCCCAGCTTAGACTCCAACAATGCTCCCTCACACGTCCATGCCTTTGCCCACGCTGCACCGCCTACTCAGAAGGTGCTTCCTGCTCCTACTCTGCCTGGAAAACTCTTGTTCATCCTTGAAGACCCAACCCAGCTGTCACCAGCTTTGTGAAGATCCCACATCTCCAGGCAATTGGCCAGTCTTTCATCCCTCTGTGACCCTGCAGCATCCTACAAAGGCCTCAGCTAATGCCCCTCATGTGATCTGTCTTCTCCAGTAAATGGGGCACTTCCTGAGGGCAGGCACTAGGTCTTCTCAACCTGTATCCTCAGAGTCTAGTCTGGTGTCCACATGGCTCTCTGGTAAAAGTTTGCTGGCTGAATGAATAAATGAACCAGCAGATGAGGCTGAAGAAGGGAAAAGAAAGGAGGGAAAGAGGGAACTCTTTCTCAGTGGGTGTCCTCAGGGTGCCTGGGAGCCCTGTTCTCCAGACTAATCCTGACACTCTGCCCCTCATCCAAACTTAGGTGCTAACCTCTCTGCCACAGGGCCTTAGTTTCCACTATCCCCAAATTAGGACCCACAGTCTGACAAGTTTAAGCATGAGTTTTAGAGACAGCAAGACTGAATTTTTGGAATCTGTCACATGCAGGACCTATGTCAATTGAGGTTGATTTTCTGGTGAATGTCATGAAGAATCAGGGCTTATGGATCTGATATGTGTGCTGCACGCTAAGTCGCTTCAGTCATGTCCAGCTCTTTGTGACCCTATGGACTGTAACCCACCAGGCTCCTCTGTCCATGGAATTTTCCAGGCAAGAATATTGGAGTGGGTTGCCATGCCCTCCCCTCCAGGGGATCTTCCCGACCTAGGGATTAAACCTGTGTCTCTGGCATCTCCTGCACTGGTAGGTGGGTTCTTTACCACTAGCGCCACCTGGGAAGCCCCGTGGGTCTGATATCAATACATATTTATTAGAGATTACTTACAAAATACAGGTAAGTACAGAGAGAACCCATCCACAATCCTACACCCTAGATGCATTATTACTATTTTGACGTAACATCCTCTGGTATGTATGTAGGCATTAATGTATGTGCATATGAAACATAGTACACACCTGTAAGTGCATATGTAAAATACATGAATGGAATCTCACTGCACTTTCCATTTCATACCAGTGGATCTCCATACTGTAGCAGGTGACTGCCCCCACCATCTTAATTCCATTAATAGCAGTTTGGTGCTCATGCCAGACACCCCAGGAGGTGTGGCTCTGTCTAGGTGCCCCATGCCACTCCCACCTGCAAGCAGGATCTCTAGATGTGCCAATGTGCCCAAAGGGCCAGGGCCGGCCGTGGGCAAATAGAGCAATGGTGGGCAGAACCAGGAGCTGGGGCAACCCTAACCATGGATCACCTATTCTCCAGATCCTTCCCATGAGGATCAGTGCCAGCTTTCCCAGGAGCTGAGGGAGGGGACATTTCCACAGGGATGAAAAGGGAACCCTGCTTGGAGAAATCCAGCAGTTGGGGGTCTTTGCCACCTGAACCGACTGTCTGAATGCTGTGCTGTTGTGTTGCTTTTTTCCAGATGCTTCTGGGACATCACACTGAATGGTGTAAGAGACACTCATATTTTCTCCTCTATATTAAAAAACGCAAAAAATCAATAACAACGTTTACCCCAATCACTTATTTTCCTTGCCTCTCCCAAGGTAACACCTTTCCTTTGTTGTTCAGTTGTTCAGTCGTGTCCAAGTCTGTGCAACCCCATGGACTGCAGCACACCAGGCTTCCCTCTCCTTCATCTCCCAGAGCTTGCTCAAACTCATGTCTATTGAGTCAGTGATGCCATCCAACCATCTCGTCCTCTGTCGTCCCCTTCTCCTCCTGCCTTTAATATTTCCCAGCATCAGGGTGTTTTCCAATGAGTCGGCTCTTCGCATCACTTTTCCTAGAAGGAAATTATTGGAATGAAAAAGATGTGTGTTTTTTTTTTTTTTTTTTTTTTTTTTAATAAAACGGAACCTGGAGGTAAGAACTTGGTGGGCCACTAAGGGGCAGCAAAGCGCGCCTATTCTTAAAGTAAGACAAGAAAGCCTTGCACATCCAGCCAGTAAGGAGAATAAGTCTTTGGCTATATAGCAATAAAGGCTCAGCCACTGAATTTACAAATGACCCACTCCAGTGTCGATCTTTGAAAAAGCAATAAGAGTTAAAATTTCATCTGAACCACGTGAAATATGCCCTTGGGCTGGTCACTATCTATTTCACGCTCAAGTTACTCAATCTTAAACTAGGGATACCTGCTTCTCAATACCACACCATTTACATATCATTGTCTTGATACTTAAGTGGGATAACTAAGGTAATAGGTAAAATGCTGGGCATAAAGCAAATATTCACATGTTAAATATCACTATAACCATATAAAGAACCAAGGGAACTCTTGTGAAAGTCATTCAGTCGTGTCCAACTCTTTGTGACCCCATAGACTATATGGTCCATGGAATTCTCCAGGCCAGAATACTGGAGTGGGTAGCCTTTTCCTTCTCCAGGGAATCTTCCTGACCCAGGAATCGAACTGGGGTCTCCTGCATTGCAGGCAGATTCTTTACCAACTGAGCTATTGAATAGCTATCATATGTCAGGTGCTTTGAAGCCTTAGAACAATCAAGTGAGGAAAGTGAGAAGTTAAATGAAAGACTTAATGAATGACAGTTGACAGGTTCAATAACATGGTCAAGGCCAATTAGCTAGCAACAATGCATGGGTGTTGTTGTTTAGTTGCTAAATCATGTCAGACTCTTTTCAATCACATGGACTATACCATGCCCAGTTCCTATGTCCGTGGAATTTTCCAGGCAAGAATACTAGAGTGGGTTGCCATTTCCTTCTCCAGGGGATCTTCCCAACCCAGGGATCAAACATGCATCTCTTGCCTCTCCTGCACTGGCAGGTGGATTCTTTACCACTGTGCCACCTGGGAAGCCCAGCTAGCAACAATACTAGCAGCTAACGCAAAGCAGGCACTAATTTTTGCCAGGCACTCACTGTTCTAAGTTGCATGAATTATCTCACGTCTTACAGCAATCCTCTGGTGCAGGTACTATGCTTATACCCATTTGTCTGAAAGGGAGACTGAGGTACAACAAGAAAGTGCCCCAAAGTCACTGCTTTTCCCTAAGGTTGGCTCTGTCATCTTAATCTCCAGTTCTCAAGTAAACCCTTTTCCGATCATCAGCAGCAGATATTTATTGTGTGTCAATGATTTACAAGGACAGGGAAGCCTGAAGTGCTGCAGTTCATGGGGTCACAGAGAGTTGGACACGACTTAGCAACTGAACATTAACAATTTACAAGACATTGTGTTGAGCGCAGTAAAGACTTGCACTGTTACTGAGGGACATAAAAGAAGACCTGACTGGAGGGAAGCACCATGTTCAGGAACGGGAAGACTCAATATCTAAAGATGTCAGTTGTGGCATGTAGAATTCATAGTTGTGAGATAACAGAAAATATAAGTGTTGGGCTCTGGCCTGGTTGCTGGCACAGAGCTCTTGAAACCCTGTAATTTCCTAACTGATGAGAGCAAAGGAGCATCTTTTGTTCTAATATTTGTTTTTTAACCCTGGTTTCTGACACAGGGCTCCTGCAACCCTTGTAATTACCTGAGTGGTAGGAGTGTCTTTTGTTCTCATGAGGTGACTCTGGGTGGGCTCCTGGATGGCTCCCAGGTGGGGGCTGGTCATCAGACAGAAAAGCCATGTTTAGAAGCTTGAAAATTTCAGTGACGCCTGCCCTCCATTCTCTTGAAAAGGGAGAAAGGCTGAAAATGGAATAATAATGTTCAATCACGACTATGTGATGGAGTCGCCATAAAAATCCCTAAAGTATGGGCTTTGAGAGCCTCCAGATTGGCGCACAGTTGGAGGTGCCTGGAGAATAGTGCAGCTGAAGAGCGAATGCAAGCTTTGCCCCCTTCCCACATTACTTGCCCTGTGCATCATTTCCACCTGGATATTCTTCTGTATCCTTGTCATAGCCTTTAATTAAACTGGTAGATGTGAGGAAGTGTTTCTCTGAGTTGTATGAGCTATTCTAGCAGATTAATTTGGCTTCCCTGTAGCTCAGCTGGTAAAGAATCCACCTGCAGTGCAGGAGACCTGGGTTTGATCCCTGGGTTAATTGACCCCTAAGGAGTGGTGTCACTGGAACCTCTGATTTGCAGCAGCTTGGTAAAAAGCACAGGTAACCAGAACTTGCAATTAGCATCTGAGGTCGGGGTGAGGGGGCATTTTGTAATACTGACCCTTAACCTATGGGATCTGACACTATCAGATTGTATCAGAATTGATACAATCACCAGTACCTGGCGGTGTACTGGTTGGGATTACGGACTTACACTGCCACGGTCTGGGTACAATCTCTGGAAACAGAAATCCCACAAGTCATGCAGTGAGGACAAGGGCATTTTGATGAAGGTGAAAGGGAGTGAAAAAGCTGGCTTAAATCTCAACATTCCAAATACTAAGATCAGGTCATCCAATCACATCACATCATGGCAAATTAAGGTGGGGGGAGTGGAAGCAGTGACAAATTTTATTATCTTGGGCTCCTAAATCACTAAGGACGGTGACTGAAGCCATGAAATTAAAACATGCTTGCTGATAGCTCAGTTGGTAAAGAATCCGCCTGCAATGCAAGAGAACCCATTTCGATTCCTGGGTTGGGAAGATCCCCTGGAGAAGGGAAAGGCTACCGAACCAGTATTCTGGACTGGAGAATTCCATGGACTGTATAGTCCATGGGGTCGCAAAGAGTCAGATACGATTGAGCAACTTTCACTTTCACTTCATTGCAAAGGAAAGCTATGACACAGCTAGACAGTGTATTCAGAAGCAGAGATATCTGTTTGCTGACAAAGGTCTGTACAGTCAAAGCTATGGTTTTTCCAATAGTCATGTACAGATGTGAGAGTTGGACGATAAAAAGGCTGAGTGCCAAAGAACTGATGCTTTCAAACTACGTTATTAGAGTCGAGTCCCTTGGACTGCAAAATCAGACCAGTCAATCCTAAAGGAAATCAACCCTGAATCTTCATTAGAAGGACTGATGCTGAGGCTGAAACTCCAGTAATTTGACCACCTGATGCCAAGAGACAATTCAGTGGAATAGGCCCTGATGCTGGGAACACTAAAAGCAAAAGGAGATGGTAGCAGAAGAGGATGAGCAGATTAGATAGCAACACCGACTCAATGGACAGGGATTAGAGCAATTCACTATTAGGAGATAGTGAAGGACAAGGAAGCCTGGCCTGCTGCAGTCCATGGGGTTGCAAAGATCCGACAGACTTAGTCACTGGCCAACAACAGGCAGTATTTTGTCCTGATTAGCTGACTCCTAGCCTGCTATTTGCTCTGATTGGCAGAGTGCTAGCCTGTACTTGCACTGATTGGCTGACACTAAGCTGGTACTTTGCTCTGATTGGCTAATTCCTAGTCTCCACTTCACCCTGATTTTCTGACTTCAAGCTTGTAGTTGTGGTGAGTGGCTCAATCCTAGCCTATACTTTGCCCTGATTGTCTGACTCCAAATTTATACTTTGCCCTGCTGGGGTGACTTCAAGATTTTACTTTGCTCTGATTGGGTGACTCCTATGCTGTACTTTGCACTGATTGGCTGAGTGTTAGCCTGTATTTTGCCTTGATTGGCTGATGTCTAGCCTATCTTTTGGTGTGATTTGCTGACTCAAAGCTAGTACTTTGCTCTGATTGGCTGAGTGCTAACATGTGTTTTGCCTTGATTGAATGACTCCTAGCCAGTATCTTGCCCTGATTCGATGTCTCTTAGCCGGTTCAGTTCAGTTCAGTTCAGTCGCTCAGTCGTGTCCGACTCTTTGCGACCCCATGAATCGCAGCACGCCAGGCCTCCCTGTCCATCACCAACTCCCGGAGTTCACACAGACTCACGTCCATCGAGTCGGTGATGCCATCCAGCCATCTCATCCTCTGTCGTCCCCTTCTCCTCCTGCCCTCAATCCCTCCCAGCATCAGAGTCTTTTCCAGTGAGTCAGCTCTTCTCATGAGGTGTCCAAAGTACTGGAGTTTCAGCTTTAGCATCATTCCTTCCAAAGAAATCCCAGGGTTGATCTCCTTCAGAATGGACTGGTTGGATCTCCTTGCAGTCCAAGGGACTCTCAAGAGTCTTCTCCAACACGACAGGTGAAAAGCATCAGTTCTTCGGCGCTCAGCCTTCTTCACAGTCCAACTCTCACATCCATACATGACCACAGGAAAAACCATAGCCTTGACTAGACGGACCTTAGTCTTAGCCAGTAGTTTGCTCTAATTGATTGACTCCTAGCCTAGCCTTTGTCTTGACTGACTCCAAGCCAGTACTTTGCCTTGAATGGCTGACTCCTAGACTGTACCTTGTCCTGATTGGCTGGCTCTTAGCCAGTTGTTTGCTCTGATTGGTTGACTCCTAGAACATACACTGTTCTGATTGGTTGACTCCAGGCGACTATTTTGCCCTGATTGGCTGGCTCCTAGCCTGTAGTTTGTCCTTATTGGCTGGAAATTAACATGTTTGCTCTGATAGACTCCTAGCCTATACTTTGTTTTGATTGAATGACTTCAAGCCAGTACCTTGCCCTGAATGGCTAACTCCTAGCCAGTACCTTGCCCTGATTGGCTGTCTTTTAGCCAGTAGTTTGCTCTGATTGCTGACTCCTGGCTTGTACATTGCTCTACTGGCTGACACCTAGCCTGTACTTTTCTCTGATTGGCAGGCTTCAAGCTTGATGGTTGGCCCTAATTGAATTACTTCTAGATGGTACCTTTCCCTGATTGGCTGTCTCGTAGCTAGTAGTTTGCTCTGATTGGTTGATTCCTAGCCTATTCTTTGACTGGAATAGCCGATGTCAAGGTTTTGCTTTGCCTCTGATTGGCAGACTTGTAGCCTGTGCTTTGCTCTGAATGGCTGAGTGCCAGCCTGCAGTTGCCTTGATTGGCTGCCTCCTAGATAGCAGCCAATATACTTTGTCCTGATTGGTTGACTCCAAGCCTGTACTTGCCCTGATTGGTTGACTTCTACCCTGTAACTTGCCCTGATTGGCTAGCTCTTAGCCAGTAGTTTTCTCTGATTGGTTGACTCCTAGTGTAGGGAACAAGGTATAAGGAAGGTTGAGAAGTGCTTGCAAAGGAGACTCTCAACCAGGGCTGAACATTCTTGCAAACGAGATGTTCGGCTAAGAATCCTGTTTGTTCCCGTGGGAAAAGAACATTTCTTGCACACAAGAATGTTTCTCTGATTCCTCAAAAGGAACAGACCCAGGGACAAAACGGATTCTAAGTTGATAAGGAAGTTCCCCAAAACAAAGTCTTAGCTGCAGTAAATAAGTCAAGGTAAAGGTTATCTCGCCCTGCGCCTGTGCACTGTATAGCCTCTGAATCATAGTGCTTGGCAACTTGCCCTGTAGGTTGTTGTGCAAGGGATATAAAATAAAGCAGCTGTAAGAAGCAAGTGTTAAAATACAAAGATTCAAACCACTCTGCAGTGTTGGTGTTTCATTCCGTCGCCAGCATCTGGCACCCAGCGAGGGACACGACGGAACCGAAAGGGAACAACGCTCACCATCTCGTTGGAAAACTTGTAGCCACTGCTCAGATTCCTCGAGCTCTCCCCTTGAAATGGTTAACTGATGTCCCTAAATGGGTTGAGCAGTGGCCGCTTCCAAAAGTGAAGCTCGAGGCTTTAGAACAATTAGTAGAAGAACAGCTTCAATCTGGCCATATTGAACCTTCCACGTCTCCTTGGAATTCCCCTGTTTTTGTCATTAAGAAAAAATCTGGTAAATGGAGAATGTTGACTGATTTAAGGGAAATTAACAAATGTATACAACCTATGGGAGCTTTGCAATTAGGTCTCCCTTCTCCTGCTTTGATTCCACAGAATTGGTCTTTGATGGTTTTAGATTTGAAGGATTGCTTTTTTACTATTCCTTTGCAAATGAAAGATAGGAATAAATTTGCTTTTACTATTCCAGTGTATAATCATGGGCAGTGTCAGGTGACCTTACTATATGGACGGGAAACTTTACTTTAAATATTAATGATCCTAAGGGGCCATTTCAAGTTCATTTGCATATTAATAAATCTTACTCTGCTATAGCATGTTGTAAAATTTACTTATTCTTTACTGTATGGGCAATGGATTTGGAATGAAANTGAGGCTGATCTTTGTTGGAGCGATACCAGGTTCAAAATCGCCCACTTCAAGTAAGCATTTACTTTCAGTGAAGCAAAGTTTTAACAGATGTTGTTTCTAGTGGAAAATGTGGGACTGTCTTACATGTCCTTGTTATACTATAAGGTGCTGGATGTGAGAGGAGAGTATAGAGGTCAGTAAGAATTTGTGAGAATCAGAAGGAGAATATGGTTAGGAACTTGAATAAGGAGGTGTGAGAGGTAAAAATATGTGAGAGAAAAGAAAAATTTTAACTGAGTTACCTAAACATTAAGATTGCCTAACACCATTGTAGATCTTTTGAGATTAGAAATCATAATTTTATTGGAGCCAAGTCATCTGTTTATCTGTTTGTTAATTTTTCTTTTTCTCCCTTAAGCCCAAATGTACCTAGAAAAGGAAGTGTTGGAATGCTTTGTTTAAAACATCAGACTACTAAATAAGTGTTAGTCTCTGATGGAGTTTCTGACACCCATTCATCTGCCGCCTCAGTGTTTTCTTGATTTATGTCTACAAAATAAAAAGGCTCTGGTTTGTATATCAACGTGAGCAGTAGCTTCTGGCCACACCCATATTTCAGCAAGTCCTGATTATATTCGTGAAGAATATACAGTGGCTTGATTTCCAGCCAGTATACTAGGATGATGCAGTCAGTCAGCACACTTAATCCTCGTGGCTCTGGGAGAATGTCAGATACCTTTGTGGATTTCTGTTAATTAGATTTGATGTTATAATGTAAAAGTGAAGGTATTAATGATGCTTGTTAAATGTCCAATCAATTCCCTGGTGGCTCAGAAAGTAAAGAGTCTGCCTGCAATGCAGGAAACCTGGATTTGGTCCTTGGGATGGGAAAATAGATTCTCCTTGAAAAGGGAATGGCAGTCCACTAGTCCAGTATTCCTGTCCAGAGAATTCCATAGAAAGAGGAGCCTGGTGGGACACAGTCTATGAGTGAGTGAGTGAAGTCGCTCAGTCTTGTCTGACTCTTTGCGACCCCATGGACTGTAACCTACCAGATTCCTTCGTCCATGGGATTTTCCAGGCAAGAATACTGCAGTGGGTTGCCATTTCCTTCTGCAGGAGATCTTCCTGACCCAGGGATTGAACCTGGGTCTCCTGCATTGTAGGCAGACGCTTTACCATCTGAGCCACCAGGGAAGTCCAGACAGTCAATGGGGTCACTACAAAGAGTTGGACACAACTGAGTAGCTAATGCTAAAACTAACAAAAAAAGTCCAATTCAGTTCAGTTCAGTCGCTCAGTTGTGTTCGACTCTTTGAGACCCCATGAATCACAGCATGCCAGGCCTCCCTGTCCATCATCAACTCCCAGACTTCACTCAGACTCACATCCATCGAGTCAGTGATGACATCCAGCCATCTCATCCTCTGTCATCCCCTTTTCCTCCTGCCCCCAATCCCTCCCAGCATCAGAGTCTTTTCCAATGAGTCAACTCTTCACATGAGGTGGCCAAAGTACTGGAGTTTCAGCTTTAGCATCGTTTCTTCCAAAGAAATCCCAGGGCTGATCTTCAGAATGGACTGGTTGGATCTCCTTGCAGTCCAAGGGACTCTCAAGAGTCTTCTCCAACACCACAGTCCAAAAGCATCAATTCTTCGGCACCCAGCTTTCTTCATAGTCCAACTCTCACATCTATGCATGACCACAGGAAAAACCATAGCCTTGACTAGATGGACCTGAATTGGCAAAGTAATGCCTCTGCTTTTGCACATGCTATCTAGGTTGGTCATAACTTTTCTTCCAAGGAGTGAGTGTCTTTTAATTCCATGGCTGCAGTCACCATCTGCAGTGACTTTAGAGCCCCCCAAATAAAAGTCTGACGCTGTTTCCACTGTTTCCCCATCTATTTCCCATGAAGTGACAGGACTGGATGCCATGGTCTTCGTTTTCTGAATGTTGAGCTTTAAGCCAACTTTTTCACTCTCCTCTTTCACTTTCATCAAGAGGCTTTTTAGCTCCTCTCCACTTTCTGCCATAAGGGTGGTGTCATCTGCATATCTGAGGTTATTGATATTTCTTCCGGCAATCTTGATTCCAGCTTGTGTTTCTTCCAGTCCAGCGTTTCTCATGATGTACTCTGCATAGACGTTAAATAAGCAGGGTGACAGCATACAGCCTTGAGGTACTCCTTTTTCTATTTGGAACCAGTCTGTTGTTCCATGTCCACTTCTAACTGTTGCTTCCTGACCTGCATACAGATTTCTCAAGAGGCAGGTCAGGTGGTTTGATATTCCCATCTCTCTCAGAATTTTCCACAGTTTATTGTGATCCACATAGTCAAAGGCTTTGGCATAGTCAATAAAGCAGAAATAGATGTTTTTTTGGAACTCTCCTGCTTTTTCCATGATCCAGCGGATGTTGGCAATTTGATCTCTGGTTTCTTTGCCTTTTCTAAAACCAGCTTGAACATCAGGGAGTTCACAGTTCATGTATTCCTGAAGCCTGGCTTGGAGAATTTTGAGCATTACTTTACTAGTGTGTGAGATGAGTGCAATTGTGCGATAGTTTGAGCATTCTTTGGGATTGCCTTTCTTTGGGATTGGAATGAGAACGGACCTTTTCCAGTCCTGTGGCCACTGCTGAGTTTTCCAAATTTGCTGGCATATTGAGTGCAGCATTTTCACAGCATCATCTTTCAGGATTTGAAATAGCTCAACTGGAATTCTATCACCTCCACTAGCTTTGTTCGTAGTGATGCTTTTTAAGGCCCACTTGACTTCACATTCCAGGATGTCTGGCTCTAGATGAGTGACCACACCATCATAATTATCTGGGTCGTGAAGATCTTTTTTGTACAGTTCTTCCATGTATTCTTGCCACCTCTTAATATTTTCTGCTTCTGTTAGGTCCATACCATTTCTGTCCTTTATCCAATCCATCTCTGCATGAAAAATTCCCTTGGTATCTCTAATTTTCTTGAAGAGATCTCTAGTCTTTCCCATTCTGTTGTTTTCCTCTATTTCTTTGCATTGATTGCTGAAGAAGGCTTTCTTCTCTCTTCTTGCTGTTCTTTGGAACTCTGCATTCAGATGCTTATATCTTTCCTCTTCTTTGTTTTTCACCTCTCTTCTTTCCACAGCTATTTGTAAGGCCTCCCCAGAAAGCCATTTTGCTTTTTTGCATTTTTTTTCCACAGTCTTGATCCCTGCCTCCTGTACAATGTCACAAACCTCATTCCATAGTTCATCAGGCACTCTATTTCTCACTTCCACTGTATGATCATAAGGGATTTGATTTAGGTCATACCTGAATGGTCTAGCGGTTTTCCATACTTTCTCCAATTTAAGTCTGAATTTGGCAATAAGGAGTTCATGATCTGAGCCACAGTCAGCTCCCGGTCTTGTTTTTGTTGACTGTATAGAGCTTCTCCATCTTTGGCTGCAAAAAATATAATCAATCTGATTTTGGTGTTGACCATCTGGTGATTCCATGTGTCGAGTCTTGTCTTGTGTTGTTGGAAGAGGGTGTTTGCTATGACCAGTGCATTTTCTTGGCAAAACTCTTATTAGTCTTTGCTCTGCTTCATTCTGCATTCCAAGGCCAAATTTGCCTGTTACTCCAGGTGTTTCTTGACTTTCTACTTCTGCATTCCAGTCCCCTATAACGAAAAGGACATCTTTTTTGGGTGTTAGTTCTAAAAGGTCTTGTAGGTCTTCATAGAACCGTTCAACTTCAGCTTCTTCAGCGTTACTGGTTGGGGCATAGACTTGGATCACCGTGATATTGAATGGTTTGCCTTGGGAACGAACAGAGATCATTCTGTCATTTTTGAGTTTGCATCCAAGTACTGTATTTCGGACTCTTGTTGACCATGATGGCTATTCCATTTCTTCTGAGTGATTCCTGCCCGCAGTAGTAGTTATAATGGTCATCTGAGTTAAATTCACCCATTCCAGTCCATTTTAGTTTGCTGATTCCTAGAATGTTGACGTTCACTCTTGCCATCTCTTGTTTGACCACTTCCAATTTGCCTTGATTCATGGACCTGACATTCCAGGTTGCTATGCAATATTGGTCTTCACAGCATCGGACCTTGCTTCTATCACCAGTCACATCCACAACTGGGTATTGTTTTTGCTTTGGCTCCATCCCTTCATTCTTTCTGGAGTTATTTCTCCACTGATCTCCAGTAGCGTGATGGGCACCTAATGACCTGGGGAGTTCCTCTTCAGTATCCTATCGTTTTGCCTTTTCATACTGTTCATGGGGTTCTCAAGGCAAGAATACTGAAGTGGTTTGCCATTTGCTTCTCCGGTGGACCACATTCTGTCAGACCTCTCCACCATGACCTGCTCATCTTGGGTTACCCCACGGGCATGGCTTAGTTTCATTGAGTTAGACATGGCTGTGGTCCTAGTGTGATTAGATTGACTAGTTTTCTGTGAGTACGGGTTCAGTGTGTCTGCCTTCTGATGCCCTCTTGCAACACCTACCATCTTACTTGGGTTTCTCTTACCTTGGGCGTGGGGTATCTCTTCATGGCTGCTCCAGCAAAGCACAGCTACTGCTCCTTACCTTGGACAAGGGGTATCTCCTCACCGCCACCCTTCCTGACCTTCAACGTGGGATAGCTCGTCTAAGCCCTCCTGCGCCCACGCAGCACCGCTCCTTGGACATGGGGTTGCTCCTCCCGGCTGCTGCCCCTGGCCTCAGGCACAGGGTGGCTCCTCCTCGCTGCCCCTGACCTCGGACGTGGGGTAGCTCCTCTTGGCCGTTCCTGTGCCGTCGCAGCCTGGCACTCTCGGCCGCTGCCCCTGACCTCAGACGTGGGGTAACTCCTCTTGGCTGCTGACCTTCGGGCATGGGGTCCTCCCGGCTTCCACCCCTGACCTCACACGTGGGATAGCTCCTCTCGGCTGTGCTTCGTGTGCCGGTTGCAGCCACTGGCGACTGACTGTCCAATTAGGATTGTGTAAAATTCAGAGGAACAACATGTTTCGTTTTAGTGGCAAATGAAGAAACAGTCTTTCTCGTTCTATTTATTTCTGTAAAGCCACGAGAATTTACCAAAGAATGTAACCAGCATACCAATATTTTCTTATTATGGCTGTGCATGTTAGTGTGGTTTAGAGAGAGATTAATTTTCTGAAAGCCTAGTTCTTGTTTCTCTGTCTCTAAGCTTAGAATAGCACTTCTATTCAGTTATCAAAGATAGAATAATTTAGTTTAATTCTTAGTATCATTTCCTGTGGCAAACAGATGCTAAGTGGAATGCCACTTCAATGAAGTAAGCATATTGATATATTGCTGCTGATAGAGGAGCAGAATATTAAATTAATGTTTCTTAGTCACTGTGATTTTTATATTGAAGTATTAACCATATTTAAAAGTTATTGAAATCATCTTATTGACGTTGGATATATATTAATTAGAAATAACTATTACTCAACTAGAATAATGTGTATTAGTAGTGATTCTGTCAAAAAGAAATTTGATCCTGGACAAATTTCTTTTTTAAATAACCCAGAATTTAAATGATTCTATTAATGTCTTATGTCCTAAAATATTTTAGCATATGGAAATGAGCTAAATATTTTTCAAAAAACTAATATAAAAGGGGGAATAAAAACTTGTGTTTGATGGACTACAGTCACCAAAAATTACTGTAGAAATTCTTTAATGGCTTGGATAAATACATGGATCTTGAATTTCTAAATGAAAACAATACCAACTTATTTGAATGAAAAGATTTTTCTTCTAAAAGACTTTTGTAGTGCTTAGTCATAGAGCCATTGATATGATAAAAGAGCGCTACTTTTGTGTGACTATACAATTATTTTATGAGATCTAGTTGTTTTCGACTAGGAGTGGAAAAGGGAAATTTTTTATGTCTTACGGGATTTTTTTTCTGCTTTGTACCTTCTCTTGACTAGCAATTTTAGGTAAATCTCTATTCTTCCAAATTTTACTTGATTCCTCAATAACCTAGAAGTTACGGGTTCACATGCATACAACAGTGAGCATTCTTAGACTGATCCAGACTTTTGGTGGAGTGAGTAGATATGAGATACTTTTACAAACTCTAGATTCAATTTAATCTCTGATGGTATCCCTGTCAGTAGTCAAGAGCAGTGGTATAGATAATCCATCAGCTTGCCCATGATGAAACTTCCAGGCTTTTAGGGGTGTGAATGTGACATGGAGATTGGGAAAGGGCTTGATTTCAAGTCACAGTAACCCAAGTCAACCTTGTCAGCATTAAAAGAACGCAATATGCTTCAAGTATTGCTTATATATAGATTTTGGGGGGAAAGTTTTTCTACTATCATGATATATATTTTCACTGAAATAAAAAGTTTTTTAAAGATAATTTTCATAAATATTGTGAACAGGGGTAATCTCGCCTCATCTTCAAAGGAAATAAAGAATGAGACAGTCAAGGTATAGTATTGTTGTATTACTTAAAAATTAAAGTAAAATATCGTGGTAGAATTGTTGTGTAGAAAAATACAGGTGTTGCTGATGCTTTCATGCCTTTAGGTGAACTCGACGAAGACTCTTCAAGTCCAGAGGCTGCCTTTCCTAGATTTCATCCTGAGTCTCGATCTTCAAGTCCAGAGGCTGCCTTTCCTATATTTCATCCTGAGTCTAGATCTTCATATAACTCTGATATCGTTCAGAACGTGCCTAAACCTGTAAGTGTTTTTAAAACTACACAATTAGTGCAGGGACACATTAGATGTTATAATACCCAGTTAGGATTGTGGACTATCGTATCTAGTTATCATCCCAGTAGAAACATAATCACTGTCAGAAAATGTCACCATTTTTATGATAGTGCAACTGATACCCAAAATAATAGTGTCAGGAACTAACTAGCCAACCTGGCAATAAATCACATAGTATGCTTAAATTGGTATAATATTGAAAACTATGCTATCTAAAAGTATTAGCAGTAATGAATATTGCATAATGGCAAAATTCTTAAGATGGTAAGCTGAACAGGGTATTCTTAATTGGAAAGATTTGTCCAAGATCATTATTACTGTTTATTTTGAAAACATACTTTCATAGTTTCGTTTTTAAAACTTTTAACTGAAATAATCGATAATGGTAATATTAACATTTGTTAGTCTGTCAGTATGGTTAAGTCTTAGTTCTAAACGCTGTATATAAATTAATCTGTTTTAATTCTTATGACTTCCCTATGAGGTAAGCACAGTTATTTCCCCCATTTTATAGTTGAAAGTGAGGCTCAGAGAGTCTAAAGGATTCATGATGGCCGGTAATGATGGATCTGGGATTTCAATCCAGGTTAACCCAAAGTTTTTAAATACGCACATCCACACATACAGTTAAGTATATACTGGAGGCTCAGACAGTAAAGAATCTGCCTGTAATGCAGGAGACCCGAGTTCCATCCCTTGGTTGGAAAGATCCCCTGGAGAAGGGAATGGCAATCAACTCCACTATTCTTGCCTAGAGAATTCTGTGGACAGAGGAGCCGGGTGGGATACACTCCACGGGATCACAGAGGGTCAGACCCAACTGTGCAACTAACACTTCTGTTTTCATATGTACATTTAATTATATGCTTTTAAAAACAGAAGCATTATCTTAGAGCAATGATGTATTTCACAGACCACTGGGGTTCCCTGGGACTCTTTCAGGGGACCTGTGAGGTCAAAACCGTTGTCTTAGTAACACTAAGACCTTTGCACTTTTTACTCTGTCAACATTTGTGCTAGTGCTGCAAAGGCAATGGACCTGAAACTGCTGGTGGCTTAATATGAATCAAGGCAGTGATACCCAACTGTACTAGTAGTTTTTGGATTGGTGATCACCAAGCACTCAGAGTAGAAAAATTTCACTTTCACTTAAGAATATCCTTGAAGAAGTAATAAATTGTTTCTAATTTTACTAGCTTTTGACCTTTGAATACACTACTTTTTTAACTACTCTGTGTGATGAAGGGTAGTATGCACAGTGAGTAAGTGAATTTGCTCAGTTGTGTCCGACTCTTTGCGACCCAGTGGACTGTAGCCCGCCAGGCTCTTCTGTCCATGGGATTCTCCAGGCAAGAATACTGGAGTGGGTTGCCATTTCCTTCTCCAGGGGATTTTCCCAACCCAGGGATCGAACCCAAGTCGCCTGCATTGCAGGCAGATGCTTTATCCTCTGAGCCACCAGGGAAGTATGCATAAAGCATTTCTACATCTGCAGTATGAAGTTTCTTTTGAGGAAAAGCACTTGTGAGAATGAATCACAAACTGAACTGGCTGGTTTTTTTAAAAATACAATGCAATTTTTACTTGAAAGAATGACAAAGCACCATGGAGTTTTTTATTGCTGCATAACAATAGTACCACAAACTTAGCAGCTTAAAGCGATATATATGTATTATTTCATGGTTTCTGTGAGTCAAGAGCTAGGGTATGGCCTAACTGGGTCCTCTGCTGGGCCAGGCTGCAATCAGTGTGTCAGGTAGAGAGAGCTGGAGTATCATTTAATACTGCTTCCAGGCTCACATGGTTGTTGGCAGTATCCAGTTCTTTGTGGGTTGTCAGACTGAAGGCATCAATTCTTGCTGCTGTGAACTGGAGCCTGTCCTCAGTTTCTTGCTGTGTAGACCTTCCTAGCATGACTTGGTTGCTTCCTCAAAGCCAGCAAGGGAAAGATGGGCTTTATAAGATAATCATGTGCATCCTGTTGCTTTTGCTAAATTCTCTCGGTTAGAAGCAACCACAGGTCCCACCCAAACTCAAGGGGAAATTAGACAAGTGTATAAATATCAGGAGGAAATCATGGAGGCCGCCTTTAAGATCTGTTTGGCGCACACGGTGTTTCAGTACTCAGAGATAACACAAAATCTGCCTCTCATGGAAGAAAACTGATAGTATTCTTGCCAATGATTAAATTCGGCCTTTCAAGCAAAAAAAAATCATTTTTTGAAAACCAGTATCTTCTGAAATTATCATCAGCAATAATATGAGCCCTGGACTAATATTCCAAGGAACCCGGATTGAGAATGAAACTCTAATGATGATTCTGTCTTTGTTCTTAAGTAGAGCATTGTCACTACTTCTATGAGCTTCACTTTCTTTATTTCTAAAATAAGAACCTTTACCCAGACCACTGGATCTCAAACTTGGATCCGCTAAGTATCCCCAGGCTGGGTTTTTTTTTTTTTTAATGTGGACCATTTGAATTTGTTACAGAATTGTTTGTTTTATTTTGGGCCAAAGCCTTGGTTTTGGTGTAGAGGCCTGTGGGATCTTAGCTCCCGGACCAGGAATCAAACCCATATACCCTTCATTGGAAAGACAAACCTTATTCACTGAACGACCAGGGAAGTCCCTCCACAGAGTATTCATAAGAATAGGTGTACCTAAAGATTGCAGACTATAAGAAATGCAAATATTATTTGATTTTAGCTAGAATCAGATGAAATCGGTGATTTTCTCATGCTAGAGTAAGCAGCTTGGCATTTAGGGAAAACTAAGGAATTCTCTGGCAGTCCAGTGGTTAGGACTTGGCATTTTCACTGCCATGAGCTCGGGTTCAATCCCTGCTCAGGGAACTAAGATCCCATAAGCTGTACAACAGGCCGAAAAAAAGAGGAAAAAACAAGGAAAAACAAACCACACACACACAAAAATAAGGAAACATTATTATTTAAATACAGATAGAGAGTTCCCTGGCAGCCCAGTGGTTGAGACTTTGCCTTTCAATTCAGAAGGTGCTGATTTGATCCCTGGTTGGGGAGCTAAGATCCCATATGTCTCCAGGCCAAAAAACCAAAACACAAAACAGAAACAATCTTGTAACAAATTCAATAAAGATTTTTAAAATGATCCATGTCAAAAAAAATCTGTAAAAAAACACAAATGCAGTTATATGAAAATCATTCCTTTGTTGGACCCAGGGAGGAAGAAGAATAAGACATGGGTATCTTTTGTGTTAACAAAAGTTAGAAACTAGAGCTCATCCAAACTCAGAATTTTTTGTTTCTGTGGTCACATTTGTTTAATCAGAGTTCCTTAATCAGGTTCACAATCCTAGGGAGCTTTTTAAAAATAGAGATTTTTGTCAGTTGGTCTAGAGTGAGACCTTGGGCATAATAGATTTAAAAAAATAATCTCTCCAGGTGATTATTTAACCACAGTTGAGGATGACATATATTCTCAAATGAATTGAGAATCCTGTGTAAGGGAATTTTCTCTGAAATTTTTAAACCTGTCTTTAACCTCAGTAACTCTTTGGGGCAGGCAGGGAGATTATTATTCCTTTTAAAGTAAGTGTGATGGTGAATGGAATTGTTTCCTTAATTTCTTTTTCTACTTTCTCATTATTCGTGTATAGGAATGCAAGGGATTTCTGTGTGTTGATTTTATATCCTGCAACTTTACTATATTCATTGATGAGCTCTAGTAATTTTCTGGTGGAGTCTTTAGGGTTTTCCATGTAGAGGATCATGTCATCTGCAAACAGTGAGAGTTTTACTTCTTCTTTTCCAATTTGGATTCCTTTTATTTCTTTTTCTGCTCTGATTGCTGTGGCCAAAACTTCCAGAACTATGTTGAATAGTAGCGGTGAAAGAGGACACCCTTGTCTTGTTCCTGACTTTAGGGGAAATGCTTTCAATTTTTCACCATTGAGGATAATGTTTGCTGTGGGTTTGTCATATATTGTTTTTATTATGTTGAGGTATGTTCCTTCTATTCCTGCTTTCTGGAGAGTTTTTATCATAAATGGATGTTGAATTTTGTCAAAGGCCTTCTCTGCATCTATTGAGATAATCATATGGTTTTTATTTTTCAATTTGTTAATGTGGTGAATTACATTGATTGATTTGCGGATATTGAAGAATCCTTGCATCCCTGGGATAAAGCCCACTTGGTCATGGTGTATGATCTTTTTAATGTGTTGTTGGATTCTGAATATATCTACCTAAAGAAACTAAAGACCTATATATAGAAAACTATAAAACACTGATGAAAGAAATCAAAGAGGACACTAATAGATGGAGAAATATACCATGTTCATGGATCGGAAGAATCAATATAGTGAAAATGAGTATACTACCCAAAGCAATTTACAAATTTAATGCAATCCCTGTCAAGCTACCAGCCACATTTTTCACAGAACTAGAACAAATAATTTCAAGATTTGTATGGAAACACAAAAAACCTCGAATAGCCAAAGCAATCTTGAGAAAGAAGAATGGAACTGGAGGAATCAACTTGCCTGACTTCAGGCTCTACTACAAAGCCACAGTCATCAAGACAGTATGGTACTGGCACAAAGACAGACATATAGATCAATGGAACAAAATAGAAAGCCCAGAGATAAATCCACACACATATGGACACCTTATCTTTGACAAAGGAGGCAAGAATATACAATGGAGTAAAGACAATCTCTTTAACAAGTGGTGCTGGGAAAACTGGTCAACCACTTGTAAAAGAATGAAACTAGATCACTTTCTAACACCGCACACAAAAATAAACTCAAAATGGATTAAAGATCTAAATGTAAGATCAGAAACTATAAAACTCCTAGAGGAGAACATAGGCAAAACACTCTCAGACATAAATCACAGCAGGATCCTCTATGATCCACCTCCCAGAATTCTGGAAATAAAAGCAAAAATAAACAAATGGGATCTAATTAAAATTAAAAGCTTCTGTACAACAAAGGAAAATATAAGCAAGGTGAAAAGACAGCCTTCTGAATGGGAGAAAATAATAGCAAATGAAACAACTGACAAACAACTAATCTCAAAAATATACAAGCAACTTCTGCAGCTCAATTCCAGAAAAATAAATGACCCAATCAAAAAATGGGCCAAAGAACTAAATAGACATTTCTCCAAAGAAGACATACGGATGGCTAACAAACACATGAAAAGATGCTCAACATCACTCATTATTACAGAAATGCAAATCAAAACCACAATGAGGTACCACTTCACACCAGTCAGAATGGCTGCGATCCAAAAATCTGCAAGCAATAAATGCTGGAGAGGGTGTGGAGAAAAGGGAACCCTCCTACACTGTTGGTGGGAATGCAAACTAGTACAGCCACTATGGAGAACAGTGTGGAGATTCCTTAAAAAATTGCAAATAGAACTACCTTATGACCCAGCAATCCCACTTCTGGGCATACACACGGAGGAAACCAGAATTGAAAGAGACACATGTACCCCAATGTTCATCGCAGCACTGTTTATAATAGCCAGGACATGGAAACAACCTAGATGTCCATCAGCAGATGAATGGATAAGAAAGCTGTGGTACATATACACAATGGAGTATTACTCAGCCGTTAAAAAGAATTCATTTGAATCAGTTCTGATGAGATGGATGAAACTGGAGCCAATTATACAGAATGAAGTAAGCCAGAAAGAAAAACACCAATACAGTATACTAACACATATATATGGAATTTAGGAAGATGGCAATGACGACCCTGTATGCAAGACAGGAAAAAAGACACAGATGTGTATAACGGACTTTTGGACTCAGAGGGAGAGGGAGAGGGTGGGATGATTTGGGAGAATGGGAATTCTAACTTGTATACTGTCATGTAAGAATTGAATCGCCAGTCCATGTCTGACGTAGGGTGCAGCTTGCTTGGGGCAGGTGCATGGGGATGACCCAGAGAGATGTTGTGGGGAGGGAGGTGGGAGGGGGGTTCATGTTTGGGAACGCATGTAAGAATTAAAGATTTTAAAATTTAAAAAAAAATAAAATAAAAATAAATAAATAAATAAAATAAAATAAAGTAAGTGTGAAAAAAGTAAGTGTGATATATTATAAACTGTTCAATATATTACTATTTTTGCTTTCAGAAGCCAATTATTTAAAGAATTTTTAAATAATAAAAAGTATTTTATATTTACCTACATTAAAAAAGTAAGAAAGAAAGTAAATGTGATATTGTTGAAGGCACAGACTTTGTAATAAGGCTAACCTGCGTTCTATAATCCAGCTTCATCAATAACAAGCTGGGTTGTATTGGGAACCTTACTTAACCATATTTAACTTCAATTTGCCTATTTATTTGTATAAATAAATAAATATTTATATAAACATAGGAGATCATTTTAGGTCTTCATTAGTACTGCTATGACAGCTGCTTAATAGAATACTTCTAGTACAGATCTTCCTTGACTTAGGATGGGGTTATATCCTAATAAACCCATCACAAGTTGAAAATGCATTTCAGACACTTAACCTACCAAGCCTAGCCTATGTTAAATGTGCTCAGAACACTTACATTTGCCTACAGTTTGGCAAAATCATCTGACACAAAGCCTGTTACAGTAATGTATTGAATATCTCATGTGATTTTTTGAGTACTGTACTGAAAGTGAAAAACAAAATGGTTTTAAGTATATTGGTTGTTTGCCCTCTTGATCGCGTGGCTGACTGGGAGCTGTGCCTTGCTGTCACTGCCCAGTATTGAACCACATCTCACTAGCCTGAGGAAAGATCAAAATTTGAAGTACGGTTTCTGCTGAATGCTTGTCACTTTCACAGCATCATAATGTGGACAGTCGTATATTGAACCATTGTAGGTCTGGGACGGTCTGTACTGTGAAAGAGGCAAGTATATTTTAAGTTAACAACAATTGGTGACTTAATTCAGTTGCAGAAGAATAATTTGAATCTCAGAAGTGACTTGCCAAAGGTTCCACAGTCAAATAAATGGACAGGTCTTCTGAATCCCAGTCCATCACCTTTTGTACTTACCGATGTATTTGGTATCTTTCTGAACTACTTTATGAGATGTTAAAAAATCCCAATCTGAGAATTATTTTAACACGTTATTTGTTGGTTTAAGAATGTATCTGCTCTCTGAAATGGTGGTGCTTAATTGACCAGAATTATCACCTAGGAAAGGACTTAAAGTATGAACTTTGGAAGAAATGTTAAAGAACTATTTGTGGAGTTGCTGGTGAATATTTTCCATATTTCTCCAAATATTTGGAGAAAATACCTTGGAGTAAGATTGTGCTTGGTTACAATTAAGTGATATGGCTATTACTGATATTCTATAATAGGTTTTAAGGCTGAAATGCAGAAATCTGTGCGTTATGCCTGAAATTGTAGGAATGGAATGGTCTATGTAACTTTGATATGTTTCCATAACTTCTTAGCAGTTAGTTTTTGTCAACAGAAAACTTAGTAGCAAAGTAAAATTCTTAATACCTGATTTGTCTCTCAACTTGTAAGCACAAAACAGGCAAGCAAGATCCTTATATTCCCATGATAAAGGTAATAATGTATGGGGTTTGGTGTTCGGGGTGGGGGGTTCAGAAGAAACAAGAGAATTTTGTTTTCTATGGATGGTTAGTATGATATATAGAGTCTGTTAATCAGGACTATATTTTAAATACAGGTATCCGTACCTTTTTTTTCCACCAAACTTTATATTGGAAACATTTCGTCATTGTCTGTTTCTGAAAATCATAATATTGCATGATAGTTTATTTATGTAATCATTCCACCATTGTTGGACATACAGGTTTTCAATTTTTGCAATTATAAATAATTCTCCACTAAATATTTTCATTTTCTTGGCATGTATAAATGCTTGGAAGTGAAATATTTAGAATGATTGGCTCAAAGGATATAAACTCTTACAAAGCCCTCAATAGATAACTGCTAAAATTTTCTTGCAGAAAAGTTGTACCAATATATAACCTTTACTTTGCTGGTAATATTATTATTTTTTCATTTTAATGGTTTATCTAAAACTAACTTCCAGAAAAATTACAAATATAATCCAGAGAGTTCTCTTGTACTCTTTACTCAGTTGATGCTAATTTTGACAGCAAGTAATAATTATCTTTATCTTATAACTTACTAGTAATTGAATCGTTACAGTATTGATGTACAGTTAAATTTACCTTTATAACTTATTGCAGGATTTTGCAAAGAATTCATCACAAGTTGAGTCAGATGACTCTTCAGACTTACCATTTTGCTTGAGCCAGAATACAGTACCACTGTCCCAAGATGGATCCACAATTTATATAGAAGGTTTGGTTTTGGCACTTTTTGTAAACATAGTAAAAAAGATGCTTGATGAATATACATATACTTGATGAATGTACATATACTTGATGAATATACATATACAGTGAATTTCTATTTTGAAATCTATATCTTCATGTTACATTTTTCACATACTGTAAAATGGAATCTAAGGCTTCCCAGGTGACTCAGTGGGTAAAGAATCTTCCTGCAATGCAGGAGACACAAGAGACACGGGTTCAGTATCTCTGAACACAGGTTCAGAGACACGGGGTTCTCTTCCTGGGTTAGGAAGATCCCCTGGAGGAGGAAATGGCAACCCACTCTAGTATTCTTCCCTGGAGAATCCCATGGACAGAGAGAGCCTGACGGGCTGCAGTCCATAGGGTCACAAAGAGTCTGATGAGCACATATGCATGCAGAAGGAACACTAATTGTTCCTGAATGCCTTTCTTGAGTGATTTTCTATATTTAATGATAGAATATTTTCTTTCTTTTTATTAAGTCGGCTAACATATGTTCTTTGAGCACTTTGTCACTTGGAGGCAGCCATGCACTGAAAAATCTTAATATAATTTCTGTGAGTCAGGGAAGTCCCTGATACCCTAATACTGTAATTTTTAAAAAAATACTATTTGGAAGTCCATTAGTGTGAGAAAAACCACATGGTTATAGTTGATTTCAATTAAAGGAGAATTACAGTTCTTTGATTTATACGATAACAAAGTTCTTCATTAACCTGAAATAGTATGCCATGAAGGAGTTTTATCTAGTTGAAAAATTCCGTTATCAAAGCAGTTATGTTAGCAAATAAGACGTGTTATCACTAAGTGGAGAAAGTTACACAGAAATTTTTGTGACTGTATCAATTGTTTACAAACAAATTATATATTTATTAAATCAAAATAGAATTTACAGTAATATGTGTGCCAAAAATATTTTCCCTTGACAATACTTGGTTTGATATTCACTTATGTAGGCATCACTTACCTAATTAGTAAAATCGCCAAGAACCAAAATAAATAAGGAGATGAAATAGATGTCTGAATTTTGATTTTATGAAGCACCATTGTCTTTAATCATAGAAAAAAAAATCTGAATTCTTAAAGCTTCTACTCTAAGTTACCATACTGCAAGAGTGAAACTTTGCCCAGATGGTAAATGGGTTATAGTTGATTAGAATGATAGAGGCTTGAGCCTCTGTATTTTTGTAGCCTTTATTAAGTCACCTAACCAATCTCTTTACACCTCAATTCTCTCATAGTATTAAAATAGATATTTTTATTTTCTCACATAATGCTTTCATTCTCCAGACCTGAAATCAACCATTTAGCTATATAATTTTGATTCTCGCTCTACTTAGCTCAGGGCTTTTTTGAGGCTCAGATAAGTGAAAAGTGAGAAATGCGTTAAAGCTATAAAAGACAATAAACATTGTTAGAATTGATCTCAGTGAGGCAGCAGTGAGTGGTGGCATGAAGTGACATTGGAATTCCCTGCCCAGTAATTGAACCTGGGTAGCCTGGGTTGAAAGCCAGGAATCTTAGCTACCAGACCAGCAAGGGCTACAGGCTAGAAGCTATTTTTCCCTGGATCTTTGTCCCCCAATGAAAAATGCAGTTACCACAGAGGCAAAAATATGCAGGTACGAAGTTTATTATTAGAGACAGCACAGCAACAAGTCAGAGAGCACATAGGTAAACAGTTTGTTTAGTTGAGATGGAAGCAAGGCAGAGATACACACCTGGAGAGAAAGAGTGTGAGGGTGTCCCCCTAGGGAGGAGGAGCACAGTAAAGAGGAGGTTAAATCATTTATATAGGTTAGTTCTTCTGGGTCTTTGTTTACCTTTAGCCAATTATCTGGTTTCTTTTTCCACACCTGACCTACCCTATGGCCCTCTTCAACATATATTAGCAACTTTTTCCCAAGATGGTTTCTGGCCCAGAAGCCTTTAGCATCACATACTGTGGGGTGGTGTCCTCTCCTTTTTGACCCCCAAGGAACCTTTCTGTACATGTGAGATGTCTCCCTTGCCCAGAGGATGGGAAATATATGACCTCCTGATCTTTTAATGGGGTTTAGTTCCACTCTGTCCCTGCCATTAAAAATGCCCAGTGTCTGGTTATTTACCCTCTTCCTGTTGCTGGTTTTTATATCATGGGTTAGATTTCAAAGTATAGATAGGAGTACAGTTATAAATATGTGATCCCAGAGCCAGTTTGTCTCTTGCTTCAGGAAATGTAAACAAGGGCTAGTAATGAATGTTCAGCCTGGAGCTCATCTTCTCACCCCAGGAAGTGTGAACAGGGGGCCAGTTATAAATATCTAGCCTGGAGCCCATCTGTCTCCTGCCTTGGAATGATAATTATGATAATGTGTGCTGTGTGTTCAGAATCATGCTTAATGGACCCCTGTCTAGGATGACCATAGGTTCTTGGAGAGGGCTGGATTTGAACTTGATTTTGAAGGAGGAGAATAGTATTTTTATTGGTTCTGTTGAAGATAGTGAACAGCACAAGCCAAAGCCAACAGAGATAAGTAAGTTGAATCAGAATTTAAAACTTGAGCTCAGAGTGATCTTGTTTAACTTGGCGATTTATGCATGCTATAAAAATTATTATATATAAAACAGCCTCTTGGATAACTGGTTGCCTAGTCCAAATAGCAGCGCCCATTGGTTGTTCAGTTAACCTGAGCCTCTGAGAAGAATGCTAGTGTGATTACACAGAAATTAGTTCTAAGTACCTGCAATAAAACTGTCAGTAATCATGTGTTTGAAGATGGGAAAGAATCATTTCTGTGTTATGTCAAAGAATGAAATGCAGCTTTGACACAGAAACCCACTAATGCAATACTCCTTTCCCGGCATATTATCTATTGTTTCTCTTATTAGTATAGAGTTGGAAGCATTAAGTTAAATGCAGGTTTAGAATCTTTATCACAAAGTACGTTTGTGTATGCTCAGTCATGTTGGACTCTTTGTGACCCCATGGACTGTAGCCCGCCTAGCTCCTCTGTCCATGGAATTTTCCAAGCAAGAATACTGGAGTGAGTTGCCATTTCCTACCCCAGGAGATCTTCCCCATCCAAGGATCGGACTTGTGTCTCCTGCATTGGCAGGCGAATTCTTTACTACTGCTCCACCTGGGAAGCCCAATTATGTGGTATTTTCAAAAGGGACGTTTTCTGAATCTGGTTACAGCCTAAATAGACCCACTTTGGCAAATACCCTCAATCGCATAGTCCTTTAACCTTTAAAGTTACGGTTTTCAAACTCAAAGCTATTCTTAGCAATGAAATCTCTATTCAAACAAAAATTTTATGTAAAAATCTAATTTAAAAAAATACGAGGACAATGTATCTGTGCCCACTCTATTCCCTAAAATGGAACCATTAGGCTCAAGGAAACATAGTTTGAAAGTTATCATACTAACTACAAACCTTTTCATATGAATAAGTGAGGTATTGACATTCAAGATATTTGAGATTAGTTGGTTCTATTTTGCCCATAGGATATAGATAGTGTAAACTATCTATATATACATTGTTAGAATTGATCTCAGTGAGGCAGCAGTGGTGGCATGAAGTGACATTGGAATTCCCTGTTGTAGTTAAGTGGAAAAAGAATCAACTCAGTTTTCCATTAGATATCTTGGGACTTTTTCTAAGTATCTTAAGGAGTTTCTCTATGTTTTTAGATTAAAATATAAGTTTCTTTATTTGAAAGCATTTTAACAATTCTTTTGCATAAAAAGTTTATCTCATGAATTGTTCAAACTGTGTAGTCCATAATGGCTGTTGTGCAATTTCTACCTATTGATCATACAAATTTTGATCATTATTTTCAGTTGTATGATACTGTAGTTCAATTATATTACCTTTATTTCCAAAGTATTCTTACTTAATTTTAAGTGTAAGGCCATTTTAGTAGTAGTTGTAAGCAGTATTCTAAAGCAATTTCAAATATCTTTCCCACTATTTTAATCATTGTAGGTCTAGATGAAACTCTGCCTAAAATAAAACATTCTGATATTTCTAAAGTAAACACTGTTAATCCACAAAAGCCAAAGATCAACAAAAGTGTTTCTGAAATAGATCCTTGTGCTTCATGGTCTTTAATTCATTATTCTTCAGCAACATCATCTTATGTCATGTGGTCAAAAGGTAAATATGAATCTGGAGCATAAAAAAGAAGCTGTATTTATACATAAATTTCAGAAATGATGAATTTTAAAACTGCTGTTACTGGTTGGATTTAAGGTTAAAAAAGAAGAATTTGAGTCATAAAACTCCTTTATTTTAGGTACACATACCGTATCAACTGCCAATAAAACTGGAACATTTTTTGTAAGAGCTTGTCCGAAGTGCAATGTTCAGTTCAATCTTTTGGATCCTTTGAAATACCACATGAAGGTAAAACATTTTTGAAATTTGGTTTTTAAAAATATTCACAAATCTCTGAAAATTTTAGTATTAAAATATTGAGTTGATGTATAATAAATGCTAATTTGTCCAGATATTTAGATAAGAAATCTTCTCACTGGTATTTTCATACAAGTTAAGGAAAAATTGATATTCATAATGATACTTTTATAAGAGATTTAAAAATCCTTCCAAATTAAATTTTAAAAATTAGGTTTATATATACTACATATTATAGTTTAATTTTTAATGAAATAGTATATTAATCAGAATATTTTATTGATTAGATCATGCCATTCTTCAAACTTCTTAGAAAGCAGGTCTTTTTACTGATGCTCAATCTTCCATGTAATTTAATTCTTTTTTTTTTACATTATTTTCTGTCCACGGTGATATATGTGTGTCACATTACTCAGTGAAAATCTTAGCCTTGCATTTCAACTTTGAGCACTCAGCCTTAAATTCCTTACAAAGGAGCATTTCATATGAAATGATAGCTTTAACTCAGAGATTACAGTTTGTGTAGTGTTATAAATTAATTCTAGCTTTATATTGGAGTAAGAAGCTCTTGAAATTGTTTTAGGTAATTTTCAAAGTGCTAATGAAAATATTTTAAAAATATTTTAGTAGATACTCCACCATTCTACGCATCTGTGAAAAGGTAGTGTATTGTTTTCGTATGCCCAGTATAAATGGCAGGAAGCGGGGAAGGAAGGAAGAAAAATGGCAGTGTAGAAAATAATGCAGGAAAGAAAACTGAGAAGAAAGCAAGGCAAAGGAAGCTATGTAGGAAAAGTTGTTGCTTACTATTTCAAAGATTGGCAGTTTTTTTTCATTCAAATTCAACATTTCACCAAAAAAATGTAGAAAAGAAACATCCTAGAATTCCAAATACAGTCTCTCTATTCTTGGGTGGAACTGTATTTGGTTTCTATCACTCTTCCTAACTCCCTGAGTATGACCTCTGTTAACTGGACTTTGGGCTTTGGTTTTTTAAGTAAGAAGTAACGTCTGCAATGTTTTCAGATTTTCTCTTTATGTAATATTGTGTGGAGACACTTGGTGTTTTTATGTTTTTCATAATAAATGGAGAGAGAAAAGAGGAGGAGTTTGTTATCTTTAATTTGGGAGTAATATGGTCACATGATTCAAAGAGCATCAGAGGAAATACAGTGTAAAACGTCACCCCTGACTCCTGTTTGCCTAGTTCCCAGTACAACTCACAAAGGAAATATTAACTTGTTTTGTATCTTCTTTGATTTTCTTTCTGCATATACGGGCACTCGTGAATGTTCTTATTTTTCGTTTGTTGTTATACAGAAATCCTAGCATATTATATATACTTCTGCACCTAGGGAAAGCGGCAAACTCTCTAACTTGTAGCTTTTATTTATTGTTTGTTTGTTTATGATTAAAACTATGGGAGACTATATTTCCACATGAGCGAGCCTGTATCTCACTTTTAAAAGAAATATTGAGGCTGTTTTTTTTCTCTTTCAGGTTTGTTGCCCAGACATGGTAGATACATTTATGGAAATGATTAAAATAGAGCTTTCAAGCTTTGAAAATAAAAATATGACTGGTGCAGAGAAAGGAAAACTGATTATGTTAGTTAGTGACTTTTACTATGGAAGACATGAAGGAGGTTTTGATGATGAGGAGAAGACTTACACAACCTTTAAATGCTTCAGTTGCTTGAAAGTTCTTAAAAATAATATTAGGTATGTAAAGATTTATTTCTATTTTGATTTGAAAATTGAGTGCTACAGATGTAAATATTGTATTTCCTTTTCTGTGCCATCTTAGGAAGGCAATTTTAACTTTTTACTAAGAATAAAGGCAAATTTTCGTGTTGAAAAGCTCATCTTTTCTTACATGTTTAGGAGTTTGACACTTGGATCCATTTAGTTGTATTTCTTTCAGATACGTTAAGAAAGGATAAAATTTATTTTAAGCTAGGGGAAATTCTATTTATTTTTTAACTGCTTCTGGTCTTTTCCTATCACAGGAAGAACCACTTTATCCAATTTGACCTCTCCATGTCTGTCTTATTTAATACTCTAATTTTACAATTCATATTTATAATTCTAGAACATTTGCCTTGAGAAAAAGTGATTTTTAAATCTTCTTTAAAGAAGTATTAGTTCTAAGCAACATGTCTGCTTTGATTTTATAATTAACACATTTTCAAAGTAGAGATTTAACTCTCAATGGAATTCTGAAGAGTTATACATGTTTGCTTTAAATTTTAGAAACTTGTCCTTTACAATCTTTGAGTTATATGGCATATTACATATCTGTTATCCTAAGTGAGATAGTAACAAGGCTTACTGATTAGTATTTTTTAATTGGCTATATATCCTGACATTTTTCTAATATTTTATTATAAAAAATTTCAGATAGCAAAATGGAAGAAATTTTAGTGAACATACCTGTATATTTACCACCTCAATTCTACCATTAACATTTTACTATATGTACATTGCTACATATCTATTTATCCATAGACCCACCTGATTTTTTATACTTTTCAGAGTGAATTGCAGACACCAATGCACTTCCCTTAGGTGAGATGCATACATGTATATGTATGTCTGTACCTCTATTGTGACTCACATGTATATAAACTTTTAAAAATATTTACCCTTGAAAACCATAATTTATAACTAGCATCCCTAAGTATTCCATAGGTAGGTAATTTCTAAGCCTAGCATTTATTTTCTGGTGAATTCTTGGGTCCAAAATGAAGTACTTATAAAAACACTGGAATACACTTTAATATAAGCCTAAAACAATTGTGAATGCTACATTTATGATACCACTTTATAGTTTTGAGAGACCTTTGACGTATGTTATTCATATGAGTTTTCATACTTCTTTACCTCCTTTTATCAACCCCTACCAGCTATCAGTTGTTAAGGGTCCCAGTAGCTTAATAGAAGAGAAGTTATGGTTTGAGCTATAACACTGAAACAATGTTATGATAGAACTTTGTGACCTCCTTCCATATTATCACTCTTATAGTAAAATACATTAGAAAATAATGTTAGTAGATTTGGCAAAATGCATAGAAAAGTGGTTCACTAGTTAAGTTCCTTGGGTGTGTGTGTGTGTGTGTGTGTGGGTGGGTGGGTGGGTGGGTATACTCAGTCATGTCTGGCTCTTTGCAGCCCCATGGACTGTAGCCTGCCAGTCTCTTCTGTCCATGGGATTTCCCAGGCAAGAATACTGGAGCAGATTGCCATTTCCTTCTCCAGGGGATCTTTCCAACCCAGGGATCAAACCTGCATCTCTTGCACCTCCTGCTCTGGCAGGTGGATTCTTTATCACTAGCGCCACCTGCAAAGATGAAATATTATGTATCTGCTATTAGAAGTTCTTCCATCATTAGCTTTTTGGCTTTTCTTTAATGAGATTAGCCCATTTAATATTAACATGAAGTTTTCTTTGTTTATTTGTTTTCATTTCAAAAGACTGACTACAGATTTCTAGATTATCAGAATATCTAGAAATTTTAAACTAAGCATATTTTGTAAAACCTAGGAATGTTGTGGCATTTGGGACATACTTTTAGTAAATGAACTGGTAAACACTGGATAACCAAAAATGCTATATGTATTAAATAACATTTTACCTTAATGATAAAAACTAGGATGGCAAATCGATGGTTTTAAAGGATGGTAGATGCAAATAGCTTAAGATTTGTCCTCTCAGCCCTGTCAAAAAATTGTAGGATATTTTTTCCTACGAGTGTCACCAAAACCAGTTACAGCTATTTTATTCTGAGAATAGATTCATGAGGGGTTTTCTTTTTTTCATATCTCCACCTGCTGGTTTAAGAAGTGTGAGCTGCTGATAAGGGCAGGGTAATAAGGGATAGCTAGTTGGTTAACAGAATTTTTTTTCTGGGTGTGCTGTGAGACATGCAAGATCTTAGTTCCCTCATCAAGTACTGAACCTGTGCCCCCTGCAGTGAAAGTCAGAGTCCTAACCACTGGACCGTCAGAGACTTCCCAACATTATTTATATGAATAAATTTTACTGAAGTTATGAGCTGAAAAGTTAATAGCTAATGATCTTTAAATGTAAATTCTTAGGCAAGACTGAGACTTTTTAAAAGATTTAAATAGAGATGATGTTAAAATGAAAGGAGGACTGAACGATACTTCAAAGCAAACCATGAGCAACTCTAAACAGAAGTGATGTTTTGTAGATGTGAAGAGATAAATGTTAAAACCTCCATAATGATTATTGTCTAGGTTACAGACATTATTACTTCATTTCATGATTATTTCCTTTGGGGACTCGGTGACTAGCTGTTAATATTTGACCCAGACTAAAGATTGTAATTTTGATTAACTTCACTTTGAAATTCAATAAAACATTTCAGTAAGCCCTTTGAAATAGATAAGCCTGTTTATATTGTACTCTGTGCCATTGAAGGTCATAGTTATTTCTCATAAGAAGCCTTTTAGGGAATCTGACTAAGCAGAATGTAGAACTGAAAAATGGGCAGTAGGTGCTACAGAGGGAACAATCTGCAAGTTAGAACCATTTGTTCTAACAGGAAACGTGTCATTAAATAAAAAGATTCTTATAATTATAGGTGTTAAAATCACTGTTACATGCATTTAGAAACCAAGACAGATAAAAATACTAATAATTTGTCTTTGCTGAGGCCATCTCATGATTCTGTAGCTGCTTTTGGTGGTAAAGTTTCCTTCTCTTAAGTGTTTATTTTAAAATGTAGATAGTATTTCATGTACAGAAAAGAGGCCTGTTTTTCTTTATAAAAAAAATTTAATCTGAAATAATGGTGAAGCTAAGTAGTGGTTCAGTTCAGTCGCTCAGTCGTGTCCGACTCTTTGTGACCCCATGAATCGCAGCACGCCAGGCCTCCCTGTCCATCACCAACTCCCGGAGTTCACTCAGACTCAGGTCCATCTAGTCAGTGATGCCATCCAGCCATCTCATCCTCTGTCATCCCCTTTACCTCCTGCCCCCAATCCCTCCCAGCATCAGGGTCTTTTCCAGTGAGTCAACTCCTCGCATGAGGTGGCCAAAGTATTGGAGTTTCAGGGGGTTATTTAAAAACTAAAAGATGCAAACTGTTTACTGATGCAGTTAATGAAAGTGATTATTTGAAGTGCACACTTTTTGAGAGGACTCGAAGTGAGTCCACAGAGCCCTCTGACATCTTCCAAAGGAAGGTCTTACTACGAGGCTGGAAGGATAATCAGGGTGCCACCTGAGAGCTCTGTCCCTCCCCAACTTATGGTGTGGCCCACCAGAAACAAGTGCAAGTTATTACTAGCTCATGGTGAATATGAGTGAGTCCCTGCAGTTTACCAGTAGAAACGACAGGATGGCTGTGAAAGTGCTGGTGTCAGGCTCTGAAGCAAACCCACCATGGCCAAGCTGAAGGGACTGCAGTCCAGGAGAGCCTCTCACAAATCAGTGGAATGGAACTGGGAGATCAAAAACCAAGGTCCCTTACAAATTAACAGAGATTGGAGTCATGTTATAAAGGGTAGAAAACTTCCAGCAGCTCTAGAGGAAACAAATTGCTTGAGTTCCAGCTTCAAGGAAGAGCTAAATCATATGTGATCTCTCTTGATAGAACTGCTAAAGCATTATATCAAAAAATAAGAAGAGGTGACATTGGAAAGCTTTTGGAATTCTGAGTTGTAAAAGAGCAAATAATTTGAATTGCAAGTGTGGAAAAAAATTGAGAGGATTGATGGCTTTGGAGGTGTTATTTTGAGTAATGCACCTGCATTTGTAACATGGAAGTTCAGATAGTTATTTGTGAGATTTGTCTTTGGTTCTGTATTTGAATATCTGTACCTGTTGACTATCATGTGTAGGTTTATGAACCACATGAAGCATCACTTGGAACTTGAGAAGCAGAACACTGAGAGTTGGGAAAACCACACCACCTGCCAGCACTGCTACCGTCAATACCCGACGCCATTCCAGCTGCAGTGCCACATTGAGAGCACACACACTCCCCTTGAGTTTTCCAGTAAGTCACAGTCTATCAAACTCTTGAACGTGAATGATTTTGATTAGCTAACCTATCAGGCATCCTGAAGAATTCTGATGGAAAAATAAGAATAAGAATTAGATTTGGTAATTTGGGGAAAGCTTGAAAGCATATTTTAACTTGTATAAACTTCTCAATACAATTACTTACTGAAGCTGAAATCCTGCTTGTCATATCCTTGGCATAACTCATGCATTGTACATAGGTGGCAAATTAGAAAACTCAGATCTCCTAGTTTGCAAATATGAAATAGGTGGTTTTCATTTGTACTCTAATAACAAAAGTAACTGCCTATTGTAATAGTTGAAATCACAGAGTTCGAACTTAGCTTAAATTCAAATCTCAGCTCTGCTTCTTAGAACGGCAGTGAGATGACAGGCAAGTTACTTAATCTTTCTGGGCCTCAGGTCCCTTATCTGACAAAAGGGAATAAGGTTAACAGTACTGCTCTCAGTGATGGTATGAGAATAAAGCAAACTAATAATAAGTAAAGTCCTTAGAACAGCATCACAAAGTTAACAACTATAAAATTGTTGGAACCACCGTCAACACGACTATTATTTGTTGTTGTTGCTGTTGCTATGGATGTACAAATTGAATCTTTGATTGATATACATCTTTAAAATGGTGTAATGTGTGTTTTTCCACTTTCAGCTATTTGTAAAATCTGTGAATTATCATTTGAAACTGAACATATTCTTCTGCAACATATGAAGGACACTCATAAACCTGGTGAAATGCCATATATTTGCCAGGTACACAGACATTTTATTGTGTATCTAGGTATTTAATTCTCATAAGATAGTACTGTTCTTTTGATTTTTTTTAAACTGTTTAAATAAAAATAAAAATGAGTTACCAAAATGAAGAACCTCTTTAGTATTTGGAACTCGGTTTAACCCATGTATATGTGGTGGTGGGTTGGATATGATCTTTCGGCCATAGTTTGCTAACCCCTGTACTAGGCAGACAAAAAGCCCTGCTGGAGAAAGACAAACATATAGGCTTTCTTACCCTGTAGGGAAGGCTATAGACATGATAGAGAAATAGGAATTACTGTGAGTTATGAGGAACTCAAGTAAAGGCTTTTAGGCTGGTATTTTTCCAAAATTTGAAGCGGTTCCCAATAAGATAGCAAGATAAAGATAAATTGCCTCTGTTATAACCTGTATGCTATTTAAAATCCAAAGAAGAGAATGCTCCATTTCATGTAACAGGAAAAACTTTATAGATAAGGGGTATCAGAGCTTGAAAATTTGAGTCAAGCTGGGGAATAGTAGATTTGAAAAGGAGGGAAGCTATGGAATTAGAAATATATCCCTAAACTTTGCAAGACAATTTTTCTGTTTCAGAAATCACCTGTATTACTTGCAGTATCAGGATCTGTGGTTGTAAATGCTGCAGAGCTGAATTTGTAGTACATAATATTACTCTAAACAAATGAGTTATTGTTCCTACTTTTATATAATTGCATATCATTTATAATTTTCCAAGTTAAATTAACTCTTCTTTATATTTCTAGGTTTGCCAGTATAGATCATCATCATTTTCTGATGTAGAAGCTCATTTTAGAGCATCCCATGAAAATACTAAGAACTTGCTATGTCCATTTTGCCTCAAAGTTAGTAGGATGGCAACTCCCTACATGAATCATTACATGAAGCATCAGGTGAGATGCAGCAGTTCTCATTTGTTCCTTTTGCCTTAGTGAAAAGCTTACATACCTAAAACTTAGAACATTGGTTAGATTTGTTCTAGAAGGAAAGCAAGTGAAAGTGATAGTCGCTCAGGTGTCCAACTCTTTGTGACCCCGTGGACTATAGAGGCTGCCAGGCTCCTCTGTCCATGGGATTCTCCCGGCAAGAACAGTGGAGTGGGTAGCCATTCCCTTTGCCAGGGAATCTTCCCAACCCAAGGATCAAACTCAGGTCTCCTGAATTGCAAGAAGATTCTTTACCGTCTGGGCCACCAGGGAAACAGAAGGAAAGCAAAGTTGTTACAAATAACACAGTTAATTTACAATTTATGCTGAAATACTTGTGAAGCTTCCACTTATTTTCCTTGTTTGCTTCCTGGTGGTGATGAGGCTCACTAATAGTGAAATTTATAAAAGGTAAGTAGAAGTAAGCAGCCTAAAGTGGAGGGGAAGAGGAAAGATGAATGGAATATTTATGTTGGATATTTCAAGGGTTTAAGAATGGTTAGAATAGGAATGATTTTAAAGGTAGTTAATCAAGATCACGGGTTTCCCTGGTTGCTCAGACGGTGAAGACACTACCTGCAATGTGGGAGACCTGGGTTCGATTCCTGGGTTGGGAAGATCTGCTGGAGGAGGGCATGGCAACCCACTCCAGTATTCTTGCCTGGAGAACCCCATGGACAGAGGAGCCTGGCGGCCTATAGTCCATGGGGTTGCAAAGAGTCAGATGTGACTGAGCGACTAAGTACAGCACAATCAAGATCAAGGAAAAGGATAAGTTTTTAACTGAGGAAGATAAGATTGAGGATTCATAATCTTTTTTTTCCTCTTTTCAAACTTTATTTCCACTTTCGAACCCATTTTTAATTATGAGAAGACATGTAGTTGTCATCAGAGATCCAGAATGGTCTCTTGTAGCAGCCAGTGACAAAGGAAACAGCAGTGGCACATTTGTAGATGTGAACTATGACAAAGAACTGTGTTTAGGTTGTAACTTGTTTCTTGGGTGACTTTGAACACTTCTGTTTGGTAATTTCTGGGATATTGGTACTAGTGCTTGTTCCTTTCCCTTAAATTTTCATTTTATGCTTGCTGATGGTTTTCCTGATGCAATTAGACTATCTTTCATGTGGGCTGAAAACTTTGATAAAACAGTGAGCCTATTCTTAAGTGTTTGAAAGAGCAGTCACACATTTTTTAAAATCAGAAGTCAGTGAATTTACTGAATCTGATTATATAATCAAGTTTTGTCTTCTCACTGATCAGTTCATCACATTTTCTTATTATCAACTGCATTATCCATGGCCATTTTTTTCAGCACTTGTGCTAATGTTGCTTTCAGTTCCAGTCATTAGATGATCATGAAATCAACTTATAGGTGTTAATTGGAAAAAAATCATAACAATAGAGTATCCAAATACATTCAGGATCACCTTTGTTGTGTCAACACGCTTGTTTTTTTGTTTTGTTTTGTGTTTTTGGTCCTGGTATGTCATTTCACTGTTATTTGCTATTTGGATAAGGTGTCCTACACTGGGTGTGACTGGTGATACCAGGTCTTGTATTCAAGTGGTTTACTTTGTGTGAGTGAGTTCTCACTATTTGATACTCCCTAGGGTTAGGAGTTCTCTGGTTGTATAGGGTCTTGGAGTCAGTGCTCCCACTCCAAAGGCTCAGGGCTAGATCACTGGCCAGGAACAGTGTTACAACAGGTGCTTTGTTATGGCATTAAGTTAGATTAAAATAAATATCCAAAAAAAGAGAAACCAAAAGTGAACCCCAGACAAATGGCAGTTACACTGTCACGCAAATAATAATTAAAATAATGGAATATACACATATATCCCAATACTGTTACAAACCTATAGCAAAATCTTTCTATTCAAGTTTCCCCAGCAGTGTTCCATCAGATACCAAGTAGATAGATGGTCTACTCTAAAATTGTTCCTGGGAAAAGAAATTCAGTAATGGCTGAACTTACAAAATAGCTTTTTATTTTTAATAGAATTTTTCAGAGCTTTTCACATGCTAAAAAATACTTAAAAGATCATAAATTTTCAAGCAAAGAATATGGTATATATTATTTCCAAAACTTATTTAACCATTAAATCCTTATTTGCACAATACATTTTAACATCTCTTGAGTAGAGCTTGTGAAACACTGATCTTGGTGCTCTCTATTTTATCTTTTGACCTTTGATTTTGAAAGAAAGACTCAACGAACAGGAGTTTGAGCATATCCTGGGAGATAGTGAAGGATACAAAAGCCTGGGGTGCTACAGTCCATGGGGTCTCAAGGAGTCAAAAACAACTTAGAGACTCAACAACAAAGAGATATAAAGCAGTAGCTTTATTTTATTGCAAAACTTTTAAAATAACTCTTTTTCTTGTGCTTTACTAAGCTCCAGAGTGAGGTAGAAAGGTAAAGAGATGGATGGGCCTACTATGTGGACTATGTCTCCCAAGTGGTTTAACCTGATTTGTAATCAGTCTTCTTAGTGTGAGTTGTGTGTCTTAACTTGCCACATAAATAGGAAAGTGTAAACCCAGCAAGTCTGAGTGGCTCAAATCATGCACATTTTCAGAAGGGCCTACTTGTATAACTGGCCCTTGGCTAACTCCTGGAAACTGAGCCTTTGTTATTAACTGATAAGTGTTTTACATGCCTGATAACCTTGAGCCATGTTGTACCAGCTTTTCTATTTGTGCAAGAATATGATTGTGGTAAATTCCTGCTCTTCTTCTGGGATTCTGAAGATTTGATGACTGAAGCTCATAAAAAACCTGGACTTTTAGACTCAAAATATCTTCCTTAGAAGACAAAACAAAACCCTAAAAACTTCACACTTGTTACTACAATTGGTTGCTGGGGAATTGATGAACGTGTCCTGTGCAACTCCATTGGGAGAGGGCACTTGGAAACTGGTATCAGTATCCACCAGATTTCACCTGATGCACTTTTTTCCTGTATTAATCCTGTTCTGTATCCTATCACTATAATTAATCATAGCTGTGAGTATAACAACTTTTAAGCCCTGTAAGTCCTTCTACTGAGTCATCAAACCAGGGAGTACTGACATACCACGGGTGCCCATTTGTTTTGTAAGTTTGGTGTACCTACCAGGTAGGCGGTCAGCAGTCAGTAGAGGAAAGAATATTAATAAGAAGGGTCATCAGATATCCTTCAAAGTATTCGCAGTTTGCATAATTGTTCATGAAAGACTTGAAAATTAAAGCTGAGCAAGTTGATAAGCTTGTAATTAAGATGCTATTAGGGCAATTTTAGACAATAAGAATTGTTGAATTTATATAAATGTGGGTCATTTTGTTCTTTTGGAAGACTTTGGTTGTAACCTTTTCCTTAAAATAATGTTATGTATTCAGTGATTTTAGAGCTAGCAATAGTTTGTACAACTTTTAAGAAATAATGAAGGATTTCATTTGTGTTTAATAGCCTCATTAGATCTTTATGGTAATATCAAGCAGTTAACATATGCTTATCACTTGTTGTGTGACAGTCACTAGTGCTTTTACTTGGATTATCTTGTTTAATCCTCACAACCTCTTTATGAAGCAGGTATGTAAGCATTTTCATTTCACATATAAGGAAACAAAGCTTTATAGAGAGTAAGTTAATTTGCCCAATGTCACTTTCTCTAATAATTGGCAAAGCCAAAAATTGACCTATTTCCCAAACTTTTACTGCACAGTCATTCTTTACTGGCATTAGATCTAAAGGCAAGTATTACAGATAGTCAGAATTAGCCTTGAAGACCCTCAGATCACCCAGACAATATAATATCTTTGTCAAAAAGTTCAATACAGTTTTTTTCTCTATTCCTTGGGATAGGTCACCATTTTTGGTTGAACATCATGTTATTTTAAAAATGTACTGCATTATTCTTAGCACATCACAAGCATACATGTAATAAGAGATATGAAAGACTTGAGTCCAACTAGGAATTGTCAATTAATGTCCTCATCTCAGGGCTCTGGGCAAATGCTCAATGAATGGAATGGCAGATATTTCGAACTAGTTTAATTGTGCCTGCTTCTCGTATGTACTGTCATTCTCTTGCTGCCTGCCTCATTGTTTATTTAACAGATACTTATTTAGTGCCTGATACATGCCAGGGACTGTTTCACAGAAGTGAGCAAAATAGTTTGTGCCTTCTGAAATTTGCATTATGGGGGGGAAAGAGAGACAGACAGAATGAGAATGCGTATTATGTCTGAATGTATGTGTATTCAAACACGTGATTCGTACCATAGGAAGGAAATACAGGAGGTGAGGGAATGCCAGGGCTTAAGAGGTGAAAGAGCAGTTTCCGGGTTGTTTTTTTTTTAAATGTATATATGGGGTGGTCAAAGAAGTCTCTCCACAGGAAATAAGGGAGTAAGCCATGTGGCCATCTGGAAGTGAATGTTGCAGGCAGAGGAACCAGTCGGCAGTGAGGTGAGCATATATCTAGATGTTCAAGGAGCAACAAGGAGGCCAGTGTGTCTGGCACATGGTAAACAAGTGAGAGGAAGAGTAGTAGGAAATGAGGTGGTAGCAAGAGAATGTGGGGAAGATATTGTAGGTCTCTGGAAGCCACAGTCAGGATTTGGGAGTGTTATGGAAAGCCATTAGAGTGTTTAAGCACATGAGAGATGATTCTGGCAGCCATGGAGAAAAGAGATTTTTGGGAGAAAAGACTAGAAACCAGGAGAAGGTAGGAGACTGCCATGAGAGTCCAGGTGAGTGACTTGGACTGATCTGGTGGCAGTGGTAGGAGGTGATGAAAAGTGGAAAGACTATGGTTTTATCAGTGGGGTGGGTGTGGGGCATGAGAGAGAGAGTTGAATGACCAATTTTCATCCTGAGCGGCTGCAAAAGAGTGACGTTCCCATATATTGAGATACTGGAGATACTAGGGAAGGAACAGATTTTTTGCAGGGTGGATGGGGGAAAATCTGGAGTTTAACTTTGTTCATGTGAATGAAGTGCATGCTAGATATCAAATAGTGATGTTGAGTAGGCAGTTGGATGAATGCTATTTGAAATCATGAAATTAGATGAGATATAAGTACAAGCAGAGAAGAGATTTCTGGCAGCTGTATCTGAGCAATTTTCTGTTATGTCTTGCCATCCTCTTCTTGACTTTTTTTTCCCCTTTCCCCTCTCTTGAGCACATACAGGTGAATTTGTTTATGTTGGCTGTACCTGTGATATGATCCAATTAACATTACTTCTAAACAAGATGAAACCAAAAGAGTAATACAAATACATTATAGTTATATAGTGCTTTGAACTTAGTAAAGAATTTGTGTTTCTCCAATGCCTGTTATGCACCAGTAATGTCTAGATATTTTCATATACATGATCTCATTGGATTTTCCTAAATGGTTACTTGTGTTTTAAGTGGAAATGATGAGCCTGTGGAAACACTTCTAGAGAAAACATTCTTTTATATTTGTATATTGTTCCAAATTTACAAATAAATATAAAATGCATCTTTTAATAGACAAGTGCATGTACATAAAAATTGCAGTTGCTAATGTGTAGTAGAAAAACCACTAAGTAGCTATGAGCAAGTGTCTTACATCTCTTGGGTCCTGTTTCCTATTGGTAAAATAATAAAAGGACCAGCTTTGAGAAGGAACATGGTCAAGGAGTTCTCAAATAGTAGATTCAGATCAGTTGTTCTGATTTATGCTTCTATAGCCATGCTGTCCAATATTACTAGCCACATGTGTCTATTTAAATTAGTTTAAAGTTAAAATTTAATAAAATTTAAAACTCCATTCTCTGTTGCACTTGCCACATTTCAAGTGCTCAACAACCACATGTGGCAGTGGATACCACTTTAGATAGTGCAGCTATAAAACATCCTCACTGTTAAAGTTCTGTTGGACAAACATTGCTTTATACAGCCATTTCTATAACGTAACTCTTTTGGGAGTTATCTGGTTAAATTTTCTTAATTTTAGAAGGTTCAATTTATTTTACCAACTTGCAAAACAAATGGAAATAACATTACTGATCTTTTCAAAAATAAAATGTAATATAGCTAGCTCATTTTCACATATCATATGTTTGAATAGTTTATACTTCACATTTATATTTAAATAAACTCATACTACAAATAGCATACGACTTGTCCCATTGTAATCTAATTGATATAATTATCATACTGATTACCTGTATGATAACAAATACTTTGAAACCCAAATACTAATGTAAGAAGTACTTTTTAAAAATGAAATGTTTTGGTATTATTTATGATACGATGTGGTAAAATTCTGGCTTTTAAATTTTTAAGCTCTTAGAATTAAGAGCAATTTCTGATCCTGGGATTTGTGATGGTAGAAATTATTCTTTCTAATATTATTTCTAATATTTTCTGTAAACAGAAGAAAGGAATTCATCGTTGTACACAGTGCAGACTACAATTTTTGACCTACAAGGAGAAACTGGTTCACAAGCTCGAACATCGGACATTTATAAAGCCTAAAGAGCTAGAGGGATTGCCTCCTGGGACAAAAGTGAGTTGTGTTTTTTATCTCCTGGTGGTATTTTTTTTTTCTAATGTTTATTTTTGCCTTCTTTATCTTTAATTGAAGGATAATTGCTTTACAATATTGTGTTGGTTTCTGCCGTACATCAGCATAAATCAGCCACAGATGCTGCTCTCTCCGTTTGTCCCACCCTCTTCTTTCTCCCGTGTCTGCAATTCTGTTCTCTATGTCTGCATCCCCAAAAAAGTGAATTTTATTTTATTTTTTTATTTTTATTTTTTTAAGTGAATTTTAAATAGGTTGTATTCTACCATTATATGACAATACAAATAAACCCCTTATAATATTAAAAATTGACTTCTGGTTGTCATCAAAATTTTTTTTAGGTTTTATCATTCTTATGCTTAGAAAGAAAATTTTCTGCCCATTGTTTTTTGAATTGATTGAAATGTGCTATACTGGAGCATATTCACTTGTAGTGAGTGCAACTAGATTAACTGTAGACTGAGTCAGTGTGTTGTTTCAATATTCTATAGTCTGCTTTGAGCTTTTCCAGTTGGCAGCTTATATGTCTGCTTCAGCTGGTGAGGAATCATATTTAATTTCTTTGTGTCTCCAACATCTGTTATAATGCCTTGAATGCCATGGTTTGTTGAACTTAGTATTACTGAAACTACTCTTAGAGAAGCAAGTTCTCTTGATTAACATTGCTGTGTTAAGTGAGCAAATATACATCTGACTACAAATTTCATTTCCCCTATTTGCCTTATGTACATCTGTTTTCTCTCACTTCTTCTTTAAATTTATTTATTTTAATTGGAGGCTAATTACTTTACAATATTGTATTGGTTTTGCTATACATCTACATGAATCTGCCACAGGTATACACATGTTCCCCATCCTGAACCCTCCTCCCTCCTCCCTTCCCGTATGAAGTCAGCTTTTGACTGTTTGCTCCAGTGGAGAGATACATAATCCAAAGTGAAATAATCCCCACTTACGTATTTTGAGTACTAACCTTTGAATGTGAGTATGTCTGCTATTTGAGTTCATTAAAATAATGGAAAGTAGTGCTCTGAAGCTCTAGAGGGAGAGAAGCTATCCAGTATCTTTCCCTATAGGCCATTCATTCCATGCTGGAAGAAGACATGCAGAATTCTAATATTAGTATAAGCAGTGCAATCCTCTCTCATATCTTCCCTTATTAATAATAGTAATAATTAGTATAGTATAATATTTAAAATGATACTGAGTGTTTTGTTCAGTTCGGTCACTCAGTAGTGTACGAGTCTTTGCGACCCCATGGACTACAGCACGCCAGGCCTCCCTGTCCATCACCAACTCCTGGAGCTTGCTCAAACTCATGTCCATCAAGTTGGTGATGCCATCCAATCATCTCATCCTCTGTTGTCCCCTTCTCCTCCAGCCTTCAGTTTTTACCAGCATTAGGGTCTTTTCCAATGAGGCAATTCTTCACATCAGGTGGCCAAAGTATTGAAGCTTCAGCTTCAGCACCAGTCCTTCCAGTGAATGTTTAGGACTGATTTCCTTTATGATTGACTGGTTGAATCTCCTTGCTGTCCAAGGGACTCTCAAGAGTCTTCTCCAACACCACAGTTCAAAAGCATCAGTTCTTCAGTGCCCCACTTGTTAGCACTTCAGAATTATGTTTTCAGTGTGCTTTTTCATTCATTCTATCATTTAATCCCTGTAACAAACCAGTGAGGTAGAGAAGGCAGGTATTATTCCCGTATTACAGATGAGGAGGCTTAGGATAAGTTACTTACTCAAGGTCACATGGCTTGGAAGAGGTAGTATTGAAAGTTAACCTCAGGTTTTTTGACTCCTATTTCAGTACTTTTTGTATGATACTAAGCCACAAGTATTTCATAGGCTTTCCTCATTTGCTGTTCCTTAAGTACATGGCAATAGTATAATCAAGTTATTAAAGAAAATGTTAATAGGTAACTGTTTTTCACTATTAACCAAATGGGTATAATCAAACATTATTTTTCTGAATATTAAATGATAAATTTTTTATTAGCTTCCTCTAAGAAACCTGAGTATTAATTAAACTCTCCATGCTGTATGATGAATTGCTGTAACCACCACAGTAACCTTTGGAACCATAAATCCTGCTTGATGAACTCCCAGAGAGAGCAGGTCACATTTATTGGAGATCTGTTCATTTGTTTTTAGAGGGGTGTAGGTATTTTTTTTTAGTTGAAGTATAATTGATGTACAATATTCTATATTTCGAGTGTGACATAGTGATTCTGAAGATCTGTTTTATAGTTACCAAGGAGTAATGCAGGCCTTTCCAGAGTTACCTCAGGATTTGAGATTTAAAATTTGACCTCTAGCTATTCAGTTATATCAGAATATAAAATAGCCATAGGATGAGCTCTTTTGACCTATTAAAATATCTGTTAACATATAAATGCCATCAATACAAAACCAGTATTACAATAGTAAATAAATACTGAGGTGAATTTCATTTAATTGGTATGACTAATTATAGCATAGGAGCTGACTGACTGGAAAAGACTCTGATCCTGGGAAAGATTGAGGGCAGGAGAAGGGGGCTACAGAGGAGGAGATGGTTGAATGGCATCATCGAATCACTGGACATGAGTTTGGGCAAACTCCAGGAGATAAGTGAAGGACAGGGAAGCCTGGCATGCTGCAGTCCATGGGGTTGCAAAGAGTCAAACATGATTCAGTGACTGAACAACAAAAATTTAGAATAAATGGGAGACTTCTTTGATTGTAGTTTATACTTAGATATTTAACTTTTTGTATGGTGGTGATTTTTTTCCCGGTAACAACTTTATTAACATGTAATTCATATACCATGCATACAGTTTACCCATTTAAAGTATACAATTCATTGGTTTTTAGCATATTCACAGAGTTGTGAAAACATCACTACAATCTATTTGAGAACATCTTGTCACTGCATATCCAGTCACTCCCAATTTCCCCTCAACAACAACCGACAAACTTTAACCTGTTTTCTGTCCCTATGAATTTTCCTGTTCTGTACATTTCATATAAATGGAATCATCTAATATCTACAATATGTGGTCCTTTATGGCTTATTTCTTTCACTTAGTATAATGTTTCTGAGGTTCATCCATGAGGTTCATCCTGTACCTTGTATCAGTGCTTCATTCTCTTTTAAGGCTGTATTAGTACTTAAGCATCAGTACCTCTATGGCTGAATATTATTCAATTGTATGAATATACCATATTTTATTTATTCACTCACTAGTTGGCGAGCATTTGGTTTGTCTCTGTTTTTTGACTATAGTGAATAATGCTGTCAGGAAATTTCATGTGCACATTTTTGTATGGACATTTCCCTTGAGTGAAATTGCTAGGAGTGGAACACCCAAGGGTTATATAATAATTCTTACGTTTAACATTTTAAAGAACTGCCAAACTTTTCCAAAGCTACTGTACCATTTTGTACATTCCCACTAGCAATATATGAAGGCTGAAATTTCTCCACATCCTGTCAGCACGTGTTGCTACCTGTCTTTTTCATTATAGCCATTTAGTTGGTCTAAAGTGATGTATTACTGGAGTTTTGACTTCCATTTCCTTACTGACCAATGACGTTGAGCATCTTTTTGCATGCTTATTTCATATGTATATTACCTATTCAGATCATTTGCCCATTTGTTAATTGGGTTGTCTGTTATTGAGTTGTGAGTTATGCTGTATACATGTCCCTTATTAGAGATATGATTTGCAAATATTTCCTCTCATTCTGTGGTCATCTTTTCACTTTCTTAACAGTGTCCTTTGAAGTACAAAAGTTTTCATTTTTATGAAGTCCTCTTATCTGTTCTTTGTTTGGTTTCTTGTGCTTTTAGTATCATACCTAAGAAATCATTGCCTAACCCAAGGTCATGAAGATTTACTCCTATGTTTTCTTCTAAGAGTTCTGCAGTTTTAGCTGTTAAAATCTGGTCTTTGATACATTTTGGATTAATTTTTGTGTTTAGTATGAGGTAGGGTCCAAATTGATTCTTTTGCAGGTAGAAATCCAGCTGTCCTAGCACTATTTGGTGGTAAGACTATTGTTTTCCCCCTTGAATTACTTCAGCACCCTTGTCAAAAACCAATTATGCTTTGCATAGAGTGTGATTTTTTTAATATTAATGTGATGATTAATTTTCTAAAAGTATGTATTACCTTTATTTTTATAGGTCACTATCCGAGCTTCAGTTGGATCTCTTCATTCAGGACCGTCAACTTCCAAGAGTATTCTGTCTTCCAGTAGTTCTGCAAGCACTTCTCTGCAGGTCTCACCTTCAAAGTCTAAAACTACAACTACTGGAAGTTCTCCAAGATCTAATGCAAGTGAATATAAGACAAGAAAGTTTCGTGCAACTACATCCACTAGAAGTAAACCTAGTACCAGTAAGCAAGGTAGAGGTGCAGCTAAATGCAGAGCAAAAACCTCTTACAAGCCAAAGAAAAAGCGCAACAGGAAGAGTAAAATCAGCATAGCTTTGAAGAACTTACGGTAATATCTTTTATTCCTGATACGCATTCCTATTTCAATATTAAATATTCAAGCTTATTTTAATATAGCTTACCATATCACCAGATAATGTTCATTTACATGATAATCACTTATCTGGCATAAAGGCCAAGAAAATAATAAAAAGATACTTTTTACTAGTGCTGAACAGAACTTGAATTACTGTACTTATTTTATGATTGCCATCTTCTACACTAATCTTATAATTTGTGCTTCTATCTTACGATAGTTGAATTGGTTTATGTGATCCTTTTTATTCTAAGGAAACGTTAACTGATATTAGAGTTTTTACTTACTCTAGCTTATTGTTTCAAAGCAGATTTTCAAATTCCAAGTCTCTATTTAAAGATTTAATTAAAACATCTTGGCTCCAATTAATAAAACATGAATAAGTCTTTACCTTATTTTTTGGTTTTACAATATATTTTTATCATTTTTTTCTGTCTCCATAAGGTGTCGTCGGGGAATATACACGTGCATTGAATGTCATACCAAAATAAAAGATTTTGCAAGCCACTTTTCATTATTTGTGCACTGTAATTTTTGCAAATACAGCACTAACTGTAACAAAGCCTTTGTAAACCATATGCTGAGGTGAGTTAAACATGTACACGGCCAGTCAAAACTACCATTCAAGATAATTTGTTTTTTTATAACAAAGCCACTTTGTCATATCAAGGATCTAAAAAGATCTAGCAACAGGGAACTTCAAGGATATTACCCAATACTGTTTTCCAGCATAATAACTCATGAATTAGCAGGACAAAATTTTTAGGAACAGTTAGGCTAATGAAATTAGAATAGGTTTGGTAGGGAAGTTATTTTTCTAAGTCTTTCAAAAAGTGAATAAAATTTCAAATGTTCCAAAATATCTTACCAGGTAAGTGCATGTAACTATGTGCAGTGTTCCCCACTTCAAAGCAATCTCTTTTAGAGACTTCAGCTTTGTCAGAAATGCTAGGAACTCATCGGTGCTCACATGCTCACTCTTGTGTTCTTTATCTCTCATTTTCCCTCTAACCCATCTGTCCATTTGTTTTTCAAGGCCTCTATCTTTGCATTCATTTGATGAAATGTGAAATGAGACTGCAGGAATAGTCCAGTCATGACATTACTGTTGGAATTCTTTTTCATATATCAATTATTTTACATTCTTTGAGCACCTACCATGTACTCTATGCTAGAGAAAGACTTCAAAGCCCACATTACTTTCGTTTGAATCTTACTAGTACTTTATTCCTTCAGTATGGATTTTTCTAAATAAACAAAAATTGTTCAGATATAAATATGCTAAGTTGATTATTCAAATGGAGGTAGGTCCATTTATTTTCAGTCAGAAATAAGATGAAACCAATAAAAGTGGTGTCTTGGAGCTTATAATAAAGGTCAAGTACCTTTATTCTGCCTGTGTTACTTTATGGTCATAGTTAGCTACCACTTTCAAGGATTTGCCCACATTTTTTAACGCCTTCAGCACTTAACTCTGTTTTTTTCCCCTTGGTGATTCCCCAGCCCAACTTCATCGTACCTTGACTTTAATGCCAGCACTTCACATCCACCTCTAAGGCATTAAAAAATGCCACCATCCAATGTTACCTTGTCATGCAATATTCATTCATTTTGAAATCTCATTACTTCTAGACTTTTAGTCTTGGCTCCTCCTATCAGTCCAGTGTCACTAAATCCAATCTTATAGTTAACTTCAGCCTCAAAGTCATCTGTTGTGAATCTTGCTTTGTTTTTTGTTCTAGAATTCTTCACATCTTCAGCCACGCTTACCTTGCTATCCTTGACTCCCTTACCCTTTTTGATCTTTCTCTTTGCTCATTTCTAGACTGTGCTTGATTTAGTCAGCTTTGAATTTATGAACTTTAATGTGGTCCTCTCTTTTAAGAATGCTTACTTGCTTTTGTCTTCAACATCTGTGTAGATACTTTTCAGTACCTTCAGGATTTTATTCTAGGCTCTCAGTTGTTAACCTTGCCCACTAATTACTCAGAGGTCATCGTTTTTCATTTTTCCCAAGGTTAACCTTTTTCTACCTCAAATCTTTTCCCCTTCATCCAGACATTAATCTCAGAAAAAGACATGTCCACTTTTTCAAAGTTAGTTTTGCCCCTCATCTCTTCCATTTCCTCCATAATCTTATGCACCCTCATTTCATCTTTTTCTCTGTACCACATTCCTTCTGCCTACAAATATTTTCAGGTTTTTTAGTATGAGGGAAAGATGCCTTTAATTTGCATATTTTCTTATCTTCCTTTCACTGTCAACATTTGTAAAACGTGTTCTTTTCTATCTTATGTTGTCATTTCTTTGTAATTTGAGTATCACCCCCATCTTAATCAGTTCAAGCTGCCCCTTTTAAGACTATCAATCATGTCCTAATCACTAAATGTATTCATTGCTTTTCATTCTTACTCTGTGACTTTAAGAGTATTTGATACTTTTGATCGCTCACTCTTTAAACTCTTTGCAAGTTCTCCTAAACGATTACCACAATTTTTTTTCTTTTTTGCTCCTCCGTTTCATTACCTTTTCTTTCTTCAACTCTTCTTGGCTCTTTGCATTTCTTTTCTTGGTACCTTAACCACTCTGAGAGTTTTATATTTTACCTTTCAACTGTAAATCCTCCAATTTCAATGCTGAGTTTTCCTGAGATCCAACTCTTCATCTCTATTTGATGGATCACAAGACACAAATAAGTCAAACATTTTTGTCTGTCTAGGATCCAAGCTATTATTACCCCCTCCCCTTTAAGCTCAGTCTGTCTCAATGCATCATTTGCATAAATGTGGAGCATCATGTGGAAATAATACACTTTTAAGTTTCTGAAGCCTATGGTGTTCTCTTGATCTGGCACCACTCATCATGGCTTCCTGAAAATCTATCTATCTGTAATTTACCACTCTGCCTCACAACTACTGCAGTGGTTCTGCACCTATGCCTCAGTTGTTCCAAACCAGACTCCAGCCAATCTTTCTCTCAGTATACTGCTGGGGGGGAATGCTGGTCTCTTATTCTGTGCCAAACACATGGCTGCTCCAACAGGGCTTTAATTCTGCCCTGAATTTATAGGATTTTAAATTGAAAATTATCTTTAGGGTTCCTTAAGTTCATGGATCATTCCGTCCTCTCCCATTTGCCATAGGCTCCTCAACTGTCTTGTGGGACCTCTGGCCCCATTCTACCCCCAAAATATCCCCAACTGGCCCTAGGCTTCTTTCATAAACTTTCTAATTTCTAGTGAGCCCCAAGCCTGTACTGCAGCATCATCAGGCACACTTACTCATCGTTCGGATCATACAGAACTGAAATGTCCACTTCTACTCTTCTAAGGGCTTTGTAAGTGTCTCTGCGTTTCCCCTACTTCACTCATGCCTTGCTTCCTTGGTTACCTCAAGTACCTCCCTCTAATTGGATACCCTCACTCTGACTCTGTGTGGAATTTTTGTCATAAGATTGAGCTCTGTACATACAGAAGCTTTGTTTTCTCAGAGGTCAAGTACTTTTATCCTCAGCCCATAGCAACTCTGTAACCATACCAGAAAGAAGTCAAGCCCCTCAAAATAATTGATCTTCCCCAGTGTATAGTTTGTCCCATATTCCATAGAGTGACTTTTTCTTTTTCTTTTTTATTCTTTGGCATGCTCCTCTCCTTCCCTCTCATTTTACCTTCTGTGAAGTATCTGATCACTGTGGTCCCTCATAGGAATCAATTGTTTTTTTGAGTTCTGTACTATTCAGCTATTCTGCCTCATATTAAATATGTCTTACCTACTTGAGAAAGTGGTTCTTTGTATTCACCATGGCATCTATTCTGAGGACTTTTTCTTGGGGATAGGTAGTCATTCTTTTCCCATGTGTACATGGTATGTTGGTGGATAGTTACCATGTGTCTAAGGATATCCATTGAATTGATGTGTTGCCTAGTTTGGGTCTGTCAGTGCAAGCTAGGGCTAGCAAAGTTTCAGTAAGTTTTTCAGATGATTAGTTTGTGTAAGAATCATCTGAAAAACCTATTGAAACTGGTTTCTGGGCACCATCACCAGAGATTAATTCAGTAGGTCTGGAGTGGGAGCTGAGACTTTGTATTCAGTATTTCTAATAAGCTCCCAGGTGATGCAGATGCTGCTGGTCCTGTGGATCACACTTTGAGTAATACTGTGCTATGCCAAAAGAAAGTGAAAGTGTTAGTCGCTTAGGCATGTCCCACTCTTTGCAAGCCCATGGATTGTAGCCCGCCAGGCTCCTCTGTGCATGGACTTCTCTGGGCAAAAATACTAGGGTGGGGAGCCACTCCCTTCTCCAGGGGATCTTTCCGACCCAGGGATCGAACCCAGATCTCCTGTATTAGCAGGCAGATTCTTTGCCTTCTGAGCCACCAAGGATCCTGGCTAATTCTGCCTGACTTTCTAATACAGGAAAGCTTTCCTTATCAACTTAGAAGGCAGTATTAAGCTGTTAGCATCGGCTGCAAAATTTGGTTAGTGGTTTTCTGTGCATAGAGGAAGTATTGTTTTAACTTGAGTTCTGCTTCCTTTAATTGATGTTCTTTAAAAGCTCTTATAGTAATTGCAGAAGATTCTTTAAGTGTTTGATTTTACTGATGGTAATGTCACTTGGCCTAAGAAACAGTTTTTTCCAGGGTCCCCAAGCTAAGTATATTAAGATTATAAAGTATTATTCCTAACAGTTTATATTACAGCAAAATACATCATTAGCAAATAACTTTTAAATTGTTCTCAACTCTTAAGTGAAAATAATTTGATGCTCTTTGCATTTTTTTATAGCAGTGAGGTATAATCATTTAAGATTATTCTGAGGGAAATATGTTAGAAAATACAATGATAACATGAAATGTAAGATAAAAATCTTGAATTAAACAGATGCTAATAGAATTTTATAATTTAAATTGTGGTTTTTTATTCAAAACTAGGAAACTAAGTATAGGCTTGAAAAATTGTCGTGGAATTAATTACTTACTGTATAATAAAATCTCATTTCTTTCTTGTCTTTCTAGCTTTCATACCAGCCAGCCAGCTAAACGGTTTTGCATTTTTAAGAGGCTTTCTAGAACTCTCAGGTAAGTAATTAATCTTTTTTTTATTCTCTCTATAGTAACTTTTTAACCTGATGCTGGAGTGCTTAGTTTGGAAAATGAAATAATTGCTACTGGACATACAGAGTTCTGTTCATTATATCCTTAGATCAAAGAGGGGATTACCTTATAGTCTCCAGCTAAACTTTGTTTCCGGAGAAGGCAATGGCACCCCATTCCAGTACTCTTGCCTGGAAAATCCCATAGACAGAGGAGCCTGGTGGGCTGCAGTCCATGGGGTCGTGAACAGTCGGCCACGACTGAGCGACTTCACTTTCACTTTTCACTTTCATGCATTGGAGAAGGAAATGGCAACCCACTCCAGTGTTCTTACCTGGAGAATCCCAGGGATGGCGGAGTCTGTGGGGTCGCAGAGAGTCGGACATGACTGAAGCGACTTAGCAGCAGCAGCAAACTTTGTTTCAGTGATATTAAGCATTAAGATAAACCTTCCATGAATTTGCATTATAAAATTAAAAAATAGGCTCTCCAGCAATATTTGAATATTTAAAAGACCTTAAAGATAGTTGACAAAGTGACTTAACACACTTTCATTTTTGAAATAAAAATATACAACTTGTTTACTATTCAGAGGAATTGTGAACGTTTCTGAAAAGATCGATAATTAATGTTGGTGCTACCACACACACTTAGCTCAGAATTCACTAAGGACCATTTTTTCACATTATTCTAATTCCTTTGACTCCATTTTCCTTTGGTTAATTATTTTGTTATTGCTATCATTGCTATTTGAGATACCAGTGTCAAGATCTTTATATTAATAGCATCAGGTTAGCCAACACTTGTTTTAATGCTTTGGGTTAGTGGAAAAGGAGAAGAGGGGATGCTGTGACTCAGGATCTTATATTTTGATGTCTTCTGCCTCATTTGCTCTTCTCTGTCGCCTCCTTTAGGTCTTTCCTTGACCACCCCATTTAAGATACCATTCTTTCCCAGCCCCACTCCTAACACTCCCTATCTCCCTTTCTTGCTTTGTTTTTACTTCATGGCAACTTTTTACTGTTCAATAGATTGTGTATTTCACCCTCTTGTTTACTGTCTGTATCTTCTGACTAAAATGTGTATGATTTGGATATTTGGCTATGCCAGACATTGGCTGGGCATTCAGTAGTGGCCTGGCATGTGGTAGGCTTTTGTGAATATTTATTGAGTAAATTAATATTGAAAGTGACATGTGGAGTGTGTAGATGATACACCAATAATAGCTCATAGGAAGAGGAAAGTTTTATTCCATTTTTAAAAAATACATCAGTGCAATTTTAAAACTATTGCTAAATTCAAGGAATTAGGAAATACCAATAAACTTTATCTAGATATTAACATTTACTAAAAATTTTTTATAACAGTGAAAAGGATTTATTCTAAAGATGAGAATTTAATTTGATTTTTATCTCACTGTTGTCAAACTGAGTTGTGTGCTTGGTTCTTAATTCTAAAGATGAGAATTTGATTTTTATCTCACTGTTGTCAAACTGAGTTGTGTGCTTGGTTCTTAGATTTAATTGTACGACTTTCCTCACATAGGGTGGGTCTCAAATTTAAATAGAAAACTGGTGATTTTCTATGTATGGGAGTTTTCATATTTAAAATTTTAAGAATAGTAAATTTATAATTGTTATTTTATTAAAATGCAGTGTTCATTTTTAAATTCATTGTATATCATGTATAACACAAGGTAGCAAATTCTGTGAAGATGACAGTGATGAAGTAGGCTTGGTACGAACCTTCAAGGAATGTACAATTTATAAGATGTGAACATAAGTAACTACAGAAATTAATACAGGGAGGTTTATAATAAGTGCAATGAAAGTTACGATTTGAAGAGAAAGAGAGGTTTCTACTTTTAGGAAGAGGCACAGGGGCATTTCAGTTGGAAAAACAGCGTGAATGAAAGTTAAGAAAGGAAAAAAGCAAATGATAAACACAGTGAATGACAAGTAGTACAGTTTGGATGAAGCATGAGGTTCATATAACATTGTACTAAGTTCAGAGTCTGGGAATGGTTTTGAGCTTATATCCAGATTGTGGAATCCTTGAAAAAGCCTAGGGAATTTGGACTTAAATTTGAAGATGTTGGGAAAGCCATTGGTGCTTCATGTAGAATCAAGGATACTAAAGGAAGATCAATTTGGAGGGCTATACAAGGTGAGTTGTAGCTACATGAGGCACGTGCATGCTTAGTCACTCAGTCGTGTCCAACTCTTTACAGCCCCATGGACTGTGGCCTGCCAGGCCCTTCTGTCCATGGAATTTTCCAGGCAGGAGTACTGGAGTGGGTTGCCATTCCCTTCTCCATGGATCTTCCCCACCCAGGGATCAAACCCGATTCTCCTGTGTCTCCTGCTTTGCCAAGCAGATTCTTTACCACTGAGCCACCTGGGAAGCCCACGTGAGGCACATAGACTGATTAAGACTGTTGCAGTAGTTAAGACTGATTTAATAAGATAATCTGGGTTGAAGTGGTGAAGTGGTACCATGCCACATTAAAGAATATGGGCTCTAAAATCAAAAGGTTCAGTTTCAGATCTGGTCCTGACCTTGGTAAGTTACTAAACCTGAACCTGTCCTCTATTTAAAAAAGTTAAAATTACAGCACCTACTTCTTTGGATTGTTACACAATACAGGTGAGATGATATATCTAAAACCCTCAGCCTACACAGAGTAAGTGCTCAATAAATTGCTAATATTGAATATTATGAAATTTTTCAAATAGTGACTGTCTTAAGGCAAAAAGAGTCAGAAATAGCTACAGTTTTGAGCATTTATGTTAGGGGCATGGCATCGTTAAGGAGACCAGTCAGGAGGAATGACTTTTCCCAGGTAAGGAGGAAAGTACACGACTTTAGTTTCATGGAGATCATTTCTGATGTGACAACTCAGTGTAAATATACAACAGGCTGTTGAGAGTAGAGCTGCAAGGGAGAAATTAGACTAAGCTATGCCTTGAATTTATTCTTATACAGGTAAAGTACTTACTGTTAAAGTATTTAAAACAAACTGCAAAAGTATATTTATACTTTGTTAATAAGCTGATAATAATTGCATGATTTATTTATGTTCACATAATTTATTTTTAAGACCTCATTTCTTCTCTGATTTTATTATCATTTAAATAGGACATTAGATTGTAGGCTTCACAGAGTATCCTTTTTTGTTCACTCTTAGATTTGTAACACAAATCCATACTAGTAGTACAGAGTATGTGAAGAAGGTTCTCATCAAATGTATATTGAATGGATGAATCTTGCTTTGGTGATGGGCAAAGGCAGAGAAAGATTGTGCCTCGCACAAGTTATACAAGTTGTTAGTGGAGTCCAGACTGGGTTTTAGTTCTCTCTTCACTCATAACTTTTAGGAACCACAAGAGAGGGAACTGGAGAAGGAAATGGCAACCCACTCCAGTACTCTTGCCTGGGAAATCCCATGGACAGAGGAGCTTGGTGGGCTACAGTCCATAGGGTTGCAAAGAGTTGGACACAACTGAGCAACTAAACAACAGCGAGGAGAGGGAACAGCATATAGAGCACTAAATGTTCTCATAATTGAGACATGGCTATGCCATTTTCTTGAGACATGCCATTTCATGTATATCAGGCTTATATAACAAAATTTGGAAATGGTCACAACACACAGACAAAAAAGTTCTGTGGAAAAATAATAATTGAATTTGTGTATGGTTTTTTTTTAAGACAACCTTTTCTTTCTGTCTTATTTTTTTTCCATAGGGGCATTACTCTAGTGTGCCTTAAATGTGATTTCCTGGTTGATTCTTCGGCTCTGGATCTTATGGCTAAGCACTTAAGTCAACGTAAAACTCACACTTGCCAAGTTATAATAGAGAATGGTACGTATATATAATTGTGTTACTTTAGATTTCTGATATTTATTCCATATTATTTATTCTGATATTTATTTTAGGTGGTTTTGATCAACCAGAGTATAGGCCCTTACATATTAAAATAATAGTTTCATTCCTCATACATTCTTTAAAAACATTTTATTTTATACTGAAATATAGTTGATTTACAATGTTATATTAGTCTTGGTGTACAACACACTGATTAGTTATATATATAAAGAGATTCTTTTCATTACAGTTTATTGCAAGATATTAAATACAGTTCCCAGTGCTATACAGTTGGAACCATGTTCTTTATCTATTTTGTATATGGTAGTTTATATTTGCTAATCCCAAACTCCTAATTTATCCTTTCCCTTCCTTTCCCCTTCTCATTCCTCATATATTCTATTTTAAATGTAAAATTCTTTCTAATTTCAGTTCCTGAAAGTACCTCAGCTTTTGAACCCACTTCTGCGTAAGTTTAATATTCATTCAGTGCATTTTTCTTTGATGGATTTTAGCACTATTGCATTTATTGAATGTATCACTAATAGAAATGAAAAATATTAAAGTTTTTTGTTTTTGTTTTTGTTTTTAAAGCCTCTTGTTGAAATAGATTCCTGCTCTATGGAGCTCGTGCAACCTGGTGCAAGACAAATTGGAATTTCCTAAGTTCAAAGTTCTGAAGTGTTTTCTTACACAAAGGCAGTTTCCTAAGTTCAAAGTTCTGAAGTGTTTTCTCATACAAAAGTGATTAAACAGCCAAGTTTATGACACTAGTTCTCGTTATTCAGTTCTTTTCAGCTGTCGGATGGCACTAGAATCTTACTCCACCTTATCTTTATGTCAGGTTAACATACCTTAATATAAGCTTTTTTCCTGTTGGCTCTCTTCAGAAATAACTTTTGTTGCTATGGTCTTTTCTTGCTTTGCTTAAAATAATTCGTGTTTTTCTCCGCTATACTTGCTTTCAGAATACTGCATTCCAAATGATGTGACTGTTCATCTTTCTTGTCTGTTTTGTCTGGTTTCTTAGTTTCTTAGGAAATTACATTTTTAGGTCAGATAGTTATCTTTTTCTTCATTCCTTGTCTGTCATTGTTCTATTTTTCATATTTTTCAGATGCAGAAGCAACACAGAAATTTCAAATTAAGTCCAGGGTATTCCTGGTCCGTGTCCCCCTTCGATGGACACGTCTGATGCCTGTCCTCTCTTTCCAAGGAATGTGAATTATTTGACTGTGAGACCTCCTCTAGATTTTGGCCTTAAGAAATCAAATCTTAGGGAGAGTCCCTTCCTTCATGACTGGCCTCCTATAAGACTGATGCTAATTTGGCCAGAGATGACCTCAAGGCCCACCAAATAGAGCACAACTTTCTACTGGGGGCTTTGGTTCTTGATCTTAAGCTCATGGGTCGATTCTAACCAAGAAAAGCCCATCAGATCAATGCTTCAACATCCAAGTTGAGGTTGGATCATTCTGGCTGCTGCCCTTTTATCTTCCTCAGTGTGCATGCAGTCCAGGGAATATAAAAACTGGTTATATAGGGAACCAAGGTTACTTTTACTTTCATGTTCTTGAAGTTTCTGAAGTTAACAGTTCCAAAATCAGTTAGTTCTACTGTTGTTTAAAGTTTTTTCCAGTATTAGATGCATTCAGCAATACTACTATTCAATTTTTTTATTTTTTTACTCTATAATTTAATTTTGTTATCTTTGTTTTATGTTGTCTTTGCCAAATTTATTAATGTCTGTTTTGTTATATCCTCTTTTCTTTCTTCTCTTTAAAACTTGTTTTGTGTTCATTTTCTTTCGTTAATAACTAAAAAAAAAATCCTTTGAATTCCCTACAAATTTTATGTAGCTACCTATTGGCAGCTTCTTAATTTGGTAATTATTCAGACCACTAGACGTTATTACATCCACTGCCTATCTTGGATCTATCGTTATCTTAGTGATTGTGGGTTCAAAGGCATGAAGAATTGGCAAAGAACACTTCTACAGACCTTAAAACGAGTTTTAACATTGCATTTCTGTACATCTAATGCATACTATCTTAGCCATTAGTGTAATTCCTTTGGATAAAGATAATATATTCAGAAAATATTGGGACCAAAAAATGCACTTGTTTCTTGCCCATATATATATATATAGATGTATATTTTTTAATTTGGTGTTTGTTTATTTTGGTTACATTGAATATAGATTTGCTGAACAGTTTTGATGTTATTACTTATTTTTTTAATAAAATTTGTATTGTTAAAGTGCCTCTGAAATTATTTTCTCATAAAGCACTTTGAATAAAACCTGTAGATTTCCATACATCTAGGACCATTTCTTTGCTTCTTACATGGAAGCCTGATTACTTGGCCTCCAGACTGAGCACTTTATTGAATCTGTCTTGTAGTTTTTCTTTCAGCACAGTTAAAAGCTCACTGTGTATACTTCAGGAACTCCCAGAGGGCTCAGTGGTAAAGAAGCCACCTGCCAATGCAGGATGTGCAGTTTCGATCCCTGGGTCAGGAAGACCCCCTGGAGAAGGAAACGGCAACCCACTCCAGTATTCTCGCCAGGAGAACCCCATGGACAGAAGAGCGTGGTGGGGTGTAGGCAACAGTCCATGGGGTTGCAAGGAGCCACACACAAGCACCCACACACATCCATCATCCATCCATGTATACCTCCGTAATTTTTAGAACTTTGAAGACTGGCAGGAGACCCTTTATAATTTTAATAACCATGAAGGTGGACAGGCTGAGAAGTCGTTTGACTCAATCATGAGTGAGTTTTATTTTTCCCTCTAAACATGGGAACTTTTTGAACCGTTCTTTGAAACTTTATTTGAGCTGCTATAACAGAATACCATAGACTGGGTGTCTTGTAAACAATAGAAATTTATTTCTCATTATTCTGGAGGTTGGAAGTCAGTGAACAAGGTGCTGGCAGATTCAGTCTGTTGAGGACCCCTTCCTGGTTCATAGACAGTTGTCTTGCCATGTCCTCACATGGTGGAAAGGACAAGAGTTCTCTAGGGCCTCAATTACAAGGGCATTAATCTGATTGACATGGGCTCTACCCTCTAGACCTAATTACCTAATGAGGCCCCACCTCCAATACCATCACAACTGGGGATTAGGTTTCAACATACGTACTTGTCTGTGAAAGTGAAGTCGCTCAGTCCGATTGTGACCCGTGGACTGTAACCCACCAAGCCTCTCTGTCCATGGGATTCTCTAGGCAAGAATACTGGAGTGGGTTGCCATTTCCTTCTCCAGGCGATCTTCTCTACCCAGGGATCGAACCCAGGTCTCCCACATTGCAGGCAGACGCTTTAACCTCTGCTCCACCAGGGAAGCCCTTAAATACAAGAATACAGTCTCAGAAAATCTCCTATAGAGACACAGAACTTCAGATCTAAGTACTAACATCAAAGATTTCAAGGGAGGAAAGGAAGCCAGGTTGAAAGAAGGGGAGGAGGCAGGAGAGGGGGGCAAAAGGGGTGGCCTTACAGATGTCTCCTGCCATCTATAGATACCCAGGCATTATGTGACTTTTCCCTGGGCCTCCAGAGAAGGGAGGACTGGAACTCAGCCCTACCAGAAATCAGACCAGACCAGAACCAGAATTCGAGTTCTCTGCCAGGAGGTGATCAGTCTCCAATCCTCAGCTCAGGCTGAGGGCCCTTCAACCAGATTCCTGCGTCCAGGACCGGGGGACTAGAAACACAGGGAAGGATAGGAAGGGTTAAGGAGAGGAAAGAGAGGGAAGGGGAGAGAGGTCAATAGTCTCTTGTTCCTTACCGGTTGGGGCACTCTGACTAGTTGTCCATGTCAGGAGGACACCAGGGACAAGAGGGTCTCAGTTGCGGCCGCTGGGTCTGGTCCATTGGCAGGCAAGCTGGCCCCTGAGTAGCCCGAGTGGTCAGCATGTCAGTCTTCATGAAGAGGAGTCCCCGCCAGAGTCGCCATTTGTTGCAGGAAGAGGGACCCCTTGCAGGGCCCAAAACTGGGCTCTTGTTGAACACTTGGAAGTGAATTGTCCAAGGAGACACATGTACTGACAAAGCAAGAGATTTTATTGGGAAAGGACACCCGGGTGGAGAGCAGTAGGGTAAGGAAACTCACTCAGCCTATAGCAGAAACATTTTGAAAGCCAGTTTCAATGATCATTTGTTATGTAGTCTACTACTTGTAACTCATAGTCAAAAGGCTTACTATTTTTAATTTTTCAGACTGATATCTGCTGTAAATGACTTTCCAAAATTTCCAAAAGTTGCTTTGGTGATATTCTAGTCTTTAGTTCCGTATCTGTATCTTAAGATATGTTTTCATTTACCATCTTTCTACCCTTTTTTTTTTTTTTTTTACTTTTCAAAAATCATGGTAAAATTATATAACAAAATTTACCAGTTTATTTTCAAGTGCATAATTTATGTGTTAATTACACCAAGTTTTAAACTTTTGCCCAGGAATAACGTGGTTTTAATGTAGGTTCTCTATAAATTTTTTCTGCCTTTGTCATAGTTCACAAATATGAAAACCACATTCTTGCTATAGCAGTTATTTTATTCAGGGGTGCATCTTAGTGTTTTTCCATAGGGTTCTACTTCCACAACATATGTTCATTTTCTTAAAGTATAATGCCCTTAAAATTCTGTGTCCTATAGCATCATTTTTTTTACTTCATTTAAACAAAACATCTCAGTCAGTACTAAGCTTGCTTATTATAGTCAGTTGGGTTTTAATTGATGGTACTGAGTTTTAGCTTGACTGTCTGATCCCTTTACTTTCAGGCTATTCTCAATAATTCTTTCACCTGAGTCAGAAATAGCCATCTCACACATGAGTGTTTCTTGGTTACAGCTGAATAAAAGGTGTAATTGACTCAGTTTCAATTTATCACTATTATTAGAAAAAAGAACTCAACTACGAAGACTGAATTTTTTATTCTGTTTCCTCAAAACTTTGCCAAAACACCTCTTTGGGCCTCATTTATTGCTTTAGCATATGTTTACTGAGCACTTACTTTGTGCCTGACACTATTCTAGGTGCTGGTAAAATAGACTGAAATCTCTGCCCCTGTGGAGTTTATTTTTCAGTGTTGGAAGACAGACAATAGGAAATAAGTATACTGTATGTTGGAGAAGGCAGTGGCACCCCACTCCAGTACTCTTGCCTGGAAAACCCCATGGACGGAGGAACCTGGAAGGCTGAAGTCCATGGGGTCACTGAGGGTTGGACACGACTGAGCGACTTCACTTTCACTTTTCACTTTCATCCAATGAGGAAGGAAATGGCAACCCACTCCAGTACTCTTGCCTGGAAAACCCCAGGGACAGGGGAGCCTGGTGGGCTGCCGTCTATGGGGTCGCACAGAGTCAGACACGACTGAAGTGACTTAGCAGCATATTGTATGTTAGATAATGAGCAGTACTCTTGAGAAAAGAACAGGAGGATAGTATGGATTAGTAGTTGCTCCTGCTGCTAAGTCGCTTCAGTCATGTCTGACTCTGTGATGCCATAGACTGCAGCCCACCAGGCTCCCCCATCTCTGGGATTCTCCAGGCAAGAATACTGGAATGGGTTGCCATTTCCTTCTCCAATGCATGAATGTGAAAAGTGAAAGTGAAGTCACTCAGTTGTTCCCAACTCTTGGCAACCCCATGGACTGCAGCCCACCAGGCTCTTCCATCCATGGGATTTTCCAGGCGAGAGTACTGGAGTGGGGTGCCATTGCCTTCTTTGGGATTAGTAGTTGGGAGGTTGCAATTTTGAATTGGTGGCCCAGATAGGGCTTCATGACAGGGTGACAACTGAGTTAAAGATGTGGAGGTGAGGAAGTGAGCCACTTGGGTATCTCTCAGAAGAGCATTCCAGAGAGAGGACAGCAAAGGGGAAATTGGAATCCTCACTCATTGCTGATGTAACGCAAAATGATTTGGGCAGTTTGGTGGTTTCTCAAAAAGCTAAACAATTACCGTACAACCTAGTAATTCCACTCCTAGGTGTATATCCAAAAGACTCAAAAGCAGTGACTCAGTCGTACATGCATGTTAATAGCACTATGAGAAATAGATGGGGAAACAGTGGGAACAGTGTCAGACTATTTTGGGGGGCTCCAAAATCACTGCAGATGGTGATTGCAGCCATGAAATTAAGACACTTACTCCTTGGAAGAAAAGTTATGAGCAACCTAGATAGCATATTCAAAAGGAGACATTACTTTGCCGACTAAGGTCCGTCTGGTCAAGGCTATGGTTTTTCTTGTCATGTATGGATGTGAGAGTTGGACTGTGAAGAAGGCAGAGAGCCGAAGAATTGATGCTTTTGAAGTGTGGTGTTGGAGAAGACTCTTGAGAGTCCCTTGGACTGCAAGGAGATCCAACCAGTCCATTCTGAAGATCAGCCCTGGGATTTCTTTGGAAGGAATGATGCTAAAGCTGAAACTCCAGTACTTTGGCCACCTCATGTGAAGAGTGGACTCATTGGAAAGGACTATGATGCTGGGAGGGATTGGGGGCAGGAGGAGAAGGGGACGACAGAGGATGAGATGGCTGGATGGCATCACTGACTCGATGGACATGAGTCTGAGTGAACTCTGGGAGTTGGTGATGGACAGGGAGGCCTGGCGTGCTGCGATTCATGGGGTCGCAAAGAATCGGACACGACTGAGCGACTGAATCAAACAGAAAGAGGGAAACCGGCAAAATGTCATCAGATGAAAGGATAAATTCTAGTATATTCATGGTGGTGGTTTAGTTGCTAAGTTCTGTCCAACTCTTCAACCCCATGGACTGTAGCCTACCAGGCTCCTCTGTCCATGGGATTCTCCAGGCAAGAATACTAGAGTGGGTTGCCATTTCCTTCTCCAGGGGATCTTCCTGACCCAGGAATCGAACTGGTGTCTCCTGCATTGGAGGCAGATTCTTTACTGACTGAGCTACGAGGGAAGATTAGTTCAAGATAAAAAAAGTGATGGATATGTTTATTACCTTGATTGTGATGATGGTTTCACTGAGTATGTGCATATGTCCAAACTCATCAAATTGTATAAAGTCAATATGTTCAGTTTTTATGTATCATTATTACACCTCAAATTTTTCTTTTAGTTAGTAGCCTTTCTAGTTCCAGGTGTCCAAGTGCCCACACTGGGACCAGGATTCACTCCTTCTGTATGGGCTTCCACACCAGGACATGGTCAGCACCCATCAGACATTAAAGAATACGCCTGCAATGCATGGGACCTGGGTTCGATCCCTGGGTTGGAAAGATTCCCTGAAGGGGGGCATGGCAACCCACTCCAGTATTCTTGCCTGGAGAATCCCATGGACAGAGGAGCCTGGCAGGGTACAGTACACAGGGTTGCAAAGAGTTAGACACGACTGAACGACTAAGCACAGCACAGCCAGCACTTTCCAGCCTTCACTAATTTTACCAGCAGAGGGCACACAGCAGACATGCAATCTCTATTGAATTATCAGTCTTGCTTCCAGAGTGGTCCTCATAGCATTGAGCTGTTAATGCTCCGAATTAGTTCTTCACTTTCCTCTCATGGTTAAGAAGCTCTTGTCTTCTATTTCAGACGAACAGCCCAAGGACATTCGCTATGTCTGGAACAGTTTCATTTATGCTAGGAAAGGATCACCAGGCTGGATTCTGTGGTTACCTAGATCACTAATTTTGAAGGCATGGCTCAGGAAAGGTAGTTGTAGACTTTAGGGTTTATCAGGATGCCTGCGGGGGTGGAGGGGGCGAGAGACACAGAGACCTGGAGGTACATCAGAATCAACTGTGCATATTTTTTAAAAATTCCTGGGCGTGGCCCCCAGATCTAATACATCAGAATGTCTAAGCTGGTGCCCCAGGAATCCATACTGTAACATGTTGCCAAGGGATTTCATGCAGTCAGCTCTGAACCAGCACTGGGGATTTGCTAATCCAGGGCAATCTCTGGTGTTCCCATCTCAGTCCTGCTACTGCGGCAACAGCCCGTAGGGCCATGAGCAGTCATGGAGTCAGAAGTAGGTGTAAAGCACTGGGGCCTGGACCAGCCCTTCCTAAGGGAGCAAGGCCCCTCCCACTGAGGGGATGTGGAGGGTAGCCTCTAAGGTTAAGGTAGCAACTCTGTCCCCTCTGAGGGATTTTTTAATATATATTTATTTGCACCGAGTCAGTTACTGCACGCGAGATCTTTAATCTTTGTTGCAGCATGCAGGATCTGTTAGTCACGGAATTCAAACCCTTTATTGTGGCTGCTGCTGCTGCTGCTGCTAAGTCGTTTCAGTCGTGTCCGACTCTGTGCGACCCCATAGACGGCAGCCCACCAGGCTTCCCTGTCCCTGGGATTCTCCAGGCAAGAATACTGGAGTGGGTTGCCATTTCAAATCCCCTGACCAGGGATTGAACCTGGGCCCCCTGCATTGGGAGCGTGGAGTCTTAGCCACTGGACCAGCAGGAATGTCTCCTATACTCTCAGATGTGATCAGAGAATAGCCACTGCATTTGCCACTCAGTGACTGGAGAAGCTGAACCTTGCTTCCTAGGGAGCTCTCAGCTTGTCTCCAAGCCCTCCGTCCCCACTCTGCATACAGGCAGGGTGGAATGCAGGCAGCTACACTTGGGGACCCGTCTCCTCCCCAGCATGGCTCCAGATGGCGGTGCTTAGAGCAGCTTCTATCTCTCTGACTGAAGGGTCTTCCTGACAGAGTTCTCAGTCACATTGAGCTCAGCCAGAGCCCATCGTCAGGCTGAGTCGGGAGCTGAGCACATGCTCAGATATTGGTGGGGAGTGGTCTTGGGGGTCCCAGTGACAAGATTCTACAGACCCAAAGGCTGAGCTGCAGAGTCCAGGCCAGCTGTGTGGTTCCCAGCTACTGTCCAAGCCAAGGGCATCTTAGAGACTCCTTTGGCCCGGAGCTGATGCTTCTGTCTGGCACTAGGATTTCCTGGAGCATCTGGTCAGGGCTCTCTCACTCAGGGAGGGAAGTCCCTCTCTGGCCTCCTGGATACTGAATGGCCTCCTGTTCAGGCCTCTCTGGGTTGGGGGACTGACCAGAGGGAAGCTGCCATCCCCACAAGGGGAGAAATCCTGGAGCTTGGAAGGGACTTGAAAAATGGTGTAACATCATAGAAAGAGGCTAGACATGAAGTAAGACAACACTACCTCAGACAGGTGAGCACCCATATTCTTATCTGTAAAATGGAAGGTATTATCCCTATCTCATAGGGTTGAAGGAACATTAAATGAGCTACTGAAAGAATATAAAGTGTTTCAGCACAGCGCCTGGTATCCAGTCAGTATTGAAATGTTGGCAGTGACTTTTCCAGGTCCTGTCTCTGTAGCACATGTGAAGACTCAAGGGTACAGGTCTGGAAAATGAAGGGGAACTGTAGAGAGGAGATGCTGGCCATCATGGATTGTTTCAGACCCTCACTGGGGCTGAACGAGAAGCCTGCATCCCTTGAAGCCCCCCGTTCCTTATCACCCTCACAGCAACAAGGGTGTCACCGTTCTCTGGATTCCTGTGTCCCATTTCCTCTGGGTGCACCCTGGTAACACCCATTCACACGTCCTCTTGCTGAATCTGTGGGAGACCTGGGGACCACCAGGCCGGCCTGCTGCTGCCAGCAGGAAGTTCTGAGGCTGGAAGACTGGGTGGAGCCTGGGGCTTCTCAGGATTCCTGGGGCCACTGTGGGGAGCCCCTGGACTTCTTGGCTGTCTCCAGGTCTCTAGGCCGGAGCAACATCATTCTGTGTGAAGGGCTGGGATGGGGCAGGTGAGCTGCAGAGGATACAGGCAGGTAGGAGTGGAGAGGGCCTGCTTTGGGCAGCAAAACTCTCAGAGCCTTGGAAGGACCAAAAAGTAAATGGGGGCAGTTCTCAGAGTCTGACTTTTAAGTTCAGGCCCAACCAGTGTGAAAGTGGCAGCCACACCCTCCTCCTTTTTGTTCCTCAAATGCACAAAGTAACTCAGACAGTAAAGAATCTGCCTGCAATGCAGGAGACCCAGGTTTGATCACTGGGTTGGGAAGATGCCCCTGGAGAAGGGAATGGCTACCCACTTCACTATTCTTGCCTGGAGAATCCCATGGACAGAGGAGCCTGGCAGGCTACAGTCCATGGGGTTGCAAAGTCAGAAACGACTGAGCAACTAACACTTTCACTTTCACTAACTCCTGCCTCAGGGCCTTGGCATTCATTAGCTGCTTTCTCTGCTTGAGGTTCTCTTCACTCATGGCTGGTTGCTTGCTTTCATTTAGGTTTCATCTCAGGTGCCCTCTCTTCAAAGATGCCTCTTGTAAGCACTCTAATATGTCGCTCTCCCCCAACTCCCACACTTTCTGTCCATTTACCCCGTTTTATTGCCCTTAGAGTCCTTATCACTCTGTCAAACGATCTCACTTATATATCTCATTTCCTGTTTAGTGTCTGTCTCCTTTATGAAAGTAGGATTTTATTTCGTTCACCTATCTATCCCCAGGGCTGAGAACAGAAGCACATAGTAGGTACTCAGTAAACGTTTGTTGAGTGCTGGAAAGGTGTTGGGTCTAAGAGAGGCAATCCTGACGGTGAGAGAGGTTTTGGAATATTGTCATCTTGACCTTGCTAAAGCAGAAAGGGGCGTGATCGAGGTGGGCCAGGACTCAAACTAAAATGCACCCATTAGGGTGAATGGATAAGCGTCCTCGCAGCCACTGAGAGGTGGCCTGATTCTGCAGCCAGGTCACAAGAGCCAAAAGACATCAGAGCAGTCGTCCCTTGCCGGGAGCCAGCACGGGAGATCCCACCCATGACAAGGTCATGCAGGACTCGAGGGACTCCCTGGGCCATCCCACCCATGACAAGGTCATGTGGAAGAGTCCTGGTAAGCAAGGCCGTAGGACTCGACAGACCCCCCTGGACCTGCTTGAGCATCTACCCCCAAACCAGAATCTTACTATTTTATGTCTTTCACCAACTCTTCTGACATTAACAGGGGGCTGTCCCTGACCACCTTTCTGTGGAAAGAGTTAACTTAGGGCTCTAGTTGATAAATCTCCTGGGCATGAAAGGAGTGTTTCAAACCCCCTGTTTGCATTCTAGCTTACTTGGCAGGTTTATCCAGACTCTTGCAACATTGTTGAGCCAATGCTTGCTGCCAAGTTCTCACATCCCTTATCCATTGTGTTCCTGGGAGTGCATATAGTTAAGATATAGAAATAACAAGCAGTAGCTTTAGCATTAGCAACATTAGACTTTGAGTTAATAAGTTCTTTCTTTGCTGTAACCTGCTGAATCTTTGCTCCATAAAAATGTAACTCTGTACTTTAAGGGTGACGCAGGCTAGGAATTTAAGAAGAAACACTTTAAGGGAAAATTATTGTTCTGGCTGACCATTATCAAAAAGAGGTCATAAAATATCAACAGGCCTCCAGGCCAGAAGATGATGTACAAAAAATAAGACTCTTGCAGGAAGGAACCTGATATCAATAAGTTATTACTGATGGAATGTTGAGTTGACTCTGCGTTTTTCACCTTGCTGTATGTATAACTCAGGGTATAAAAGCCCTAAGGAAAATAACGGGCCTCGCTCACCAAAGAAGCTTGGTCACCCCGTGTCATTCTTTCCTTATCTCCTTCTCTATCTTCATTCGCCGACGTCGTCCATCCTGAGGATATCTCTGGACTCTGCTGAGGCTGGACCTCGGTAGTCCCTATCATGGATGAGGAATTGGCGTCTGAAGTCTGAGACAAGGTCCTGGGGTGTTCCACTGGGGAGAAGCACAGTGACGAGGGTTCAGCAGGCAGTTCACCCATAGACAACAGGACCCCAGCTCCTCAGGTGAGATTCAGGGGCAAAATGTTAGGTAGCAACAACTGGACAGAAAACACAACATTAACCAAGGTTACTAGGGAGACTCCAAAAACCAGAATCCAGGCAGAAACCAAGTCATGAGAACCAGAGTGGGAGCTGGGCTGAGCCTGAGGTCAAGTGGGAATTGGGCTAGCTGGGGAGTTAGCCAGTGAAAGAGGCAGGACCGGACAGGCGGTTTGGTTGGGAAACACGTCTGTGGCCCTTTGCTGTCGGGGCAGGGGGCAGAGCTGCATTTGCCTACCAAAGGCAGTGCTCAGCGGCTGTCTGTCTTCAACGCTCTCCCCTCCTCTTGGGCTTCCAACAAGAGAGCTGCCTTCAGCAGCATCCCTAAGCCAAAAAATCTCCCTGGGGTTGTTGTGGATATGCCTTCAGAGAGACTTTTAGTTATTTTAGCCACTGAACAAAGAGCTGTCATATCCACAGGACCAGACAAGAAATACCTATAGGACTTCTGCTGGAGAGTGACCAAAAGTTCCCATTGGCTCAAAAAGCAATAAACTGCCCTGCCTGGGGCGTGGGCCTCTCCAACCCTGGTTCCCCATGAGGGCTGCTCAGCTGTCAGTAGGCCAGACTCCTAGTTGCCCTCCTGCTCAAGCCACAGGCTCACTCCTGCCTCCCTACTTCTGCCCACTCCCCTCTTCTTTACCAATCCAAACATTACACTTTCTTCAACAACCAAAATAAGTTCAGTGATTTTTTTTTTTGTGACCCCTCCATGATGTTGAATACATAATGCTGTCAATTTCCATAGCACAGTCTTACACTTGGTAATACTCTGGACTAATTTTTGTTCCCAAGTAGTTTCAGCATGTACCTTGTTCTCCTAACTAGATCAGAGGGTCCTTGAACGTAGAGGATGGATCCTCCTGCTATATTTCTTCCAGAGCACCCAGCAAAGAGCTGGGGTGGGGGCATCATAGATCAATGTTAACTTGAACCCTGCCTTCTTCAAGAAAGGGCAGGGGGAAAGAAATATTTTTGGTACCTGGGGCTGCTCGGTGAAAAATGGAGAGCAGGAGCTAAGGGCATGGGAAAGAACTGGGCCTACTGGGTCACCTATACTTTGTAGTTTTAAATTTTGGAAATAAAAGGAGAGCAGCCTAGTCTCGACATCCAGGGAACCTAGGAAGTAATAATGAGTCAATGTCTCCTTTTAGAACTTCTCTATCCCTCCCCTTGCATTGGCTCTCAAGAACCACATACCTGGCCTGTATTCCACCCTCTCTGGGTGCTTCTGCCCACTGATGACACCATATGAGAGAATGAATTAGTCCTGAAGAAGTGACTCAAAGGATGAGCATTTCAGGTGGCATAGAAAGGGTGCCTATCTAGTGGGGTGAGCTGCCTCTTCTGCTCATCACAGTCAGAAATGTCTTCACGGAAGAAAGCAAGACATGAAGACGTGATAATCTATACAAATTTTATTTTAGTATCAATTTGTATGGAAACGAGCAGGTGTCAGTGTTACGCAGGCACGGAAAAAAGGGAAAGAAAAAACCCTCCAGTGATAATTGCTCTTGTATTTATACCATTTGGTTTCAACAGGGACAGGAAGTTTTACTGTTAGCTTCCTGTGGGAACTCCAGTTTCTGCACCTTTCCCTGCTGCCTCTCAGCATCACGATAGAGCAGGGATTTCTGAGCCTTCAATCGGCAAGCCAGGCACATGAAAATTGACTCCACATTCTGGCTCTCTTTGGGGTCCTTGGCTGACGTCTCAAATAAGAGCATGTTGTGGGCATCAGCAAATTTCAGGGCTAAGTTGGAGGGCACCTGGATCTGTTCCCTCAAGTCACACTTGTTGCCCACAAGCACTTTCGGGACTAGTGGGGGCACAGCATGCCCATTGCATTCTTGGATCCACATTTTGAGGTTGGTGAAGGAGGTCATCTTCGTGACGTCGTAGACAAAGACCACAGCATGCACGTTGCGGTAGTAGTGCTCCACCATGCTCTTGCGGAAGCGTTCCTGACCCGCTGTGTCCCACACCTGAACCTGGAAGATACAAAAGACCGATATTTGGAGTCAGAAAAGGAAACATGAAATAGAGATAGGAGAAAACATGGTTCTGTGGCATTATAAAAATGAGGTGACAAGCCCTGACACAGGAAGTGGTTCTTTGACAAATTGGCAGAATGGTCTTTATCAAAGTAGAGAAGTTTCTTCCAGCATTTATTAAGTCTTTCTTAAGATTTTGAGTTGAAAATCTTAAGTTTTTTAGTTGAAAATCTGGAGTGTAAATTGGTCAACTTTCCTGGGGGGCAATTTGGCAATATTATCAAAAGCTTAAAGGTGCAAAATTTTTAGAGCCTGGAATCCCATCCAGAAATCTATACAAAAGAAATAGCAGATAATGTAAATAAGTAGTTGAGATATAATATACAGCATGATGCCCATATTTACCACTGCTGTATGATATATATGAAAGTTGTTAAGAGAATAAACCTGAAAATTCTCATCACAAGGAAAAACTTTCTCTTTTCTTGCTTTTTCTTTTTATTGTATTTGTATAAGATGATGGGTGTTCACTAAAGTTACTGCGATAATCATTTCACAACATATGTAACTAAAACTATTCTGTTGGACAACAGGACTAGATTCTAAAGGTCCTTCAAGGAGCTCAGCCCTGGGAATGGAACAGTTGATGGAATCACCACATTGTGTGGAGTTTGGCTTGACTGGGTTGTACTGGTTTTGTTTGGCTTTAAGGCAACTTATGTGAGCATTTCAACTGCACCCACCTCGGGAACCAGCTATCCTTTTTTCTTGAGCACTGCTGTTCTTTTTGTCTTCACCAGGAATACGATGTTCTAGTGAGCCAGAGGCAAGAAGAATCATTTTAGTCTTCCCAGCTGTGGGCCAGGAGAGATCGTGAGTAGATGGTCTATTTTAACCTCAAAAGTACTTTTTCACAGTAGGTACCTTGCACAGTAAAATGAGTAACCGCAGAATATTTTCTTTGCTGCCTTCTGTCTTTTCATGGCCATGTGCAAACAGAACAAGGGTTGTTCCTATTTTACTCAGCTAGAGTCCCACTCATTTGCTAAACCTTGGGAATATTATGTAGATTAATCTTAAACATAAATCAGTCCTTGAGGGTGTCATGTATTTGGATTGCCACTTATAGACTTGTTAACCTCAGTGCCTCTTCATATTTGTTGAAAAGTCTGTGAAGAATATATTAAGTTAAGGATCTCCAACTTTGGAAAAGGCACACAATATGAAACTGGGGTGCTGTGTTAAAAATAAATGTATGATAACTTAGAAGTAGTATTGTAACTTAAGGAAAAAGGGTGGCTAGCTGATTCAGGCCAGTAGGCAGCCTCCTGTCCTTCTCAGCAGATGTTGGGAGATGCTCACGGTTTTGGATTCTTCAGCACTCACTTTTTGTTTCTCTTACAGAGTGAAATCTTCTCTCAATACATTACCTTAGTTTAGCTTGCTGATGTTTCTAAGATTATAATTGATCTTGCTATATTTATGCCAATGTTGGTGGATTCCTGCTCTAATTTGTATTTTATTGTTTTAACCTTATGGGATTTTGTAAATTGCAAATGTAGAATATACCTGTCATACCAAGGAAAACAGTACAGAAGTGTATTTTAAAAACTGTCTCCCTGAACATCCTCTGAGGTAACGTTAGAGAAGCCAGCATTAAGAGCTTGATGTGTGTATGCGTGCATACACACGCACACACCTTTTCTGCAGTCAAATGTTCTACCACTGAGCTATACCCTCTCTTCTGGGTGTATCTTTCCTCATCTTTTTTTTTAAATGTTCAAACAAATAGTCATTTGTATGAGTATTTCCCCCCTCTCTCTCCCTCCCTTCCTTCTAAACAAACAAAAAAAAAAGAGATAAAGCCACTGTAAAAAAACCCTGATAATCTTATCTCTTGGGAAGAAAACTGGGAATGGTGGGAAAGGAGGTGGAAGGGAGATCAACTTTTGACTTTGTGCCCTTTTGTACTGCTTTCTTTTTTCCCCTCTTTTCATTTTACCTTGGGTATGTCTTATCCATTAAAATAAAATCTCTCCACCATCGTCAGTTTTCCCCGAAGCCTTTACCATTAGGTGCAGTGTTTCTCATTAGGTGACATTTGCCTTGCCTTCCCGGAGGTGTTGGCTTTGAAATGTTGAACAACTCTTGGTGAAGTTCTGGATGAAATAGAATACAATCTGCTTTCTATTTACATGGTAATTGCATTCCTAGGAAGTTCCATGTGCATAAACACTGTGCAAAAAATGTTTTGTCTTTATGAGTTAAGCAGAGTTAGGTTTTCAACTCTGATAATGAGAAACAGCTTTTCCACTTATATGGGTGCCTGGTGGGATCTTTGAAAGTCATGAAGGATGCAGGACAGTCTGGTGCATTGAAGCTCTGCAGCATCCCTGCCCTACCCATTAAATGCCAATGGAATCCTCCAGTCTCTGTGGGCTCCCTCCCCCCAAACTTCCAAAATGCCCTCTAGGAAGCAGCACCATTCCTTTTGAGAACTACTACTCTAGCTGCTCCCTCTTCTTGGAAAGTTCTTTCCTCAGATATTTGCAGAGCTGATTCCTTGTCATTCTGAGCTCAGCTTAAATGTTAGCTCCTGTCAGAAGGCTAACCAGCCCACCCAGTCTCCATACCCTCATTCACTCTGCCACATCGCCCCATTTCAATCCTCTGTGTGGCATTTTCCCCTGTTTGCCATTTTTCTTTCTTGGTTTATTGTCTGTTTCCAGTTACCAGAATGTAAGTTCCATAGGGGAAGGGATCTTGTCTCTTGTTCACAACTGTGTTCCCTGTGCCTGGAACACTGGCTGGTGCATAGTTAGTGCTCAGTAAACATTAGATCAATGAAGGAATTTCTTTCTTCAGTTTTCCAAGTTGGAAAAGATTAGCAGAACATAATGTCGTTACAAAATTACTTATTTAGATTTAAACCATGGTAAAAACTCAAAAGATGAGCTAGATTCACAAGCTTGTAGATTTATCAATTCCCAGTAAACACTGTCAGTTTTGTCAGAAATTGGATGTTTGCCATTTTAAATTTCCAGCCACATCTGTAATTCTAAAGTGAACTGTGATATCTGATAGGGACTCTTTGTACCCAGTCATCATTTTCACCATGTCTTGAGCAGAAGTTTTGGCAAGTGTGTCAACAATGACTTCAGTAGCCCTGGCCTTTGTGGTTAAATAGAACACTATAAAGTGTGGCTTCCACAGCTTTTTCATTTTGCTCCCTTGGCATACTGTATTTTACCTTTAAGCGATGTTTGAATTTCCTTCCATTCTGCTTCAAACTTTTTGATGATGTTGAAGACACAGGATTTCATATCAAAATGTGTAAGCCTTTTCCTTCTTTCATTTTCTCACTCGTTTATTCATTCCACAAATGTTTGCTGAATTGTTACTCTGTATCAGGAACTAGGTTGGGGATACATATTTCACATAGTGCAATTTAGTTTGCTACCATTACCAAGCCATGGTAATCCAAATTTCAATGTGTGTGTGGTTTTTTTTAATGGTAGTCACATAATATTTTTAGTTTCTTTATTGCTGGTTTGTTTAGTGTCTTTGTTATTTTTATAACACTAAGAGATGGTCCAGGTGATGAAATGATATATCTCTAATATATGTCTGAAGACCTAGGACTGAAGGAGGAAACAGACAGAACAGGCTCCATCTTGAAAGCAGGACTCCATCTTGGGCTGGACTGTGGAATTGGGCTGGACTGTGGACTCTATGCCCAGTATCTATGGAAATGACATACCAACTGGAAAATCAGACCCCCCGGATGGAAGAACCCCAGGGCTCATACCTACACTCTCCATTGCCTAAAAGAATTCCCTAATTATCTGTGTAACCAAATAGAATCATAAATTCTATTATGCTTGTTGGGGTATGACCACAGGCCTATTGATAATTGTCCACTGTTAACTGCCTAGGCTTAAGGCATATGAATCACAGGTCAACTCTGATTGTATCTTTCTCTTCCTTTGTTCAGACTAGTTTCACGGAATTTGGGGAGGTGGGTTTGGGCACGTACACTTAGGATATATAAGGTTTTCACAAATGCTGGTCAGGGTCCTTGGCTAAGAGGAGACTCTGCCTTGGGCCCACCAGTGTAATAAACTGTACTTCACTATCTGCATTATCCTTCTGAGTGAGTTTGTTTCTCAGAACGTGTGGCTACAACAAGACTAAATTAATTACATTCTTTTTGGCCTTGCTGTGTGGCATGTGGGATCTTAGTTCTCTGACCAGGGTTCAAACCCATGCCTCCTGCAGTGGAAACATAGAGCCCTCAGCACTGGACTACTGGGGAAGTCCCTGAACTTGTCACATTTTAATCACCAACTCCACCTCTATACTTTTTGTCGTTTATGTACAGTAAAATTACTTTATTTTGGTATAGAATTTGTTATATGAGTACTAACACATGTATAGATCTGTGTAATTAGCCCCAATCAGAATACAGAACTGCTCCATCAGCCCCCAGAATTCTCCTGTGCTGTCTGTCTGCAGTCAAAGCCTCCCTGACTCTCAACTCTGGCAACCACTGATCTGTTCTTATAGTTTTTCCCTTTGAGAATGTCATATAAATGAAAACATATGGTTATATAGGGGCTTCTAGGTGGCACTAGTGGTGAAGAACCCAGTTGCCAATGCAGGAGACATAAGATACATGGGTTCAAACCCTAGATCACAAAGATCCCCTGGAGGAGGGCATGGCAAAGTGACTTAGCATGCATGCACATGGTTGTATAACCTTTTGAGACCATCTTCTTTTACTTAGCACGATGCCTTTGAAATTCAACCATATTGTCATGTTCATCAGTAGTTTCTTCCTTTTTATTGCTAAGTCATATTCCATTGTGTGGATGTAACATAATTTGGTCTTCCATTCATAGACATGGTGATTCCAGTTTTTGGCTATTATGAATAGAGCTGCTATAAAACATTTGTATATAGGTGCTTGTATGAAAATATCTCCTTTTGTTACATAAAAGGTGACTTTCTATAGATATAACATTGGTACTTGCTTTTTTCATTGTATACTATGTCTTAGGTATTACTCCAACTCAGTTTATAGATATCATTCTCACTTTTATTTACAGTGGCAAAATATTTATTTTTTTTATTTAGATAAAAAATATTTATTTACAGTTGCATGGATGTACCACAGTTTATTTAGCCACACTCCTAGGAATGAGTGTTTAGGTGGTTTCCAGTATTTTGCAATTATAAAAAATATTGCAATGAATAACCTTGTGCATGTGTATTGTTATATTATTGGGGGTTTATTTTTATCTACTGTTAAACTTTAAAATCCCATTTGTAATCACTGATCCATGGTGAGTTCTATGGAAAGCAAAACTGAAAAGAATGAAGCACAGGCCTAATTCCTAGTTTAAAAAAACGTATATACTTTTACATACATCCTGTACTAAAGATTTGTCAGCTTCTGGAAATCATGTGTTGATGTGTAAATGAAAAGAATGCATGGACCTTCAAGATACAGGGCCACATACTACTGCTCTGGATTGTGACGTGGCAGTGGTCCCTGGCAATGGGCAGATAAGGAAACAAGAAACCAGGGTGCTGGGTGGTTGACCATGTGAATGTTGAAGTGACTGAGAATGATGGGAGAAGTTGGGACAAAGAGGACAAATAGTTAAGAACTAAAGCCTATATGGGGTTCTCAAGGTAAGAATACTGAAGTGGTTTGCATTCCCTTCTCCAGTGGACCACATTTTGTCATAACTCTCCACCATGACCCATCTGTCTTGGGTGGCCCTACATGGCATGGCTCATAGTTTCATTGAGTTAGACAAGGCTGTGGTCCATGTGATCATAGCAAAGTAATGCTCAAAATTTTCCAAGCCAGGCTTCAACAGTACGTGAACCATGAACTTCCAGATGTTCAAGCTGGATTTAGAAAAGGCAGAGAAACCAGAGATCAAATTGCCAACATCCGTTGGATCATCGAAAAAGCAAGAGAGCTCCAGAAAAACATCTACTTATGCTTTATTGATTACACCAAAGCCTTTGACTGTGTGGCTCACAACAAACTGTGGAAAATTCTTCAAGAGATGGGAATGCCAGACCACCTTACCTGCCTCCTGAGAAATCTGTATGCAGGTCAAGAAGCAATAGTTAGAACTGGACATGGAACAACAGACTGGTTGCAAATCGGGAAAGGAGTATACCAAGGCTGTATATTGTCACCCTGATTATTTAACTTATATGCAGAGTACATCATGAGAAATGCCAGGCTGGATGAAGCACACGCTGGAATCAAGATTGTCAGGAGAAATATCAATAACCTCAGAAATGCAGATGACACCACCCTTATGGCAGAAAGCAAAGAAGAACTAAAGAGCCTCTTGATGAAAGTGAAAGAGGAGAGTGAAAAAGTTGGCTTAAAACTCAACATTCAGAAAACAAAGATCATGGCAACTGGTCCCATCACTCATGGCAAATAGATGGGGAAACAATGGAAACAGTGAGAGGCTTTATTTGGGGGGGCTCCAAAATCACTGCAGATGATGACTGCAGCCATGAAATTAAAAGATGCTTGATCCTTGAAGGAAAAGTTATGACCAACCTAGACAGCTTATTAAAAAGCAGAGACATTACTATGCCAACAGAGGTCCGTCTAGTCAAAGCTATGGTTTTTCCAGTAGTCATGTTTGGATGTGAGAGTTGGACTATAAAGAAAGCTGAGAAGATTTGATGCTTTTGAACTGTGGTGTTGGAGAAGACTCTTGAGAGTCCCTTGGACTGCAAGGAGATCCAACCAGTCCATCCTAAAGGAAATCAGTCCTGAATATTCATTGGAAAGACTGATGTTGAAGCTGAAACTTAATACTTTGGCCACCTGATGCAAAGAACTGACTCATTGGAAAAGACCCTGATGCTGGGAAAGATTGGAGGTGGGAGGAGAAGGGAACGACAGAGGATGAGATGGTTGGCTGGCATCACTGACTCGATGGACATGAGTTTGAGCAAACTCTGACAGTTGGTGATGGGCAAGGAAGCCTGGCATGCTGCAGTCCATGGGGCTGAACTGAACTGAACTGAAAGCCTATATGAATGAGGGCAATCACCAGGAAGGTGATAGAAGACTACCACCAGGGTGGGTAGAGGGTGAAATAACAGGAAGGTGTGAAAGGAGGAGGAGCCAGAGACTTCTCAAGAGTGGGAGGAACAAAAATCAGAAAATGGCCTTGGGGCGCAAGGAGAGTTCCAGCTCTATCACTTGGCACTCTCTAAGGAATTTAGCTATGGGGAGACGAGAAGATAAACAGCCTGTGCTTTAGAGGTGTCATCAGACAGTGAAAGATTCAATTACAGTAGGATGTGGAGGGAACGTCCTGAGGAGAGGTTCAAGGCTATTGGGACCTGTTGTTGTTTAGTCACTAAGTCATGTCTGAATCTGTGCAACCCCATGGACTGTGGTCTGCCAGGCTCCTCTGTCCATGGAATTCTCCAGGTAAGAATACTGGAGTGGGTTGCCATTTCCTCCTCCAGGGGATCTTCCCCATCCAGGGATCAAACTTGCATCTCCTGCGTTGGCAGGCAGGTTCTTTGCCACTGAGCCACCAGGGAAGCCCCTCCTTGGACTTGGCCCATCATAGACTGGAAGTTCTAACCTTAATCCAATCCTAACACCCACTTAACCCTCATCTTCACCCTAACCTACTGGTGAGATTCAGCTGTTGTCATGGAGTGTTCCTTTACTTCTAGAACTGCTGGATTGCTTCTTGGCCTTTTGGTTAAGATCAAGTGTAGATCAGCTGGTGCTGGCAACAGCAATGAAAATAGCAGCAACTGGCTACAATGAGCATTGTAGCCCTTTGCCCTTAGGGCACTGGTGTGTTTTTCGATGTCTCTCTGGATGTTCTTCAAGATTGAGCCTGAAGGCCTGGTTGGAGGGTCACAGGGCTCAGCTCCTCCTGCAAGTTTGGCAGCCACAGTTCTGGTGTTTAGTGTCCCCATCCAGAGTCTAGCCTCATCTCCCACAGTATTGCCATGCTACTGCTATTTTGCATGTAATTTGCATGAGGTTTGTTGCATTTCAAAGATGTCAAAGGGAAAAACTGACTGACTAATCAGCCAGATTTCACAGGACAGTAGTACCTTGGTAGGGGTCCCTGCTATCTATTCCTTAGCTTTGTGGATCCAGAAATTCGGTGTTATCAGTGTACCCTGTGGTAAGCTCATTCCGGGGGCTGACTCTTTTTTTTAAAAAATTATTTATTTTTGGTTGTACTGGGTCTTTGTTGCCGTGTGCAGGCTTTTCTCTAGTTGCAGCGAGCAGGGGTTACTCTCTAGTTGGGGTGCGAGGGCTTCTCATTGTGGTGGCTTCTCTTGTTGCAGAGCAGGGACTCTAGGGCAGGCAGGCTCACTTGTTGCAGCTCATGGGCTCTAAAGCTCAGGCTCAATAGTTGTAACACAGGCTTAGTTGCCCCGAGGCATGTGGAATTTTCCTGGACCAGGGATTGAACCCTCATTTCCTGCATTGGCAGGTGGCTTCTTAACCACTGGACCACCAGGGAAGTCCCTGGGGGCCAGCTCTTGATAACTACTGGTCACTCCTCAGTCTCCTTTGCTGGTTCTTCCTCATCCCCACAATCTCTAAATATTGGAGTGCTCTAGGCTCAGTCCTTGAGTCTCTTCTATGTTTAAACTAATTTCCATGGTGATTCATCTAGTCTTGTGGCTTTAAATACCATCTCTGTCCTGATGACTCTCAAATAGGTATCTCCAGCTTGGAATGCCCCCTTGAACTCTAGCTCTACTAGGACATCTAATGGGCATCTCAAGCCTAATGTACTTCAAACCAAACCCTTGGTCTTCCCCACCAAATCCTTTCCTCCCCTTGTTGTCTCCATGTCAGTAAATGAAAACTTTTTTGTTGTTGTTGTTTTATTTTGTAACTCAGGCCAAAAATCTTATATCTGACACTCATTTTTCTCTTTAAAATGTATTCTCTCTCCCTTCCATTATCGGAATTTCCTCCTAACAGGCCCACCACTGTCCCCTTCCCTGCTTTCTTTTTGTCTATAGAGTTTATCACTATCTGACATACTATGTATTTTCCTTAAAAGCCTTTAGCCCACTAGAATGTAAACTCCATGAGGGCAAGAGCTTTGTTTATTTTGTATACTTTTATATTTGTGGCACAGAGTAGGTTAGTAAGCACTCATTACATGTTTGTTGAATATATGAATGAATGAACCAACTCCTAAGATACTGACCTATCTGATATATACTGATGTATCAGTATCAGCAGAATGTCTGTCTCTTAATTGGCTGTGAGAAGTATGACTGCTAAGCAGATCTGAATACTCACATTAGATATTCAGGGTACCCTCTTCCCTTTAGGGGAGTCTTAATGGGCTATCACACTACAGTGAGAAGTTAGGGAAATATTAGGATACTCTTTACAGGTTCAGTTCAGTTCAGTTTAGTCACTCAGTCACGTTCGACTCTTTGCGACCCCATGGACTGTAGCACGCCAGGCCTCCTTCTCCATCACCAACTCCCGGAGTTTACCCAAACTCATATCCATTGAGTCAGTGATGCCATCTAACCATCTCATCCTCTGTCGTCCCCTTCTCCTCCTGCCTTCAATGTTTCCCAACATCAGGGTCTTTTCAAATGAGTCAGCTCCATGCCCCCCTGTCATGGATGCTTGTCTTGATTGATCTCACCTAATTGGTTGATGATGACTTACTCAGCAAGAGACAGAAGGAGAAGGGGGGGGTGTCTTGAATTGAATTTTGAAGGACAAGTGCGCATTGCCAGTCAAAGATAGATAAAACACTTTTCAGGTAGGGAACTTATATGTGAATTATGGGGTATAGAAAAAGAATTCTTCAAGTTTATATTTTTTCCAGAAGGTTGCTATGAAATTGCATCACAATTTGTTGAACAAACTTTCTTCTCCCAGTGTCAAATGACACCTTCTACCTTTATCATACTCTTAATGTGTGTGTGTGTCCATTTGGGCTGCTATAACAAAATACCAAGCACAGAGGGGCTCGTGAACAACAGAAATTTACTTCTCACAGTTCTGAAGGCTAGAGGTACAAGATCAGGTACCAGTATGGCCAGATGAAGGCCCTTTTCTGAGTTGCAGACTTCTCTCCTATAGGAAGTCTTCTGCATATGAATGAGTTCCATTTTGAAAGTGTGCTTGTAAGCCCAATTTGTATGTAAGTCCAAAGAAGTTAGCCTTAGTACCCAACCAACAGAATTGGCTATTTACTACTGCTTTTACACTTGCTTTGGGACATCCTGGGCTAGAAATAAAGAGACTGTACTAATGTGCTCTATGCTGTACTATGCAGTAAAGTACGCAAAAGCACAACCACTTGTAGAGGATGGATGCATGTGACAATGTCCACCAGACACGTGAACCAAATTGTGTGACTGGAAATGGGAATGCAAGTTCTAAGCTTTGAAAGTTTGCAATTTAAAGATTCCTGTGTAAGGGACTTAGTGTATTTTGACAAGGCAAAAGGAACTAGGGAGCTCTATGAGTTCTCATTGTACGAGGATTAATCCTCATTCTTGGGGGCTCCATCCTCATGATCTAATTATCTCCCAAAGGCCCACCTTCTAATATCAGTCACACTGGACATTAGGTTTTCGACATGAATTTTGGGGGAAACACATTCAGACAAAAGCTCTGTGTGTATGTGTGTGTGTGTAGTTGATTTTTGTATTCTCTTCTTACCTAGCGAACGGTAAGTCTAACCATGTACCAGTACTAATCCTATACCAGTACTTCTCTGTAACTATGTAGTCTTAACTATATGCTTTAAAAGCTAGTAAGGACTGCCATCCATGCTCATTTGTCTTCTTTTTCAGAAATGTCCTGCCTCTTGTTACATGTTTATTTTTCCACATATATTTTAGAATTAGCTTATTTCCTACACCAATCATATTAGTATTTTTGTTGAGATCTTATCACAATTATAGAATAATTTGAGGAAAATTGATATCTGTATAAAATTTTTCATATCCCCCAAAATAGATATCTTTCCATTTCATCGGGCATTATATTGTGTTTTTCAGTAGCATTTCAGAATTTTCTTAAAATAGCTATTGCATATTTCTTTTAAAATATATTCTTAAGTAATTATCTATTTGTAGCTATTATAAATAGTGTCTTCCATTATAAATGTAATTGGTTGTTAGTGTATAGGAACACTTGTTTATATATTATTATTTTTATTCAGCCATCTAGCTCAATTTCCTTAAGGTACAGCTGTCCCTTGATATCTGTGGGAGATTGGTTCTAGGACACCACCGCCAACCATCAGATACCCAAATCCATGGATGTTCAAGTCCCTTATAAAAAGTAGTGTAGCATTTTAGTGTTTACATATAAACTACACACATCTTCTCATATACCTTAAATCATCTCTAGATTACTTATAATACCTAATATGATGTGAATGATTCATAAATAGTTGTAAATACAATGTAAATGCTATGTAAGTAGTTGCCAGCACATGGTAAATTTGAATTTTGCTTTTTGGAACTTTCTGGAGTTTTTTTTTTTTTTAGTTTTTATTTTTTAAAAAATATAAATTTATTTAATTGGAGGCTAATTAAAATAAATATTTTAAATCCAGAGTTAGTTGAATCCTTGGGTGTGAAACCCATGGATAGGAAAGGCTGACTGTGTATAGCACTTTTCTCTTGGAGTCTCCAGATATATAATTATGTCATCAGCAAATAATGTTGCCTCTATTGCCCTATGTTTTAAAGATAAACTTTAAAAAATCTTAGAACAATTTCAGATTTACAAAAAAGCAAAGGTAGTTTCCATATATCAGAAAGTTCCCAAATATCACACATATTGTTATTAACTAGAGTGCTTACTGTATTTCTAAGATTTTTTTTCTACTAAGATTTTCTTTGTACCCAATGTTCTTTTTCTGTTCCCTGATCCCACATTGCATGTAGTAGCCATGTCTCTTGAGGCTCTTCTTGGATGTGACAATTTCTCAGACTTCCCTTATTTTTTATGACCTTGATAGTTTTGAGGAGTACTAGTCAAGTATTTTATAAAATGTTCCTCAACTTGGATTTGTCTGATGTTTTTCCTATTAGCCTGGGACTATGGATTTTGGGGGGAGGAAGACTGCAGAGGTTGAGTATCCCTTTCATTGTGTGATACTGTCAACATGCCTTATCCCTGTTAATGCTGATGTTGACCACATAGCTGAAGTAGTGTTTGTTAAGTTATTCCACTGTCAAGTTACTCTTTTTCTCTCATTCCATATTGTTGTATTTTTTTTGGAAGGAATTCACTACATGTAACTCACTCTTCAGGGATAGGGAGTTACGCTCCACCTCTCTGAGAGCCGAATTACCTATGTCACATATCTGAAATTCTTCTGCGTGGGAAATTGGTCTATTCTCTCACATGTATCCAATTGTTTATTTATATCAGTTTTGACCCATAGATATTTATTTTATACTTTGGGGTATAGTACCAAAAGGTTACTTACTTAATTTATTTGCTCATCTTATTATAGCTTTGGCCATTGGGAGCTCATTCCTGTCTTCTTTGATGTAACCTCATTACCACGGGGCTTTTTTATTTTTTAGCACTTCCTTTCTGACACAATAAGATCTTTCAGCCTCCTCTTCTATATTTCCTCTCTGAGCCCTACAATCAGTAATTTCTCCAAGAAGCCTGGTTCCTTTATTGGAAAATAGTATTGGGAACCAAGATCTGTGCTTATTTCTACATTTGTTTCTTTCAGATTTTGGGAGTATCATTTCTCTTAGACCCTTTCAGCTAACAAGACAAAGAAATATATGTATGTATACACATGTGCCATTTATTTAACTGTTCAATTCAAGCATACATGTATAAATGTATTAGGATTATTAACCTATACCCATACAAGAAAGAATACTATCAACTAGATTACAGTGTTTTTATCTTTTGCTTTTAGTCTTGCAAACTAGATTTCTAAAGTTATTTAAGTCAGGGAATCTTAGTGAGGTGGTTTCATACAGTTGTAATATAATTAGATTGTTCAGTCAAATTCTGCATTCCATTCTTGATGTCAAAATGTTTTTTTAATATGCATACATTGATTCACTTTTTGTGCTGTATGTAAGGTTCTATGGGTTTTGACAAATATGTAGGATCATGTATTTACCATAACATCATACAGAATAGTTTCACTGCCCTAAAACATCCTCTATGCTTGGAGAAGTATTCTTGCCTGGGAAATCCCAAGGACAGAGGAGCCTGAGGGCTACAGTCCATGAGGTCTTAAAGAGTCAAATATGACTTAGTGACTGAGCACAGTCATTTTTAGGAACAGTGTAGGCCACACAAAATACATCAGTGGCTCCTTGTTTGTGGCCTCTGGTTTAATATGTTTCTTTCCCACTTGGCTGTCTGCTCCACAGGGGCACATGCCCACATGCCCATGTCTGCTCTGCTCAGCACAGTGTCTGGATTTAACAAATGGAAAAATAAAAATAGAAGACTGAACCTCCCTCTCAGTAGAGCATCAGGTTCAGAAAGAATACACTGGCAAGGAGATGGCATTCTGTCACTCCCCACCTCTGTTTTGATTGCCTGCTGGAAATGTCGCCATCTTCCCTTTAAGCCCTACTCCCAGTTGGCCCCTGCAAGCCTCCTTATCCTCTGCCCTGAAGTCATCACAATGGCCACATGGGTTCTGGCTGGGGCGGGGCCCTCTATGCCATTACCAAGGGCCCAACCTTGCTTGGTCCTCACTCTCCAGGTGCCAGGGCAGACTAGAACACCAGGGGCCATTTCCTCTCGGCACATCATGTGGTCCTTCAAATGGTTCCTGTGCTTATCCATGGGTGTTATCAGTGTTGTTTACTTCTCAGAGAAAGAAAGCTGAAGAACTCCAGGGGAAGGTGCTCTGTGGAGGACACTTTCTAATTTGGCAGAATCTACCGGAGTATGCCCAAGATTGGCTTGAGATCACGTTGCTCTGGCTTTTCTTCATTGTGCTGATGTACGTGTCAGTGAAATTGGCAGGAGAGAGTGGTGAGAGTAATGTGCAGACTCCTCCTTCCCATCAGGGCGATTCCTCTGGCTCTCCGGGAAAGAAAAAGAAAAAGGCTTCCCCCAACAAAGACTATATGTTCGATACCTTAACCCTGCTCGAGATGGACCTTGTGAAATTTGTGTCCAGGGTGCATAATCTGAAACTCGCCATGGCAACCGGCGACCCTCCCAATGTTGAGGTTCCTGCAGACGCACACAGTAACATTACAGTATATGAGCTATGGGGCAACGAAGACTCTGATTGAGTGGATTTGTGTGTCAAAGTAGGAGAGGAATTGTTGAGCGTTGACATACTGTATCCAAACTAATAAAGCTATTCTGAAGTAAAAGAAAATAGTCTCTGAAATTTTTTATTTGCTCTAAGTTTTTCCTTTTCCAGAATGTTGTATAATTGGCATCATGCAGTGTATAACCTTTTCCAGACTAGCTTATTTACTTAATAACATTCATTCAGGTTTCATCCATTTCTTTCTGTGATCTGATAGCTCATTTCTTTTTATTCTTCAATAATATTCTGTTATATCGATGTACCATAGTTTGTTTATCCATTCGACTATTAAAGGACATTTCCTCTGCCCAGCTCACATCCATAGGACAGAAACTCTACTCCAGAAATAGTAAGCTGAGAATACTAGGCTTCAATAATCTTCAAACCAGGTTCCCTGTAGAGCTGAGATTCCATACTGGGAGAGACAAACCAAGAAGACCAGCAATGCCCCATCCCCTCCTGCCCTCCAGCCTAGAGTCTTGCTTATATGAGAATGGCATTGATAGAATAAAAGTTCCTGTTCCATCTCTGGAGCAGTAGCACAGAGATTCTGCAGAGGGAGAGAGTCAGGCCATAAGAACAGAGATGTGTAGCTCTCCTGAAGAGACTAACTTTATTTGGAATAGAGACTGAGGAAGTTCAAGTTTAAGGATGCTGTAAAGAAGTGCAGGTTTTGCTGCTGAGCAAACAATACAAAAAATGGAAGAGGAGATGGAACTGTATAGGAGTAACGTTTCTATATCTCACTGTCATTGTTGTTCAGTCACCCAGTCGTCTCTGACTCTTTGCGACCACATGGACTGCAGCACACCAGGCCTCCCTGTCCCTCACCATCTCCTGGAGTTTGCCCAAGTTCATGTCCGTGTTCATGGCATCAGTGATGCCATCCAGCCATCTCATCCTCTGACACCCTCTTCTTCTTCTGCCCTCAATCTTTCCCAGCATCAGGAACTTTTCCAATGAGTCAGCTGTTTGCATCAGATTTACCAAAATACTGGAGCTTCAGCATCATCATCAGTCCTTCCAGTGAATATTCAGGGTTGATCTTCCTTAAGATTGACTGGTTTGATCTCCTTGTTGTCCAAGGGACTTTCAGACGTCTTCTCCAGGACACAGTTTGAAGGCATCAACTCTTTGGCCTTCCTATTAGACCATAATATTCATGGAAGGTGCTTTGGAATCACCCATGCATTGGCTGTCTTTTTTCTAGTTTCCATGTAGAGGAAACAAAGGTAACTTCTAAATTTTGGACTTATAAATGGATAGAGAGGCTTCCCTGGTGGCCCAGTGGTAAAGCACTGCATACCAAAGCAGGATATGCAGGAGACCTGGGTTCGATCCCTGGGTTGGGAAGATCCTCTGGAGTAGGAAATGGCAACCCACTCCAGTATTTCTGCCTAGAAAATTCCATGGACAGAGGAGTCTGGTGGGCTGCATATAGTCCATGGGGTCACAAAGAGTTGGACACAACTGAGCACACTTGCAAGGAAGGAGGAAATGGGTAGATAGTGAGGCAATTAACAGAGATAGGGAAGGATATCATGAGAATAATTTAGACTAGAATTAACGTATCAGTATATAGTATGAAGGAGGATAAAGTGAGAAGGGAAAGTGTTAGTCGCTCAGTTGTGTCTGACTCTTTGCAAACCCATGAACTGCAGCCCACCAGGCTTCTCTGTCCATGGAATTCTCCAGGTGAGAATACTGGAGTGGGTAACCATTCCCTTCTCCAGGGGATTCCTGACCCAGGGATTGAACCTGGGCCTCCTGCATTGCAGGCAGATTATTTACCCTCTGAGCCACCAGATGAAGAATGTTAAAACTGTAGTAAATCCAACTGGAGGGCTTATTTCAAGTATTCAAACTGTTATACCAAAAGCAAAGTCTACTATGGCAGAGACTGTACACCGGTATTCATGTGGTCCTCTATATTTTCCTATGGTTTTCCGTTTAGCCAAGTGGGATCATGTGGTTTGATATGACCAATGGAAGTGGATGATGGGATTGATAACTGCCACTTCAGGCCTGGCCCATTCAATAGCCCTCATAATTTTTCATGCTGAAACTCTCTGATGTTGATGCAGCTGGAAGCAAAGGAATTGAGATGGCATAGCATGATGCAAAAAACCTGGATCCTTGAGTTCACCACTTCAGTTCAGTCACTCAATTGTGTCTGACTCTTTGTGAGCCCATGGACCGCAGCACGCCAGGCCTCCCTGTCCATCACCAACTCCTGGAGTTCACCCAAACTCATGTCCATTGTGTCGGTGATGCCATCCAACCATCTCATCCTCTGTCATCCCCTTCTCCTCCTGCTCTCAATCTTTCCCAGCATCAGGGTCTTTTCCGATGAGTCAGCTCTTCGCATCAGGTGGCCAAAGTATTGGAGTTTCAGCTTCACCATCAGTCCTTCCAATGAACACCCAGGACTGATTTCCTTTCACCACTTAAAGGAAACCTATCTAGAATAGTTGTTCAGACAGGAACCATCTCATAGGACTTTGTGTGAGTGAGAAAAAAATCTCTGTATTAAGCCAGTGAAATTTCAGGGTTTGTTTATTATTACAGCAGAGTCTAACCTACCCTGACAAACATGTCTGTCTACACACCGCTGTCCATAGGGAGACTCTTTCCACTGGAGCTACACGTGGAGATGCAAGAGAAGCACTTGATGCTTGTCAGTTCTGTTAAGGGTTTTTTCCCTCAGCTTTATGACTTTTGCTCAAGAAAGTCACTGACTTTCATAAGGAAAAGTCATCACTTGATTATTTGAGTTTCAAGAAAAATCTGTGTCTTTCTGGGAAAAAAAAACCCTCAATTTGAATGATTATAAGCATGGCTCAGATTGACTTTGAACAACCCAAATTTATGCTTTTATGATGAGCTTCATCATTATGGTACCATGCAAGAGAAACTGAATGCAGTGATGGGAAAAACTGTAGCTGTAGCACATAAGCTTTTGATGGAGATTGTGAGTTTGGGGTAGTAAATGATTTTCATTGTCTGAATTACCTAGCTGTGAAGTAAACTGAGGAACTTGCTGAAAACATGTTGATCATAACAGAGAGACTCTTGAAATGCTTGATTAAGTGTCTCCTGCAGAATTTCTCAAAGTGGATGGCGGTGGTGAATGCTTAATTGCGTTAATTTGGGTCCTCTGGGAAGCAGATGCTAATATGGAGTTAGGAATGCAAGATGTTAATTGGAGATAAAGCCTGTGAAAGATAAAAGGGCAGGGAACAAGACTAGGTTAACGGACCATAATGTGGATCTAACACATGTGAAAGGGTCGAGGGAGGGAGGGAAATTGGGCAGAGATGCCTTAGGCTGCAAGACAGATGTGACAAGGTCTTGGTCAACCCAGTGGAGAGTTCTGGAGGAAAGATCGCCTGTTAGAAGAGTCCGAAGTTGGAGAGAAATGGCCAGGTCCTAGTATCACCACTATTCCAGGTTGTTGGCTGGAATCTTCCAAGGGAAAGTATGGCTTTGTCAAGAATACTGCAGCTGATCTTGGAAGACAGTGTAGTTTGAGCCTGTCAGCTAACTTCACTCCTTACAGATATATGGCAAATTCTTTCTTGAAAGGTGATCTAAGCCATGCACGTCCATGCCTGCCCAGCCTTCCCTTTGCATTGCATTGATTCATTTCTCCAAGCCTGCACAATGTTTCTGTGAGCCTCTATATCTGAGGGGAAACAGAAGAAGAGTCTAGACAGACCTTGCTGCAATTGTCTCAGGGCTTCCACTGATTCTCATCTTCTCCCTTCTCCATTCATATTGATTTTCTGTCTTCTGGATCTATCAATTACTAACAAAAGGATGTTGAAATCTCAAATTCTGATAGTCGGGTATATCTATTTTTCCTTTCAGTTTGTCAGTTTTTTTTTCTTTTTTTGGGGGGGTGAAATCTTAGTTTCCTGACCAAGGATCGAACCCATGCCCACTGCAGTGGAAACATGGAGTCCTAACCACTGGACCACCAGGGAAGTCCCTGGTTTTGTCTGTTTTTGTCTCACTTATTTTGATTCTGTGTTGTCAGGTATATATACATTAAGGATTGTTATGTCTTCCTGAGAATTGACCACTTTATCATTATGTAATGCTCCTCTTTATTCTTGATAGTATTCATTGTTCTGAAGCCTCCTTTGTCTGATAAAAATGTAGCTACTCTAGCTTTCTTTTGGTTAGTGTTTTTTTTGGTATATTTCTGTCTATCCTCTTTTTTTTTTGTTTTAACCTACCTGTCTTTATAATTGGGTCTTTTTAAAATCCACTCTGACAATTTCTGTCTTCTAATTGGTGCATTTAGACCATTTATGTTTAAAGTGATTATTGATATAGTTAGATTAATATCTATCACCTTTCTAACTGTTATCTATTTGTTGCATTTGTTCTGTTTCCTCCTCAACCTCTTTTTCTGTCTTCTATGACTTTAATTGAGCTCTTTATATGATTCCATTTTATTTCCTTTCTTAGTATACCAATTCTTTCTTAGTATAACAGTTCTACTGTGTGTTTTTCACCTTTTTACCCCTCTATTAGTATCATGGTTATAATTGTTGCCCTAGAGTTATAATATACATTTTAAACTAATATAAGTCCATCTTCAAATAATACCATACTGCCTTATGTGTGGAGAAGGCAATGGCACCCCACTCCAGTACTCTTGCCTGGAAAATCCCATGGACATAGGAGCCTAGTAGGCTGCAGTCCATGGGGTCGCTAAGAGTCAGACACAACTGAGTGACTTCACTTTCACTTTTCACTCTCATGCATTGGAGAAGGAAATGGCAACCCACTCCAGTGTTCTTGCCTGGAGAATCCCAGGGACAGGGGAGCCTGGTGGGCTGCCATCTATGGAGTCACACAGAGTCGGACACGACTGAAGTGATTTAGCAGCAGCAGCCTATGTGTAATACAGGTGGTTATATGAATAACAGAGTATTTTTGATTCACATCTCCCATCCCTCTGGTGTCCAAAGGCATTGCTGGCAGCTTATAGTTCAACGGGACTCTTGCTATGCCCCTGGTAAGAGTGTGCCCTCTGGGTACCAGTACCTCTTACACTGTAGAGCTCAAAACTATGGGGGACTGAAAGCACAATGTCTCTCTGTGTGCATGTGTGCTCAGCCACTTCAGTCATGTCCAACTCTTTGTAACCCCATGGACTCTACCCTTCAAGGCTCCTCTGCCCATGGGATTCTCCAGGCAAGAACACTGGAGTGGGTTGCCGTACCCTTTTCCAGGGGATCTTTCCCAGGGATTGATTCCGCTTCTGCCTGCATCTCTTGCATTGCAGGTGGATTCTTCACCCACTGAGCCACCTGGGAAGCCTAATGTCTCCCTACTAGTAGGTTATTGGGAATGACTGTATACGTGGTCACTTCTGCTTCCTTTCCTTGGTTCCTTCACCCATGTATTTTTCCTCTGGATAATATGGAGCCATAGAAAGGTCTTGGATTTAGCATTTACATCATATACTGGAGGATGGTACCACATCCTTGTAGAGTATTGCTTCTGAGCTGGTGCTTTAGCTGCACCTTTAGCAGGCCATTCCATTGCTCTGTGAGGTCAGCATCTTCTGAATGGTGTGGAAGGTAACATGCCAGGGGGTCCTGTGGTCACGGCACACTCCCACACTTTCCTTGAAGCAAGTCCTTGGTTAGTTGCTATTCCATGGTGTGAATGGTCAGGTACTCCTTAAGTCCCTAGATAAAGTGGTGCTGGCTGAGGATCTATGGGCAGTTAAGGCAAAACCACACCCAGAGTTAATTTCCATTTCTCTGAGTGAATTTCTGGTCCTTCCTAAATGGAAGAGGCCCTGTTATCCCTTTTGCTAGTTATAAGCCCAGTTCTGGGTTTGCCCTGCCTACTGTTGGCCCTGGCCTGCAGAGGAGAGCCACATGAACTTCTGAAAGGTTGTTGCTGAGCTGTGAAAGATGCCAGGATTCTTGGCCTCTGGAGGAGAAGAATTCAATCTGGGGCCAGTGACGAGGCTTGATTGCTCAGAGCTTTTGTGTAATAAAGTTTTACTAAAGTATAAAAGAAATAGAGAAAGCTTCTGACAGACATCAGAAGAGGGGAGAAAGAGTGCCCCCTGCTAGTCTTTAGCAGGAAGTTATATACCTACTAGCAGGCTGCTAATTAGAGAAAGGAAAAGTTTCAAAACTCAGAGAGTGGCACCAAGCCGCTCACCCACAACATGTATTTTGAGATAACATTGGCATAAAGTGAGTCATCCCAGGCCATAAAACAATTGACATGAATCTTGAAGAAAGGCAGGTTTCCAAGCAAATACATAGTCTCATTAACATAGCTTAAGAGAACATTGCCATAAGAAAAATGCATTGGTTAGATCAAGGATTGAGGAAAGTTAAGTTCAGGTGGAACCAGGTGTTGTCATGGCAATACAGAATTTTAAAAGAAACCTCTTTTTAATTTTGCATAGAGAAGGGGAAAAAATCTGACACTTGTAGTTTGTTTCCTCCTGCCGCTTAAGAGATAGATGAAATGAATCTGACACTTGCAGCCTGTTTCCTCTGTTTGGGGACCCCTAGCCTTCCTGCCTCTTACCCTTTCACTTCTCAGTGACGCTGGTGCTCTCACCAGCACATTCCACATGGCCTTGATGAACAGTGTGTTCCCTGAGCTGTTCTGTACAGTATAATCCTGCAGTGGGCATTCTGACCTCAGATAACACATCCATGCCAGCATGCCCACCTTCCTGAGCCTTCTCATCACTGTTGTGGCAACTGGAGCATTTTTAATTTACTAATTTCAGGCAAAGTTAACATCAACCAACATGTTTTCCATGCTTCTAGGATCCAACCTTCTATGTGTGTTTATATCATCTTTCAGGGTCCTTGCCAAGGTGTTAAATCCTGTATTCCAGAAGAAAACTCCTGTATTTATAAACTATCTTTTATCCAAGTTTGTGTTCTGCCTCCCTATTTATTACCTGGAACTCCTTACTAGAGAGACACTTTAGGTCTCTGGGTATTAATGTCCAGTGATCCTCTAAATGTCTCCCCTTTCCCTAGCATAGAGTCACCCAAGTCAATGGCCACACATCCCTTCAGGAAAGGACTGGAACTATTATTATGGTATGTAATTGCCATGGTGATGCATTGTTCTTCCTCCTGGGGGCCTAGCCATTTCTTTAGCCAGGGGGTTCTGGGTCTGAAAACTGACTCGGGTCCAGCAACTGGGTAGGGTATCATGGCTTTTTATTGGGGTGTTAACTCCTGGCCTCTTTTCTATTGCTGCTTTTTAAAAAAATTTTATTTTTACTTTATTTTACTTTACAATACTGTATTGGTTTTGCCATACCTTGACATGAATCCGCTACGGGTGTATACAAGCTCCCAATCCTGATTCCCCCTCCCACCTCCCACCCCATATCATCTCTCTGGATCATCCCCGTGCACCAGCCCCAAGCATCCTGTATTGAACATAGACTGGCGCTTCGTTTCCTACATGATAGTATACATGTTTCAATGCCATTCTCCCAAATCATCCCACCCTCTCCCTCTCCCTCGGAGTCCAAAAGTCCGTTCTATACATCTGTATCTCTTTTGCTGTCTTGCATTACAGGGTCATCATTACCATCTTTCTAAATTCCATATATATGTGTCAGTATACTGTATTGGTTTTTTTCTTTCTGACTTACTTCACTCTGTATAATCAGCTCCAGTTTCATCCATCTCATTAGAACTGATTCAAATTTATTCTTTTTAATGGCTGAGTAATACTCCATTGTGTATATGTACCACAGCTTTCTTATCCATTCATCTGCTGATGGACATCTAGGTTGTTTCCATGTCCTGGCTATTATAAACAGTGCTGCAATGAACATCAGGGTACATGTGTCTCTTTCAATTCTGGTTTCCTCTGTGTGTATGCCCAGCAGTGGGATTGCTGGGTCATGCTGCTTTTTAAAAATTGTATTGTTAAACAACATCCTTATTGGCTGTCTGTTTGCATCCGTGCATACTAAGTCACTTCAGTTGTGTCCAACTCTTTGTGACCCTATGGACTATAGCACCCCTCCTACCCTGTCGGGGCCCCCCTGTTCATGAGATTCTCCAGGCAAGATTATTGGAGTGGGTTGCATGCCCTCCTTCAGGGGATCTTCCCAACCCAGGGATTGAACCTGCATCTCTTAACGTCTTCTGCATTGGCAGGTGGGTTCTTTACTGCTAGAGCCACCTGGGAAGCTGCATCAATCTGTTTACCCTTGGGCTATTCACTTAGTTTTCAGTTGTTAATTGTCCTCAGCAATTTTATTATTCCTCCATAGGGTTTCAAACAATTTATTAATAATAACAGCCAGCCAATTCCACTGTCCTTGTAAACAACATTATCCACATCTTTTCATTGCATCTGCCGGAGCATTTTCTCTCACCAGAGCATTCTGTCAACTCACTACTAGTGAAAATTTTGGCAATTGGGCCACCATCTTGTGCCAGGGACTATCCTAGGCCCACATACCAGCTGGGATGAGGTCCTCATTTCATTTCACGTAGTAAGTGATCCAGTCCCAAAGCCCCACCTTACCTCTGCTTTGTCAGATCAATCCTAGTACCAGTTGTTGCCAGTTCAGGTCCTCTGGGAAGCAGATATGAGAGTTTGGAGTGCAAGAGGTTTATTGGAGGTACTAGCTGTGAAATCGGAGAAGGCAATGGCAACCCACTCCAGTACTCTTGCCTGGAAAATCCCATGGACAGAGGAGCCTGGTGGGCTGCAGTCCATGGGGTCGATAGGAGTCAGACACGACTGAGTGACTTCACTTTCACTTTTCACTTTCATGCATTGGAGAATGAAATGGCAACCCACTCCAATGTTCCTGCCTAGAGAATCCCAGGGACCGGGGAGCCTGGTGGGCTGCCATCTATGGGGTCGCACAGAGTCGGACACGACTGAAGCAACTTAGCAGTAGCAGCTGTGAAATACGAGAGGGGAAGAAACAGGATTGGGCAGGAAATGCCACAGGCCATAATGCAGACCTGACACTTGTGAACAGAGACAAGCTAAATAGGAGAATTGAGAAGGGTGAGTCTCAGATTACAAGGCAGATCTGACAGTCTAATCTCAAAAATGTTAGAATGCTCCAGGACTCAGTCCTTGGTCCAAGTCTTTTCTCCTGCTTAACTTACTCCCTTGATAATCTCTTCCATTCCTATGGCTTTAAATACCACCTCTACCCCACGTCCAAGGAGCGGTGGCTGCATGGGCTCAAGAGGGCCCAGAGGAGCTACTCCATTTTCAAGGTCAGGAGGGGCAATCTCATCCAAGGTAAGGCGCAGCGGTTGTGCTTTGCTGGAGCAGCCATGAAGAGATACCTCACGTCCAAGGTAAGAGAAACCCAAGTAAGAAGGTAGGTGTTGAGAGAGGGCATCAGAGGGCAGACACACTGAAACCATAATCACAGAAAACTAGCCAATCTGATCACATGGACCACAGCCTTGTCCAACTCAATGAAACTAAGCCATGCCATGTGGGGCCACCCAAGACAGGAGGGTCATGGTGGAGAGGTCTGACAGAATGTGGCCCACTGGAGAAGGGAATGGCAAAACATTTCAGTATTCTTGCCTTGAGAACCCCATGAATAGTATGAAAAGGCAAAATGGTAGGATACTGAAAGAGGAACTCCCCAGGTCAGTAGGTCCCCAACATGCTACTGGAGTTCAGTGGAGAAATAACTCCAGAAAGAATGAAGGGATGGAGCCAAAGCAAAAGCAATACCCAGTTGTGGATGTGACTGGTGATAGAAGCAAGGTCCAATGCTGTAAACAGCAATATTGCATAGGAACCTGGAATGTCAGATCCATGAATCAAGGCAAATTGGAAGTGGTCAAACAGGAGATGGCAAGAGTGAACACTGACATTCTAGGAATCAGCAAACTAAAATGGACTAGAATGGGTGAATTTAACTCAGATGACCATTATATATACTACTGTGGGCAAGAATCCCTTAGAAGAAATGGAGTAGCCATCATGGTCAACAAAAGAGTCCGAAATGCAGTACTTGGATGCAATCTCAAAAATGACAGAATGATCTCTGTATTTCCAAGGCAAACCATTCAATATCACAGTGATCCAAGCCTATGCCCCAACCAGTAACACTGAAGAAGCTGAAGTTGAACAGTTCTATGAAGACCTACAAGACCTTTTAGCACTAACACCCAAAAAAGATATCCTTTTCATTATAGGGGACTGGAATGCAAAAGTAGGAAGTCAAGAAACACCTGGAGTAACAGGCAAATTTGGCCTTGGAGTACAGAATGAAGCAAGGCAAAGGCTAATAGAGTTTTGCCAACACACTGGTCATAGCAAACACCCTCTTCCAACAACACAAGAGAAGACTCTACACATGGACATCACCAGATGGTCAACACCAAAATCAGACTGAATATATTCTTTGCAGCCAAAGATGGAGAAGCTCTATACAGTCAACAAAAACAAGACCAGGAGCTGACTGTGGCTCAGATCATGAACTCCTTACTGCCAAATTCAGACTTAAATTGAAGAAAGTGGGGGAAACCACTAGACCATTCAGATATGACCTAAATCAAATCCCTGATGATTATACAGTGGAAGTGAGAAATAGATTTAAGGGCCTAGATCTGATAGACAGAGTGCCAGATGAACTATGGACAACGGTTCGTGACATTGTACAGGAGACAGGGATCAAGACCATCCCCATGGAAAAGAAATGCAAAAAAGCAAAATGGCTGTCTGAGGAGGCCTTACAAATAGCTGTGAAAAGAAGAGAAGCGAAAAGCAAAGGAGAAAAGGAAAGATATACCCATTTGAATGCCTAGTTCCAAAGAACAGCAAGGAGAGAGAAGAAAGCCTTCATCAGCGATCAGTGCAAAGAAATAGAGGAAAACAACAGAATGGGAAAGACTAGAGATCTCTTCAAGAAAATTAGAGATACCAAGGGAACATTTCATGCAAAGATGGGCTCGATAAAGGACAGAAATGGTCTGGACCTAACAGAAGCAGAAGATATTAAGAAGAGGTGGCAAGAATACATGGAAGAACTGTACAAAAAAGATCTTCATGACCCAGATAGTCACGATGGTGTGATCACCCACCTAGAGCCAGACATCCTGGAATGTGAAGTCAAGTGGGACTTAGGAAGCATCACTACGAACAAAGCTAGTGGAGGTGATGGAATTCCAGTTGAGCTATTTCAAATCCTGAAAGAGGATGCTGTGAAAGTGCTGCACTCAATATGCCAGCAAATTTGGAAAACTCAGCAGTGACCACAGGACTGGAAAAGCTCAGTTTTCATTCCAATCCTAAAGAAAGACAATGCCAAAAAATGCTCAAACTACCACACAATTGCACTCATCTCACACGCTAGTAAAGAAATGCTCAAAATTCTCCAAGCTAGGCTTCAGCAATACGTGAACCATGAACTTCCAGATGTTCAAACTGGTTTTAGAAAAGGCAGAGGAACCAGAGATCAAGTTGCCAACATCCTCTGGATCATGGAAAAAGGAATAGAGTTCCAGAAAAACATCTCTTTCTGCTTTATTGACTATGCCAAAGCCTTTGACTGTGTGGATTACAATAAACTGTGGAAAATTCTGAAAGAGATGGGAATATCAAAACCCCTGACCTGCCTCTTGAGAAACCTGTATGCAGGTCAGGAAGCAACAGTTAGAACTGGACATGGAACAACAGACTGGTTCCAAATAGGAAAAGGAGTACGTCAAGGCTGTATATTGTCACCCTGCTTATTTAACTTATATGCAGAGTACATCATGAGAAACACTGGGCTGGAAGAAGCACAAGCTGGAATCAAGATTGCTGGGAGAAATATCAATAACCTCAGATATGCAGATGACACCACCCTTATGGCAGAAAGTGAAGAGGAACTAAAAAGCTTCTTGGTGAAAGTGAAAGAGGAAAGTGAAAAAGTTAGCTTAAAGCTCAACATTCAGAAAATGAAGATCATGGCATCTGGTCCCATCACTTCATGGCAAATAAATGGGGAAACAGTGGAAACAGTGTCAGACTTTAATTTTTTTGGACTCCAAAATCACTGCAGATGGTGATTGCAGCCATGAAATTAAAAGATACTTACTTCTTGGAAGAAAGTTATGACCAACCTAGGTAGCATATTAAAAAGCAGAGATATTACTTTGCCAACAAAGGTCCGTCTAGTTAAGGCTATGGTTTTTCCAGTGGTCATGTATAGATGTGAGCATTGGACTGTGAAGAAAGCTGAGTGCCAAAGAATTGATGCTTTTGAACTGTGGTGCTGGAGAAGACTCTTGAGAGTCCCTTGGACTGCAAGGAGATCCAACCAGTCCATCCTTAAGGAGACCAGTCCTGGGTGTTCATTGGAAGGACTGATGCTGAGGCTGAAACTCCAAATCTTTGGCCACCTTATGCGAAGAGTTGACTCATTGAAAAAGACCCTGATGCCGGGAGGGATTGGGGCCAGGAGGAGAAGGGGACGACAGAGGATGAGATGGCTGGATGGCATCACTGACTCGATGCTCATGAGTTTGGGTGAACTCTGGAAGTTGGTGATAGACAGGGAGGCCTGGCGTGCTGCGGTTCATGGGGTTGCAAAGAGTCGGACATGACTGAGCGACTGAACTGAACTGAACTAAACTGATGACTCAAAAAACAAACAAAAAAAAATCGAGCCCAGACCTTCCCCTGAGCTCCCAACTTGAATATTCAATTGATGTCTCCACTTGAAAACTTGGTTTATTTCTAATTCAACAGGTCCAAAATGGAACACTTGATTCTGACCCTAATCCAATCTATTCTTCCTAAGGTCTTCCTCATCTCAGTAAATAGCTCTCACTGTTCACCCAGTTTCCATGCCATTTTTGTCTCTTCTTCCTTATTTCCCATGAGTATCTATTTCTTAATAAGTTCTGCTATCCTTTCTGTTCTTCAGATATACCAAGGTGTTTCCATATGCAGTTCCCTCTATCAGAAGTGATCTTTCTCTGTCAGGGATATCCTACTTCACTCTCCAGAGAGGACTATTGCAAACACTCTCTTATACTCCTTGTTCAGTCACTCAGTCATGTTCGATTCTTTGCAACCCCATGAACTGCAGCACACCAGGCTTCTCTGTCCTTCACTTTCTCCCAGAGTTTGCTCAGACTCATGTCCATTGAGTCGGTGATGCCATCCAGCCACCTCATCCTCTGTCACCCGCTTCTCATCCTGCCCTCAATCTTTCCCAGCATCAGGGTCTTTTCCAATGTGTGAGCTCTTCACGTCAGGTGGCCAAAGTATTTGAGTATACTCTCTCATAGTGCCCTATATTTCCTTTGTATCATTTTTGTCCTTATATATTTATTTGTTGTATGTCTTTCTCCCTCACTAGCATGTAAGCACCATCATGAGAGGAGCCAACTTGCTATGTTCCCTACTGTATCCCCAGTAAGTGCCATATAGCAAGTGTGCAATATTTATCAGATGAAGAAATGGATTAAAATTATTTCCAACAATTTGTTGTCTTCTGTCACTGAATAAAATCATTTTTTAAAACTGTGGGTTGGGGAAATAGAGAAATGTCCTTAAGGACATCCAGCTCCAGTAATATGGTGGACATGGTCAAAGCTTCTCAACTGTATTGATAGTATTAATATCACTAACAACAGCAGTAACAAAGTACCAGGGTCTGGGTGCAGACATTTATTGTCTTACAGTCCTAGAGGCTAGAAGGCTGAGATCAGGTGTCAGCAGGTTTGATTTCTTCTGAGGGCCGTGAGACAGAATTGTCTCTCTCTTAGTACTCTTGCCTGGAGAATCCCATGGCTGGAGGAGCCTGGTGGGCTACAGTCCATGGGGTCGCAGAGTCGGACACGGCTGAGCGCCTCCACCTAGCTCTGGCAGTTTGTTGGCAGTCTTTGGTGTTCTTTGGCTTGGGGGTGCGTTGCTCCAGTCTCTGCCTTAATCCTTATGTGGCGTTTTTCCTCAGTCTCATTCTGTGTGTCCGAATTCCACCTCCCACCCCCTTTTTAAGGATGCCAGTTATATTAGACTAAGGCCCATCCTAATGACCTCATTTTTACCTTGATTACCTCTGTAAAGACCCTACTTCCAAATAAGGTCACATTCGGAGGTACTGGGGGTTAAGATTTCAAAAAACCTTTTGAGGGGCTATAATTCAACCCTTAACTCCAACCCTTTTGAGGAGGAGGATGAAAATATGAGAATAGCTACTTTTATTTTTAAACCAGGAAGTAAGATATTGATTTTTAACCTGTGGAATGACATCATGAGCATGCTGACATAGTCTTATGCCTGACAACGGGTGTCAGACATAGGATACAAAGTAGATATCTTGAAAAAAGAATGGGAGTTTCACAACCCAGAGGGTTTGGCAGTGGTGTCATACTCATTCTTTTACTTCTAGTGTATTGCAAGGTTTTGCCATTCACTATGTCAAGTGAATTCATGAATAACATGATCTGATTTTAACCCTTGCAAAATGTAAAAATAGATTTAAATGATTCCTGTACAAGCAAAATAAATACCCATCTGCTCAACTTCCCCACAAACCCAGCTATAGATTAAAAATAACACTAATACTTCAAGCACAAATAAATCGCAAAAAAGAAAAAAATAGAATACGTAGAAAGCACAAATTAAAGTGGTAAAAGTAAATCCAATAAACTAGTAATGACAAGTATAAACAGATGAAATGTACAAGTTAAACAACATATACTGAAAAATTGTATTTTTTTGGTATTTATTTTTATTTGGCTGTGCTGGGTCTTAGTTGTGGCATGCAGGATCTTTAGTTGCAGATTCTAGTTCCCTGACCAGGGATCAAACACAGGCCCCCTGCCTTAGGAGCATGGAGTCTTAGCCACTGGGCCACCAGGGAATTCCTGAAAAACTGTGTTTTTAAAGATCTAACTATGCTGTTTATAAGAGATATACCTAAAATATAAAGACACAGAAAGTTTGAAAGAAAAAGACAAAAGAAAATATACCCAGAAAATTATAACCAAAAGAAAACTGGTACCGTGTTAATATCAGACAAAAATAAACTTTAAGGTAGAAAACATTAGGCATAAATATGGTCACTATATAATGATGAGGGAACAATCCATCAGGAAGATATAAAAATTCTAAACCTGAAATGGATTAAGGTCCTAAATGTGAGACCAGACACTATAGAACTCCTAGAGGAAAATATAGGCAGAACACTCCCTGACATAAATCGTAGCAATATCATTTTTGATCTGTCTCCCAGAATAACGGAAATAAAAACAAAAATAAACAAATGGGACCTACTTAAACCCAAAAGCTTTTTGCACAGCAAAGGAAACAATAAACAAAATGAAAAGACAACCCACAGGTGGGGAGAAAATATTTGCAAATGATGAGACTGATAAGGGATTAGTCTCCAAAATTTGCAAACAGCTTATGATGCTTAATATCATCAAAACAAACAACCACTCAAAAAATGGGTGGGAGACCTGAATAGACATTTCTTCAAAGAAGATATACAGATGGCCAATAGGTATGTGAAAAGATGTTTAACATCGCTAGCTGTTAGAGAAATGCAAATCAAAAGTATGAGATATCACCTCACACCGGTCAGAATGCCTATCATCAAAAAGTATCCAGAAACAACAAATGCTGGAGAGGGTGTGGAGAGACGGGAACCCTGCTACACTGTTGGTGGGAATGTAAATTGGTACAGCCACTGTGGAGAACAGTATGGAGGTTCCTTAAAAAACTAAAAATAGGCTGCCATATGACCCTGCAATCCCACTCTTGGGCATATATCCGGAGAAAACCATGATCTGAAAGGATACATGCACTGCAATATTCACTGCAGCACTGTTTATAACAGCCAAGACATGGAAACAACCTAAACTAAATGTCCAGCAACAGAGGTATGGATAAAGAAAATGTGATACATATATATAATAAAATTTTATGCAGCCATTGAAAAATAAAATAATGCCACTTGCAGCAACATGGATGGACTTAGAGATTATCATACTGAGTGAAGTAAGGCAGAGAAGGAGAAATACCATATGATACCTGTTATATGTGTAATCTATAAAGAAATGGTACAAATGAACTTGCAAAACAGAAAGAGACTCAGACTTAGAGAATGAACTTATGGTTGCCAGGGGGAAGGATGCAGGGAAGGGATAGTCAGGGAGTGTGGGATGGACATGTACACACTGCTATATTTAAAATGGATAACCAACAAGGACCTACTGTATAGCACAGGGAACTCTGCTCAATATTATGTGGCAGCCTGGATGGGAGGGGAGTTTGGGGAGAATGGATACACATATATGTATGGCTGAGTCCCTTTGATGTTCACCAGAAACTAGCTCAACGTTCTTAACTGGCTATGCTAAGTCATTTCAGTTGTGTCAGACTCTTTGTGACCCTACAGACTGTAGCCCACAGGCTCCTCTACCCATGGGATTCTCCAGGCAAGAGTACTGGGGTGGATTGGCATACCCTCTTCCCAGGGGATCTTCCCGACCTAGGGAGTGAACGTGCGTCTCTTATGTCTCTTGCATTGGCAAGCAGGTTCTTTACCACTAGTGCACCTGGGAAGCTCAGTTGGCTATGACCCATTACAAAAGAAAAAGTTATAGAAATTCTAAGCCTGTATGTAATCTAATTATATTGTAAAAAAGCAAAAATGGACAAAATTACAAAGAGAAAAGGAAAAGTACACTCAAATAGGAGAAATTTTAACATACTTCTGTTTGTATTTGAGAGATTATGCAGGCAAGAAATTAGTAGCGTATAAATGATTTAAAAGTACAATTAAAAGGCTTTCTCTCCTAGACATATATAGAACCTTGCATTTATCAATTAGGTAATACATATTCTTTTCAAGAAATATAATAGTTTAAAAATTGATCATTAACTTGCAAACTAAATAACAAACACCAATGAATATTTATCATGGAAATCAGTCTTTGATCACAGTGAAATTATATAGAAATAATAAACAAGAGGATAATGTTAAAGCCACAGATACTTGGATATTTATAATCACATATCATATGGGTCAGAGAAGAAATTGTACTGGAAACTAGAAAATATTAGAACTGAATGATAATAAAAATGTAAAATATCAGAGCTTGTGAGGGTGCAACTAAGGTGGTCCTGAGAGGAAAACATATAGCTTCAAAATCTTAGAAAAGGTGAAAGGCTAAAAAGTAACCCAAGAAGTTAGAAAGAAAATGAGAAAGTAGAAGGAAAGAATTTCAAAATGGTAAGAGCAGCAATTAATAAAATAGAACAATAAGCCAAATCAAGAGGAACAACAAAATAAAACTCCAGTTTTTTAATATGAATATAAACATGACAAATATACATGCTGAATGTGCCAGGATAGGGCTTGATCTCACATGCTTAACTGTTACATTAAGAGATAATTATTCTTGTTAAAGTTTGTATTTCTTCTCATGTAATTTTATTCGAAAATGTTATTGATTAAATAGAGAATTAAATGACTCAGGCTTCATAAGTCTATCTTGTAAATGCATTTACAAGTGAGAAATAAATGAACACCTGGTTGTTTGAAAAAAAATGAATAAAACACACAATTCTCTAGCTAGGTGAATAAAACAGACAATTATCTGGAAAAAAGGAGAGAAGGCACAAGTAATAAAAATGAACGGGGTGTAAGGTAACTGACACAGTAGATAGGATATTGACACAACAATAAGAGATCTTTATGAACAGCTTTATGCCAGTGAATTTGAAAACTTAAATGAAATGGACAGCTTTGTATAAAACTATCAATATACTTTGCCACAACTGACGCAGGAAGAAATGGGAAACTAAGCAGACTTATGATTATTAATGAGATTGAAACAGTCATTAAAATCTATCAAGCAACCAACAAAGAAGCACATACACAAATCACCACAGTCCCAGGAAATAGCTGGCTGTATGGGTGAGTTCCAACGCACATACAAGGAGCAGAGCATCTCAATACTACATAGACTGTGGCAGTAAATACTCTCCAACTCATTTTACAAGGCTAGCATAATCTTGATACCAAACCAGACAAGGCTATTGAGAAAGGAAAATTACAGGCTAACTTCACTTATGAATATACATGCAAAAATCCAAAACAAACTACTAGAAATCAGAAGCAATAATGTATTAAAAATGCATTATGGCCAAGTTGCATTTATCTCAGGAATATGAATGTTTTAGGATCAGAAAAATCTACTAAATCACCACTATCGTAGAATAAAGGGGCAAGACTAGCACTTCTATTCAACCTTGTACTGTGGGTCCCAGTCAGTATCATAATAAAAAGAAAATAAACAAAAAATATCAAAGGTGAAACAAAGATTATTAACAGGTGACATGATAGTCTATATAGAAAATACAAGAGACTATGCAAGAGAATGAAAAAGTTGGCTTAAAAGTCAACATTCAGAAAACTAAGATCATGGCATCCAGTCCTATCATTTCCTGGCAAATAGATGGGGAAACAATGAAAACAGTGAGAGACTTTATTTTTGGGGGCTCCAAAATCACTGCTGATGGTGACTGCAGCCATGAAATTAAAAAACGCTTGCTCCTTGGAAGAAAAGCTAGGACTAACGTAGACAGCATATTACAAAGCAGACATTAGCATATTACAAAGCAGAGACATTACTTTGCCAACAAAGGTCTGTCTAGTCAAAGCTATGGTTTTTCCAGTAGTCATGTATGGATGTGAGAGTTGGACTATAAAGAAAGCTGAGTGCCAAAGAATTGATGCTTTTGAACTGTGGTGTTGGAGAAGACTCTTGAGAGTCCCTTGGACTGCAAGGAGATCCAACCAGTCCATCCGAAAGAAAATCATTCCTGAATATTCATTGGAAGGACTGATGCTGAAGCTGAAACTCCAGTGCTTTGGCTACCTGATGTGAAGAACTGACTCATTGGAAAAGACCCTGATGCTGGGAAAGATTGAAGGCAGGAGGAGAAGGGGACGACAGAGGATGAGATGGTTGGATGGCATCATCGACTCAATGGACATGAGTTTGAGTAAGCTCTGGGCGTTGGTGATGGACAGGGAAGCCTGGCATGCTGCAGTCACAAAGTTGGACATGACTGAGCGACTGAACTGAACTGATGCAAGCTATTGAAACAAGTAAGAATAGTTAGCAAGGTTTGAGGATATAAGAGCAATTATAAAAAAATCAGTAGTGCAGCAGTTAGAGCTTACAGTAGCAACAAAAACTAAAAGACACTCAGGAATAAATCTAATTAAAGATGTGTGAGACCTCTGTGGAGAAAAATAGAAATCTTTATTGAATGACATTAAAGAAAACCTGAGTTAATGGAGGGACATAACCGTGCTCATGTACAGGAAAAGTTAGTAAGTAATGGTGTCAAGTCTCCCTAAATTCACTTAGAGGTTTAATTAAATTCTAATTAAAATTCTAAATAGGAACAGGAAGAGCAAAGACAATATTAAGCAGCACAAACTACCCTACCAGATGTTAACACTTCTTATAAGCTATAGTAATTAGCATAGTGCAGAGAAGAAGAAATAGATCAGTGGAATATTACAGAGAACCCAGAAACAGACCCACGCATAAATGGAAACTTGATACATAACAGTGTGGAAAGGAAGAATTATTTAAGAGATGCTACTGGAACCATTGGTTAACCATATAAAAAAAGTTAAATTAGATCCCAATTGTACATTGTATACAAAAACAGATTCAAAGAGGTTTAATGACTTAAATGTGACAAGTACTTCTAAACTTTTGGATGATGATAATACAGGCAAATACCTTTATGATCTTGTGGTAGGGAAGAATTTCTTAAAATGCAGAAATAAACCATAAGTAAAAACTTGAAAAAATTTTCTACATTGAAATTTAAACATTTGTGTATAAAGGAATAAATCATGAACAAAATAAACAACAACAACAACAACAAATAACCAAGCCACAGACTAGGAAATGATATTTGCTGTATGTTTGCTCCTGCCTCAGACCCCTGGCACCTGATCATCCTCTGCCTGGAACAAACGTCATCCAAATACAGGTTTCACTCTCTCCATCAATTCAGTAATGCCTCTGTTCCCATGTCACCTCCTCAGAGAGGCATTGCTGTCCACCCTATTGAAAATAACACCTCTGTCGCTTCACTTTCTTCCTCTGTTTTCTCTTAGTAGCACTTATTGCTCCCTGATACTCTATGTCTATTTGCTCACTTATTTATTTCTCATCTCTCTACTCCTTGAGAGCAGCGACTTTGTTTTGCTGTCATATTTCTCAGCACTCAAACAATGTCTAGCACATGATGTATACTAATACATACTTTTTGAGTGGATAATAAATGAATATAGATGGTAAGGGATTAGTATTCAGAATATGTAAAGAACTACAGATCAATGAGAAAATTTTGAACACATGGCTCAAAAGAAAAATTATTTAGGTCTATGAATAGGCAGGTCACAGAAGAAGACACCTGAAGGGACAATAAGAATATGGAAAGAGATTTAATATCATTTGCGATCAGGGAAATGTAAAGTTAAACGATGACTTCACACAAGAGACTAGCAAAAATTAGAAGTCTGATATTGCCCATATGGAAACTTAGTGAGTAATGGTGTCAAGTCTCCCTAAATCTGCTGAGAGATTTAATTAAATTCTAATTAAATGATTGTCAATAGATTGTAAAGGAGTCAAGGAAAAAGGAACTATGTTCACTGTTAGTTGGAGCATAAATTGGCACAACCATCCTGGAGGAGAATTTGGAAATATCTAATAATCATACACATGCACTTACCCTAAGACCCAGAAATTCTACTTCCAAGTAAACATGTTAGAGATACTTTTTAATATTTGAGTCAAGTGACTACACAAGAATGTTTATAGTAGCATTGTTTTAATAGCAAACAACTGGATATAAACCAAATGTATACCACCAGTAGAGTAGACAAACCATGGTGTAGTCATAAAATGGGATAGTCTATAGCAATAAAAAATTGCTATAGCTATAGTCTATTTCTCAAGAGGCAGGTCAGGTGGTCTGGGATTCCCATCTCTTTCAGAATTTTCCACAGTTTATTGTGATCCACACAGTCAAAGGCTTTGGCATAGTCAATAAAGCAGAAATAGATGTTTTTCTGGAACCCTCTTGCTTTTTCCATGATCCAGCAGATGTTGGCAATTTGATCTCTGGTTCCTCTGCCTTTTCTAAAACCAGTTTGAACATCAGGGAGTTCACGGTTCACATATTGCTGAAGCCTGGCTTGGAGAATTTTGAGCATTACTTTACTAGCATGTGAGATGAGTGCAATTGTGTGGTAGTTTGAGCATTCTTTTGCATTGCCTTTCTTTGGAACTGGGATGAAAACTGATCTTTTCCAGTCCTGTGGTCACTGCTGAGTTTTCCAAATTTGCTGGCATATTGAGTGCAGCACTTTCACAGCATCCTCTTTCAGGATTTGAAATAGCTCAACTGGAATTCCATCACCTCCACTAGCTTTGTCCATAGTGATGCTTTCTAAGGCCCACTTGACTTCACATTCCAAGATGTCTGGCTCTAGATTAGTGAACACATCATCATGATTATCTGGGTCGTGAAGATCTTTTTTGTACAGTTCTTCCATGTATTCTTGCCACCTCTTCTTAATATCTTCTGCTTCTGTTAGGTCCAGACCATTTCTGTCTTTTATCGAGCCCATCTTTGCATGAAATGTTCCCTTGGTATCTCTAATTTTCTTGAAGAGATCTCTAGTCTTTCCCATTTTGTTCTTTTCCTCTATTTCTTTGCATTGATCACTGAAGAAGGCTTTCTTATCTCTTCCTGCTATTCTTTGGAACTCTGCATTCAGATGCTTATATCTTTCCTTTTCTTCTTTGCTTTTCACCTCTCTTCTTTTCACAGCTATTTGTAAGGCCTCCCCAGACAGCCATTTTGCTGTTTTGCATTTCTTTTCCATGGGGATGGTCTTGATCCCTGTCTCCTGTACAATGTCACGAACCTCATTCCATTGTTCATCAAGCACTCTGTCTATCAGCTCTAGGCCCTTAAATCTATTTCTCACTTCCACTGTATAATCATCAGGGATTTGATTTAGGTCATACCTGAATGGTCTAGTGGTTTTCCCTACTTTCTTCAATTTAAGTCTGAATTTGGCAATAAGGAGTTCATGATCTGAGCCACAGTCAGCTCCTGGTCTTGTTTTTGTTGACTGTATAAGCTTCTCCATCTTTGGCTGCAAAGAATATATTCAGTCTGATTTTGGTGTTGACCATCTGGTGATGTCCATGTGTAGAGTCTTCTCTTGTGTTGTTGGAAGAGGGTGTTTGCTATGACCAGTGCATTTTCTTGGCAAAACTCTATCAGTCTTTGCCCTGCTTCATTCCGCATTCCAAGGCCAAATTTGCCTGTTACTCCAGGTGTTTCTTGACTTCCTACTTTTGCATTCCAGTCCCCTATAATGAAAAGGACATCTTTTTTGGGTGTTAGTTCTAATAGGTCTTGTAGGTCCTCATAAAACCGTTCAACTTCAGCTTCTTCAGTGTTACTGGTTGGGGCATAGACTTGGATTACTGTGATATTGAATGGTTAGAACTGGGCATGGAACAACAGACTGGTTCCAAATAGGAAAAGGAGTACGTCAAGGCTGTATACTGTCACCCTACTTATTTAACTTATATGCAGAGTACATCATGAGAAACCCTGGGCTGGAAGAAGCACAAGCTGGAATCAAGATTGCTGGGAGAAATATCAATAACCTCAGATATGCAGATGACACCACCCTTACGGCAGAAAGTGAAGAGGAGCTAAAAAGCCTCTTGATGAAAGTGAAAGAGGAGAGAGAAAAAGTTGGCTTAAAGCTCAACATTCAGAAAATGAAGATCATGGCATCTGGTCCCATCACTTCATGGGAAATAGATGGGGAAACAGTGGAAACAGTGTCAGACTTTATTTTTTTGGGCTCCAAAATCACAGCAGATGGTGACTGCAGCCATGAAATTAAAAGACGCTTACTCCTTGGAAGAAAAGTTATGACCACCCTAGGTAGTATATTCAAAAGCAGAGACATTACTTTGCCGACTAAGGTCCGTCTAGTCAAGGCTATGGTTTTTCCTGTGGTCATGTATGGATGTGAGAGTTGGACTGTGAAGAAGGCTGAGCGTCGAAGAATTGATGCTTTTGAAGTGTGGTGTTGGAGAAGACTCTTGAGAGTCCCTTGGACTGCAAGGAGATCCAACCAGTCCATTCTGAAGGAGATCAGCCCTGGGATTTCTTTGGAAGGAATGATGCTAAAGCTGAAGCTCCAGTACTTTGGCCACCTCATGCGAAGAGTTGACTCATTGGAAAAGACTCTGATGCTGGGAGGGATTGGGGGCAGGAGGAGAAGGGGACGACCGAGGATGAGATGGCTGGATGGCATCATGGACTCGATGGACTTGAGTCTGAGTGAACTCTGGGAGTTGGTGATGGACAGGGAGGCCTGGCGTGCTGCGATTCATGGGGTCGCAAAGAGTCGGACACAACTGAGCAACTGAACTGAACTGAACTGAACTAATAGCTATAGTCTATAGCTATAAACAAATTATAGCTGGCCCTCCATAACTGAGGATTCTGCATTCACAGATTCAACCAACCTTGGATTGAAAATATTAAAAATGAAGTTTCAGAAAGTTCCAAAAAGCAAAACTTGAATTTGCTGCACACTAGCAACTATTTGCAAGGTACTTACGTTGTATTTACAGTTACGTATATAGCATTTGAAGGCTTCCCTGGTGGCTCAATAGGTAAAGAGTCTGCCTGCAATGCAGGAGTCTCAGGAGCTGCAGGTTCAATCCCTGGGTCTGGAAGATTCCCTGGAGAAGGAAATGGCAACCCACTCCAGTATTCTTGCTTGGAGAATCCCTTGCACCGAGGAGCCTGATGGGCTCCAGTCCATAGGTCACAAAGAGTTGGACATGACTAAAGCGACTGAGCACACAGAGACACATATAGCATTTATAATATCTTAGGTATTTTGGACTTAAATGATTTGAAGTACAGGGGAGGTTGTGTGTAGGTTATATGCAAGTACTGCTCTATTTTATATAAAACACTTGAGCATCCATGGATTTTGATATTTATTGGAGGTCCTGGAACCAATTACCTATAGATATGGGAGAACAGCTGTATGCACACATCATTGTGGGTGAATCTCATAAACACAGAGAGCAAAAGAAGCAAATTGCAGCATACATGTTATATAATTCCATTTATGTAAAGTTTCAAAATATGATAAACTGTGCTGTATGTTGTCTATGAATAGATGGACATGTGGTCAAAGGGTAGTGGTTCACTCTGAAGTGGGAAGGAGTGGCGTGGGATTAGGAGAGGGTGCAACAGGAGGCTTCAACTCTCTGTGGTTTGTTACTTTAATAAGAAACAAATATGTTAAAATTTGATAAAGATGTGTGGGTAGTGATAATATCATGATACAACATGAATAATAACTTCATTATTCCCTTAGTATGTGCTTGAAATGATTCATTTGAAGAAATTACCATTAGCTCAGTATCATCTGTGTTTGGGTACGTGTGAGTTAAATGCTTAACCAGTTTGCTAATGCTACTATTTTCCCACCTTCATGGCCTCCTCTTTCTGTTTATACAATCCAGCTTCAGAATTATTTGCTGAATGGGGAATCACACAGTTCTTGAACTTGAACCTCAGCTTCATTTGGGACAGGAGTCAGCCAACTTTTTCTGTTAGGGCCTAGCTTGTAAATATTTTCAGTTTTGTGGAGAAAGCAATGGAAAGCAATGGGGTGGGCAGAATTCTAAGATGGCCCTCAAGCTTCCTGGCCCTAATGTACATGCACTTTATCCCAGTTATTCAACTAAACACTGATCTAGGTGCTGCTGTGAAAGGATTCTGGATATGTAAATCAGGTCCCAAATCAGTTGACTTTAAAACTATCCCTGATAGGTTTAACCATCAGATAAGAGAAGAGACTCAACTGTGAGGGAGAGTCCCTGTTGTTGGCTTTGGAGGCAGGAGGGCCATGTGACAAGGAATGTGGGTGACCTGTAGGAACTGAGAGCAGCCTCAATTTTACAGCTGTAAGGAACAGTTCTGTCAACAACCACTTGATAGAAGACTTTGAGCCTCAGATGAGGCTGCCATCCTAGCCAATCCTTTCAGTTCAGCCTTGGGAGACCTTGAATGGGAACCAACTAAGTCCTGCCCAGACTTCTGACCTACAGGAACTGTGAGGTTATCAAATGGTGTTGTTTAAAGCCACTAAGTTTGTGAGACTTTGTCATACAACCATTCACAATGAATACAAGTAGCCAGAGATAATGCACAAATGAATGAGCATGGGAGCTTGTTCCAATTTCATGTAATTTTCATGTGTCACAAAATATTTTCTTTATTTTTTTTTCCCCACTGTTTACATATAGAAAAGTCATTGCTAGCTCATGGATTATATACAAACCAGTGGTGGGTGAATTTTGGCTTGTGGGTTATACTTGGCAATCCATGATCTAGGAATTGGTGTGTTTTTAAATCAAATCCTCTGAACTTTTGATAATGTTTCAGATCTCATAAGAGTATGGAAATATCTAAAACATTTTCTTCTTCAAGATTTGAAATCTGTTACCATTTATTTTCTTCACATAGCATGATAAGCATGATAGCTTTTCTCAAACATATGGTAACTTTTAAAACAATTTTCTCTAATGGTCTAAGCCTCTTCTAAATATAAAATCTGAACTAGAAAAGCATTTCACTTATACATCAATTTCTAACACTCAAATAGGTTCAAAGGAACATTGCCAGCTATTTAATGAAAATATTGTGGTTATTTATTTATTTTATATCCCCAAGGAAGTCTTCTTTATTTTTTTGATTGTGTGATTCTAATTAGTTGAGAAACATGCATGGCCTTTCTTGAGACATGTTAATTAATATGGATGTTGCTATAACAATCTTCTAGTAATTTACATTTTCTGAATATCTGGTATATCATGCATTCATTTTTATCATTTAATGAAATTACTAAATTAGGATTTAGAATGCTGTGCTTATGCTTTCTTTAATTAGAAATAGAAATAGGAAAGTGGGCAGGACCCTTGGAAACAGTGGTTTGATAGCACAAGATAGACATGCTTGGGAGAACTTTCTGGAGTAGTTTTCTTGGGCTGCTACAACAAAGTACCACAAACTGGGCAGCTTAAAGCAACAGGAATTTATTCTCTGACAGTTCTGGAGGCTAGAAGTCTGAAGTCAAGTTGTCAGCAGGGCCATACTCCTTTTGAAACCTGTAAGGAAGACTCGTTCCTTCCCCCTCTCTCTAGCTTCTGGCTTTTGCTGGCAGTTGATAGCTGGTTGGTGTTCTTGGTTTATAGATGCATTAATCCAATCTCTGCCTCTATCATTGCATGGCTGCCTTCTCCCTGTCTGTTTCATTCCATCTTTCTTTCTGTAACAAAAGCATGTATTAAAACATCTTATTGGAAATGTTAAAAAATGAAGGCACTCTAAACTTTATGGTTTCCTTGAGGTTATAATTTTCAGCTACTCTTAGTACCATTTCAGAGAAAACACATATAGACTAAGACCACCTTCCAGACACCCTGATTAAATACACTATATTTAACAACGAATAGCTCCACTTTCAACTCAGCAACCTAAACCCAAGAAATGAAGTGGAGCTGGACTCTATAATCCTTCCCCCCACCCCTGTATTCTCTGCTTGCCCTTTTGTCTGTGGAAAAACTTTAGCCAAAGAATAAGTTTCATCAGAGAAGTGAGAACATGTAGAAACAATAATAGTCAAAGGAGACCAAATAATAATAGTTTAGTCATTAAACATAGTCAAGGACCTTTAGTTCCTCCTCAAGATCTGTAGATAGTATTCTGAGCCATACCTTATAGATATTGAAACCCTTACCAGATGGATTAAATTAACTACATGATGCCCAGACTGTAGCCATGACATAAGCTGCCACAGTTCTGAGAACTGGCCTCAAAGAAATGGAAACAAACCAACCTTGGAACTGAAGATTAATGGTACCTACATCTGATACGAAGAGCTGACTCATTGGAAAAGACCCTGATGCTGGGAAAGATTGAGGGCAGGAGGAGAAGGAGGTGACAGAGGATGAGATGGTTGGATGGCATCACTGACTCAATGGATATAAATTTGAGCAAACTCCAGGAGATGGTGAAGGACAGGGAAGCCTGGTGTGTTGCAGTTCATGGGATCGCAAAGAATAGGACATGACTTAGTGACCGAGTAACAAGTCTCACAGCTTGCAAGTGGACAGGCTGAGATGCAAACATAGGCAGAGGCTACATTCTTAACTACTTGGCTACTTTGCACCTCCCTTCTGAACATCAACCTTTCCCCACCACCATATGCTTGCCTACCTTCTAGACTTTGCCCAAGGGCCCTCCTGGAGGTCCTCCTTAAACCCACCTTCCCAGCATGGGCCCTGCATTTCAAAAACATCTCTTGGACTCTGCCTGTTGTCATGATGAGGTGATAAAGAAAGAAACCAGCTGACGGTATGAGCAGGGCCTCCAGAGGCCTAGGATCCATTTGTCAAATTTGAGGACTCCGAAACTTTGTCTTGTTGGCATCCTCAGGAGTGTTCAGGTCTGGGTCAGAATTCCCTTGTGTAAATCTACAAAGGGTTGATTGCTAATCCAGAATACCAATTTGGGAACTTACACTGAGAAATATGCCTGTCAAGCGTTGCAAATATTGCCAAGAGAGTTGGTTGGAAAGGGACAGCTGCTCAGGCAATGCCTTCCCAGGGGTCCTTTGGTGAGATTCTCCTGCCCACAATGTGGGTCCAGGTCCCCCCTCCAAAAAGAGGCCAGGGCACATGGGGTGGGTGGGAGTGCTGGCACAGGCTTGACTTCTGGTATTAGGGTCCCAGGATCTAGGTTGAATCAGGACTTTTCTGCAGCCTGAGGCAGAGAGCCAGGCATCACGTGGAGAAGAGCCAAGGTTCTGGCAGGAGAGTCCAAACCGTGCGTTAAGTCCAAAGGCTGTGGGAGGACAGGAAGGGGAATATGAGGAGGGAGTTTGGTAGCTCAGAGGGACTGGGCCGGAGAGCTGAGGGGAGATGTGATGTCAAATGCCTGGCTCAGTGTGACTCCTGCTTCTGACTCTTTGGATCTGGGCATGTGTGAGGTCATCCTGGTGATCAGACCTCAGCTCTCTCCTATGGTCTTTGACTTGACCCAGTCTTCCGGTGCCTGGCAGTGTCTGCTAGAAGCCTCACACTCTGGTTCTGGCCCCATAAAATCCAATCCTCCCCAGGAAGGGAAGATTCAGATGTTTAGCCACAAATCTGGGGTTTCTGAGGTCCGCACAGCTGCCCTGGCCAGACTCTGCCACTCTCTCCTCCATGAATCTGTGATGATGCAGAGGAAAAATGCAAGTTCTAAGGGAGGGTTTCCACTTTGGCAGCCCCCAAAGCACAAGGAAGAGCAGAGTCAATTCCATAGTCGGTTCCAAGAGCCAGAAAGTCTTTAGGCAAAAGTTTTATGAGGAACATGTTAGAATTTCTCAAAGTTGCTTGCTTTTGGCATCATTAGATACAAATTTTTCACCTTTGTCATGTTCAGTTTCACTGTTGGACAGTCTTGTGATAGGCATTAACTTCTTATTTTATTGGTGCCATTCATCATCCACACTTGGTCCGGGCCATGTTAGTTGCTGCTGTGTCTCAGTCATTTTGTGTGACAGCTGCCTTCAGCCATCACCAGGTGAGTGAGCTGCTTTGGATCACAGCAGGTGCCTGGCACATAACAGGAACTTTAATATATGTTGAATGAATGAGGAAATGAACACGTGATTGAATGAATCCCTGAAGATTCATTTATAAACTTTGCTTGTGGTCCAATATGCCTAAATATCACAAGAAGGCAGGTTGTAACTGCTCTTACAGTAAAGTTTTGGGCATCTTTTGAAAAAAAAATGACACAGGTACTACATGAATATATTCTCATCAAAAAAGAGTCAAACATTCTAGGGGCTTCCCTGGTGGTCTAGTGGTTAAGAATCCACCTGCCAATGTAGGGGCATGGGTTCATTCTCTGGTCCTTGATGATCCCACATGCCCTGGAGCAACTAAGCCAGTGGACAACTACCGAGCCCATGCATCACAACTACTGAAGCTCACCCGCCTAGAGCCTGTGCTCTGCAGCAAGAGAGGCCACCACAACGAGAAGCCTGTGAACCGCAACCAAGAGTAGTCACCACTCACTGCAACTAGAGGAAAGCCTGTGTGCAGCAATAAAGACCCAGCACAGCCAAATAAATAATCTTTTCTAAAAATAGACTCAAACATTCCAGAAGTATACAGAATAAAAGTCCCTGTTACTTTCCCTGCCACTATCTGAATCCCAGTCCCCCCATTAGAGGTAACCACTGTTACCAGTTCAGTGGGCATAATTCCCACCTACTTTCCATATATTTACATATATGTGATGAATGGGTGTTGTTATAAGCATATGACTTTCCTCCTTTTTATAAATGGGATTCCATTATGTCTACTGTTTTGCAACTTGTTTTTTGGATTTAGCAACATATTTTGAGCATGTTTCCACATCAAGACATCTACTTCATTATTTTTAATGACTGCTTAGTACTCCATCTTTTATCTTTTAGGATCATCCTAAAAGAGGATGCTGTTAAAGTGCTGCACTCAATATGCCAGCAAATTTGGAAAACTCAGCAGTGGCCACAGGACTGGAAAAGGTCACTTTTCATTCAAATCTAAAAGAAAGGCAATACCAAAGAATGTTCAAACTACCACACAATTGCACTCATCTCACACGCTAGCAAAGTAATGCTCAAAATTCTCCAAGCGAGGCTTCAAAGGTAGTGAACCGAAAACTTTCAGATGTTCAAGTTGGATTTAGAAAAGGCGGAGGAACCAGAGGTCAAATTGCCATTATCTGTTGGATCCATAGAAAAAGCAATGGAGTTCCAGAAAAACATCTACTTCTGCTTTATTGATTATGCCAAAGCCTTTGACTATGTGGATCACAAAAAACTGTGGAAAATTCTTAAAGAGATGGGAATACCAGATCACCTGACCTGCCTCCTGAGAAATCTGTATGCAGGTCAAGAAGCAACAGTTCAAACTGGACACAGCATACTGATTCCAAATTGAGAAAGGAGTACATCAAGGCTGTATATTGTCACACTGCTTATTTAACTTATATGCAGAGTAAAACATGAGAAATGTTGGGCTGGATGAAGCACAAACTGGAATCAAGATTGCCAGGAGGAATATCAGTAACCTCAGATATGCAGATGACACCACCCTTATGGCAGAAAGTAAAGAAGAACTAAGGAGTCTCTTGATGAAAGTGAAAGAGGAGAGTGAAAAAGTTAGCTTAAAACTCAACATTCAGAAAACTAAGATTATGGCATCTGGTCCCATCAATTCATGGCAAATAGATGGGGAAGCAATGGAAACAGTGAGAGACTTTGTTTTCTTGGGCTCCAAAATCATTGCAGATGGTGACTACAACCATGAAATTCAAAAGATGCTTGCTCCTTGGAAGAAAAGCTATGACAAACCTAGACAGCATATTAAAAAGCAGAGATATTACTTTGCTGACAAAGGTCCATCTAGGCAAAACTGTGATTTTTCCAGTAGTCATGTATGGACATGAGAGTTGGACCATAAAGAAAGCTGAGCATCAAAGAATTGATGCTTTTGTACTGTGGTGTTGGAGAAGACTCTTGAGAGTCCCTTGGACTGCCAGGAGATCCAACCAGTCTATCCTAAAGGAAATCAGTCCTGAATATTCACTGGAAGGACAGATGCTGAAGCTGAAGCTCCAATACTTTGGCCACCTAATGCGAAGAACTGACTCACTGGAAAAGACCCTGATGCTGGGAAAAATTGAAGGCAGGAGGAGAAGGGGACGACAGAGGATGAGATGGTTGGATGGCATCACCGACTTGATGGACATGAGTTTGAGCAAGCTCTGGGAGTTGGTGATGGACAGGGAAGCCTGGTGTGCCACAGGCCATGGAGTGGCAAAGAGTCGGACACGACTGAGTGACTGAACTGAACAGAACTAGTACTCCATAACGTTGATATACTATATTTTAGCTAGTCTTATTTGGTAAGTATTTCAGTGGTTCACAGTTTGTGTCTAATACAAACATTGCCATAATAAATATTCTTGCTATTTATATATATTGCATATGATTTAATATCTAGTAAGACAAGTCCCCTCTGTCCCATTATTCTTCCCTTTCAGCAGTTTTCTGGTTACTCTTCCTTGTTTATTTTTCCATGTGAATATTAAATAAGCTTCTCCAGCCCCCAAAGTAAGCAGTTTTACTGCATGTATGTGTACTAAGTCACTTCAGTCATGTCCAACTCTTTGAGACCCTATGAACTGTAGCCCACCAGGCTCCTCTGTCCATGGGATTCTCCAGGCAAGAATACTGGAGTGGCTTGCCACACCCTCCTCCAGGGGATCTTCCCGACCCAGGGACTGAACTCTCATCTCCTGCAGCTCCAACATTGACAGGTGGGTTCTTTACCACTGAGCCTCCAGGGAAGCCCTGCAGTCTTCCTGGGATCGTGTTAAGTCTGTAAGTGAAGTTAAGAAACAATGGGCATGTTTTGATATTGTGTCTTCCTATTTGAAAACATGGTATGCCTTTCTATTTAAGGTTTTGTCTAAGATTTCTAAAAATATTTTATTAAAACATTGCAAAGTTAATGAATGTCTGTTGCAGACAGTTTAAACTGCTTAGAACTGTATAAAGTAAAAATTAAAAGCTTGACCACTGGTACAAGGTCATGGTGTTTTAGCCTCCCTTCCCCCCACGTTTTGATTTTTTTTAAACTGGAGGATAATTGCTTTATAATATCATATTGGTTCTTAACAGATGAATGCATACAGAAATTGTGGTACATATATGCAATGGAATATCACTCAGCTATAAAAAAGAATGCATTTGAATAGGTCCTAATGAGGTGGATGAACCTAGAGCCTATTACACAGACTGAAATAAGTCCCTCCTCTTTTTAAAACTTTTTATTTTGTATTGGAGTATAGCTAGCTAACAATATGATAGTTTCAGGTGTATAGCAAATGGATTCAGTTATATATATAATTCAGATTATTTTCCTTTATAGGTTATTACAAAATACTGAATGCTGTTCCCTGTGCTATACAGTAAATCCTTATTGCTTATCTATTTTATGTATAGTAGTTTGTATCTGTTAATCCCATACTCCTAATTTATCCCCCACCCCTCACTTTCCCCTTTAAAAACGTAAGATCATGCTTTTCCTGTGATCTGAAATTTACCTTTTCCACTGTAAATATCTCTGGAGTAACTTTTTGTGTCAGCTTATACAATGCTTCCTCAATCATGTTTTTAGACATGTGGACTTTTTTTTTAAATTTTTATTTATTTATCTTTGGCTGAACTGGGTCTTTGTTGCTGTGTGCAGACTTTTTCTAGTTGCGATGAGCAGGGGCTACTCTTTGCTGTGGTGTGTAGGCTTCTCATTGTGGTGGCTTCTCTTGTTCGGGAGCACAAACTCTAGTGCACTTGGGCTTCAGTAGTTGTGACACACAGGCTCAGCAGTTGTGGTGCCTGGGCTTTGTTGCTCCACAGCGTGTGGAATCCTCCCAGACTAGAGACTGAACTCATGTCCCCTGCATTGGCAGGCAGATTCTTACCCACTGTGCCACCAGGGAAGCCCCTGCTTCAATCTTTTTTAATTTCTGCAGCACATTACACTCTGTGGATATACTCTCTCTCTCTCTCTCTATATATATATATATATTTAATTTAATGCTCTGTGATAGGTATTTGGGCATGTCCATATTTTATAAACCATTTATAATAAACATAAATAGTGTTACATGAATTATGTAAATAGTTTTGTAGGGTAAATTCCTAGTAGTAGATTTACTGGTGTCAAACGGTTTTGTGCGTTTAGAATTTTGATTGACGTTGCCAAACTACATTCCCAATGGTAAAAGCTTGTCAGCACTAGGGTTATGAAGCTTTTAAATATTTGCTGATCTATAATTTTCATCTATTTCTGAAGTAAGAGGTTGAGCATCTTTGCATTTGTTTGTTGGCTGTTTATAATTGGTTTTCTGTGCTTTACCAATTTTTGTTCTTTACCAACTTGTCTACTTTTGTTTTGTCTTCTCTTACTGACTTATAGCAGTTATTTGTATATTACTAATATTAGTCCTTTGCTTTTTACATTTTTTGCACAGATTTCCCCCAAAATTTTGTGCCTTTTGGCTGTGTTGACGATGTTTTGGCTGTTTACATACATAAAATTGTTTACAGCCAAATGTTTAACTATTTTTTCCTCTTTGATTTCTGGATTCCCAGGCTGTAAAAATATTCTTATATTTTATTTTACTCCTGGTATTTTATTTTTAAATTGAAATCTTAACTCCATCTGGAATGTATTTTTGTGTAGGAGGTGAGATAAGGATCTCGCTTCATGTGTTTCTAAATGACTAATGAATTAAGGATTTTTAGCTGCTAGTAAAGGAGCTAACTTTAGCTATGAGAATATGGTGTATTTTCCTGAAACCCAAGTTCTGGGATGGAGTTTAATTATCCAAAAGGACCAGAGTCTGGGACGGTAAAGGTGTCAGGAATGTAAAGAGTACTAGTTTCTTTCCATCTCTCATCTCTGATGCTCTCTGAGTGTTGGCTTAGTTCATCTCTCTCTGTGAACTGGTTTTTTTTTTTTTTCCTACTACTGAGTCCTATGGTGGAGCTAGCCATACCAAAGTTCAACAACTACGGTTTTAGGTCTCCTCCCTTCTAGATGCCAGCACTTCAGACTGGAAGAGACTCTGATTAGTTCAGCTTGGGTCAGGGGTTCACCTTTGATCTGATCAGGGACAGGGATTACTTAATACAAACATGGCTGTCGTGAGCTCAATCCTGAAACCCCATGGACTGGGATGGGGAAGTTAGAGGGTGGGCATTCTCTAGGAGGAATCATTGTGAATGGATTTGGGCAGCCATGTCTACTACACCTTGTGTCCCAGTGCCTTATTGGAACGATGCATTTTCTCCCTTTCTTTTGCATTCTCCTGGATAACTATTTCCTGCTACATTCACAGTGGCAGGTGAGCAGGGTTGAATTGCTAAAGGTGACTCAAGGACCCAATGGCAGTGCTTACAGTTTCACAGTTTACTACCGGAGAAGGATACAGCAAGGGGTCCTCTTGCCTTCCTCTGTAAGGGTGGTGGCTGTACATTTTCTTGCTTGGACCAGGAGTCACTGATATTTGCATGGAACAAGGGAGTCCAAAATGGAATCTCGTTTGGGGTTAAAAATTTTCTTTTGCCAGTCATACAAGCATATTCCAGCCTCAACACAAGAGCCCTGGGAGGAAGGGACAGATATCATATTAAGACCAGGTGCAGATCATTAATCTCACTGTTATCAATACGCAATGTGGGGACTTCCCTGCTGTTCCAGTGGCTGACTCCACACTCCCAATGTAGGGGACCCAAGTTCAATCCTTGGTCAGAGGACTAGATCCCACATGCCACAACTAAGACCTGGTGTGCATCTGTGCTAAGTCTCTTCAGTCATGTCTGACTCTGTGCAATGCTATGGACTGCAGCCCACTAGACTCCTCTGCCCATGGGATTCTCCAGGCAAGAATACTCAAGTGGGTTGCCATACTCTCGACCCAGGGATTGAACCTGTGTCTCTTATGTCTCCTGTATTTGCAGGTGGGTTCTTTTACCACTAGTGCCACCTGGGAAGCCCTAAGACCTGGCATGGCCAAATAAATAAATAAATTTTACAAAATACACAATGTGCGCAAACCTCGTTGCATTTCCTCAGACCCCTTGTTACACAGCAACATCAGTATGTTTCATGCCTTGATGAGGGGTCAGTGCCATGCAGGAGCTTTAGTACAACAGGTCAGGCTAATTCTAGACCTACACAGCACACACATCTTTTCTTCTTTTAAGCCTCTGCACCCCCTCTTTCATCATCTCTCCTCGCTTCCTATGTCACTGAGAAGATAGGAGCAATCAAGAGAACTTCCGCAAGCCCTCACCATCACAGTTGCTCTCTTACCTGCAGCTGTATCTCTGTTCACTGTTGTGCTTCCTGTTGCTAGAAAGCAACTGTCCATGACTCTCTGTGCAGCCCACCCCATGCATGTGCACTAGATTCCATCTCCTTTCTTCTGCTTGAGGACCTCCCCCCGGCAGCTTCTCCTCTCTCTGCCTCATCGGCTTTTCTCTTCACAGCATTATTCCTATCCACATCCAAAGACGCTATTTCTACTCCCCATCTTCAAACTTTATCTTTTTTCTTTTCTTTTTTAAAATATAAATTTATTTATTTTAATTGGAGGCTAATTACTTTACAATATTGTAGTGGTTTTGCCATACATTGACTTGAATCTGCCACGGGTGTACACATGTTCCCCATCCTGAACCCGCCTCCCACCTCCCTCCCCATCCCATCCCTCTGGGTCATCCCAGTGCACCAGCCCCGAGCATCCTGTCTCATGCATCAAACCTGGACTGGCGATTTGTCTCACATATGATAATATACATGTTTCAATGCCATTCTCCCAAACCATCCCACCCTTGCCCTCTCCCACAGAGTCCAAAAGACTGTTCACTTTATCTGTCTCTTTTGCTGTTTCGCATACAGGGTTATCGTTACCATCTTTCTAAATTCCATATATATGCATTAGTATACTGTATTGATGTTTTTCTTTCTGGCTTACTTCACTCTGTATAATAGGCTCCAGTTTCATCCACCTCATTAGAACTGATTCAAATGTATTCTTTTTAATGGCTGAGTAATACTCCATTGTGTATATGTACCACAGCTTTCTTATCCATTCATCTGCTGATGGACATCTAGGTTGTTTCCATTTCCCAGCTATTATAAACATTGCTGCTATGAACATTGGGGTACACGTGTCTCTGATTCTGGTTTCCTCGGTGTGTATACCCAGCAGTGGGATTACTGGGTCATAAGGCACTTCTATTTCCAGTTTTGTAAGGAATCTCCACACTGTTCTCCATAGTGGCTGTACTAGTTTGCATTCCCACCAACTGTGTAGGAGGGTTCCCGTATCTCCGCACCCTCTCCAGCATTTATTGCTTGTAGGCTTTTGGATCGCAGCCATTCTGACTGGCGTGAAATGGTACCTCATTGTGGTTCTGATTTGCATTTCTCTGATAATGAGTGATGTTGAGCATCTTTTCATGTGTTTGTTAGCCATCCGTATGTCTTCCTTGGAGAAATGTCTGTTTAGTTCTTTGGCCCACTTTATCTTGATTCACTTCCTCCTGTAGTCCCACATTCTCTGCTCTGCTCTAAAACAAAGTTCCTTAAAAAGCTGCCTGTTCTTGCAGTCTCTAATTCCCTTCCTCCCATTCTCTCTTGAACCCACTCCAGCCATTCTTTCATGCTCACCACTTGGCTACAACTGCTGTTATAAAGTCACTTTCCTGTTGCTAAATACAACAACCTGTGGATGATATTTACATCATTGATGAATTCTTCCACCTTGAAGCATTTTCTCCACTTGGCTTCCAGGATACACATTTTCCTGGTTTTCTTCCACATCTCTTGATTTGTTTTTTCAGTGTCCTGTACCAGTTTTCCTTTAGTACTCCTTCCCATGCCATCCCTCCACACCTGATCTCTTAACATTGGGCCAGTTCTTAGATTTTTCTCTGTCTGAATTTGCTCCCACAATGAGCTCATCTAGTTTCATGACTTTCAATACCACCTATATGCTAATGACCTCAAATTTATATTTCCATCCCTGACCTCTCCCATGATATCCAGACCTGTATAGCCAGTCGACTATATCCCTCCACTTGGATGCCCAAAAAAGACCACTCAAAGTCAACATGTCCAAAACTCAATTCTAATTTTCCTCAAAATTGGCAACCCCTAAAGTTTTCCCCATAACACTAAAGGGAAACTCAGCCTCTCAGTTGCTTAGGCTAAAATCCTGGGAGTCATTTAAAAAAAACAAACTTTTATTTTATATTGGAGTATAGCCAGTTAACAATGTTGTGATAGTTTCAGGTGGACAGCAAAGGGACTCAGCCATACATACACATGTATATATTCTCCCCCCAATTCCCCTTCTGGGAGTCATTTTTGATGCCCCTTTTATTCACATCTGTCAGCAAATCCTGTTGACTCTACCATGAAAATACATCCAAAATCCACCACTTTCCCCCATGTCCATTGCTCATACCCTAATCCAAGCCTTTTTGAAGCTACCTCTTCTCTGGCTTATCACAATAACTGGTCTCCCCGCATCTTCCCTTTCCAATTAAAAAATATATATATATATATATATTTGTTTGACTCTGTCGGGTCTTAGGTGTGGCATGTGGGAATTCTAGCTGTGACGTGAACTCTTAGTTACAGCATGCGGGACCTAGTTCCATGAGCAAGAATTGAGCCTGGGCCCCCTGCATTGGGAACACAGAGTCTTAGCCACTCGATCACCAGGGAAGTCCCTCGCTCCCCCACAATCTGTTCTCAACACAGCAGACTGAATGGTTCTTTGAGAATAGGAGACATCAAATCACTTCTCTGCTTAAAATCCTCCAAAGGCTTTTCATCTCATTCTACATAAAAGATGTGTGTGTGTTAAGTCCCTTCAGTTGTGTCCAGCTCTTTGTGACCCTGTGGACTATAGCCCACCAGGCTCCTCTGTCCATAGGATTCTCCAGGCAAGAATACTGGAGTGGGTTACCATGCCTTCCTCTAGGGGATCTTCCTCACCCAGGGACTGAACCTGAGTCTCCTGCATTGGCAGATGGGTTCTTTATCACTAGTGCCACCTAGCTCCCCTGGTGGCTCAGATGCTAAAGAATCTGCCTGCAATGCAGAAGACCCGGCTTTGATCCCTGGGTTGGGAAGATCCCCTGGAGAAGAAAATGGCAACCCTCTCCAATATTCTGGCCTGGAGAATTCCATGGACAGAGAAGTCTGGCAGGCTGCAGTCCATGGGGTTGCAAAGAGTCGGACACGATTGAGTGAATAATGCTTTCAACACTTTTCACATAAAAGATAAAGTCATTACAGTGTCTTACAAGGTCCTGTATGATCTGACACAGACTACCCCCTCCCTCAAAATATATTACATCATATTCTACGGTTCTCCTCCCAGCCCTGCCATGCAACCTGACCCTTGATCTATGCTCACTCCACTCCAGTCACAATAGCTCTCGTGCTGTCTCTTTAGCATGCCAACCATTCTCCTCAGACACTTGGGACATTTGCCCACACTATTCTTTCCAAACCAGAGATTTTCAGTTGGGGGCCATTTTGCTACCCAGGTGACTTTTCTCAATGTTTACAAACATTTCTTCTTCTTCTTCTTCTTTTTTTTTTTTTACTTTATCAACTATTTATTTTTTATTGGGGTATAGCCAATTAACAAACAGTGTTGTGATAGTTTCAGGTGAACAGTGAAGGGACCCAGCCATACATATACGTCTATCCATTCAGCCATATATATACATCTATCCATTCTACCCCAAACGCCCCTCCCATCCAGGCTGCCATAACGTTGAGCAGAAGATGGCAGGTATAGTTAGTTCAGTTCAGTCACTCAGTTGTGTCTGACTCTTTGCAATCTCGAGGACTGCAGCTTGCCAGGCCTTCCTGTCCGTCACCAACTCCTGGAGTTATGTCCATTGAGTCAGTGATGCCATCCAGCCATGTTATCCTCTGTTGTTCCCTTCTCCTCCCACCTTCAATCTTTCCCAGCATCAGGGTCTTCTCCAAGGAGTCAGTTCTTCACATTAGGTGGCCAAAGTATTGGAGCTTCAATTTCAGCATCAGTCCTTCCAATGATTCAGGACTGATTTCCTTTAGGATGGACTGGTTGGATCTCCTTGCAGTCCAAGGGACTCAAGAGTCTTCTCCAACACCACAGTTCAAAAGCACCAATTCTTCGGCACTCAGCTTTCTTTAAGTCCAACTCTCATATCCATTCATGACTACTGGAAAAACCATAGCTTTGACTAGATGGACCTTTGTTGGCAAAGTAATGTCTCTGCTTTTTAATATACTGTCTAGGTTGGTCATAACTTTTCTTCCAAGGAGCAAGAGCCTTTTAATTTCATGGCTGCAGTCACGATCTGCAGTGATTTTGGAGCCCCCACCAAATAAAATCTGTCACTGTTTCTATTGTTTCCCCATCTATTTACCATGAATTGATAGGACCAGATGCCATGATCTTAGTTTTCTGAATGTTGAGGTTTAAGCCAACTTTTTCACTCTCCTCTTTCATTTTCATCAAGAGGCTCTTTAGTTCTTTGATTTCTGCCATAAGGATGGTGTCATCTGCATATCTGAGGTTATTGATATTTCTCCTGGCAATCTTGATTCCAGCTTGTGCTTCATCCAGCCTGGCATTTCTCATAATGTACTCTGCATATAAGTTACATAAGCAGGGTGACAATATACAGCCTTGACATACTCCTTTCCCGATTTGGAACCAGTCTGTTGTTCCATGTCCAGTTCTAACTGTTGCTTCTTCACTTGCATACAGATTTCTCAGGAGACAGGTTAGGTTGTTTGGTATTCCCATCTCTTTAAGAATTTTCCACAGTTTTTTTGTGATCCACACAGTCAAAGGCTTTGGCATAGTCAAGAAAGAAGTAGATGTTTTTCTGGAACTCTCTTGCTTTTTTTGATGATACAGCGGATGTTGGCAATTTGATCTCTGGTTCCTCTGCCTTTTCTAAATCCATCTTGAACATCTGGAAGTTCATGGTTCACGTACTGTTGAAGCCTGGCCTGGAGAATTTTGAGCATTACTCTGCTAGCGTGTGAGATAAGTGCAATTGTGTGGTAGTTTGAACATTTTTGGCATTGTCTTTCTTTAGGATTGGAATGAAAACTGACCTTTTCCAGTCCTGTGGCCACTGCTGAGTTTTCCAAAGTTGCTGCCATATTGAGTGCAGCACTTTGACAGCATCATCTTTCAAGATTTGAAATAGCTCAACTGGAATTCCATCACCTCCACTAGCTTTGTTCGTAGTGATGCTTCCTTTTAAAAAAATTTTTTTTTGTTTTGTATTTTTAAAATTTTTAAATTATTTTTTAAATAAATTTATTTATTTTAATTGGAGGTTAATTACTTTACAATATTGTATTGGTTTTGCCACACTTCAATATGAATCCGCCACAGGTATACACGTGTTCCCCATCCTGAACCCCACTCCCTCCTCCCTCGCCGTACCATCCCTCTGGATCGTCTCAGTGCACCAGCCCCAAGCATCCAGTATCATGCATCGAACCTGGACTGGCTATTCATTTCATAAAGATATTATACATGTTTCAGTGCCATTCTCCCAAATCATCCCACCCTCGCCCTCTCCCACAGAGTCCAAAAGACTGTTCACTATATTTGTCTCTTTTGTTGTCTGGCATACAGGGTAATCGTTACCATCTTTCTAAATTCCATATATATGTGTTAGTATACTGTATTGGTGTTTTTCTTTCTGGCTTACTTCACTCTGTATAATAGGCTCCAGTTTCATCCACCTCATTAGAAGTGACTCAAATGTACTCTTTTTAATGGCTGAGTAATACTCCATTGTGTATATGTACCACAGCTTTCTTATCCATTCATCTGCTGATGGACATCTAGGTTGCTTCCATGTCCTGGCTATTATAAACAGTGCTGCGATGAACATTGGGGTACACGTGTCTCTTTCGATTCTGGTTTCCTCGGTGTGTATACCCAGCAGTGGGATTACTGGGTCATAAGGCACTTCTATTTCCAGTTTTGTAAGGAATCTCCACACTGTTCTCCATAGTGGCTGTACTAGTTTGCATTCCCAACAACTGTGTAGGAGGGTTCCCATTTCTCCGCACCCTCTCCAGCATTTATTGCTTGTAGACTTTTGGATCGCAGCCATTCTGACTGGCGTGAAATGGTACCTCATTGTGGTTCTGATTTGCATTTCTCTGATAATGAGTGATGTTGAGCATCTTTTCATGTGTTTGTTAGCCATCTGTATGTCTTCCTTGGAGAAATGTCTGTTTAGTTCTTTGGCCCATTTTTTGATTGGGTCATTTATTTTTCTGGAATTGAGCTGCAGGAGTTGCTTGTATATTTTTGAGTTTAGTTGTTTGTCAGTTGCTTCATTTGCTATTATTTTCCCCCATTCTGAAGGCTGTCTTTTCACCTTGCCTATAGTTTCCTTTGTTGTGCAGAAACTTTTAATTTTAATTAGGTCCCATTTGTTTATTTTTGCTTTTATTTCCAATATTCTGGGAGGTGGGTCATAGAGGATCCTGCTGTGATGTATGTCGGAGAGTGTTTTACCTATGTTCTCCTCTAGGAGTTTTATAATTTCTGGTCTTATGTTTAGATCTTTAATCCATTTTGAGTTTATTTTTGTGTATGATGTTAGAAAGTGTTCTAGTTTCATTCTTTTACAAGTGGTTGACCAGTTTTCCCAGCACCACTTGTTAAAGAGATTTTCTTTAATCCATTGTATATTCTTGCCTCCTTTGTCAAAGATAAGGTGTCCATAGGTGCATGGATTTATCTCTGGGCTTTCTATTTTGTTCCATTGATTTATATTTCTGTCTTTGTGCCAGTACCATACTGTCTTGATGGCTGTGGCTTTGTAGTAGAGCCTGAAGTCAGGCAGGTTGATTCCTTCAGTTCCATTCTTCTTTCTCAAGATTGCTTTGGCTATTCGAGGTTTTTTGTATTTCTATACAAATTGTGAAATTATTTGTTGTAGCTCTGTGAAAAATACCGTTGGTAGCTTGATAGGGATTGCATTGAATCTATAAATTGCTTTGGGTAATGTACTCATTTTCACTATATTGATTCTTCTGATCCATGAACATGGTATATTTCTCCATCTTTTAGTGTCCTCTTTGATTTCTTTCACCAGTGTGATGCTTCCCAAGGCCCACTTGACTTCGCATTCCAGGATGTCTGGCTCTAGGTGAGTGATCACACTATCATGATTATCTGAGTCATAAACATCTTTTTAGTGTAGTTCTTCTGTATATTGTTGCCACCTCTTCTTAATTATCTTCTGCTTCTGTTAGGTCCATATCATTTCTGTCCTTTACTGTGTCCATCTTTGCATGAAATGTTCCCTTGATATCTCTAATTTTCTTGAAGAGATCTCTAGTCTTTTCCATTCTATTTTCCTCTATTTCTTTGCATTGATTGCTGAGGAAGGCTTTCTTATCTCTCCTTGCTATTATTTGGAACTCTGCATTCAAATGGGTATACTTTCCTTTTCTTCTTTGCCTTTTCCTTCTCTTCTTTTCAGAGCTATTTGCAAGGCCTCCTCAGACAACCATTTTGCCTTTTTGCATTTCTTTTTCTTGTGGATAATCTTGATCCCTGCCTCCTGTACAATGTCACAAACTCCTGTCCATAGTTCTTCAGGCACTCTATCAGATCTAATCCCTTGAATCTGTCACTTCCACTGTATAATCATTAGGGATTTGATTTAGGTGATACCTGAATAGTCTAGTTGTTTTCCCTACTTTCTTCAATTTAAGTCTGAATTTGGCAATAAGAAGTTTATGATCTGAGCCACAGTCAGCTCCCAGTCTTTTTTTGCTGACTGTATAGAGCTTCTCCATCTTTGACTGCAAAGAATATAATCAATCTGATTTCAGTGTTGACCATATGGTGATGTCCATGTGTAAAGTCATCTCTTGTATTGTTGGAAGAGGGTGTTTGTGATGACCAGTGCGTTCTCTTGGCAAAACTCTATTAACCTTTGCCCTGCTTCATTCTGTACTCCAAGGCCAAATTTCTCCAGGATGGCAGGTTAGTGTCTCAAAATAATCATCTTATGGGGTCTGGATGCCAGGTTCTTTTATAGATTAGAGATGGTGAGGGGAAGGTGAGGAAGAAAAGTGAAAAGACTATTCATGTTGCAAACATCTTCTAGAATGGCAAGCCTCAGGCACTGAATATGTTAATTTATTCCTGCCATGTATAGGTGGACAGAGAGTTCTGAACAAAGGCACTTTAGTTTACAGTCAGGTGACCCAGGTTTGATCCCTGGGTTGGGAAGATCCCCTGGAGAAGGATATGGTAAGCCACTTCAGTATTCTTGCCTGGAGAATTCCATGGACAGAGGAGCCTGGAGGGCTACAGTCCATGGGGTCGCATGAGTAGGACATGACATAATGCCTAAACCACCAGAGGGAGAGGGTCCTTTTAAGCAAGGCATTATGTATGATTATATTAACAAAAACAATGAAAAGCAAGTCAAAGAAACAGTTTCCAACATGGAGTCAAAACTGGCTTCTTCTCTGCAACAATTCTTCAATCTTACGGAAAAAGTGGGTGATGACTGTTCTGCTTAGTCAGGTGGATCTTTCTGGGAGTGTCCGCCATCTTTACCAGTGTTTCAAATGTTGTGATTTGTCTTCTTTTTGTTCCTCTTTTGGAAATTGTCTATTTTACACGTGTATACTTAGATATGGTGAACTTCAAATTCACGAGACAGCATCTCAAGTGAACAAATTTAGCACTTTTCTATGTATGGAATGATGCAAGAATCAGGGCTCATTGATATTATTTCCTTCATATGTACCTCAGCCATCTAGGGTCTGTAATCCTGCATTCTCAGTTTCCTTAGGGTTCACCATAGGGAGTGGCTGGAGTGGCTGCAGTTTGATGACTGTTAGGTGGTGTTGATTAAAAAATATGATCACAACCTGAAAGTAGAAAGTTATTTTATTTAGAGAGAATGTTTAGGACTCTAAGCTCAGGAGACAACATCTCAGTAGCTCTGAGAAACCTGCCCCAAGGAGGCAAGTGGGGGAGTCAAGGCATATACAAGTTTGCAACAAAGGGAGCAGGCCTTCTGAAAATTAAAGATCAGGTATCAAGTTAAGGAATTTAGCATTCCATGTATGGGAAGATGGAAGGCTCTCGCTCACTGAATTCACTCCTTTCATATGCACCTCAGCTATCTGGGGCCAATCTTATTTCCTTGTTCTCCTTGCTTCCTGCATTCCCCCAGCTCCTCAGCAATCACCATGGTGGATGGCAGCATCCTCTGGATCGCAGTTTTGGGAGCCCTCAGTCATATTTGGAGGCCAGAAATCACTGATGACTGTGATATTTCTTGTTTATTAATATGACAGGACATACTTTCACTTCATAATGGCAGGTATTTCCCTTCCTTGGGGCTCACTGGCTCACATTGAAGGGCTGCAATCAGGTCTTACCCTCGGAAATATTTCATGATCAACTTTTGTCCCATGGTCCTGGGAGGCTCATCCCAGTTAAGCCAAAAATTCTTGCTATGTCACTCCAGGTCTTAAGATTTGGATCAGATCCCATCAATAATTAAAAATTCTCTGGATTCTGTCTACAATAATCCAGGAGACATTTTCCCTTGTTGCTTCTTCCCATACCTAGAATCACACTATTACAATTATTTTATGTTAAAAATGTGATTTTTTTCAAAATGTTTAGCCATAGAACTTTTATTGGAGGCCTGAATACACATTGGTTACTTCAAGAGACAACAATCTTATAAATTAAACAAGATATAAGTAATGCAGACAATGTCATAGAGCAGCAGGGAGACACAAAGCACAATTTGAGAACAAAGAACAAATTTAAACAATGATTAGTGTAACTACTTGTAATCCAGTTGCAGTAATCAAGTGACCAAAGGAACCATAACTGATTTAATCAGCTAACTATAGTTTCATTGCACTGGACATACACACTGATGCGTGGCCTAATCTTTGACACCAGCATATGTTACTGTCAGGATCAACCAGGTAGAGAGAAAAAGATATATGCTCCAAAAGGCATAATCTACCAAATTCCTGGAAGTCATAATTAATTGAAGAAGTTTTTCTTATACCTGGAAAACGCAGATTTAAACCAGTAATCCTTTGAAATAGCAACCATAAAAATTGCAACCATATTTACCAGTTTATTCAGTTCTATGTAAATAATCCTTTTTGTTAATAGCTTTATGAAGTCATCAGGTTTCTCATTAGAATTTTTCAGTTATTTTTTTTATTACTCAGTTCAGTATTATGTTATGAAAATCAGAAACTTCTAAAGTCCTTTTTATAAATCTTGAAGAGGAGACATTTTGCAAAGGCATTAGAGTGAAGCCATGTTGGTTATCCATTTTAAACATATTAAGTGTGCACATGACCTTCCCAAACTCCCTAACTGTCCCTCCCTACCAACCATCCCCCACGGCAGCCATGAGTTCCTTCTCTAAGTCTTTACAGACATTTCTGATTGTCACAACCGGGAGGAGGGTAGCTACTGGCATCCAGTGGGTAGAGGCCAGGGATCCTGCTAAACACCCTATGATACACACGACAGTCTCTCCGACAGCAAAGAATTATCTGGCCCAAAGTGTCAACAGTGTCCATGTTGAGAAACCTCACCCTATCTGATCTACTGTCTATATGGCTCATGCTCCTGGTCTTTGCTGAAATGTCACCCTCTCAGAGATGACTGCTCTATTTAAAATTTCAGTCCCTCCACCTCCCATCTCTCTTTCCTGCAAGAGTTTTCTCAATAGCACTGATCACTGTCTGATATATTATATATTTTATTTATTGCTTTTTTGTTTTTTTCCATGAGAATTTAAGCTACATTCAAGGTAGAAATTTTGAGTGTTGCAGGTCTGCATCAGATATGACTCAGTAAATAATTGTTAAATGAATGGATACCAACTTCATCATATAGGACTATATTCTCCCATATATTTAAGTCCATTTCTATACTCCATTCTTATCTGTTAAACTGCCAATTCCTGTCAATTCATGTATCATACTCTCTTAATCACTTTTTATGATATACTTCACTATCTGGCAGGATTAATCTACTGATTACCCTTCTTTTCCAGATTTTAATGTAGTTTATGGTTTTTGTCAAGCTCTCCATCTCTCCCTTCAGATAATTCACTTCTAGAATTTTGGTTGGGTGTATGTTGGATTTCTAGAGAGAACTGAAGTGTTTGGGAGAACTAAAGTTGTTTTAATATTCAATCTACCTATTTAAGAATAAAATATATCTCCATTTATTAAAGTCTTATTTTATGTTCTACAAGGGTTTTCTTTGTATAAGTTCTGCTTATTTCTTATTTATTTCTAGATATTTTATGAGTTTTACTACTATTGTGAATGGGGTAATTTCTTATATTGTAAATTCTCACTGGTTGTAGATTTTATATGACAACCTCAAAACCAGCCATCCAGGATAATAAGTATGAGGGAAAAAAATTTAAATAGAGAATATTCTTTTTCCTAGTTTTGCTTCCTTAATGAGAAGGCTTTAAATCTCTGTTTCTGCACTCTAATATTTTAACAGCTTCACAGTTTCTTATAATCTGAAAGAGATTTTGTAAACTTTTTTTTTTGGTAATATTTGAGTCTGGATGCTTTAATCGGTTTTCCCTACTTTGGACACTTACTGAATTCGAAATTTACCTCTGAAACATCTGCTCTACTTTGGGAAAGAAACAAGATTGAGGAGTCTTTCTTCTATAGGTGGTTAAGAGCAATTTTTTTTGACTTGACTTGTTAATTATTAAGAAAATTACTGTAAAAATTCAGTTCATACTGAAACTCTTTTGTTTCAGCTTTTAGGTTTAAAGAAAGTTCAAATTACAGTATTCAAATATTGTAGAAGCCACTTAATGTAATGGAATAGTTGTGGTTTCTAGCCCATGTAAGGTAAAAATCTCTTACCTAAAGAGCTTGAAAAAGCATGATTAAAAAAAATTTGGAACAGAAGTACTTTATTTCAAGTGTGCTTTATACATGAAATGAACCAAAATCCATTCAGACTTTGAAAACTGCATTGCTACTATTTTATGCAAACTGCATGCTGAAAATATTATGTGTATTTTACAAAAGGGATGAAAAAGCCTCATAGGCTGCCTTACTCGTGTTTGTTCTTGTGTTTGTTAGAGAAAACATGTGGTCCCATTAGCCCCTGGGTTTTGTGAGGCCAAACACACAGACGCATTCACTGAGTACACAGAAGTCTCAATTAGGCAGTAGGAGTCTTTGCCAACAATATAAAGAGAAACATCTTGATTAAAGTTGGGGGTGGAAAGGGGCAATTTTGTCCCCATTGCAGATGTCTGATTAGCTATGAAAGAGAACGTGTTCTCTCTAAGCGTTGGGTTAATAATCTTAAAATCTATTTCTTCAGCTCTTGTTAAAAAACAATCAGATGTGACATTGATGGGAAAAACCAATAAATGAAAACAATGAAAGCTTGGGACACATTACAAAGGGAAAACAAACAAAACCCAAGCTCTATAAAAATACCATAAATAATTTCAAAAATGTTTAACTTTATATTGGAGTATAGTTGATTAACAATGTTGTGTTAGTTTCAGGTGTTCTCATACATATAGAAATATCTTATTCTTTTTCAAATTATTTTCCCATTTAGGTTATCACAGAATACTGAGCAGAGTTCCCTGTTATCTGTTTTAAATATAGCAGTGTGTACATGTTAATCCAACTTCCAATCTATTCCTCCACCATCTGCCTTTCCCCTTGTAACCGTAAGGTCATTCGCTAAGTCTGTGAATGTTTTTGTTTTATAAATAAGTTCATTTGTATATTTTTCTTAGATTCTGTGTATAAGCGCTATCGTATGATATTTGTCTTTCTCTGTCTGACTTACTTCACCTAGCACGATAACCTCCAGGTCCATCCATGTTGCTGCAAATGGCATTATTTCATTCCCTTCAAAGGATGAATGATATTCCACTGCATATATGTACCACACCTTCTTCATCCATTCATCTGTCAATGGATGTTTAACACCATAAATAATTTTGCAAGTCAAACACATTTTTGGGGAGAAAATATTTGCAACATATATGATATGTTTCTAACAAATCGATTAAAATGCACAAATGAAAAATTGGCCAAGTCCCCAGTTGTAATACAAAAGAAGGAATGCAAATGAAAATAAATATGAAAGGCTGTTCTGCTTTACTGATGATCAAAGACATGCAAATTAAAAGAACATTGCTATTAAAAAATGTATCAGGGTGGCAAAGATTAAAAGATTATTAGTATCCAGTGCTTTGAAAGGTGGGGGGAAAGAGTAGTTCTTTCATGTTACTGATGAGAGAGTCACGTGAGGGCAATTTGACAGTCTGTGTTAAAACTGAAAGTGTGCATGCAATCAGCCCTCCATATCTGAGGGGGTTCTGCATCTGAGGATTCAACCAATTGCAGATAGAAAATATTTGGAAAAAAAATTCCACAAAGTTCTGAAAAGCAAAACTTGAACTTCCCATGCTCTGGCCACTATTTACACAGTATTTACATTTTGGGGGTACACAGGTCATCTACAGATGATTGAACATATACAGGAAGATGTGCCTAGGTGATATGCAAATACTCCACCATTTTATTAAGGGACTTGAGCATGCCTGGATTTTGGTACACAAGGGAGTCCTGGAACCATCCCTTGTGGATATCAAGGGACAAATGTAGTCTTTATTTAGCGGTCTCAGAATTCAGAATCTTAGAGACATATTTTGCATGTGCACAAGAATGTATATTCAAAGATATTTGTGGTGGTATTGTTTATAATCACCTAGATTAACAGCCTGGATGTCCATCCAAAGGGAACTGGAGGAATAATTATAGTGATCCTTACACAAAGTAAGTTTTTCAAATAATGAAATAGATCTGTATGTGTTAATAGGAAACAATCCCAAGAACTTTTACTGAGGAAAGGCATTTCTAAAACACGCAAGTATGACCACTGTCTCTAGTTCTACTCCTTCCATACTCTGACTCAGTCTAGCCAACTCTTTGCAAGTTCTCTGTTACTTTGACCTCAATGTAGCTGATGTTTAACCTTACGTCTCATTTTCAATTCTCAGCCAGCACATTACTGGAAATAGTTATCATTCCTTCCATTTGGAAACACTTTTTTCACTTGACTTCTGGGACCTCACACACTCCTGGTTTCTTTTGGTCCCATTGACTCCTTTCTCAGTCTCCTTTATTCATCCTTTTCCTCTCCCCAACTTCCCAGTGATAGTTTCCCAGGACTCTGCCCTGCTCCACCTCTTCTCTCTCACTCTCTCCTCACTTCATATCCAATCTCATGGCTTTAAATATATCCCATGTGCTGTTGTCACTTTGATTTACTTCTTAAGTTGACCCTCTCCTGTGGATTCAAGACTCATATATCCAACTGCCTACTCCATCTTTCCTCAAGCTAATAGACATCTTACACTTCTCCTGTCCAAAACCAAACTTCTGATTTTCACCTGAAAAATTCCCTTCTCTTAAACTTCCATATTTCGGTAAATGACAACTCCACTCACCTAGCTAGCTGCTCAGGACCAAAACCTGGGCACCATTCTCGACTCCTCTCTCTCACTCCACATCTAGTTCTGTAGTTACTCTGAGGCTGATTAAGCTGAAGTGTCAAAGTCCCTCACTTATGGGAACTTCTTATAAGGCCCCAACAATGGGATGACATGGCTGCCAGCTTTTGTAAACTTTGCAGAAGTGAAAAATTTTAATTGCTGTCAGTTAAGATAGCTATCTTCTTACACTCCAGCTTCCCCTCTGCTGTTCTTCCTCTCGTGGTGGGGTTGGTATTGGGTGGCTGTGGACATTTTGGGGTCATAGAAAGGGGAAGTTGAATTGGGTTTATGCTTCTTTGGGGTTTGATCAAATATTTTTACTCGACTTGCAGTCACTTCTGTATCACTGCTAACCATCTTGTCATAAGAATGGCATCCAGGAATACTCTGCTCACACTATGCTGACTAATGGTATAGAGCCAAAGATTGTATCTCGGTACTAATGTGTCCTGCAACACCAGCACTGGAAATATGTGTAGTTGAGAAGAAATAAGGTTGGGAATGTACAGAGCAGAAACCAGCCTGTGGAAAATTCTTCTGCTCACTGGACATGTAAAACTATATATGGAGGATTCAGAATGGGAGTTTCCTGCTGTCAGTAATGGACGGATGAATGGATAAAAGAATGGATGGTGCATTCAGAGTTGCATATGAATGTGGCATATGCAACTCTGAATGCACCATCCATTCTTTTAATCGTGGCCAGAGTAGTAAACATGAGCCCTGCCCTCTTAATATATTTTAAATTGTATAACACATTTTTGTTGACTATAGGTACAGTGTTGTACAGCAGATCTCTAAAAATGATTCATCTTGTATAGCTGAAACTTTACGCTCATTGAAAAGTAAACTCCCTCTTACTTCCTCTCCCCAGCCCCTGGCAACCACCATTCTACTCTTTGCTTCTGAGTTTGACTATTTTAGATACCTCATATAAGTTGAATCACGCAATACTTATCTTTTTGTGATTGGCTTATTTCGTTTAGCATAATGTCCTCAAGCAATGGCACCCCACTCCAGTACTTCTTGCCTGGAAAATCCCATGGATGGAGGAGCCTGGAAGGCTGCAGTCCATGGGGTCGCTGAGGGTCAGACACGACTGAACGACTTCACTTTCACTTTTCACTTTCATCCATTGGAGAAGGGAATGGCAACCCACTTCAGTGTTCTTGCCTGGAGAACGCCAGGGACTGGGGAGCCTGGTGGGCTGCTGTCTATGGGGACATGACTGAAGCGACTTAGCAGCAGCAGCAGCAGCAATGTCCTCAAGGCTTTTTCATGTTGTAGCCTGTGAAAGGTTTTCCTTCCTTTTTAAGGCTGAATAACATTCCATTGTGTGTACATGTATCTCTCTATCACATTTTGTTTACCCATTCATGTCAATGGACATTTAGGTTGTTTCTATATCTTCGCTGTGGTGAATAATGCTGCAGTAAACATAAGGCTGCATATATCTCTTTGAGAGCTTGAGTTCAGTTCTTTTGGATATATATCTACAAGTGGGATTGCTGGATTATGATTTTTAATTTTTTGAGGAAACTCCATAGAGTTTTGATAGTGGCTATAGCAAGTTTTTGTGGGAATCTTGTGAAATAGAATATATCAGAAATCTTATTTTTGCAGAGCACCAGCCTGTAGCAGTACTACAAATTATGATTTTGTTTATGAATTTGCGTATTTTATGCCTCTTAACATATTGGATCATATTTTAGCGTATCTGACTCATCTTGCTCTGATGAAATCTGGCAATTTCTGATGAAAATGGCACATGAAAGTATCACAGACATGGTTGCTAGCCTGAAGAAATACGTTTTCTTGTCACAAAAAGCCAAAACATATTAATCAATAACTGGAACCCACTTGCCAATATAGGAGACGTAAGAGACACAGGTTTGATCCCTGGATCAGGAAGATCCCCTGGAGAAGGGCATGGCAACTCACTCCGGTATTCTTGCCTGGAGAATCCCCATGGACAGAGGAGCCTGGCAGGCTACAGTCCATAGGGTCACACCGAGGCGGACACGATTGAAGTGACTTAGCATGCATGCACTCAATGTATGGGATATTGAGTGATTTGGTTAAACAATTTCATAACTCAGTGTGGTGCAGTGTCAATGTTTAAGTGCATTCAAACTGCTCGTATAAAGGCCCTATTTTCAGGTCAATTTTGTATTTTTTTTGGAATTTATGATGAACAAGAATTTAAATATGATAGGAAGTTAATATGTAAGAAAGAAAGGAGATTAGCCTCACAAAACTTGTCTTATTATTAACACAATGGCAATTAAAAGGTCTATCAATGATAAAAGGAAATAAAAGTATTGATAATAAAATACAAATTTTAAGAAATTTTATATTGGAGTGTAGTTGACTTATGTTGTATTAGCTTCAGGTGTACAGCAAAGTGGTTTGGTTACACATACACATATATCTATTCTTTTTCAGGTTCTTTTCCCTTATAAGTTATTACAGAATATTGAGTATAGTTCCCTGTGCTTTACAGTAGGTTCTTGTTGTTTATCTATTTTATATATAGTAGTGTGTGTATGTTAATCCCAACCTCCTAATTTATCCTTCTTGCCACCTCTGTGTGGTAGGAAGGATAAATAACCATAAGTTTACTGTAAATTTATTTTGTAAGTCTGTGAGTATGTTTCTGTTTTGTAAATAAATTCATTTGTATCATTGTTTAGATTCCACATATAAGTGATATCATATGATTTTTGTCTTTCTCTGTCTTAGTTTACTTAGTATGGTAATTTCTAGGTCTATCCATGTTGCTGCAAATGGCATTATTTCATTTTTTATGGCTTAAAGCTCAACATTCAGAAAACTAAGATCATGGCATCTGATCCCTTCACTTCATGGGAAATAGATGGGGAAACAGTGGAAACAGTGTCAGACTTTATTTTTTGAACAGCATGAAAAGGCAAAAAGATAGGACACTGAAAGATGAACCCCCCAGGTCAGTAGATGCCCAATATGCTATGGGAGATCTGTGGAGAAATAACTCCAGAAAGAATGAAGAGACGGAGCCAAAGCAAAAACAACACCCGGTTGTGATTGTGACTGGTGATAGAAGTAAAGTCTGATGCTGTAAAGAACAATATTGCACAGGAACCTGGCATGTTAGGTCCATGAATCATGGCGAATTGGAAGTGGTCAAACAGGAGATGGCAAGAGTGAACACTGACATTTTAGGAATCAGTGAACTAAAATGGACTGGAATGGGTGAATTTAACTCAGATGACCATTATATCTACTACTGTGGGCAAGAATCCCTTAGAAGAAATGGAATAACCATCATAGTAAACAGAAGAGTCTGAAATGCAGTGCTTGGATGCAATCTCAAAAACGACAGAATGATCTCTGTTCGTTTCCAAGGCAAACCATTCAATATCACAGTAATCCAAGTCGATGCCCCAACCAGTAATGGTGAAGAAGCTGACACTGAATGGTTCTATGAAAACCTACAAGACCTTTTAGAACTAATACCCCAAAACAATGTCCTTTACATTATAGGGGACTGGAATTCAAAAGTAGGAAGTCAGGAGATACCTGGAGTAACAGGCAAATTTGGCCTTGGAGTACAAAACAAAGCAGGTCAAAGGCTAACAGAGTTTTGCCAAGAGAATGCACTGGTCTTAGCAAACACTCTCTTCCAACAACACAAGAGAAGACTCTACACAAGGACATCACCAAATGGTCAATACTGAAATCAGGTTGATTATATTATTTGCAGCCAAAGATGGAGAAACTCTATACAGTCAGCAAAAACAAGACTGGGAACTGACTGTGGCTCAGATCATGAACTCCTTATTGCCAAATTCAGACTTAATTTTGATAATACTGATAATTAAACTCTCAGTTCAGTTCAGTCACTCAATTGTGTCCGACTCTTTGTTACCTCATGGACTGCAGCACACCAGGCTTCCCTGTCCATCACCAACTCCCAGAGCTTGCTCAAACTCATGTCGATCAAGTTGGTGATGCCATCCAGTCATCTTATCCTCTGTTGTCCCCTTCTCCTTCAATTAAACTCTAGGTAAAAGAAGAAATGTTATATTGAAATAATATCATAAGTAGTTAAATATTTACTGTTCCTTTGGTATCATATTTCTTATGGTAAAATATTAAATTCAAATATTAATAAGGAAAACAACTGGTCCTGGATATTCAGGCTCCCAGAGGAACACAATAATGAATCATTTTTGAAGCTAGACTGCTTCACCCTTAATCTGCTCAGGGAATAGGAACACAGTCATTTTTCAATCATCTTTTTATAAAATGAATGTAAATTTCTTATTAGTCTGTTCCCAAAATGGAAATGGCCTTCTAACATCATTATGATAAATATTTGTGCAAGAAATTCAGGCATTAACCTACTATATAAAGAGGAAAGGAGGTTCAGAGTTTTAGTTTTGCAAGATGAGAAATGTTCTGTAGATGGGGGTGATGATAGTTGCATAGCAATGTGAATGTACTTGGGCTTCCCTGGTGGCTCAGTGGTAAAGAATCCACCTGCAATGCAGGAGACGCAGGAGACATGGGTTCGATCCCTGGGTTGGGAAGATTCCTTGGAGGAGGGTATGGCAACCCACTCCAGTATTCTTGCCTGGAGAGAATTGTTGAGACCCTGGAGGGGGCCTGGCCAACCAAGTGACACTTAAGCAGAGACCCGAAAGAAATGAGGGAATTGTTATGGAAATTAAATAAATAGTCTCGTTTAGGCTTCAGAAATTAAACAGATTAAATTTTATTTAATAAATAATCTTGTTTTAGGCATAAATAGTCTTGTTTAGGCATCCGGGAACCCATTCCAGTACTCTTGCCTGGAAAATCCCATGGGAGGAGGAGCCTCGAAGGCTGCAGTCCATGAGGTCGCTAAGAGCTGGACACGACTGAGTGACTTCCCTTTCACTTTTCACTTTCATGCATTGGAGAAGGAAATGGCAACCCACTCCAGTGTTCTTGCCTGGAGAATCCCAGGGACGGGGGAGCCCAGTGGGGTGCCGTCTACGGGGTCGCACAGAGTCAGACATGACTGAAGCGACTTAGCAGCAGCAGCAGGCATCCGGGAGTTGGTGATGGACAAGGAAGCACGGCATGCTGCAGTCCATGGGGTCACAAAGAGTCAGACGAGACTGAGCGACTGAACTGAACTGAGGCTTCAGAGACAAAGCAGAGCAGGCCCTGACTGGGAATGACAGCCTGTTGTGAGTGCAAGACTTGCAGCACCATAGATAAGATGGGGAAGAAATCTTGAGATTGTTGAGACCCTGGAGGGGGCCTGGCCAACCAAGCTCCAGGCTTAGCAGCATTCCAAGCTTTATAAGACAAAACAAATAGCAGTAACATAAAACCAGGCTTGCAGTTTGGTCACAGATTGGTGATGATATCAGTTTGCTTCAGTCCTGGGATTATAAGCGGGAACCCAGAACTGCAGTCTTTGAAATCTCACCCACGGAGCAGACGTGCTGCCTAGGACCCTTTCCCAATTGGGATCCCAGATGTGCTGTGACACGGGACTTCCCAGCACTGTTTAAGTGTGGATGTTGGTCAAAATCCAATTTGTTGATGTATTCTCTGCTTTTTTTAGTTCTCTTTTCTTTTAACATTAGTATGTTAAAAGTAAGCTAGATAATTCTCTAATGAACATCTATATCATTTATTTGTATATAACAAGTGGCTTATTTTGTTAACAAATCCTTTGAAATTGAGACAAAAGTGAAAACTTTCAGCAAAACAGGAGTGAGCCACGTAGAGGGAATAACCAAGGCCAAGGTCTCAGGACAGAAGTAGGTTTGGCAAATTCAACGACCAACAGAAAAGCCAGGGTGACTGGAAGAGAGGAAATGAAGGGAGAGGAGCAGGAGAGGAGGTCAGAGAGGTGTAGAGGATCCCAATCGCACAGGTCTCTGAAGACCGTAAAGAGGACTTTAGATTTTACTCTGAGTGAGGACAGAAATCATTGGAGCATTTTGAGCAGAGGAAGGACCTGATATGGCTTTGGCTTAGAAAACATTACTCTGGTTGCTGCGTTGGGACTGAACTGAAAGTAGGCAAGGCAAGAAGAAGGGAGAAAAATTAGGAGGCTAGTGTAGTCATCCAGGTGGGAAATGATGGTGGCTGAGACCAGAGTGGTGGTGATGAAGATGGGGAGAGGTGCTCAGATTGTGTACATATATGGATGGTGGAGCCAACAGTATTTGCTGAAGGGCTGGATATAGGCAGAGGTCAATCTAGGCTTTGAGAGACCTGAAGCTTATACACTTTGTGGGGGGGATGGTTCTCTCTTCATAAGGATACAAAATTAGGTACAAAAATGAATATTTATTTATAATGAGAAGAGAAATCACAATATCTTACAAATTTATAAAAGCTCACAAATACTACAAACATCAGACAATGTAGAAAATAACCTAATATTAACTTCCTAATACACCCCTACAAAGTCTTTTACTATATATATATAAATTGTTAGTATAGTTGTATACTATTAGTATACTAGTATTCTAGTATACTAGTATATTAGTATATCTATTGTATGCTATTTTTAACTGTGGTGTTGGAGAAGATTCTTGAGAGTCCCTTGGACTGCCAGGAGATGAAACCAGTCCATCCTAAAGGAAATCAGTCCTGAATATTCATTGGAAGGACTGATGCTGAAGCTGAAACTCCAATACTGTGGCCACCTGATGGGAAGAGCTGACTCATTGGAAAAGACCCTGATGCTAGGAAAGAGTGAAGGCAGGAGGAGAAGGAGATGACAGAGGATGACGTGGTTGGATGGCATCACCAACTCAATGGACATGAGTTTGAGTAAACTCTGGGAGTTGGTGATGGACAGGGAGGCCTGGCTTGCTGCAGTCCATGGGGTCACAAAGTGTCAGACATGACTGAGCGACTGAATTGAACTGATACTATTAGTATACAATAGTATAGTTGTATAGTATTTATTCACCTGTTCATATGATAATTTCATAATATTTAATATAAATAATAGAAAGATAATTTTCTCTTCCAGCACAGTTGATCAAAATTTCTATTTTAAAAAATCTACAAACAATAAATGCTAGAGATGTGCTCAGTCACTCAGTCGTGGCTGACTCTTTGCAACCCCATGGACCCCACCAGGCTCCTCTGTCCATGGAATTTTCCAGGCAAGAATACTGGGGTGGGTTGCCATTTCCTTTTCCAGGAAAATAGTGTCTAAATTACTGGTGAAGGTATGGAGTAAAGGGAATCCTCCTACACTGTTGGTGGGAACATAAGTTGGTGCAGCCACTATGGAGAACAGTATGGAGGTTCCTTAAAAAACTAAAATTAGAACTATGATATGACCCTGCAATCCCACTCCTAGGCATATACTCAGAGAAATTAATAATTCAAAAAGATACATGCACCCCAGTGTTTATAGCAGTGAATTGATAATAGTGAAGACATGGAGGCTAACTAAATGTCCATTGACAGCTGCTGCTGCTGCTAAGTTGTTTCAGTGGTGTCCAACTCTGTGCGATCCCATAGATGGCAGCCCACCAGGCTCCCCCATCCCTGGGATTCTCCAGGCAAGAACACTGGAGTGGGTTGCCATTTCCTTCTCCAATGCATGAAAGTGAAAATGAAAGTGAAGTCGCTCAGTTGTGTCCAACTCTTAGCGACCCCATGGACTGCAGCCTACCAGGCTCCTCCTCCCATGGGATTTTCCAGGCAAGAGTACAGGAGTGGGGTGCCATTGCCTTCTCCGTCCATTGACAGAGGAATGGATAAAGAAGATGTGGTACATATATACAATGGAATATTCAGTTCAGTTCAGTCGCTCAGTCGTGTCAGACTCTGCGACCCCATGGATCACAGCACACCAGGCCTCCCTGTCCATCACCAACTCCCAGAGCTTACTCAAACTCATGTCCATTGAGTCGGTGATGCCATCCAGCCATCTCATCCTCTGTTCTCCCCTTCTCCTCCTGCCATCAATCTTTCCCAGCATCAGGGTCTTTTCAAATGAGTCAGCTCTTCACATGAGGTGGCCAAAGTATTGGAGTTTCAGCTTCACCATCAGTCTTTCCAGTGAACACCCAGGACTGATCTCCTTTAGGATGGACTGGTTGAATCCCCTCACAGCCAAAGGGACTCTCAAGAGTCTTCTCCAACACCACAGTTCAAAAGCATCAATTCTTTGGCACTCAGCTTTATAGTCCAACTCTCACATCCATACACTACCATTGGAAAAAACATACCCTTGACTAGACAGACCTTTGTTGGCAAAGTGATGTCTCTGCTTTTTAATATGCTGTCTAGGTTGGTCATAACTTTCCTTCCAAGGAGTAAGCGTCTTTTAATTCACGGCTGCAATCACCATCTGCAGTGATTTTGGAGCCCCCCAAAATAAAGTCTGACAATGTTTCCACTGTTTCCCCATCTATTTGCCATGAAGTGATGGGACCAGATGCCATGATCTTAGTTCTCTGAATGTTGGGCTTTAAGCCAACTTTTTCACTGTGCTCTTTCCCTTTTCATCAAGAGGCTCTTTAGTTCTTCTCCACTTTCTGCCATAAGGGTGGTGTCATTTGCATATCTGAGTTTATTGATATTTCTCTCGGCAATCTTGATTCCAGCTTGTGCTTCCTCCAGCTCAGCATTTCTCATGATGTACTCTGCATATAAGTTAAAATAGCAGGGTGACAATATACAGCTTTGACATACTCCTTTTCCTATTTGGAACCAGTCTGTTGTTCCATGTCCAGTTCTAACTATTGCTTCTTCATCTGCATACAGATTTCTCAGGAGGCAGGTCAGGTTGTCTGGCATTCCCATCTCTTTAAGAATTTTCCACAGTTTGTTGTGATCCACACAGTCAGGGCTTTGGCATAATCAACAAAGCAGAAGTAGATGTTTTTCAGGAACTCTCTTGCTTTTTTTATGATCCAACAGATGTTGGCAATTTGATCTCTGATTCCTCTGCCTTTTCTAAATCAAGCTTGAACATTTGGAAGTACATGGTTCATGTACTGTTGAAGCCTGTCTTGAAGAATTTTGGGTGTTACTTTCCTGGCATGTGAGATGAGTGCAATTGTGTGATAGTTTGAACATTCTTTGGCATTGCCTTTCTTTGGGATTGGAATGAAAACTGACCTTTTCTAGTCCTGTGGCCACTGCTGAGTTTTCCAAGTTTGCTGACATATTGCGTGTAACACTTTCACAGCATCATCTTTTAGAATTTGAAATAGCTCAACTGCAATTCCATCACCTCCACTAGCTTTGTTCATAGTGATGCTTCCTAAATCCCACTTGACTTTGCATTCCAGGACATCTGGCTCTAAGTGAGTGATCACACCATTGTGAATATCTAGGTCGTACTCCAGTGTTCTTGCCTGGAGAATCCCAGGGACGGGGGACCCTGGTGGGCTGCCGTCTCTGGGGTCGCACTGAGTTGGACACGACTGAAGCGACTTAGCAGCAGTAGCAGCAGCAGCAAACATCTTTTTAGTATAGTTCTTCTGTATATTGTTGCCATCTCTTCTTAATATCTTCTGCTTCTGTTAGGTCCATGCCATTTCTGTCCTTTATTGAGCCCATCTTTGCATGAAATGTTCCCTTGGTATCTCTAACTTTCTTGAAGAGATCTCTAGTCTTCCCCATTCTATTATTTTCCTCTATTTCTTTGCACTGATCACTGAGGAAGGCTGTCTTATCTCTCCTTGCTATTCTTTGGAACTCTGAATTCAAATGGGTATATCTTTCCTTTTCTCCTTTACCTTTAGCATCCCTTCTTTTCTCAGCTATTTGTAAGGCCTCCTCAGATAACCATTTTGCCTTCTCACATTTCTTTTTCTTGGGGATGGTCTTGATCACTGCCTCTTGTACAATGTCACCAACCTCCATTCATAGTTCTTTGGGCCCTCTGTCTATCAGATATAATCCTTTGAATCTATTTGTCACTTCCACTGTATAATTGTAAGGGATTTGATTTAGGTCATAGCTGAATGGTCTAGTGGTTGTTTTTTTTTTTTTTTTTACTTTCTTCAATTTAAGAACATACACTGAACTGGGGAAACAGACTCTTGGAGGGCAAAAACAGAATGTTGTGCACACCAGGGCCCAGGAGAAAGGAGCAGTACCCCACAAGAGACTGACCCAGATTTACCTGTGAGTGTCTAGGAGTCTTCCAGCACAGGCATGGGTCAATGGTGGCATTGGTGGTGGCTGCAGGGTCAGGGACATTGAGTGTGGTAGTGCGTGCACAGGACCTTTTGAAGGAGGTTGCCATTATCTTCATTACCTTCACCTTAGTTTGGCCTCAGGTCAAACAACAGGGAGGGAACACAGCCCCTCAACAACAGAAAATTGGATTAAAGATTTATTGAGCATGGCCCCTTTTGCATTCCAGTCCCCTATAATGAAAAAGGCATCTTCTTTGGGTGTTAGTTCTAGAGGTCTTGTAGGTCTTCATAGAACTGTTCAACTTCAGCTTCTTCAGCATTATTGGTCAGGGCATAGCTTTGGATTACTGTGATATTGAATGGTTTGCCTTGGAAATGAACAGAGATCATTCTGTCATTTTTGAGACCGCATCCAAGTACTGCATTTCGGACTTTTCTTTTTCAGCATTCAGAAAACTAAGATCATGGCATCTGGTCCCATCACTTCATGGCAAATAAATGGGGAAATAGTGGAAGCAGTGACAGACTTTATTTTGGGGGGCTCCAAAATCACTGTAGATGGTAACGGCATGAAATTAAGACACTTGTTCCTTGGAAGAAAAGCTATGAACAACCTAGACAGCTTATTAAAAAGCAGAGACATTACTTTGCCAACAAAGGTCCATCCAATCAAAGCTATGGTTTTTCCAGGAGTCATGTATGGATGCGAGAGTTGGACTATAAAGAAAGCTGAGTGCTGAAGAATCTTGTGCTTTTGAACTGTGGTGTTCGAGAAGACTCTTGAGAGTCCCTTGGACTGCCAGAAGATGCAACCAGTCCATCCTAAAGGAAATCAGTCCTGAATATTCATTGGAAGGACTGATGCTGAAGCTGAAACTCCAATACTTTGGCCACCTGATGTGAAGAACTGACTCATTGGAGAAGACCCTGATGCTGGGAAAGATTGAAGGCAGGAGGAGAAGGGGACGACAGAGGCTGAGATGGTTGGATGGCATCACCAACTAAATGGGCATGAGTTTGGGTAAACTCCAGAGTTGGTGATGGACAGAGAGGCCTGGTGTGCTGCAGTCCATGGGGTTGCAAACAGTCGGATACGACTGAGAGACTGAACTGAACTGAACTGAGCATGACCCCGCCCATCAGAATAAGACCCAGTTTCCACCTCAGTCAGTCTCTCCCATCAGGAAGCTTCCTTAATCCTCTCATCCTTATCCCTCAGAGGGCAGACAGAATGAAAACCACAATCACTGAAAACTAATCAAACTGATCACATGAACCACAGCCTTGTCTAACTCAATGAAACTATGACCCACAGGGTGTAGGGCCACCCAAAACAGATGGGTCACGGTGGAGAATTCTGACAAAATGTGGTCCACTGGAAAAGGGAATGGCAAATCACTTCAGTATTCTTGCCTCTGGCATGCTGCAGTCCATGGAATTGCAAAGAGTTGATACAACTAAGCGACTGAACTGAACTGACTGATTATACCAGTTATGCAATATCACTGATGCAAGAGAGAGGAGGGAGAAAAGTGGCATGGATTGAGAGCCTACTGGGTGTCAAGGGTCTTGTCAGTACATCCAGTGACCTGTGCTTCCTCAGACCCCACTCACTTGTCCATGCTCTCAGGCTAGGCTGGATTGAATCATCTGCATTTTGTGAAATTGGGCTCGACAGGATCACCTGTTACTTCCCTGTCACTAAATTCCGGTATGTACTTACTTTTCAATCCTTGTTAGCTTGAAATCCTAGCAGCAGTCAGCACAGATGACCACACCCTTCTTATCAGAATTCCTTCTTTTAGTTCATTACCAGAGCTTTCTGATTCTACTTCCTTTTTAAAAGAATTTTGGCTGCACCCTGCATGTGGGACCTTAGTTCCCTCCCCAGGGATTGAACCCATGCCTCCTGCACTGGAAGACACTGTCTTAACCACTGGGCCACCAGGGAAGTCCTTGATTCTACTTCCTAAATAAAAAATCTTTCCACCTCTTTCCATATCCATTGTTACCACCCAAAGTAGTTGGAGACACCATTGTCTCTCATCTGAACTACTTCAGTAGCCTCTTAACTGCTCTCCTTGCCTCTGGTCTTCATCCTCTTACCCTGCTCCCCCACTCCTGTCACCACCATCACAGGGACCCATTTTCTATATACAACTGCCAATGGTATTTGTGAACTATGATCACATCACTCCCTTGGTTATAACTCCTCAATGGATTTTCCTTGCTTGGGACTTCCTTACTCTGGTCTACAGATCTCTTCCCCCTTTGGCTCCTGCCTACCTTTCGTGACTCCAGATTGAGCCACTTTCCTTTTTGACCATACTCTTAGGGACTTCTTTGAATTCTTTGAATAAGCCACACATCTTTCACCTCTCACCTTTGCATTTGCATTCCCACTGCCTGGGCTACTCTTGATTCATTTATTTATTCATTCAACAGATATTTATTGAGTGATCCTCGAGAAGGAGTGCTGCCCTATAGGCATTCTGACTGTAGGACTTCTGACCTCCAGAACTGTAAGAAAAAAATACATCTGTGTTGCTTTAAGCCACAAAATTTGTAGTAATTTTTGTCAAATATAGTGATGGTCACAAGGCAGAGAGGATGGTGTTTTGCGGTGCAAGTTTGAAAGGTTCTCTGCAAGCCCTTCCTTGCCTCCTACCTGGCTGGTTGATTCCCGGAAGATGGGAGGGATGCAGGTCTGAATTCACAATGTATTTTCCATCTTTTTATGGCTCTTAGGTTGTGTTTCTGCTGGATAAAGTTAGTTATCCTCCTCCTAGATGTGTGCTACTTGTGGGCAAGTTGAGTCAGCACACCACACAGGAGGGTCTTGTCTGCTTAACAGGCAGGCGGTACTAATGCTTTAAATCATAAAATATGTTGTGCATGTGTGCTCAGTGGACTCAGTCTTGTCCCACTCTAGCACGTCCCACTGAAGCACAAGAGGCTCCTCTGTCCATGGGATTCTCCAGGCAAGAATACTGGAGTGGGTTGCCATTCCCTTCTTCAGGGGGTCTTCCTGAGTCAGGATCAACCTGGTCTCCTGTCTCTTGTATTGGCAGGCGGGTTCTTAAACCACTAGCGCCACCTGGGAAGCCCTATAATACATTGGGATTTCTAAAAGGTTTTTGCATGTGGTCCAAGCATCAACATAATGGAAATCTAAGAGCGGAATTGTAGGAAGTCTCCAGAGGAGGCTGTAAAAGTGACACTGACTGAAGGAGAATCCTTCCAATTTGAGAAGGGCCAACTGCCCAGGGAAAGGAAATGAGCTCTCCTTCCTCAGAGGTTAAAGCGTCTGCCTCCAAATGTGGGAGACCCGGGTTTGATCCCTGGGTCGGGAAGATCCCCTGGAGAAGGAAATGGCAATCCACTCCAATATTCTTGCCGGGAGAATTCCCATGGGATGTTAGAAGCCTAGTAGGTTACAAGTCCACGGGGTTGCCAAGAGTCGGACACGACTGGGCGACTTCACCTTCCTTCCCTTGGAAAAGTTGGGAAGGCTCACAACCTTTAAATCTTGTCTGGAAGCAAGCCGCTGTGTTAAGATGTGGTATTATTCTGCCTACCATGATTTCCCATGCGCTCTACTTGGGAGGGGCCATTGCTCTCCACCATCCACAGACAACTTTTCCTTGTGGCATCTTCCGTAATACCTGGTGCTGGCTTTCAATTTATATTCACGTACAGATATATAAGAAATTTTTAGTTTTTAATTTGTTCTTTTTCCTTTTTTGCTTTTAGTCAGATGCACCTTCAGGATGCTTCCCTGGTGGCTCAGATGGTAAAGAATCGCCTGCAATGCAGGAGACCTGGGTTTATCCCTGGGTTGGAAATCCCCTGGAGAGGCATGACAAGCCACCCAGTATTCTCCCTGGAGAATCCATGGACAGAGGAGCCTCAGGCTACAGTCCAGGGGTCACAAAAGAGTCAGACATGAATGAGCAACTAACATTTTCAGTTTCACCTCGGATGAAAAGATGGCCTCAGTCCTCACTGTCAGGTTATCCCTGAGTGTAAGCTAGTCCATAAGCTATCTGGGTTTCATTCACAACAGGGTTTAAGGAGTGAAGCTGGTGAGTCTTCTGAAGTGGCCTGTCCTTGTGAGTTCATACAGTCAATCAAATCCTTGGCCTGTATGCCCCCTCCCCACCCCAGCTCCCTGCACCAGACTGCTCCTCCCACATCCCTTCCCATCTCAGTAAATAGTTGTTGTTTATTTGCTAAGTTGTATCTTGACTCTTTTGCGACCCCATGGACTGTAACCCACGGCTCCTCTGTCCATGGGATTCTCCAGGCAAGAATACTGGAGTGGGTGGCCCTCCAGTGGGTTGCCATTTCCATTCTTGGTGGATCTTCCTGACCCCAAGAGTCAAACCTGCATCTTCTGCATTGGAAGGCGGGTTCTTACTGCTCGGCCACCAGGGAAGTCCACCTCAGTAAATAGCAAGTCCAATTTTCCAGCTTGTCATGCAAAGACTTTTCCTCTCGCATCAGACATCTAAATAATCAGCAAACCCTGTTGACTCTACCTGCAACATATATTCAGAATCTAACCACTTCTTGTATCTCCCTCTACCACCTGGATTCAAAGCCACCATCCACCTTAATCATTGCATTAGCTTCCATTTGATCTTCCTTTTTCCATGCTTGCCTCCCCTCTTTTTTTTATTTTCCAACATAGCTGGCCACAGTGACCCTCGATTAAAAGTTAAAAAAAAAAAAAAGGTCATCACATCTTGTCACCCTTCTTCTATAATCTCCAATGGTTCCCCATCTCCTTCTGAGGACAAGGTAAAAGTCATGACCCCCAAAGCCTCTGCACATACAGATCCCTCTCTTGACCTCGTTATCCACTTCTCTCCCCCTCCCTCTTCAGTCCCAGCCCCTGGCCTCCTCCCTCCTCACGGACACATTAGGTAGACTCTTACCACCTGGTCCCTTACTCTCTCTACTACAACTGCTTTCTGCTCCTCACCCCCGCACCCCCACCATGTATCTGCATGGCTCTTGTCTCATATCCTTCAGCTCTCTGCTTAATATTTCCTTCTCAATGAGTCCTTTTCGTGCGCACCATTTCTATAATTCACAAATATCCCTTCCAACACCCCCATCTCCCCACCCTTTTCCCTGCTTAATTTTCTTCCATAGCTCTATTCACCATTTCCATAGTATCTCTATCTATCTTTATGTTTATATTGTATAATATAATTATATATTGAGTATATTTGCTTTATGTTTATATTGTATAATTATATTTTGAGTAATATTTTGTTACAGAAAGTATAATTTGTTAATTGTCTGCCTCATCCCCACCAAAGGTAAGTTTCAAGGGCCGAGAGTTTTCTCTGTTTGATCATTGATGAATCCCCTCCCATGCTTTAAACAGTCCCTGTCATATAGTAAGAGGCTAATAAATATTTTTGGATGGATAAATTAATGAATTTTATATGTTCCCCACCACAATCTAATCCCCCACTTACTATTCTCTCACCCAATTCTAGCATCACAAACTTCCACCCTTTCATTGAGACAGGAGTTCACATTGCATCTTAAAAACTGATGTCCCTGAAGATTAACCACCACCACGACCCCAATAAAGGAGGGTAATGATAACCAGGAAGTTATCATTCTTGCAGGTATCTTGGTTGGGGGTCAGGTGGACCTAGGTATGAGTCCTGGCTCTGCCATTTGGTAGCTGCATATAAGACCCAAAGCAAGTTGCCTTCACTTCTCCAAGCCCCAGCTTCCCCATGGAGAGTGAGACTATTGTCTGCCATCATAGGGTTGCTGGGAGGCCTGAAAGTAGGCATGTATTGCTTATGCCAAGAGCAGTGCCCAGCACAAAGGAAGGATCGTACTGTAACCACTGCTCTGCAATTTGCAGTCCTTGTAGAAACCAGTCTTGTACATATACCCTTACATACTGGTTCTTTATACTCCTTTAATCACTATAGGATAGATTTCCAAAGTGGGGTTGTGACTCCAGTGATATGTGCTTTAAAAATAGTAAATAAAGGGATTCAGAGTATTTTCCAAAAACAGTTGTTAACAATTCAGACTCCTGCCAGCAGTGTCTTAGGATACCTCTTTCCTTACTAGTACCAGATGTTACAGTCTTTTTCATTTCCGCCCATCTGATTAGGGGGAAAGTGTTCTTGTGTTGATTTCCTTTATTTCCTTTATTACCTACCAAGTTGAACATCTTTTCATATGTATATTATTCATTTGTATCCCTATTCTGTGGTTGCCTTTCCTTTGTCCAGTCGTCTTTTGAGTTATTTTATATTTTTCTCTTTTAAAAAAACAGCTGTTTATTTACTTTGGGTTGCCCTGGGTCTTAACTGCTGTGTGCAGGCTTTTTCTTGATGCAGTGAGCAGGGGCTACTCTTAGTTGGGTGCGTGGGCTTCTCATTGCAGTGGCTTCTCTTGTTGCGGAGCATGGGCTCTAAGTGCACACGGGGCAGCGGGCTCATTAGTTGTGGCTTGGCGGTCTCTAGAGCGCAGGCTCAGTAATTGTGGCACAGGGGCTTTAGTTGCCTCAGCATGTGGATTTTTCCTGGACCAGGGATCAAACCCGTGTCCCTTGCATTGGCAGGCAAATTCCTATCCACTGTGCCACTAGGGCAGTCCTGTATTTTCTTATAAGTTTATAGGTTGGAGATATGGAAAGTGACTGCTAATAGGTACAAATTTCTCTTTGGAGGGATGAAAAAAATTCCAAAATTAGGTTACAGTGATCATTCCACAGTTTTGTAAATACACTAAAAAGCTCTGAATATATATACTTTAAACTGATGAAGTTTATGGTATATAAATTATATCTCAGTAAATAAACTAAAAATGAACAAAATATCTGAAAATGTGACTTTAATGGCTGCATAAAATTCTCTTTTATGAACTTCATTGGTGTCCAGTGGCTGGGACTCTGCAGTCCCAATGCAGGGGGCCTGGGTTTGATCCCTGGTCAGGGAACTAGATTCTACAGCTGCAACTAAAACCTGGTGCAGCCAAATAAATAAATATTTAAAAAATCTCATAGTCATCTCTAAGACACACCTGGGAAAACATTTTAAAAAAATGAACAAACTATTTGAAAATGTGACTTTAATGGATGCACAAAATTCTCTTTTATGAAATGATCATATTTAATGACTTCTAATTACTTCTAATTATTTCTAAGATTTCACTCATAAAAATTCTGATGAATATCTTTATACATCAAAATCTGCTTTTTCTTAGGATACATTCTTAGATGGGAATTATGAGGGGAAAGCATGATTTCTAATAAAAATTAGAAAAAACAGTTGACAGTGATTCCATGTCAATCTGAACACTGGAGTTTTCTCTGAAGTTCAGAGATACCATATTCAGTACCTGCTAGAACTGT